>NW_008239553.1:17429331-17494331 GCF_000691975.1 Corvus brachyrhynchos
CTTTCCCCCAGCTTTACATGCTGTTACACCATATTGTACAGCATGTATCTTTGGTCAGTTGGGATCAGCTGTCCCAGGTGTGTCCCCTCCCAACTTCTTTTTCACTTCTTGCTGGTAGGGTGGTGCAAGGAGCAAAAAGGTCTTTGTGTAAGCCCTGCACAGCACAAAGGAAAACATCACTGTATTTTCAATGCTCTTTTCAGCACAAATGTAAAATGTGTCCTCACACTAACCACTGTGAAGAAAATTAACCCTATCCACCAGTACACAAATGAACTCAACTATAACAAGAGCACTTGCTGATTAGATAGTTTCATGATACTTATTGATGATACTTTCTTGATCCTAATGTGTCCCTTTCAAATCAGGATATTCCATGATTCCATGATACTCTTCAGTAAGTGTAGCTCCAGAATACATCAACTTTGTTAAGACCAATGCAATCTCCAAACAAGATTAGGGCATACAAAACTGAAAGAAATTGGGTAGAGAGGCATAATTAGTGCTAAATTAAGAAAGTAAAAGCCAAGGAAAGCCCAAAAATTAATGCAAAGTTCTTAACTAAGAAATGAGTGAGTCATTTAGTTCTATTCAGAAAAGAGATAACATATGAAAAGTTTTATAGCAATAGTTCCTCAAATATTTCACTACTGCTTACATAGAGACACAGAGTCACACATGATCAGAATAAAACAGATTTTGATCTATCTCATAAGTTTTGGTTTGCAAAAGTTTGATATTTCACCAGAATAAAGATTGATTTATTTTATTGACTTATTTTGAGTCTAATCATTATGCAAGACAGGAGTTTTGTGCTGTTATTCAAGGAAAATAGATATTTTTGTTACTTTCACTATTCTTAAAAAACAAGTTTGTAAGTTATAACTAAGAAATTCAGGCATTATAGTCAAAGGAAAACTGGAGCACATGATTTTATATTAGAATCTGAAAAAAAAGAATTTAAGAAAAAAAAAGAAAAAAGAAGGAATTTCTTAATTGCTGTTTTCTTAAAGATTTACATGGCCATATTAAATCTGGAACCAGTGAAGAAGAATGAAGCAGCTGTCAGGAGTCTGAACAGAAACCAAATAGCCACTTAAGAGCTTTATTGTTTTCATTTTGTTCTTAGAGATTTATTTTATTTTATCCCATGGCAGTCTATGAAAAACAAGAGGAAAACATTTGCTTATGAGAATGAAAACAAGCATCAAAATTGAAACAACTGAAATGAAAATGTTGTTACTGTTTCATTTCTCTAGGATATATCTTCATGCAGAACACTGAACATCTGTCAAAGAGTAAGGAGATACTTATGAGGTTCAGAGCCAGATTTTCAAAAAAGTAGTTCCAGGAGCCAATGGAGCTTGATTTTAATAATTTCGGCTGTGCAAGAATTCTGCCTTAGTAAAGGCATTAAGTCTCTCTCACATATCTGGTTTCCTATTTCCATGAAAGTTATAGGAAATTTTACAGAGACTGTAAAACCTTTCTGTCAAATTAGTGGATGGATTCAAAAATTACTGACTTGAGAGAAGCTGTCTCTCACATGCAGAATTTGACCATGTATGCCTTGTTATCTGTGCTAAAAAAAACTCTGCAACCTTGCAGTAGCATGAAATTAAAGTACTGCAAATTGCAACATAGTCAGTGAGACAAACCAAAAATGTTTTGAGGGGGATCCTGGAGCTCAAGCATGTCCAGAAAAGCCCAGTCACAGACATAAATTTGTCTGTCTTTCCATACTTATTATGACATATGCAGACTAGCTTCCAAGCCCATAGCCCTAAGCCCAGTAGAAGTTTCATTAAAATACTCATATTAGTTAAAGGAAGGTTGACACTTTGGAAGAATTGCAGCTTGCCTGATTGCTTGCATCATTTCTCTGTCAGTAACCTCTGGAAATTTTGGATCCTTAGGGCTCACTGATGGGCAGTGGGTGACTTCCATTGTGCTTGTGAGTTGAGGACTAGGGAGTGGCTGCTTGGAAACTCACTGTTCTGTTTAGCTGTAATTTTTTTATGTAATTAAGAATTCTGTTAAAAACACAGTTTACATAGTACTACTAATTATTTTTAACTCGTGCTAACAAATACAGTGATGCTGCTCGTGCATATGAATGGCAGAGGCAGTAGCAACACAGGCAGAAGGTCTTGCAATGCAAAAGACATCCTGCTTAAAATAACCTTCCTTATATAAATATATATGCAGCAAATCTATCATGTTTTCTAGAAAGGGTCACAAAATATTTACCAAATAAGCACTGGGAGCCTTGAACACTGGTTTTTTTTCTGATTCTGCCATGTTTTGCTGTATTTTGGGACAGGAAAAGTTGTATCAAGGAAGAGGAAAGCAATATGCTAGAGCCACAGCAAAGTCAATACTCTAAAAGCAGGCTAAGTTTTATAGCTGCTAGAGCAGAGGAGCAGAGCTGGTTTTGCTGCTCTACTTACACTTTTCCATATAAATAATGGTAAGATATCTTAGTTCCTGATGGCTGTCATTGACTGGGCTGACTCAGCCTACATCATTAAAAAAGGGAGCCAGAAGGAGATAGCAGATGCCATCTTGCACCGCAATCATTCCTAACTAACAAATGTAATCGATACTAAATGGACTAGAGGCATTTTATAAACTGATACAAATTTAGAGAAGTTAGAAAAAATAAGATTAGTAATGAAGTGAGAAACTGAGAAGTGCTTCTTGTTTACAGCATGAAAGTGTATTGGCTGCAAAACATATTCACAGTGCAGGAGTAAAAAATAACAAATAAAGATTACCTACAGATTCATTAGGTTTACTTTAATAGAGCAGGATACTCTTTCTCCAGCAGAGTGGCTAATGTTGGCAGTACTACAGTAAGGCTGGAACCTTAGGTTAGTTCATTTGCTTGTATACCTTTTGGGAATACACATGCTGTATCTTGACTAATTTTCTTTGCATTGATATACCACAGAGATACAAAGTATGAAAATGGATCCAAGCAACAACCAGATACAGCATATATTAATGGACTTAGCCTGAAGGGAGACTAGACCAGAGATGATATGTATGGAAAACTGACATGGAGAAACTCACTAAATAAGAATATCAAGCTACTTATGTAACATTAATCCACTGGCTTGAGAACATGAAGGTTCCTGGAAGACCTCAGTTTGTTTTAACAAGTTTTATTCCAGCTACTGGGTTAATACGAAGCAGAAAGTTATTAGGAGGATATATATGCATATGGAAATATCCACTCCTGCCTCAGGTAATTTAAAGCTTATTCACATCTTCTTTATTCTTGTTTATAGAAAAAGAATAATCTACCTCATAAACCAACCCCAGTATTTTGAGGGCTGTTATCCTTCCCATTATTTAAAGGACAAACTAAGATATGAGGTGTATGACACCGGGTTTAACACTCTCTTAAATGGATCCAAGCTGTTATAAGTGACTTGCAGATCATGGCAGAAAGCACAATTTACACCAGATTGTGATGCTTCAGTGTAAAGTACCAAACTCTGTTTGCAATCTCCACTTTAGCATTTTCCCTTTATCCACCTGTTTCAATAGGAAGTAGGTAATGGAGGCTAACCGTGCTGTCTACTGTCTTTATTGTACCTCCAAAACTATGAATACAACATATTCAAGAGAAATGTGTATCAGTTTTCTTCCTGTATTATGCTGGGTTTTTTTCATATTTTCCAACTCTGCTGTATAGCTTCAGTTGATGAATGCAGGCGTCCAGTATTGGGTTACTGGTCACATTTAAAGCCCAAAAGTCTCAAGACAATATCCACAATGTCCTTCAGATGTTGCTCTTGCTCCCTTTGCGTTTGAGCAAAGGAATAGCTTTTGAGCAGTATGTATGCAATTATAACCTATATTTATAATTCAGTCTAGAATACAGATTTTTATGTTGCTTACAAAAGTTTTAACAAGTTATACTGTAATTCAGTTCAACTGGCAATACGGGAGGATTTTTTGACATCTAAGATTAAACATTATGGTGCAGGTAGAAGAAACTAACTCCAGGTATAGTCCCGGGGAAAAAAAAGGCAATTTCAGAGAAATGTTCAATGGAAATAATTTCCTCCTTTACGTTAGAGTCATTCACTCCAAATGGCTGTTTTTTTCTGCAGCTTTTTAAAAAGAGGTCTGGACAGATACTCTAATGCAGGTCTTTTCATTACAGATGTCTACATTAAAAGAAAGTCTGAACAAAACCCTCCCCTTTAACATATTGCTTCAACTTAAAAATCAACAATAGCTTGTCCTTGTCTTCATTGGATCTACTTTTCAGAGACAGTGGAATGCTTTTAAATGAACAGAAAATAAGATTAGATGGTAAAAAAGGTCTGTATTTTCAGACAACTAAAAAAAATTAACCCTTCATTGAGGTATAATCAGAAGTTCTTTGATTCACTAGAAGTTAATAATTTTATTCCAGAAAATCACCCAATGGAATCAAGAGAAAAAAAAAGCCAATTGAATTCAAGGATGTGTAACATGTTTATACATTTTCAAATATATGTTAATATTTTTTCTTCCTCCCACTACTCCTGAAAAGATGTATATCCCAGTGACTACTTTTAGGCAATGCTAAGCTGCAAGGAACGCTGTTAGCAGCAAGTGCATCTAGCAGTCCCTCTGAAAATTGGGTACCTTAATTGTCCAAGTTCAGTGCTTTGAATATTGAACTACATGCTGTAGTGTTTAAAGTTTTGACCCATTAAACCCAAATTCTTAAATGGCAGGGTCACTGCCACAGTGAGTAGTTAGGGTAAAAGAAAAAGGAAAAACCACAAAATTATTATAGAACTATAGTAGTATGCATAGTTTTATTATGGCAAGATGCCCAGGGCTCATAAAAGATAAATGAGGTTTGAAGTGGGGGGAGAAGAGAAGAGTGTTGTTAAATTTAATAGAAGTTCTTTTATCTTTTTTTTTTTCTTCTTTTTTTTTTTTAAATTGGCAAGGGAATGCAAAAGACATCAAAGCAATTTTTAGTTTTCCTATAAATCTATAAGAAAATGAATTTCAGCTATAACTTTCTCCTTTTATTACTAAGGTTCTTTTGGAACCTGAAAGGAAGTATAATTCAGTGCTTTTCAAATTGCTTTGGAGAAATATAATAAATCCAATATATATGAGAAAAGTTTATGAGCTTTTTTTGTATAGATAAAACATATACAGTTACTGGATCCTTTTTCTGATTTATTTAAATGGCTTAAAAAAGTAGCCTATCAGATCTGCCTGTAAGCATTTCCCTTTGAGAAGTATTTATTAATTTCTAGACCAGAAGTCCAGCAACATGATATAGCAAGTTAGTTCACTATTGCTTTACCTAAAACCATCAGCAGCAGTATGACTCTGTGATTGAAGATCAGTGGAAAAATGCACAAATCCAGAATACTGTCCTTGATCACGACAGCCACAGGATAAAGATACTATTGCCCAGCTACCCATAAGTTAATTTCTTTTTTCTTTTTTTTTATGCTTGCAGGAAGAAAAGCCTGTCTGACAAAGTTCGCCGTGATGTATGTGGACATAATACACTTCATATTTCCACATGTTCTCTTGTAAGTCTTTTCTTGCAAAAGCTTGCACAAATCCTTTTATGTTTGCATTATGGTCTGATGTTTGAAAGTTTTGCACATAGTGGAA
Source organism: Corvus brachyrhynchos (assembly GCF_000691975.1). Classification (NCBI taxonomy): domain Eukaryota; kingdom Metazoa; phylum Chordata; class Aves; order Passeriformes; family Corvidae; genus Corvus; species Corvus brachyrhynchos. Next base: position 17,434,981 of record NW_008239553.1, read on the forward strand.
TATTTGCTTATGCAACACGGTAATTAATATCTACACTGGATAATAAAAGATACGTTTTCATTTCCCTCTGAACTATTTGGTCAGTGTTGGGGTTCCAGAAAAAATATAGGTGTCACAGCATAGTCCTTCTAAGGATAGGTTATCTTCTGTATAGCTAGGTGGTCTACGTGCTAAGATATCACTGCACTACCTTTGCCATGGCTTAATAGTTTGCTTTAACATTACTTGTTACATGGGATAAAACACAAGAATTTTTACACAGTGAAAATACAGTTTTCACACATACAAATGTGGTAAGTGTTTTCTATGAGGGCTGTCCAGTGTCATTGCTTCATATATCACTTTCAAAAAAAATTCAGGATTATTTTCCATTAGCGCATATTTGCATATCCAGTTATAGAGTCATAGAAAGTTAAAGGATGGAAGTGACCTTAAAGATCATCTAGTCCCAACCTCCCCAGCCATGAGCAGGTGTCGGAAAAAAGAAAGGGGACTCCGGCGGGTAGAGAAATTGCAGTCCAAGCCAATGTGGTTGATAAAAGCAAGCTCCATTTATTAGCAATCCAGAGGCTATTATAGTATACCAGCTTGTTAACTCTTAAGTGGCTTAAAACTTATCAAAGCACATTTCTGCGTCTACATAATTGGACTTATATTGGCAAGCTTCTACAGTTATGTTATGATTAAAAGAATTCAGAGTTCACCTCCCCTTCTCTGGGTCTTATCTGCACAACTGTACCTTCTCAAACTCCCTTCTTGTTTCTCAGGCTTGTTTCTCACACAGGGATTTTTCTCATGCAGAGTTTTTCTTACACAGGCCTTTTGCTTGCAGGCTCTTGCTACAGTTCTTTTATTGACCCCATAATTCTATCAATGATCCATGTCCCTGATTCTCTAACATTCCCAACAGGCAGGGACACCTCCCTCTAGACCAGGTTGCTCAAGTCCTTCTCCAACCTGGCCTTGAACACTGCCAGGGTTGGAGCACCCACAACCTCCCTGGGAAATCTGTTCCAGTATCTCACCACCGTCACAATAAATTTCTTTCTAATGTAAGCCTAAATTTCTCCTCTTTCAATTTGTACACATTACTCCCTGCCCTATCACTACAGTTCCTGAAGAAGAGTCCCTCCCATGCCCCACTCCTTTGACCTGGAGGACTGATGAAATAACTACTTGAGCTTGAGCCCTCTTTCAACCTCTCCTGCAGTTCTGTAGTCCCTCTTGATTCTTCCGAGACTGCTGCTGACTATACCACCAGCTCCCATATGTTCAATTAGCATACTGTTACTCTTAATGTGGAGGTCATGAAAAAGCTAAGAGTAACAGAACCACCCTCTTCTCTGTGTACCCTGTAGGGATTGTTCGTATTGCAGTCAATTTATTCATATCTTAAACTGTAGATTAAAGAAAAAATAAAAGGACAAGTTTCCAGATGCCCTCGCCAGTACATATTTTCTTGCAAAAACCAACCACCCTTATTCTCCTACTCTTGGAAGAACTATGGCACAATCATATGAAGAAATCTGGTCTAGAAAGAAACATAAAAAAGAAGATTACCTCAATTACATGTTTCTTCTTGAGCAGTGATTATTTCAATGCAATCTAATGCTCAGAGTTTGCATCTTGACGTAAAACCTCTCCAAAGAATCACAGTTTGGGTATTTTTTGCAAAATGTAAAATAAATTACTTTGTTGTTAGGATTCTGACATGGAACTAACATGAGCTGAGGAACTGCTCTTATGAGTCTGTGGCAATTTCAGACAAATCAAAATTCTAATTCATAGATCAAAAATCAATGTGACATCTTGCCCTTGCATATCCAGTAATTTCTTTTTGGAAACAAGGGATGTTTCTTTCTTCATACACAAATTTCATTTCATATGTGGTTTTCCTTTCCATATTCCTTATCTTTAATGTTATTTTGTCATCAAAGGATGGAATTCTTCACTTCGTATCACTTTAAGTAATTCTGTGTTTCTAATACTGCATAAATTCAACATGTACATGAGAAGTGCAGTATGTCAGTCTTTTTTCTTACACAAGGAAGTTACATCTAGTTGTGATGACTTATGGGTTATGTCGATGTTATCCACTTATCTATACAATAATTTTGGACTATAATTTAGGGTTTTTACCTTAAACAGGATATCTTTTGATTTTGAATATTGCTAGCAAAATATTAATAAATACACTAAATTGAAATACATTGTAAATGAACAAAACAATATTAATAGAATGTTAGCAATATTCCATTTCTATATTCTCTTAGATTTTCCTATTTGTGTTTTTCAAGTTAACTATAATACCTGAAAATTTAGAACAAATAAATTCTTTTATCATGACTGGGAGTTTTGTTTCATAAAATACAAGGTATGTTTTCTGATTTAAGCCAAGGTCACTATCCCTAATGATATGAAAATTTGCATAAAAAGTAATTTTGAATTCTTTAGAAAACAGCCTGCTCAAAAATTTTTGTTGCTAACTTTTTCCAACTTAGAGTGCTTTAAGTATTATGCAATTCTAGGAATAATTAAATGAAAACAAGTAAAATTTTCAATTTTAAAATGGATATGTCACCAACTTCTCTTTGAACATCTAAGCTATTCTCTTCCAGCATGGGGTAAAACTTATCTATAATTCAGTTTTCAACAAGCGTGTCTTAGATCAGTGTGCAACCCTAAGGGCTTAAATCAATATTTTAAGAGTCAACTAATTTAGCACTGTGAAGAAAAACACAAACCCATGTCTAAGTAAGAACTGAAGAACTGTGGAACATTTCTGATTTAATGGGCATGCTAGAAAACTGTGAGGTAGTTGTGAACAACAGTTCAAATGCACTGTGCACACAGCATCATAATCACAAAGGAGATTTGTAACAGTGCAATGGATATCAGGGACTTTGCAAGCTGCAGCTCTGTAGTATCACAGGAAGATTTTGCACTGCTCCAGTTATCAAAAAAACTACCTTAAAACGTAGAGCACCTATGGAAATATGCTGATAAAAGAATGTTGCTAAAACTTCCAAATACATCTTGACTGTGAAAATGTGTTTGTCTTTAACTCCACCATGCTTGGTATCATTGCTGTTGCAAAATAAATTTAAACCAAAAGGGCTCTTATGCAAGCAAAGAAAAGCTAAATTCTAAATTATATTTTACATATGTTTTACAAATGGAGTCAGATATTGTTTACTGCCAATCTTTAATTTATTTAGTAGGATTAGAAAAGACTTCAGAGAATGACAGACAGGAATATTTTAAACACAGAAGAATCTTTTTTAATGGCTAATCCTTTTTTTTTTAATAGCTAGTCAACAATCCTATTTGAGTAAGAGATGAATATTAATATTTTCAGATAGAAAGAAGAGGCTGACAGCTTTCAAGGAACAATATAAGTAACTCCATAAAATATATACAAAACCAGAAATGTTAACGCAGTGAGGCAGACATAAAAAGACACATCCACTGCTACAAGCATTTGCCACTAGACAGAAACAGAACGACCTCTGAGAAACAGCAGTGTCAGGGGCTGTGATGAGTGATCTCTCTAGTGTGGGAGATCTCTGCTGTAATTTGTAATCCTAGGCAGCTGGCTGTCCCTCTACAGGAGCGTTCTTTACAGCTGAGAGATATTCATAAGAGTAAAGGGATGGATTTGGTGTTAAGAAAGTGTATGAAAGAGGGAATGATTTCTTGAAAGAAATGCAGACCCTGTTCTGAAACAACTCTCACTCTCTCCCTGATAAGCAGAGTTATTGTCTAAAGCCTCTTGAGAAATAAATCAGTAAACTTTGCCACTAGTTTTCCATAGATGGTCCAAGTCACCCCTTGACCAGCACCCTCATCCTTGTCCTCATCCTGGACTCTGCAGCAAAAAGAAACTTTTCTTCAGTTAGATAATTAATCAATGAAATTATTATGATATGGAGTTAATTCAGTATCCTGGGATATGATATTCTCTATTAATATAGATAAAGCTTGTTAAAATGCAAGTCATATCAAAGGAATCAATGTCCACTGGCTATGGAAGCAACAGGTACACACCATTACTAGGTCACTCTCAATCATCTATGAAAGGTCATGGCAGTCAGGAGAGCTGCTTGAGGGCTGGAAGGAAGCAAATGTCACTGCAGTCTTCAGAAAAGGCAAGAAGGAGAACCTAGGGAATTAAAGGCCTGTGAGCCTGTAAAGGTGATGGAATGACTCATCCTGGAGACCATCTCCAAGCATGTAGAAGACAAGAAGATGATCAGGAAGAGTCAGCATGGATTCACCAATGGAAAATCAGGCTTGACCAATCTGATTGCCTTCTGCAATGGGACAGCTGGCCGAACAGATGAGGGGAGAGCAGCGAATGCTGTATAGCTGGACTGCAGCAAGGCTTTTGACATTATCTCCCCTCAATATACAAGTGTAAATCCCAGTTTAGGGTAGTTGGCAAGTGTATATTCACACACAGAGAAACTTAACCCATAAGGACAGTAATCTAGGAGAGCAGTAAAAACAGAATTAGTAACCTATTTCTGAAAAAGTCACTCAGGAAGAGTTTTGTAAAAGTTCAACTAATATGTTTCAAAGGCATAGAATCGTAGCATGATTTGGGTTGAAAGGGACCTTAGACATCATTTAGTTTCAACCCCTCTGCTCTGGACAGGGACACCTTCCAACTAGACCAGGTTGCTCAAACATTGCTCAAAGCCCCATCGAATGTGGCATGTCAAGATTTTACATATTAGTCACAAATGAGCAAGTAGTTCATGATACTCCAAATAAATTAAAATGTCAGCTCTTTTCACTGTTACACAGTGAAAACTACACAAGTAGTTTGATCCTATTTATAAAGTGGACTTCCAGGGAATTTATTCTTAGCAAGCAATTTGTAGACATGAGCAAATTAATGGTTTCTGTTTCTCACTAGGTCAGATGGCTTAGATCTACCCTTTCTGATGATTTTAGAAGGTTGGTGAGCAAATTTGTATAGATTAAAAGAAGAATTATATTTCCCTGCAACTTGTTATTAATGAAATTTCTGGTTTAAAAAGCTGCCTTGCTTCCCTGTTTACAAGGATTTTAACTTGTCTGTGAAGTCACTCAAACAGTTTGTGGTGTTTGTTTCTTCCTTTACAAGCTTTCTAAATTTCGCTGTTTTCAGGAGGGGCTGATTCCTTCACAGTCTTTGAGAAGGTGAGGGAAATACCTAAGAATTAGCTGATGCTGATTGAAGGGATTAAGATGAAAATGAAATTAGATTATGTATAAGGCACAGCTAAACTTTATGAGATCAAAAATCCTAAGAATTTATAGCCCATATAATTCCCAAACGTGCTTTCAAGAGATATACAGAGACTAACCTGGGCTATCTGTCATATAATGCCCTAATGTTCTGAAAAGTCCTCCTTGCGATGCAGGCATTTGAATCTTATTGTTTAAAATATAGTGGAGTTTCAAAAATCAAAGAGGCTAACACAATTGAGAAAACATCATTTTGAAAGAGATGATGGGACTATGACCAACTTTAAACCTTGTACTTTTTGAAGAAGGCAGATAGAAAAGCACAAGCACTTTTAGAGGACATGGAGATGAATTGGAGGAGTCAGCCATGCATTTCAGAAGAGAATATGTTTTGACACTCGTAATGCCACATTTCCAAAGTGCCATTGTTTCGAGAACTTTGATTGTCTCTCAAGTCAACTAGTACTCCTTTGGTGTCGGGAGGCATAGTTTAGATACCCTTACTGCTGGATGCATATTTTCTTGTGAAGAATGAAGTCCATGTGTCAGACAAAATGCGAGTCAGCTTACTGGAGCATGTTGCAGTCCACTTTCAAGTCAGAGAAGTCAAGGAGATCATCATGGATGCAAGGGCTAGCAGGTAAGCAGATCTCAGAAAAACTGTTCTGAAGATTAAGGAACATGCAAAACTCCTTTTAAGGTAAAAATAAAATAGTCTCAGTCCAAGCAGGAGCACTAAATCTTCTAGCAAAAGTCCTACTGCTGATATTCTTCAGTTTGGAATGGTGTTTATGCTTTGAAGTTTATTTTTCTAAGATAAGATGAAAGAAGGCTTTCTCAGTTTAACAGTTTATATTAGGTTGATTCAAAAGAGATATTTGTTTTAAATATTCTTGCCTTGTTCACAAACCCAGATTTATAAAATTTTGTAATGATAATGTCTGTGCAAAAAAACTACTGTATTTTTCAGAGAGTTTCTGGGGGAGCAAATAGACATTTGTAACACATATTTAATTTATTTTCCATTAAAAAATGTTACCCAAGAAAGCCAAGAAATTTAGTAAGTATTTTATTTTATCATTTAGGTTATAGGATTTTAACCTCAATTTTAACTTTATTAGGTAACTGACAGGTCTGTGCATTTTGAATGTCCTTATTATGTGTTCTGGAGGCGTAAGACCGGCTGTACTATTAAGGGCCTTTTAAAACTTGGTAATTAGTCCTTATTTCTTACTGTACTGTTCTAGCTTTTCAATTAAAATTTAGTTCTATTTTTAGAGATGCTAAGAGTAGTTAAGGAGAATTTCAACATACAACATTGCTCACTCTCCAAAGTCAAGAGGCAAGTATGATTTACTTGAAACAATGAAAATTCAAGACATAACTCTGCTAGTTTTTGGGTGATGATTGTCTTTGCGGAACTCACCTTTTTGTCTCATTACTTGCTCTTGAAAGCTCACCCTGCTCCAGGCAGCACAGAGCTGAAATTTAAGAGGTGTCATCATAAATCGTTCCCTCTGGCTGTACAGGAAGCTCTTCTCTTGTCACATCTAGACCTGCACTAAGTGCCAGAGTTCCTGACTGCCACTCACTGACAGCACTCAGATCCTAGAGGAAACCAGGGAATGTTTTTCTTCACTGAAAACTTGAAATGGGAAAATGTGAAGTGACACCTTTTGGGCACTGTAGTGTTGGTCAGAGGAGAAGATAGTGATTGAACTAAACGTAAATGCGAAAACAACAGATTTCAGAATGTTTATAAAGCACTAGAAGCATTAAATGGGTTCAGGTCTAGATGCTATTGACAACCATGTATAGAAGCAATGGTGCCTAACAATGGCACGTGTTTTAAATAAAAAATGAGCAGGATTTTCTTCCAAAAGTATCACTGTTTGCCATAGGCCATAGTCGCTAGCCTAAGGAAGATTTTTTTTTTTTAATGAAACTCTGAGTAAAAATTGAAAAAAAGGCAAAGATAAGAATGATTTTTTTCATGAATCAATTTTTTAAGATTTCCTGAAGGGACTGGTGGGCAATTGTACAAGACCTTTTAAAAGTTACATCTCTGTTTTACTCTCTGCTGACACTGTGTGTGTTCCCTCTTCATCTGCAATTTCTCTCAAGTGAGCAGCCATAGCAGCACTATGTTTTGCTCTTATTTAAAGAATGTTCTCAAAAAATACATCTGTCTGTGCAAATATTTGATGTGTAATACAGTTTACTGAGATCCAACTTTTTTTTTTTTTACTTTTTTCCTGCAATTTTTCCCCCAAATCAAACATGCAGACTCTAAGTGAAATCATAGAGAGTTTGTGCACTTTGGGATGCTCTGATTTCAATGTTTTATAATTTAAATTTCTCAAATTTCTTAATTTCAATCTTCCAGAGAGGATGAGTGTATGACATAGGAAAGAAACAAACAGAAAAGTTGGATGTTTGATATGTTTATTTAGGTAACTATTTGAAATGTTGATAAACATTTGAAAAATGCTGACAAAGGTTTTAAAATAAAATATAATAAAATATGGGGTTTTTTAAACTATAGGATTTTTTGTTTGCTGTTTTAGGTTTTATCGTTTTAGACCTGTCTACAACAACATTACTGGAAAAACTTGATGCTCGTGTACAAGAAAAGGTGGTTGCTTCACCTTAGAATTCACTTTTAGTTCCCCTTCCTAATTAATTGCAAATGATTTTTGTAAAAATAAAAAAGAGAAATGCTGATATTAGCCAAATCAGAAATCAATCTTAGTAACTTTAGCTCATTGAATATCTAAGTTAAAGAATAAAGTTGATAGAAATTGTTCTGTAGACTTAATATTCTGCATATTTACATTAATGATTTTGAATTCTCTGAATGTAAATCAGGATATTTTGATAATCACGTATTGTAGCAAAAAGAAAGTGCCAAATTCTACCTCAATATTTTCAGAAGATATAATGCTCTAAACAGACAACAAAATTTCTCAAAATACTGTAGGATTCTCAAAATTCTCAACATGTCTGAGCTCTGAATGAACACTTTGTTTTCTTGTCAGTGATTCAGAATATCCACAGCTACTTTCCAGTGACTAGGAAAATGTCATGCCAACTGGGATCAAGCTTTATCTTAAAGTTGAAGGCATGAAACAAGCACTAAGAAGACAATAGTGCACCTGTTTTCAAAAATAAAAAGGCATCTCAGATCTACTTTGCTTTTGAGAATTTGGCTGAGGAACATATTTCAGAAGCCCAATAGCTCATAACATTATTCCAAATGTTCTACTCTGTATGCCTAATTAGGCTGCTGCATATTTGCATAAGCATGATGCTTCATGATTAATGTATAAGTCACAGCATGGAGCTCTGAATAAATTCATCCACAGATCCTTCTCTCCATTTTTACTGCACAAATAACCAGGGTGCCTGAACTGCTGTCTATCATACCTGTAGATACGGCCATGTATCGTATATAAAACTGTATAAACTTCATTATAAAGTCATACTGATCTGTAAACTTTTTTATCTAGAAATGTTAATAACAATAATATGTTAGCTCTTATAAACCCATTGGCATTTATACTTTCTGTAATTTATTAGAGGTTTGTTGGTGGGTTTTTTCCATGGTAAAATTAAGAACGAACTCTGTAGCTTTATTCTCAAAATTGAACTTAATTGTATTTAAAACAAAGACTTGTTAAATTAATAACCTAATAATTACTTTTGCACTATTACTCTTGGGGTAATGTTAACCTAAAGCGAACAAGAACTTGCTCTTCAAAAAAGAGCAACATTTTAATAATTCAATAATGCATCCACTCACAGTCAAATTAAATAGGAAAACTCCTGAAAATGTTAACAAAGGCCTGATGAATAAAAGCCAGAGGATACCACAGTAAGGGTGCCTGGAAAACGCAAGTCTAACCTTTGATGGTTAAGCAGTGCAGATATCTGGAGAGACTACAAGTTGATACGCATTCTTTTTACTGCAATTCTTTGCACTAACATGAAGTCTGATCTTAAGGGATCTTTCACTCAAGCTTAGTTTGTTTAAAAAAAAGCAAAAAAAATCCACTATTGTTATTGAAAGAATTTTTCCTCATGCCACAAATAGCATACACTGACTGTGATTTATTTTCATACGTTAACATGACCATTGTCATTGTCTTGGCCTAGAAGAGAAAGCTATCAAGTGCAATACTATTGGCAGCATCTCAAAGCTGGGAATAGAGTCAATCATATTTTGTGTAGCTGGGAAAAGAGAGAAACAAAAATATTTGAAGTGCCAAGAAGTGAAAACTCTATAAGCTACCTCCATTTACTTTCAAATTTAAATTTTAAATTTTTTAAAGAAAAAACATTCAAAGATTTGAGGGTCTTTTTGTTTTTGTGTAGTAGCTGATACCTAAATACTACCATCTCACTAGTGAGCAGTCATTGGTGCCAATGATCAGTGGGATTCAAAAGAGTTTTTAACGCAACCTGGGGCTCGTTATCACAAGCCCCGGTGTGCCCTTGGTCAGAGGGGATGCAGCGTTAGCTTCCACAGCATCCTCGCTGGATGACTTCAGAGTGGGAAAAGGCGCAAGGTGAACGCGCGTGCTGGCTCCTCCTCCTCGGAGGCACGTCAGGTGGCTGCTGGATTAGGCCCGCATCAGCCCGGAGGCAAAGAAGGCGAGAGGGGCCTCTGGTGTGGATTCCAGCGAGTTTATTGGCAGGAGGGTCCAGGGACCAGAAGGCCAGCTTTTTATGGGGGGGGGCGGAACCAAGCGGGGAAAAGGGAAGTAACCTATGGGGTACAGCCAAAGGGGAGGATACAATTTAACTAGAACCAATGGGGAAAAGAGGGAGGCAGGAGTCACAACAGGAAACCAATGAACAACCAAACAACGAAGAACTTTCTAGAATGAGGGAGGTAACTTGAACCTGGGAACCACCCAGGGGGAGGCGGCCTAGACTTCAGTGCCATCCCCTTATCCGCCCTCCGACCTGCTGTCTTGAGCGGGGAAATCCACCCAGTGGATGGCCCTGGTTTGAGTGGCATTCCATGGCCTCAGCCCAAGAGTGGGCTGAGCCACCCCAACAAGTTTTGAACATTATTTATCTGCATTTTGATATCAAGAATAAAACCATACCCATTGTAATTATTTTACTTAAAGAGAACTAATGTTAAAGCCCTCTAAACATAATGTTTACATTATTCTGAATTTAATACAAATATACAACTCTGTATGTATGTGTAATCTTTTCTACAAAAATAAGTTTATGCTTTGAACTAAATGCAGTGATCCATGAGCAAGGGATCTACATCTTGTTCAAATGAGTGCTGGTCAAAACAATCTATTTTTGGAAGGGATGTATGTGGTAAGTGCAAAACAAGCAGAAACCAAGATGTAAAGCTCTAGAGGAAACTATTCCCCACCCTAAGTAATAAAGCCAACGTAAAACAATTCTAGTCTATAATTCTTAAGCAACCTAAAGTATCACCTTTGTTGTGTGACTGCAGCATGTCAGAACTGCCCAAGGGTAGGTTAGGTGTCATCTCTTCTAATGGTGCAGTGTAGACGGTCTATGTGGGCCTCGTCAGGGACAAAGTGCTGTCTCCAAATGGAAAGTCACCATATTTGCGCCGCATTTTCTGACAGGGCCCCTCTCTAGACAGATACTTAAATCTTAGTCCACCACAGAAAGCTGAAATTCTAGTCAACCTGTGTCCACTCTTCTAATGGCAATTCCTGAAAAATTCATTCTTCTTCCTATCAAACTCCCTGATCTCTACATATCCATCTGTAATTAAAAAAAGCTCAACATGGCAGAAACATATTGCCAAAATCTGGTATATTTGTATTTGAAAGTGATGGAATTTTCCTTTTGCCAGCTTTCTCTTTTCCCTTTGAAATTGGTATCTTTCTATCGGTTGAGTGTCCTCAGTGAAATAATCAAAGTAAAGAAGTCTGCAGAAATTAAGTTTCTCCTTCAAGTATATGATAGTGTTGCTTTAGGGTTTAAAAATATTCAAAGTAGGTCTGTAGTAGCTCCTATGAGATAATTTCTGAACTCTTGTGTCTCCCTTTACACCAGTTTTATGGGGTTAAATCCACTTCACCAATGGCACACAGACTTTCTGCATTATGTCCTCTTAAAAGGAATTCCTTTTATAGCAAAAGTTATCTGATGATTCTATAGAAAACATATGGAAAGAAGTTTATTTTTTAAATATTCTTATAAAATAAGACATAAAATCATGTGACAAAGGGTTACATTATAATACATTTTTTATTACGATAAAATAGATTTTGAGAACATTGACATTGACAGATATGAACATATGGTATAGTCAAAAAAACCCTTATTAAAATTAGAAATATATGAATGAAATATTAAATTGAATATTACATAATTTAAAAATATTTGTATAAATTTCAACCAATAAAAACATATTTAGTACCTAGCTGAGGCTTTGATATGGAAAACATAAATATTTGATAAATGTTCTAGGTTATATTTTCATACAACCAAGTTTATTTCAGCAGCAAAAACCATCACTATTTTCACATTATTACATCAAAAGAACCAAACAACAACAACAACAACAGATTTTTAAAAATCCTTCCTCAAAACATTCAGTAGAATTTGAATTGTGAGTTTCTTATCTGTGTACTTTTTCTCCTTATTTCACTAATATTCTGGCCAAACATGCTTGGAACAGCTGGTACTTTTCCAGAAGTGTAGGCACACATAACCCTATATATAAGAAAAAGCAGCAAAGAAACTGAAGGCTCTTGTATTAGATACGTGTTCTAATGTGATGTTATAATGATTCTCTCAGTAAAAGAAATTGTCATTTCACTCTGGATGTCAGGATAACAGAAGATTCAGTTATGACTTTGACAATTTAGGTACCTTGTAGTATATTATATCACAAGGCTCTGCTTCTTACCTCTGGTTAAAAACCTCTGCTCCTGTCATTTCTCTTGCTTTCCCAAAAGGAAGTTTTCTGCTACTGCTTGGCCAGCTGTGTAGCCAAAGTCTACGGATCTCTTATGTTTATTTTAATCATTTAGTAGGACAACTCCATACATCAGTCACTCTGCTATATGCAATGTCTGTAATATGATATAGGAAAATAAAATATTCTTCTGTGGACAAAGGAGGGGAAGACTGCTCAAAGGTCTGAATCTTGGGAATTAGTCAGGCTCATAAGGTCACTGAGTTTCAGCCAAATTCTCACAGTTCACAGCCAAGATGTATAAGCAATAGCTTCCTTAAGCTCATTCCTTTTCTAAATAGGTGAGAGGCTGTTTGAATGGCATTCAGTACTGCTTAGTTAAATATTTGTAAGGGAATCACTTTAAGTCTAACTAACTCTTTCCTAAAAAAAAACCAAACCAAAAAACCCCCGTGATTGAAATGCCCAATTTTTTTTCTAAGCAATTTAATTCAGGTGTTGACATCTAGTCAGAGAGTTTTTCTTCATGTTTCCTGTACTTCTCCCATATGATCTAACTGCTTTGTAAGTATGTGTCCATTTCTCACAGTGGTTAAAGGAAACAGTTAAAGTCAAGGAAAGTCAAAGAGTTGATTTTATCTAAAACAAATAGGGTTCTGTACGGAACTATTTTTTTGGCACTAGATGTCGAAACAGTTAAAGTCAAGGAAAGTCAAAGAAAGAGTTGATTTTATCTAAAACAAATAGGCTTCTGTACGGAACTATTTTTTTGGCACTAGATGTGGACCACCAATCCATAAAATTATGTTTCAATAATACTATAGAGTCATGGCCAGTCTAGTTCTCCACTGCTGGAACACAGATGCCCTCACTCAAGTTCAAGAATGTGTTTTTTTCAGATATCCTCTTCTTCTTGGATAGGATGGCACACAGGGTGAGCCTAACCATTGTCCACTGGACGTGGTCATGGGTCATTAGAGCTGTCAAACTGCAATCCACTTATTTTAGTGGCAAAATATTGTCATAAACAAGAAGTTTTAGGTTACTTATTATTTAGGATATTTTTCAATTTTTGATTCTCTCTAAGAGATAAACCTAAGGAAAATGAAGCTATTCTGTTTAATCCACAAATTAGTCAGCTCTGTTCTCTATGTTTCTATTAGATGTAGCATCACTGCACTCGTGGACACGTGCACATTTTTTGTGTCTGAGATAGAAGATGGTGATCTGCATTGTCTATCCACAAGTCTGATACTCCAGAGCAACATTTGTCCTTAAAACAAGAAATATTCTGGGGGTTTTTTAGCCTTCCATCTTCTTTTCAGAACAGTGTGTAAGCCAGTGAGAAACAAAATGCTCTCCTAGAATATGAAGGAAACAGAAATATCAGTAAAAACCATATAATACAAGAAAGGTTTTTTTAGATTATTTTCTGAAATTCAAGTTCCTTTGAACTCTTGGTGATCCCGTTCTTTCTTTGAACTTGATGAAGAACCACCCTCTCCTCCACCATGAAACCTCAAAAAACTGAAGGTGGGAGGAAAAGATTGTACTAACTGCTTTAAATGAAGGTGCACTGGCTGTCTACAGTTCTTTGCTATAATATCTTTTGAGCCCAGCATTGGAACAAGCAACACAAGCCTTGTTTCTCACTTTCCCACAATTCCTCTGCTTTTCAAGATGTTTCCAAAAGACATATACATTTGTTATATCTAAGTGCCACTATAAAACAATATGTAGCTCACTTTTCTTTCTGGGAGAGATTCTGGTTACATGTGTATAAATCAGACCAAACAAATATTTTTCTCTTATGTCATTATATATTGAATATTCAACATCAATATTTTCAGCAAAGAGCAAGTCATCATATTTATTTAGTGATGTCTGAATTCTTTCCTACATGACTTGATAGGCTGATTGATAGGCTCACAGAAAGCTTTATTTTGAATGCATATGGGATTTATTCCTGGAGCAGATGAAATTTATTTTCCGTTTGAATGTACCTGTTGTCTGCAGTCAGGATTTCACAAGAGATAATCCCAAAGACATCTTAAACAGGAGCACTGAGAGGTCTGAAAGTGCAGTTCTAATACCTGAAAAATCTCCCAATGTGACTTCAAAATGAGAAGAAATGTGATTCCAAATTTCGTTGCTAAGGCAGACTGCTGTTCTGGATCAAATTTTATTGCTTTGCAAAAACTGCCTTCATGCCTTCATAAAGTCATCTATAACAATATGCCTAATAACTAATGAGCAATACAATATCACAACACCTAAAGTCAGGGAAAGGGGTACAGCCTTCTCACCTAATAATAGTGGAGATTTCCATGTACAGCTGTACCTCATGGTATTCAGAACAAGGGCGGCGAGGCAACCTGATGCTGAGATTTTTGGGGAGAAAACTCTCAAGGAAACTGTTCAGTTATGAAGAAAGGAAATGCCTCAGCATCCTTCCCAGAAGGTTCAGTCTTTTAAAAGGACCACACAGGAATGAGAATAACAGTAAATAAAACATTGTCCTTATTTGTATTGCTTCATACCCAAACATTCAGATTAGTCTATGAGCAGCATAGATGCTTTCAACTGAAAATATTAAGGAGTAAAATTACTTAAAAAAAAGGATTTGATGTAAATATGATAATTTGCTGCTTTATACTATTAAAATACTACACGCCTAAGAAAACTCTGCTTGTTTCTATTGACATATGTCTGACAGTTTTCAGTGATAAAAGATAGAGAAAATCCCTTTATTTTTCTTTTTACAGGCAAAATTGGAGAATTTTTTAAGATAGTAGCAAATATTTTTAAAACCTCTGAGTCCTTGGTCACATCTTACCTGTTTAAGTTGTCTTGGCACTAGAATGGGTTCTTCTTTGCTGCACTCTACTTAAACTTAAGCACCTTTTCATGGGAAAGGAACGCAAAAACAGGTTAACAACAGTTTAGAACAGAAATGATGTATGGGTGAAGATAAAACTTTTAAAGAAACTTCCTGTCTGACCATCCAGGAGCCCTCTGGCACAGTCTCTCTCGCACCACCTGAGCTGGGACCAAGGCTCCTTCACAGCTACACCCCCCACACTCACACAGTCACACCAGGATTCCTCAACTGCTCGATCCCAGTCTTCCCACTGCAGTCTCAGACATCTAGATCCTTCAAAGAATTTAATCATGGTGCAGTTACCAAATAACAAAACAAAGCCTGAGCTGGTGCCTCCAAGGAGGGACGCAGAACAAAGGAATCCTTGGGCTTTTATACCATCACAGTCTGAGTGGGGGCAAGGCCACCTGCCATGTCCAGTCCCCTCCCTTGGGCTTTTATACCATCACAGTCTGAGCGAGATAGTCTTGGGGGCAAGGCCACCTGCCATGTCCAGTCCCCTGGCTGGGCCTCAGGTCCCTTTGTTCTTTGTTGTGCAAAGGGCTGGCAGGTCACAGCCTCTTGCCTCAGGGTCTCACCACCCAGCAGCTCACACTGTAGCTTACACTGCAGCTTGCAAACCAAGCTACCTGCGCTGGATGTATGCATCAACAAAACTAGATAAATGTGTAAACATTTACTAGGTCCAAAAAATGGTGTTTCAGCAACACCAGTAAAAATTAATCATTATTTCATCTGTTTACTGTGAAGGTAGCTGGACCTTTATAAGTAGAGATATTTGGTACAATGAACGTTGCCTTGTAACATCCTGATGTACACACACACAAGTTCAGAATACAAGGCATGAGCATAAATCAGAGATCTGTGTACAGTTCCAGGGCTATGATCTGGTTGGGATCACAAAGACATGGTGCCATGGGTCCCTTGACTGAAGTGTTGCAATGAGAGATACAGGCTCTTTAGGAAAGACAGGCTGGGAAGACAAGCTGGAGCAGCTCTATATATGAGACACAGTATTTGGAGCTCTGCCTGAGGATGGTGATGAGCCAGCTAAGTACTGATGGGTAAACATCAGAGAGTCGTGGCTGTCTGATACAGGCTGCCTGACCAGAAGGATCAAGTAGGTATAGACACCCTATACATAGCAGATAGGAGCATTCTCACATTTGCAGGCCCTTGCCCTCATAGGGGTCTTCAATCAAGCTGTTAATTGCTAAAGGGAAAACACAGGGTGTGACAGACTGGACTGTTATGGATTAATGACTCAAAACATTCCCTGCTTGTGGAGGCACCAGGGTGCTTTGTTGAAGACAGGTTTGGAGATGGAGGAGGGGAGCTTTTGGGTGTGTAATGGCTAACCTGTGATCTGGTAAGATACAGGGTGAATGGTGGGCTAGAAGTGAGATAAGAGACAAATCCTATGGAGATAGGATGGGCCCTCTTATGCTAAATTGTCCTCCCTTACACAAACCACTGGGTTGTAAAACTCCCCCTCCTTCCCTCCCCCGGGGAGCATTCCTAGCCCTACTGTGCTGACATGAGAGGAGACAACTGCCATGTCTCAGAAGGTGTCATAAAGCATCAAAGACCCCTGAAGTGCCTCCAGACTCAGATATGAGTCCTTCCACCAGAGGATGAAAGCTCCCTGACAGGGGAGATACCTGGGCTGTCCCACCTAGTCTGAGTGAATCATAACCCATTGGACTTTGTGTTCTGCGGCCACTTCATATTTTCCCACACCTCTGACAAACTGAGACCAAGAGACAACTCATCACAGGTCGACAGGTGGTGAGATTTTCACACTTTTATCCTTTCTCTCTCTTTCTCTCTCTATTTTCCCTTATACACATCCCTGAGTGATATTTTTGCCCTTTCGTATTGCAATGCTTTCATATTATTCTATAACTACAGACAATAATAATCAAAATGGCTGCATGCTTGTTTTTCTTTGCAACTAAATTGTTCTAAAATAAACCCTATGTATATACATTTACAAACACTGATTATTCAGTGCCATTTCACTTTAATCTTCCCCTAGGGATCTATTAACAAGAAGCTGAGTTACCCTCATCTGTCTCCTGGGATGGACTGTCACACAATACATGAGTAAACTAGGAGGCTCCTGGAGTGCATCAGTGACAACGTCCTCAGCCAGATGACGCAGGAGCCAACAAGGGGAGGTGCTTGACTGGACCTGAAACTCAGCAACAATGAAGGGCTCATTTGGGATGTGAAAGTCAAAAGTAACCTTGGTAGCAATAAGCATGAGACAGTGGAATTCAGGATCATCAGGGGAGAGTGGAAGGGAAAGGAAGCATACATCCTAAGACTTCAGGAGAGCAGATTTTGTTCTTTTCAAGCCCCTATTCGGTAGATTGGCATGTGATAGGGTCCTGGAAAAAAGTAAGGTAAGGGGCAAGAAAGTTGGTTAATATTCAAAGATCACCTCCTTCAAGCTGAACGAGTTCATTCCAATTAAGAGGAAGTCAGTCAAAAATGCCTGGAGGGTAATTTAGGAACAATACAGAGACATTGTGTGATGATATTAGGAAAGTCAAATCCTGACTGGAATTTAATCTGGCTAGAGATGTCAAAGAAAACAAAGGTTTCTATATGTCCTTAGGTAATAATAAGAAGGCTAGGAAAAAGGTATGCCTGATGTTAAATGAGTCAGGAGACTAAGTTACACAGGATATGGAAAAAGCTGAAGCAGAGTGCCTTCTTTGCCTCAGTCTTTACTAGCAAGACAATCCTTCTGGAATCTCAGGTCCCAGAGACCTAAGGGAGAGGCAGAGGCAAGAAAGATATAACATTGATGAAAATCATTGGTGGACAACCAATTCCCAGGTCATGGAATACTTTAGCAACCTCAACATCCCATATGCCCTAATGGGATATGCCTACCAGTGCTGAAGTCATTGGCAGTTGTCATTGTAAGGTCCCTCTTAAAAGTATTTGATTGAATCTTTGGTGACTGGGAGAAGTGCCCTTTTCCTGGAGGAAAAGAAATGTCACTCCTGCTTTCAAGGTCAAGCAGAACTGGGTGGTCAACTTCACCTCGATCCCTGGGAAGGTGATGGAGCAGCTAATCCTGAAAACCATTTCCAGACATATGAATGGCATGAAAATCAGTAGGAGTCTTCATCATGGATTCGCCAAGGGAATGTCATGCTTGACCAATTTGATAACCTTCCATGACTGAATTACTGGCTTGGTAAGTGAGGAGAGAGTAGATTTTAATATGGCTTTCAAGACTCTTTCTTCTAAGATCCTCCTGAAAAGTTTAGTCTGAATGGGCAGACAGTGAGCTGGATTGAAAACTGGCTGAATGGCCAGGCTCAGAGGGTAGTGATCAGCGTTTGAAATCTCATTGGAGGTCAGTCACTTGCAGTTTACCTCAGGCATCAATTTTGAGTCAAATTCTGGTTAGTATTTTCATTAACAATCTGAATAATGGGGCAGCATGTATCTGCAGCAAGTTTGCCACTGACACAAAAAAAGGAGAAGTGGGTGAGACCTCAGATGGTCGTGCTGACATCCAGAAGGACATTCACATGCTGCAAAAATGGGCTGAGAGGAGCCTTTGAAGTTCAACAAGAGGTCCCTTCCACCCTCATTCTGTGATTCTGTGAACACAGGGAATATGGCCCTTTTAATTTTTTTAAGAGTATGTACAGATTAATGACAGACCTGACATAAGAATGTGCAATTTGAGTGAAATGAAACAATTGGATCAAGTTTCCCTGGGTCTAAACCACCAAGGAGTTATGTTCACTCTGCTTCTGAAGCCTAAAATTTCTTTGAGTCAAAGAGAAACACTACACATGTGAAAAAACTTGTATTAAATTTTGTATTTGAATGAATGTTAAGATTTAATGATGCAAATATTAAGTGCAAAATTATGTGTGGTAAAAAAATGCTGTGTCAGTGTACTGAAATGATCAGGTTTTTATAGGACAGCAACAAGCAATTCTTTCAAGTCTTCAAAGTCCTATAATATTCTTGTTATACTTAAAGGGGTTATCTGAAACTGATAGACAGCTGGCTTTTCAAAAGTAAAAGAAGCACAATACTCCAAATGAAAAATAACTGTTCCTGAAACTTTAGTAGGATGCATGTTTTAATATTAGGATTAAATGAAGTGCTAATGCAACCTGAGAATGCTAGGATTACTCAAATGATTTATAAACTGCACCAAAATCCATTCTGCTTGGCATGGTCATCAAGAGATCACATGCATTAGAAAGTGGAAGAATTTATTCTGCACACCAGTTTGTGAACATGGAACATAAGAATGACCATAATGATGTAAAAAATGCTGTTAACCCTCTCTTCTGACTCCAAAATGGCTAATAGACATTAGGAGGAGGTTTATCAAGGGCAAGTTTGTTTCTACAGAATACCCAGGACTTTGTGTAAGCCAGCTTATACTGGAACATCTAATGACTTTGAATCTTTATGATACATCATTTACAACAGTCTGTACTTATGATTTCTACGATTTAGTTAAGCATTGTGTGAAATGCACCTTTCATTGGTCCTGGGCTGTTGCCTGATGATTTTGTCCAATGCCCTTAGCCTGCTCAGCAAGAAACACTGAGTAGTCATATGCATCTCCCATCTGGCTAAAGATCAGAGACCTTCCGTCACAGAGTAATCACAGAGTAACGCAGGGACAAACTAGTGCTTCTGCCTTACTTATTTTGCTGAGAAACTTAGAAAAATCTTGAAAACCATCAGTGTATACGTTAGAAAGCAAAGAACCATCATGTCCTGCGGCTTAACTTTGTTGATCTTGGTATTAATCACTTGGGAAGGAAAGCTAAGGACAGAGATATCTCTGCTTATCTCTCTGCATGTCTTTTAAGTGCCCTTTCTTTACAGTATCAACGTATGGTGTGGAGGCCACTAAAAGGAAACAGCTATCTATGTGAGTATACAGATTCTTGTAACCAGCTCTCTGTTGAAAAAGTCTGAATTAAAATAAAACTATTTGCAAAAAGACAGTGATATTACCAGATGTTTTGTAAAGATCAAAAAGTGATATAGAAATAGAACTCTAGGGCAGATGGTACAATGTAAAAGAGCTTTAAAGAATTCTGCATGAGAAATCATTTCTGTAGTGTGTACCTCAAACTGCCAAAGACTTATAGAAAATAGTTCATTATCTTGGCAACTCTGGGTCCTCATCTATATGCTTTTCTCAAATTCTTTCTTGGGGTAAAAAAGACCCACATTATTTTTACATAAATCAAGTCAGCCGCTTATCGTAATCCTGACACAATGATATCTCATGTACTGTGCAACAAACAGTAGAGCCTGATGCTTTTTGAAAGGATAAAAATGCCTTTTTATTTAGAATATGAGCAGCATTGTGAAAGGAATTGAAAGCAGGTATAGGATTTAAAAAATCAGGAAAGCAATAAAGTTTGGAATATTAAATATTCTTGAATTGTAAGGAATTGAATGATTCTGTCTTCTGCAGCTATCTCCTCTTCATTAACTAATTCTTCCTCTATGAAAAACCTACTTCTTCCTTCAAAACCTACTGCTTACTTCCTTCTTCTAACACAGGTCTCACCTATTTCAACAGTCATACCTCCCTCTTCTTTCCACCTTTGCTTTCTAACTCAATTCCTTTCTTCCAACTGTGTTGCCTGATCTGAATGTTTGAAGACACTGCTGGGACAGATTTGTATGTTGTTGCATATGCATAGATTCCACTTTCACTGTGTCTATTAATTGTTAATGCACTTTACCATCATTTTCATTTGTTGTCCTTTTCCATTGATTCTCATAATTCAGTCCTTCTTCTTGAATTTCAAGCACAATTACTTTACTTTTAGGCAATTACTACTTTTATACTGTAAAAGTATAATATGGCAGTTGCAGAATAGCGATGGCAATAGCAACTGTATGGATATAATTTCAGAGAAATAATAGGAATATCATGGCATGGTGTGAGTAAGGAGCCATTCCTTACTTGCAGTCTCCACATGCAAATTTCTTACCACAACATAATGCAGTGGAATTCTGAAGACAAGTGATTTATTGATGTTCATATCAACTCTGACTAATTTGTAGCTAAAGATTTGGGTATTTAACAGCAACATGTTAAAAGTCATGCTACTACCTCTTCTACCAGTTTATCTCACCAAGGAGATATGACATATGAGAAATGTTTTTACTTTCTCTAAGCTGAGCCAATTCGAGGAACAGTGTAAATTGTAAAAGCTGGAGAAAATCATTAGTAACACTTCATTAATCTCATGAAGAACAAAATGAGAGCTAAGAGTAGTTTGTCTGTTAATATACTCTTTTTGACATTGCTACTACCGGAGTAGTTCACTAAAAGCTTTGATAGCTTATGATGATTTGAAAGATCAAAACAAAATTGGGGAATTTTTGAACAATTTCTGCTCAAAATTTTTATAATGAAAAATTTTCTCTTAAAATTCCAATTTTACCACAACATTCAAATTTGTTTTAGGTAATTTTAAATATGATATTTTTTCTTGGGGCAAGTAGATCTGATTCCTGACATTTTCATTTGCAAAATAAAATCAAAAACTCTTTCAATATTTGTTTGCCCCGTGTTAGTCCCTAAGGAAGCATGTAACAGAATTTGTTAGGATGGCTCATAGAGCTTTTCTACAGAGAGGAATCACTGATTTAATTATATCTCCCATAAAATGATTCAGTTTCCCTTCTGAATGTGTGACTAAAGCTCCTAGGGCAGATAATACTATGATTTAGCTTACCCTACATTTGGAGTTCACAGTGCATATGGAATTATAATAAATCCCTGTGGTATTCAGGTTTGTATCAAACTGAGAAAGAAGCAAGCATCCAGCAATAGCTTGATGAATTAAAAGAAAACACTGTAATAGCAATAGTCATATCCATGAATCCTCCTTCCTACCCTGCCACCCCCAGTCAGATCCCTAATGGAACAGTGACAGTAACTAATACTGAGCTGCTGGAGAGCTGAATATCCCAGACAAGCAGTGGTTAGTTGTTAGGGACCGAGTCTGGAGAGCTGGCCGGAGTAACGACACGTACACCGATACAATTTGAGCATCGTTCTCCCTTTATTGCTCAACTATGCGAGCTTATATCTCCTTTTGCAAAGATTCACGCCCAGTCCCTCTAGACAGCCTCTAATCAGCAGGGGAGCCGACCAGTGTATAGCTTTGCCAAGGACTTTCAGGGCTGCCTGCAGCCAGGGACCTGTTCAGGGGTTTTTCCTCAGCAACCCTGGGTTGTCCAATCTTTCCAGGGGTATCATATGCCCCTGTTCCACAAGGAATCCCTCTACAGTTAGTCCTGTGCATCTCAGAGTATGGGCATGCAGCATCTTTCTGTCCAGACATTTGGCCCACAATTTAATTGCAATATGTTAGCAGGCATGATTATAAAAACCAAAATTAGAATGCTGCTTAAAGAAAAGCTTTTTAAGCTTCAAGTGCAGGAATAATTTGATGCTTTGCTATGTCATTCTAATTCAGGATGAAAATAAGAGTTGGGGTAATTAATTTCCTTTGGGAAAAAAACCAAAAAACACCTCTGCCCCCTATTACCTGTATTGTACTTACTTTATTTAAGGGTAAAGAAAAAAATTCATATATCAAATGTCCTTAATTGTGAAAAATCCCCCAAAGCCTCTGTTTGTAGGAAAATAGAATTTTTGCAGTTCTTGCAGAATTGAGTAAGCAATTATGCAGTAGGACAGAAAACTTCCAGTTTTGTATCATATTTAGATACGGTGAAAATAAGATTAAAAGGAGACATGAAGGAAAATTGTCCAGCTGATCTACTTAAAACTGACTAGTGTTTTAAAAGCAGATTTCTAATATCACTAAAAATTGACAGCCTGTAGTGATAATTATACACTGGCTTCACCTCTGCCACGTATTTGTCTCGTATCTGTGAGCGCTCCTTTAAGGACCAGGATCACATTATCCTGATGTAGCAGCTCCAAGAACATCACTTCTGATGATCCTCCTTGGGCAACTGGCAAGTCTTACATGCAGTCTAAAGGCATGATCCCTGGGGCCCAGGTAAGCTTGCACAGCCAGCAGGCTCAGACACAACTTGACTACAAAGTTGTCGGGATCATCTTAAATTAGTAATGGGGGTGCCCACATAACATAGAAAATGTTCTGTATTTGCCCTTTTTTTTTCTCCTTCTTATTGCTGCAGGTTACAGAATCACAGAATATTCTGGGCTGGAAGTGACCCACAAGGATCATCAAGTTCAACTCTTAAAGGAATTGAACTCAGAACTTTGGTGTTATTAGCAGCATGCTCTAACCAACTGAGCTAATCTCAGGGTAAGATAAGGCCATGTAAAAAGTTTATAACTAAGAGTTAATGGAATCTGGCTTTAAAAAATCTTGGATTAACATTTTACCATGTGGTTCTTTACTTGTTTTGCATTATATAGAATTTCCTAGATGTTGTATAAAAATATTTTGGCAACAGCCTGAGAGAAAAATAAACAGAACAATCTGAAATATGTGTTCAATCCAAAAGAAAGCAAAGGACCACAAATCAAATAGATATAGAAAACAATAACCAGAGTAGAAAGGAGGAATGTTAAATAAAGAGCATGGATATGTTGTGTAAAATCCTGTCAAGACACATCTCTGAAAAAGTAGATTACTTGAATTACCCCTAAAGAGCAAAACCTGAAAAATTGCCAGAGAAGTATTTAAGAGTTGAACAGGGAAATGTTTAGCAGGGAAAATATAGTTACTAAGCCCATAATGTTTGTGCAAGTTTATACTGCCAAAAAAAAAAAAAGGTAGCTATCATAACAGTCCAGTAAATAACCTAGTTAGAACTTTCTTACCCTTCACTCAGGCTCAACAAGTACTTCTCCTAATACAAGGGAGAGAGATATCTGAAAATGCTAAACATGTAAAGTAAGCATAACTTGTAATATGCTTCCCAGAGCCAGCAGGAAGAGACAGAAAAGATAATGACTTGTAGAAGTTTTCCTAGTTTTTTTTCCGAGGCCAGTGCTAGAACACATTGAGTCATCATCATCTGTAGAGATTTCACTGAGTCCGATTGGATATTTCCATACATTTTGAATGCCATCCCAAGGCCAGATTTGCAATCTTCATTCAATTAACTGTCATGTACAGTCCAGGTCCTGTTCCTGTGCACCATATGTGTCTTTATTGTGCCTGGTGCCTTAATCTGCAAGGTGCCTCAGATGTATCCATGTGGTCATTTGGCAGCTGGATCATGAAGTCTTTTGTGACCAGCTATTTTCAATGTTTGTATCAACTGGAAAGCAGAAATAAATAATGATTACAAGAGGCAAATAATACTCATTTTATTGCCCAGTGAAGGCAAAGTTGGGACAATAGCAGAGCAGCTGTTTGGCATACTTTATGGGATTTAGAATCCCTAACAGAGACCTAAGCACTTGTGTGTCCATTTGTGAGAATCAGCTTGGCTGTTTGTGCCAGAGCTCTATAGCTGCCAGCATTTCTATGCTCTTTGTGCTGGGAAAAGTGTCAACTTGCCTATACATGCTAGATAAGCAAAGGCCGTGAGCACATTTAGGGGAATGACCAGGGAAAAAGCATTTTCATTTATTCACTGTTAGCACTGAAAAGCAACAAGGAGTGAAATATAACCACTGCCACAAGCATGAGAAGGATGTCACCTTGGGAATGGCATTAGGCAACCAGCAAAAAACTAATTTCCAGTCTGATGCCTCTTACATTATAAGCTACTTTTCTGAGAAAACCCACCAAAAAAAATTAGATGTCATTCTTTGGTATCTGTAATCAGCTCTTAAGAGTATAATTTCTCCCTCCAGCAAAATAAAATTAATGGATTTACTAAGGAAGTAATATATAAAATAGATATTAGCTATATACTTTGACAACTCCTTTTTAGAAGAGGTTAAATCTGATTGCAGATGGGTGAAGCTTATGCTAAGGCACTTGTGAATATTCCATAATTAAAGTGGTTTATTTTTAGAATGAAGTCCCTGATATGACCCCTACAGTTCTGTTTTCATTATGGCATGCAAAAGAAGTAAGAATTTGTCTACCTTAAAGTAGATCCTTCTCTGTGACTGCATTTTGATTCCTTCTCATCTGTTAGTATTGATGAGTATATTGACAACTGTCACTTCTCTTCCAACTTATTTCAGTCTGTGCCTGGCCTATATGCATTAGTCTCTTACAATTCCACTTGTGGAGAGGTGCCATCTCTTTAGACCAGTAGAAAAAGCTTTGAATTTAATATTTGAATTGAATGTATACAGTACCATAGAATATAGTTGAATATTAAAGAGAATTATATAGATATTTGTGTCAAGAGACAAAAAAAAAAAGAAAAAAAAAGAAAAAAAAAGAAAAAAAATAAAGAGAGAGAAAAAACAGAAAAAATGACACCAAGACTTCAGATAGATCCACAGAATACAGAGGACATATTATTTCAAAAGTAATGGACTGTGCCACAAATTAGGAAGAAGCAAATAAAACTTTTAAATGTAAAAATATGCATTAATTAACTTTTTCAATTACTTATATTCTCATGTGGTAAAAGAGGTATTTGTGAGTGAAGGGTTTTAAGAGCATTTCTCACAAGAAATGCCAAAAATATATGGTGATATGGGATATGGTGGTATGGGATTTAGCCACCTAAAAATAATGGCTAATTGCTTTCTGGCTGTTTGAGGGTGTTTTATTCTTTTTTGATAGGAAGTGAAATCTGTCACCATTGGCTGAATGATAAGTGGAGTAATTAATTGCAGGAGCAATTAAGTAGTATTTACTCTATTCTGTGTTTTTTATGCAGTGAATAGCTCTAAATTCTAAACTTAAGCCAGTAAGACAGCTTCAATTGTGTCATGAATTAATTATGATCTGCATAATATCCATCAGAGAGAAATGTCTGACCTAATGAAAGGAAGAGCCTAGAGCACACTTTGAGTCTCTCTTTCTCACTTTATTTCTTTATTTCCCTTTCTCTCTCTGCTGCTGACACAGAACTTTCATTCCTTTCTAGTTAATTAACCTATCTGCCCCCTACCTGGGCTCCCACCTCCACTAAAGACCTAGAAAGACATTTGCTGATAGCACAGTTCAGTTGACTTGATTGTCTGTATTCTTGCATACACTTCATCTGCATGTTTATGCTGCGTGTTCTTCAAGGTACTGCTACTCCATGTTTGACCAGGCAAACCTCAGACTTCATTACTGTTTCTTGACTTCTCACAAAATTTTTGTTACTCACATATGAAAACATTTTTTTCCTGTTGAAATAACTTGAATGTACATTAAATGGGTTTGTCAATTACACTAAATTAGGAGAAGCTGTGGACACCCTTGAGAGCAGAGAGGCCTTAAAGAGAGTTCTGGATATCATCAACAATATGAAATTTATCATGGACAGGCACCATGGGATGGGGTAATCAAGGTTTTACATACAAACTGGGTGATAAAAGGCTGGAGAGCAGTCCTGCAGAAACTGATCTATGGGTTTGGGTTGATGATAAATTTATCATGAGTCAGCAGTGCCCTGGCAGACAGGATGGCTGACCATGTCCTGGGATGCATCAGGCACAGCATCACCAGCCAGGCAAGGGAGTGGAGTGTTCTCCTCTGCTCTGCACTGATGTGGGACCACCTCAATTACTGTGTGCAGTTTGGAGTGCCTCAACGTAAGAAGAAAATCAAACTATTAGAGTGTGTCCAGAAGAGGGCAAGCAAGATGGTGAAAGGCCTCAAAGGCAAGACTTTTACGGGGTGGCTGAGGTCACTTGGTTTGCTCAGCTTGGAGAAGTGAAGGCTGAGGAGTGATCTCATCAAAGTCTACAATTCCTCAAGGTGGGCAGCAGAGGAGGTGGAGGAGGAAAAGGTGTTTATCTCCTCTCTCTGGAGAGCAACAATAGAACACAAGGAAATGGAATGAAGCTGTGTCAGTAGAACTTCAGATTAAATATTGGAAAAAGGTTAATCACTGAGAGGATGGTCAGTCACTGGCTCCACAAGGAACAGGCTCCCCAAGGAAGGGGTCATGGCACAAATCTTGTAAGAGTTCAAGGAGCATCTGGATGATGCTCTTAATCATATGGCCCCTTCCAACAAGAGATATGCTGTGAGTGTATGATGCTATGAATCAAGGAAAGGGAACTGATGAAAAAAGCAGACCAAATTAAGAAATTAAGAGGCAGTAATATTTTTCTTATAGAATTTGTTTATTAGATCAAGGAAATTATTGTGATTTGAAGCCAAGGTCCTTCATAGAACATGTATTTGGACAATTTGTGTTTTGGTTGGTCATAGAATTAAAATTCTTCTAATGTCATTAACTGATTATACCAGTGATTAACTCTGTTTTCAAACTATAGAGAAAAAAATAAGCGAAGAATTGTTAAATATTGGAGATTTTCTCAGCTATTGATTGCTTTGTTTCACTGCATTTTTTTAGGAATGTTATAAACATTTTTAGATCCCAGATGTCTGTTAAAAGCAAGATTAGAGACATACTACAACATACAGGGGTATGCTTAACAAAATTATCCCTCAATGAAAAACATACCAACCACTTGCCTTAAAAACTCTTGCTGATTTCAGGCAACTGTTCCACCCAAAGCTAGAAGCTGTATTCAGCATCTGGGTTAGAGGCTGGTCCTATCCTGTGCCTTCTTGCAGTGCCTTTAGAAGTCATTCAATCACTGTTGTCAGTCTTCCAGTCCACCACTTCCACAGTACCTTCCTGTTTTGATTTCCAACACCCTCATGGCCTATTTCTTCTTTCTACTGTGTGTGAGTGGAAAAAAGGCAGATTCCCTAAAGACTACTGGACATTAAGGAAGCACAATATGAACAAAGTCATAGAGATTCAAGAGCTGTGGCATAGGCATTAAGTAGCTTAGGGCTTAAGAGGTCTCAAAGCCTAGTTCTCATCTCTATCTTAGAGGCCTGTGCCCTGTTACCAGGTCTGAAGGACAATTGTGATGCATTCTCTAATGTGCCATTTTAAAGAGAAATGGAGTCATGCATTCCTTCTCGTGATATGAAAATTTAAACTTCCTGGATAGTTGGAAAATGCAGCGTGCTCTAGACAGGTGACTACTATGGATCGAGACCCTGGACTATGTCATCAGTGTGAGTGAATGACCACAGGACCCATTCTGTTGAATTTCAGTAAGGTTGTATTGGATTACATGAAAAATTCAACATAAGAACCCAATATGGGATGAGATATTAGTAAGCATCTTAAACATCTTAGTCCTAGATATATATATATATTTATATATATAGTATATGAGTATATATAGTAGGTGTGTATATACATATATCAGGTATATATATTTCTTAAAAAGTCCAGATGATAAAGTAGAAAGGAAGAAACATGTGAAAAACAAAATTAATATCATGAAAGATTTATTATCAGATCTTTCTTCATTTTACTTTCCATAACAAATTTGCATATATGAGGAAGAAAGAAAAAGCATGAGTAAGCAAGAGTAGGTCAAGAAAAATGACAAAGATTCCAATGATTGTTATTAGTAGTGTCATTAATAACCCACTGCAGCCATGGAATCTTAATACGCTCCCACATCCCATGGCAAGTAATTGTGTCCACCCAGAAAAACTGGTTTTGTTTTCAAAATTTTGTAACAAAAATTGTCATCTATTGTTTTATTTCTGCAAAGTTATATCTCCCATCTGTAAAGCAATTTACACTTTTAAAATTGTATTATATTACCCCAGATTCAATTTTAAAGCAAAATAAGGGGTTTCTTATGTAATGTGTTATTTGAAGGAACTTCAAAGAACATGGTTAAAGGACAGGCTATGCTATAACACTTGGTAGCAATTTAGCATTTGTTCTGATGGGTAATTTCTGGTGTTCTTTCCAGTCAGTGATCAGTTATACAGGACCATGCAGAGTTTCCCCAAGAACAGCAAAATTAAAGGAATATAAAAGCAAATATATGAATGAGGAATTATTAGGTCCAGAAAGTTACATCTCTTAATTTTAAAAAGATTCATGAGCTAAGCAAGGCTTTGGAATACTTTGTGGGTGTTTTTTCCTCATGTCCCAATAAACGTAAGGATAGAACTGAGACATTTGAATATATTTTTCGCTTTGAGTATTTAAGAAGGTAACAGCATATGCATTAGTTATTCCATTCAAAAACTATAGACATTCTGCTTTTAAAAAAAACCCACTGTAGCATTCACAAAGAAAATAATCAAGAATAGTGGTGGCATTTTGCACTCTGTTCTCTCACTGAGTTGTTATATGACCTTCAGAGACAAAGATACTTAACTTTCCCGAACCTCTCTTTACTTTCCATCACACTGAAAAATATCATAATTCTATTTATATTAAAATCTCTGCAACAACTGGCCTTAATCCCATGAAATTAATGGAATGAAATTATTCTCTTTCTTGAAGATAAACATGCACTAAAAGCATATGAAGATTGAGGCTTATGAAAGTTGTAGGATCATGCCATAAAGAAATGTAGAATGTTCTACAGAAAATTTTTACAAATAGATGTTAGTAGTAATCAGTCTGAAGTAGAAACAAATTTTTCATCCTAATGTTTCAGAGGGAACAGCTGTGAGCAGATTCAGCTCAATTTTGGGAGGCAAAGCACCTTGAGCAGTCAAGCACCACTAAAATTTCATATGCGACATGCATAACTCTAAGCTTCCCTAGAAATAATTAGCTAAATATATATCCTTGAATGTTTTACAACATAAAACATTCACGTATCTGCCTATGCATACCTATATCACTTAACTGCAATTTATCGTTGGCGTCATTTTTATGTTCTGAAATCAAGGGAGTGTACATATCTCCAAATAGAGAAAAAAAAAAAGCCCAGTTGATTCAACACTCCTACCCAGGCTTTGACAATTTTTGACAATTGCACTTTAATCACATTTTGTCAAAGCAGATTCAATAGTTTTTGAAAGTCACTAACATTTTTTTTCTAGATGCTGTGCCAAAATAACCATGCCAAATTTCAAGACTTTGATGTTTCAGTTTAAAGTTTTTTGCTGAATCCGGCTATAAATGACAGACTTTTTAAAAACATTTTTTTGCACTCGTCACAAGACTCAATTTCTAGTGCTTCTGGGATTTTCAAGCCCTTGCTGTCTTAGAAAAAATTGTTAACATTTGCAAAATATTTTTACATTTGGATATCCATCATAAGCTCAATATATGCAGTTGTTTGCAAAGATGTGGAAATATAGAGACTTAGCACAGGCTACCATAATTATTACTAATCAATATTTTGTCCTGATCCTGTAAGTTTCCTTTAATGATTTTCAAATATATCTAACAATATATAGATGGCTCAAGTAAGAGTTTCATTATACTGCAATTATTCTCCTTCAAAATAATCAGCTTAGTCCTTTCTTTCTTTCTTTGTCTGTCTTTCTTTCTTTCTTTCTTTCTTCTTTCTTTCTCTTTCCTTTTTCTTTCTTTCTTTCTCTCTCTCTCTCTCTTTTCTCTCTTTCTCTTTCTTTCTCTCTCTTTTCTCTCTTTCTTTCTTTTCTTTCTCTCTTTCTCTCTTTTCTTTCTCTCTCTCTTTCTTTTCTTTCTCTCTTTCTCTCTTTTCTTTCTCTCTCTCTTTCTTTTCTTTCTCTCTTTCTCTCTTTTCTTTCTCTCTCTCTTTCTTTTCTTTCTCTCTTTCTCTCTTTTCTTTCTCTCTCTCTTTCTTTTCTTTCTCTCTTGGAAGTGTTTATTTAGTTGGATGGACAGACTTAGGGTAATTTAGTGGCAAGTTTAGTTAATTTAACTAACTTAGCTAACCTTTTTACTTATTTAACATCTTTTGTAAATCAGAACCTTCTTTTACTTTGCAAGGAGAGCACATAGCTAAAATACAGTTCCAAAGCAGGGAGTTTAAGTACATTTTAATGGGATTATTCACTGTTACTTGCCAATATGAGTAACATTCTCACAAACTGATCCAATGCAAACAAAGTGTGGCTGGGAACTAGGTGGAAAAATGTGTTCACAGATAATCTCATCAACCATATGCGCATTCATGGAAATAATATGGGGTTTAGGGGGGTTTTACCAGTTTTTTTTTTTTTTTTTTTTTTTTTTTTTTAGTATGCAGTGATTCACTAGATAGCAAAAGCCACTAGGTGGCATTTGTGATTTATTAGGCTGGAAGCGCTGGTTTAAATATTCCATCTAATCCTTGGTTTCGAGAGAACAAGACATTTAACATTCCAAGGCATTTAAATCAAGGACCTTCCTCCATAATTAGATAAATGCATAGAATTTGCACTTCTGCTACATCATTTAGAAACCCACTTTCTGAAGTTTCCATTCAAACCTTAGATGTTCTTAGGCATGTATTCCCTGACCCCACAGCACCATCTTACGTAAGTAATTACTTGTCTGCAATTAAGCTGTAAATAATGTAATCATTCCATTCTTGTCCTGTCACTCTAGTCCCAACCACAACAAATAGGGCTAATCACATACTTACTCAAGTGTGTAATTATTTACAGTTAAACTTCTGTCACTTTCACCCTGTTTGGAAACAGTAGAACACAACCTGTAATTAGCAAATGTTGCTGCAGGCACTTTTACTTGGAAATAAGCCATGGATTCAGCACCTATGTGAGCAAAGAGGTAAAGCCTTTGATCCAGGATTCTGGCATGGATTCTTCTCCTTGGGCTATTCTATTATCAGCCCCGAATAAGGCAGAGAGATCAATGAATTATTATTATGTCAAATAAGTCTCTTGAAAAATCACTTGTCTCCTCTTTGTCAGAGAATTTATATGCATTTACATCATGCTTATATGCATGAATATATATGTATGAGCATATATACCAATGTTATACCAATGTATATGTATTAATGTGTATCTGAGGATGTAAGAATTAATCAGATTTTGATTTTCTTTGAAATGACAGTAAAAATCCACAGATTAGGTTGACAGATATAGACCTTGACTTGTCACTTTTTATATGGTTACTGGTCACTTCTTTCCTTGGTTGGAACCTGACACTGTGATAAAAGAAATCATTATTTCTTGAAATTCTTTCAAAGCATTATATTCAGCAAAACACAATTATATTAACAGGTGCAGAAACAACTGTATGTAAACATGCCACTAAAAAGACTGGTCATAAAGCAAATGTCTTTGTGCCATACCCTGGTTTATTGTACTGAAGCATTCCAACTCAGAAATCATTGTCTCATAATAAATTGAGCACATCACACATGTTACATTAAACCGTATGTGCCCTCATTTCATACTGAGTCAGGTTCTGTCACATGCACTCAGCTTGAGCTATTCCTTACTCTATCCCAAGGGCTGGTAAAGAACTATTCAGCCTGAAAAAGGAGGCAGAATTCTTCCCATGGAGAAGATTGGAAAATTAGAAAGAACTCATTTGCCACCTGCCCTTAGAAGTAATTCCAGAAGCAGATGGAATATGAGATTAAAAACAGGACCTGTTTTTTGCTTACTGGCACATAAGCAGATCATTTAGAAGAAAGACTGGGTAAGAACAGGCACAGAAAATAATTGTCCTAACACTTGTTATCAGTTTATCAAAGACAGCAGACAGTTCATTTCTTCCTTCCCTTGTCTTGTTCCCTGTTTCATCCTCAATATGCCTCATTTTGTAACTGTTCTCATAGATGAAAGTTGTTTTACACCCAGAAATCAGGGTGAGTTCACAAAAGATAACACAGATTTTTAATACGTCTTTTTGTGGGAAGACACTGGATTTGAAATTCTTCATTAAATTCTTCAATACATGCTTTGGACACTATCAGAGGTGCAATTACTCCCTGTATGTGACCCTGCTTGTTTTGAGTCAAACAGGTGTTTTTACTGGTGTAGGTCAGTGTAAGGAGGTGAGTGGTTTAGCTTAGAATGTTTCAGTAGACACTGGATGAAAGGAACAAAGGGAGTGAGAACACAAGTTATCAAGGCACTTTTGTGATGTGAATAGACAGAGTTGTATACTATGAAACTGGAAATCATGAAAATTAATTATTCAATGTGCCTACCAGTCAGTCTGTAGAAAGGAAAAGTCTGAGGATTTCATTGCGAGTCCTTAACGATTTCTGGCAAACAGGTTTCAATAAAATGCCTGGGTATCCAATTACCATGGAAACAGTCATACTGGATGGAGTCTGTGGCACATAGCTAGTTAGTAGTCAGTTGCTGTTGAATTACAGTGATATGAAATTGCTGTAGTCTCAAGATACTTTTTGAAATGGCAGTAGCTGCCTCCCAGTATAATGACTTACTTGAACAGTCTATATCAGCCAGAACAAAATGCTCAGTAAATGTTTCCAAGTTGACAGCTATTCTGTTAGGGAGCTATTATTTGCTGTCAATATGATGCAGGGAGAATGCAGACATGCTGGCCTTTGTTTACTTTTTTAGCTACCTGCTAAGACCATGACCTTTTGCTGCTGATGGTATACATATGTTGAACATTGTTTAAACTGTCTTCCCACCACTGACAAACATAACCTGCCAGATTACATTATGCAAATGAGTTGCAAGGGATATAAAATAGAATTTTATATTTTTCTACCTAGTAATGCTTACCACATCTTTGTATTTATGACACTTTAAAAAATATGTAATCCTTGGAGGAAAGTGAGCGATTCATATAGTTATTGCATATGATTCTTCCACAACACCAGAAAATCTGTCAAACTGTCATTGCAAGCTGCCATCTCAGAAGCTGCCCTTCAGAGTCTTAATTTCCCTTTCCTTCCCCCTCACACCCCACTAAGATTATTTACAAGACTCTGGTAACCACATCTGAAATGAGCCCTTGTCAGATTATTAAAGATTTGTAAACTGCATGAGAGAGCAAACTACAAGACGTGCTGATGAGGAGTTGGGTATATCAGTAATGAACACAGTCAGTTTCTTGTTATAATTTGAGGGTAGTATATGTTTCAAGGATTTACCTGCACACTAAGCTTTTTTCCCAGGTAAACCAGCTGCTGATTCTATTCTCTTTCCACAGTGTATAAAACACATCCTTGTGTCACCAGCAAAAACAGGAAATAAAGTGCATTAGGATTTTTTCTTTACTACTCAGTATTCTCAATGTAAAAAAATATGTTTGAGTTGCAGTAAGTCATCAGCAATGCAAAATATATGCAATAGATGCATTGTATTAACTAACTTTTCTCTCTCCTAAGCTATGTGTTTCATGGAGAAGGTCAAGTTTTCTGTTCACAGTTCATTAAAAAAATTTGCTCAATTTTTGTTCACTGAAATGTGAGATTTTGAATCCTGAAGTTCAAAGTGATACTTAATTTTCTTACAAATCCACATGATTTTTTTGTCTAAAAGCATGTAAAACTGAATTAATGATGTCTTTATGTTTGCAATCCATCACACTGAAAACCAAGTCTAAGAAATTGATACATGCAGTATGCTGAAGGGCTCGACAATGTAAATGTTACACTTCCAAATCTGCGGAGATTTGGAGTGACTTGTTAAAAGCTGTTATGAATTACAAAACTTCTTTCTAAATCCGGAAGGTTGTCACAATATTTGAGTTTTTTAAACTTTTCTATGTTAAAAACTACAGAAACACAGATACAATATATGCCTCATGATAAGTCTTAATCTGACTGCTGTTTTCTTAGCCCTGAATTTAATGAAAGAATTTACATTATCCAGAATATGGATGATATGGATGGTCCTCCACAGCTGAAGGTTAAAAAAAAATTTGGGTACAGCTTCAGTATTAAGAAAATAAATCATAAAATGTGATTAGGTTGAAAATTTAGAAATCCCTAACATGGCTGCAGTTTTTGAATAACATTTCAAGGTAAAGTTAAAAAGTTAACACACATGAAAGCTTTTTGCCTTTTTTACAGTGGAGTGAAGAACATATTCTACATGATATCTGTTGCTTACCGTTTCTACGGAAGATGAGGAATTTGGTCATTAGTCACTTGTAGCTAGGTGAGGTAAATCCACCCAATTTATATTTTTTTGCAATGTAAGAAATTCCATATCAAAATACATTTTATTAATTCTCATTATTTTTAGGGACCAGATTTCCTAATCATTTATTCACGTTACAGTTGTGAGACTGCTTCTGCACAATCAAGTTCACCTCATAGTCAAATCCACAAAGTAAGAACTCAGCACTTGGTAAAATCTGGATGCTTGGCTTCTGGCATAAACTTTCTGGAGCTGTGGTTTGAAGCTTTAGGGAGCTGGTTAATCTGTGGCTGAGTCATTGAACTCCAGGTAATACTAAACATCCACATAGGGATGTGGCTTGCACAGGTTTGAGTCTCATGACTTTTCAGCTCCAGCTAACAGTTTGAAAAGTAGTCCAAGTTACCTCAGGGCGGTCTACTTTAAAAATAAGATGCTTTTTCTTAGAAGTAAACTGCACAGAATCTCAGATGTTGGTCAACCTTAGGTGATCTCACAAAGTCTGAGGGGAAAAAAACACAGGCAAAGGAAAGAAGGCAGGAATTCCTAAAAATTGGATAGAAAAACATTCTCTGAAGAACTCTGTCATGGAAGGCTATAAAATACTGAGATTTTCTTATGTAACAGTTGCTCTATGGTTGTGGAAAAAGGGTAACTCCTCAATTTAAAGCAAAAAAATGGCTGATCTGATAGGTATTTTTAAGATGTTTCTCTGAAGTTCTTATTGATTGTCACTGCTGAAATAATACAACAGCATGTGTCAAGATATAAACTAAATTCATGTTGTATCCTCCCCATCACACAGGACTATATATATCCCATACCATATGTGCATAAAGTGAATATGACACTTACTGAAGTTGAAGAAATAAATCTCATGGATTTATGTTATTTCTTGTACAATTTATGGCTGGCATGGCAACTTTCAGCTCCTTTCTCTCTGCTATTAATTTTTGTACAATTATTCATTTAAATAGTTTCTCCTGAAAATGCAGCAGAATTTTAATGTCTATCCAAATTCATTCTAAATTAATTCATTCTGTTTAATGTTACTCAAATGAATACAAAAGGAATTAATCATCATTTGAAAAATACTGAAATGCTTTACCCTTTAAGCTTTAATATACTGCTAGGTTGTATGACATTAGATATTAATCCATAGCTAAGCCCCTAGATGCAAGGATTTGGGAAGTATTGGGAGGTGTCTACATCTGTAACTAGACTGGGGAATTTTATTCTCATCTCCCTTTTAAAGTGATACTTATTATGCATGTTCTTTTGAGTTCTTAATGTTTTTAATTGGTATTTTTTTCTCATAGCTTTTAACCACTCTCTTGAGTCAGAGGCCAAAAAGGAGTTATGTCTGCATAAGCTTGTTTGGACACATGCACTCTGGTGCAAATAAAGGGATGCAGTGGGCAAGACTTGAAGATGGAGAGAGATGTGTAAAATACAGAAATTTCATAAAGTGTCTCCACAGGTTTTCTTTCCAGTTATCAGTTCAAGTTAATGATGTTTGCTAAATTCTTACCAAGGTACCTTTGCCTATCAGAGGGTAGTACAAGATAAGTTTCTAACAATTTAAATGTCTGGAGAATTGGTTTCATAATAAAGTGCACATAGGTCTCTATTTATTTCCCTCTAATTTTTTATCACTGCCATCCCCCTGCTATTCTCTGACATTGCAGTACTAGATAATATTGTGAACTACTGAGAAGATAGAATCACAATAATGCAGGATAATTCAGCCTGGGAGGGACCTTAAGTAGGTCCTGCCAAAGT
This sequence comes from Corvus brachyrhynchos, assembly GCF_000691975.1. Classification (NCBI taxonomy): domain Eukaryota; kingdom Metazoa; phylum Chordata; class Aves; order Passeriformes; family Corvidae; genus Corvus; species Corvus brachyrhynchos. Next base: position 17,471,768 of record NW_008239553.1, read on the forward strand.
TAAAACAGTCACAAGGCCAGAAAAGTTTCTCAGAACTTTATACATCAGGTCCTGAAAACCTTAAAGACCAGACACTTAATGATTATGGGCAATGTGCTACACTGCTTGACAGTACTGATGAAGAAATATTTCCCTCACATCCATTTGTACTCCTCCTGTAAACCAGTGTGAAGAGACTGACTCTGGATTTGTGACGACCTCCTCACAGGTATCACCACTCTGTCATGTGCCACCTGGCACCTTCCCTTCCTTGGGCTGAACAAACCTAATTCCTCCTCTGCTTTATCATCATGCTTTAACCAGTTTACCCTTCCTCAGTTACTGCTTTTCAGGAAAACTGAATGAATGTCTCCCAGCATGGATTCCATTCTGGGGAACAAAACCAGTGTGTGGTGGGGTATAAACATGTGCGGTAATTTGCCTAGTCCTGTTTGGCTGATATTCTCATGTAGAATGAGCTACTTCTAAACATCAAAGTACAGACATTTACAAGGAAGCAAAAGGGAAGTCAGTGCTTATGCACTAGCATATTTTTGAATACAGAAAGACTGTTTCTTCTTTCAGAAGGACTTGAAAGAAGAAATAATAGCCATTGGTAGACGCATGTGGCCAGTGACTGCAATAAATATTGCAGCAGATGTATGACAGAGAAAAGCCATGTCTGATTCGGGTTTTCTGTATCCTTTAGTGGACTGTTTGGCTATTTGTCTTTTGAAGGTAATCTTTCTGTCTCTTCTTATCTAGTTCCAATTTCCTGGAAGGAAATGTACAAATCTGTCCCACCAGAAAAGATCCATCTTTAAATTCCAAAGTTCGGTGAAATAGTTAATGCCTTTACCCCAGATTCAGATTTTTGTTCTAACTGTTCTAAATTTAATGCTTCTGCTCAGGAACCAGAATTTTATTGTGAATTGCCTAATAGAATTATAACCTAAATTTACACAGTGAGGTAAAACTCTCACTCCAAAATGTGGAATAACTGAAAAGAATAGCTGTTACATGATCATAAGAAATCTGAGGAACATTCTTCATCATTTTCAGTAAACTGCGGCTTATTTTGAAAGCAAGATTAAGAGGAGAGCATTAATACCAGCAAAACCAAAATGTCTGTGATATGATGTGTGGTAATTTTTCTGCATGTGAATAATCACAATAGTGACATCTCACTAGGTTTGTCCTTTGCATACAGAGTTTATATAAGGACCTCTGGTCTGCTAGACCTTGCTTACCACCAAATAAGTGAGGTACTGCTTTGAAGGTCAATTCTAGTATCTGCATAAACATTCTAGCATGTAAAAACCTCCTAACAACCAGATGATGCTTTCAACATGTGATCTGCTCTGTATAACACTGTCATCATGAGAAACAGTTGAATACCAATTTATCTGCAGCTTTGCTGAAAGGTTTATAGCACAGTGAGTGGTAATCACATTAGCTGCCTTTATCACTTGGACTGTACATTACATTAACATAATACAATTTTATAGCTTTAAGAAATATTAAACTGAAATGAGGGCAAGCAGCGCTTCAGTAATGGATTTACAACATCTCTTATCCCTACTCAGCTACAATGTCTATAATCAGAGAGAATAATATTTGAACTTCTTTAGAAAGAGCTGTTCATTTCAAACATTGTGTTATTCTGCTAAAGAGTTGCAATCTAATTGGTTTGTTGAGAGATGCAGAGAGTACTTTTGTCCTTAATCCTGATTTTAAATCGCTCTAATTTTTTATTCTTATATATATCCATAACAGAGAGACACATGCATACGCATTTACTTCTGTAAGAGATTTTGAGACAGAAAAATCTCTTCACTACAAGGATATCACTGAAACTCGGTTAAGATGAATAAATAATTTGCCTTGAGTCTTCTAAAAATCTCTGATTTTCCTCTAGGTACCTGAAGTAGCTTTGGTTTGTCCAGCATGGAACATCAATAAGTTAAACAGCAAAAGCAATCTAATTAATCTTCTTCTCACCCAAATCATCTCCCTGAAGTAAGGGAAAAGAACACAGCAAACAAAAACAACTGTTCCTGTTCTAAAGAGTGTTTGAATGAGTAATAGTAGAAGCATATTTTCCTTGTTTCCACACTCTGACAGAGGCATGAAACTTGAAAATAAGAACCAAAGGCATTACTGAAATAAGCTTCATATACTTAATCCCTTATATAATTTTTTTTTTTTGCCAATCTCAGTAAAAATAACTGCTAGCAATAGCCAGACACTGAAATTTATCTGCAAATTGTTCACAAGAATACTTATATCTCCTGTCATCGTTCCTCAATGGTCCACTGCTTGTTTCAGGACTGTCAGTGTTCCTAAGCCTTCATTTAAAGTTATATTCAACCTTCTCATTTGGTAAAGATCTGACCCACAGCTCACTAGCTCTGGTGAAAATAGAGAAGGAATCTAGAGTCTGTTCTAAGACTCTTGCAACCTTTTATCATCCTCAGCATATTGTTTTGTTCTTTTGGGACACAGGCAGCATTTGCAGTCACAAGCCCTGATTATTCAGGCCAAACATTTCCTTATTGGCTTAAGACTTGGGACCAGGGTCTCACACTAAAGGAGTTGCCCACACTTAATCTTCATGCCAGATATCCTTCGAAGTCACAGTATGCTGCTTGTGAGACTTATCTGTAGAAGCGGCCTCGAAGTCCTTTTGTAATTCAAGTGAAGTTTTATTGGTTTTTTTGTCCATTAGCAACTGTTAAATTTTTCTGCAACTGGCTTCCAGGAAAAAAATTGAGAATTAGCCTTTTTAAGCATGACATATGTAATTTTTTTCCTGTGTAATTCACTGGTCCATTGTCCTTTTTTCTAAATTATTTGCACTTACAGCTGAATTGCATTTTCCCAAGTCTAAAAATATATACAGTGGAATTATACTAAGAAAGGAAGAAAGAAGAAGAAATTTTCTGGTTTCTTTGCCTGTTCATGACCTGTTTAAGCTCTTTATGACAGTGGCATTGCTTGTTCATGCAATTTGACTTGTTCTGGAGAATTTGCAACAGGGATCAACCACACAAGGGTATATTTATTGAGAGGCTGATAATCCTGCCAACCCTGTGGCTCTCCCAAATGCTCCACCTCAATTTCCAAAAATTGCACAAAGAGTCAGAGATGAATTGGCAACTCCACTGGAATGAACAAGTTTACTTTCTTGTTTGGCATTTCATATTTATTCAATTTTATCCAAAATATGGGAACTTTCCTGTCTCTTCACCACAGGATTTATAGCTTCCTTTCTTGTATGATTGTCTAACAGTATTCAAAGGTGTGCTTTGGAAATTCTTGTGCTGAAACTTTTCCTACTGAAGTAGAAATTGTTAAACCTCTATCAAGCATGTACCTGTGTTTATTATTTTATCCTATCTATGGTTGGTTGGGATTTTTCATGAGCTACTGTCTCTTCCCAATATCCTCCCAGCTTCAGAGTTTATTTATTATGGTGAGAGAAAAGTAAATGTCTTGAAAAAGCCTCATGAGTGGAGCATGATTATATAAAATTATCATCATCTTCCCTGTAGATGAACCAGTGGAGAACATTTATTTATTTGAATTTCAAATCTTTATATATACACACACCTATATATATTGCATTTCCCTTACATATTCAATGTTATTATGTGCTTCTTTCCTTTTTGTGCATAAAGAAAACACAGGGTCTTGAGGCTAAAATTTAACTTAAAAATAAACAATTTGTTGCTAGTTTCAGTTCATATACTGACTGCAGCAAGAGTGTTGCAGCTTTCTTGTACCTCAGATTATCTGGATAGGAAATATAGATGAAATGTTTTTAAAGTTGCCTCTTGGGCAATACAGAGACTTGTTATCTTCAGGAGATAGGCAAGAGATGCATGCATTATTACTGACATTGGAATAAGTCCACCAACTTCTTAGATGCGAAGTATACTGGGATATCTCCAATTCGGGGCATCTGGTAAAATTGAAGAATCTCTGCTTGGACTTTGTGTGGTTAAATGTTACATTTATTACTTCCTAGTGCCAGAACTCAGCAGTTGAAAGCTGTGATTCACAGAAGAAAATGCCTCTGACCTCCTGTAATGGATGGCCGGCTCCCCTTTTGTCTCCGGGAGGGAGCTGTGGTGGGGCACTGAATATTTTGATAGTTAATATATTTGCTATTTAAAAACCAATTTGGACATTAAAAGAAATCTTCATGTAACAGATTTCATTCATCTGCCTAACACAGTAAGCTTTGATTTAGGCAATCAAGATTTTCTTTATATTTAATTGTGTACACTGTTTTTCATTCAGTCAATGAGTTGTCAGCTTTTCATGTATTTTTAAAGCCTCACAAGTAGATGAACTGAAGTGCTGTTAATTATCAATTAAATTTTCTCAGAGTAGATTGTAAAAAGTTCAGATGAACCCAATTAGGAAGAATGCAGCTTCCTTCTGCACCTCTAGGCTCAATTATTTTAAAGTATATGATAGCACAGGAAAATAATCAAACTTTTCCTATCAATTATAAATGTGCTTCTTAAATGAGATGCCAAAAAGTCAGAAATGCATAATTCAAAAGTGAAATTAATAGAAATACATTACTCTGTTTGGCTTTTTAGTACCTGCATTGTCAAATGCTTTTACAAAAGAGATGACCTTGTAGATTTGTAGCCCTTTTTTATCTGTGATATTTTTTGGTTTAGAAATTTTTCTACTACTGGATGCTTGCTATAAATGCTGCACTTCTGCTAGCCAGTTCTAATCATGGTAGTATAAATTTGGGTGTTTATTTTGCTAGTTGAATACTTAGGATTCTCAGTTTCATAGGAACCTGCAAAATTTCCACTGTCCCATCGTGTCTTTTCATTTACCTTCCTTGATCAATAACTTTTCCCAGCATCATAAACATACTTGATGTGCAGAAGATCATGCTGACCCAAGTTTATTATCTCAGCACATTAAGCTACTGAAATAAGATGGTGGAATTCATTTCAAGAGAAGCTTAACAAGGAGTGTGTAAATATTCTGGCCTGAAAAAATAGATTTTCTGAAAAGAGGTGTTCAAAGAAATGAATGATATGCAGTGATCAGGATCTTTGCTAAGAGACATGAGAGAAAAATCTATTCAAAACTGGATTAGATCCCTATTTTGTCTTAAGGCCAAAGAAATGGACAACTTTGGATAGGACTGAGTCTCCCCAACCACTTTTACTGGTCTTGACTGAAATAGCAAGCATCTTATAGTTGGGTTTTGTCTCTGCTAGCTGCAATGAAAAGCCATTCAAATACCACACTGACAGATGAAAGCATTTCAGTGGTAGGATTCAGTGTATTCATGAGCAGTTTGAAATCCTTCATTCTTTAGTTTAATATTCTTTATCTCTCCCCCCTTCTGTTTAACTCACTCTTGTATTTACAAATAATATTCTTCTCTTAACTTTCTATTCCTTTGGTTATCCCAGTAGCACTCACCTTTACCCATGCAGATTGAAGTTTTTTTTCCTTTTAATATGGGTGATCAGAGTAGTTTACCATATTTCAGATGAGTGATGTGCAGAGTGATACTAACATTTCATGTTTTGTATTGGATGCATATCTCCTTGCAAATTCTAGAATCACACTTACCTTTCTCTCAGCTGGTTTCTCTTTGTGACACCTTCTGATCCACTTATAAGGCTAACTTCTTTTTCATTCACTTCTGGCTGATGATCCTCCAGTTCATGACAAATTCTTGGTTTAACTCTTAACTGTGCACCATTGAGTATACTGTGCTGTTACATTTAATTCTATTTCCATTGCTCCACTCCTATAGTCATTCATTTCTTGCATGTTTTCAGGAAGCAGATTAGGGCAAGGATTTATCAGTCTCTTTTCCAGTTCTGATGACATCTTTTTGTTCCTAGACCTGCATCAGATTCATCTTTTAACAAAAGTCATAAGCCTAACTCATCTCTCTTATATTCTGTTCCTAAGGGCCTGCTTTTTATAAGCTTCCCACTCTCTTCTTCACTCCCTGTATTTTTTTTTAAATTTAGATTCTTTTGCATTAAATATAACAGTTTTATCTGTAGAGACTTTACATGTGCTGACTGTAACTGTTTGGATCAGCTTTCAGTTTGATGTTTGTACCATACTGTGAACAACAGATATTAGTTTATGATAGGAGTATACATGACAAAAGAAATATTTAAAAAAAATATTATCCAACCACATACAAAATCCCCTCAGCAAAATAACAGAGCACTAAGTCTAAACTATGCAGAGTACATCTGTCTTATTCTAAATAAACACTACTACACAAATTGTTTCAACAAAACGTACTGATGCATCACCTCTGAGATGCTGGATATTTTGATGCTCACTGTCTATAGCCATAATATTAAGGAAAAAGGTCATTAGTGGAATGGTGGTTGGTCTCAGCTTTGAATTCCATTTTATGATGAGAAAAATATTCTGGTTTTATTGTATTTTAAAACCTTTAAAAATTGGTGGTGATTTAGATAAATAACTTTTCTGTGAGTACGGTTATTAGCATCGCTTTTTATTGTGGCACTAAAACACACTTGTTCCTCTTTAAAATGTTTTTTTTACAGGACAGTAGTGGCATATATATCCCTGAGTCAGAGTCTGATGCACTCTGAACCATGAAAACATATCTGAGATCTTTCTAAGATGTAATATCTAAGACAAAGAAAAGTATAAACCCTTGCAAACTCAGTCTTGTTATTCCCAAAAAGATAACCATAAGGCTAAAAGTATTAATGTCAGCTGCAATCTTTCCTTCATCTCTGATAAAATTAAAATAGAAAATTAAAAAATAAAAATAATAAAAAGGAGCATGAGTTTGAAAATTATCACTTTCTTTTGCTTTCATAAATCTGGTTAAAATGTCTAGTGCTTCATTCCTTCTGGAGACTAATTTCTCTCAACCCCCATACCTCTTTCCAGCTTCTTACTATCCACACAAGAAGCAGCTGCATATTATGTACGAAGAAATGTTTTCAAAAGGGCCTGGTTGTCTTGAACCTCTGGTTTGTGTGGTTGGCCTTAGACATCTTTATGTTTCAAGAAAGCCAGTATTTTCACTCCAGTGGTTTTTGAAAGTCTGTCTCATGTGCTGTCACAAAAAGTGCATGCAAAAGTATCTTTTCTGCTTAATCTAATTATTCATTCAATTTATTAATGTATCTCCATTTTACTGTCTGCTTCCAGAAGTATGTATTTTCCCGAATCACATTATTCAGCTTTCATCTCTACTCCTTATTGTGGGAAGTATATCAAAGTAATCAAAACCAAAAAAAATCACTCCACAAATTAGGTTTTAAATCCACACCTTATTGGGCTTAGTCTTTATTGATAATGCTTGAAAACTAAAGGTTTGAGGAAATTTGAAAAACAATATTAAGTACAGCTAATAATGGTAAGTAATCGTTGTATCTAAGTGTACTCTTTCAGTGTTTTCCTTGTTTAGTTTATCATTTTAGCTAGGATTTGGAACAGAAAGATAACACAAACTCAGTGGTTTTACCTATAAATTATATAACTGTATTTTTCTAAAATTAAATTAAAAAATCTGAAGAAATTATTAGTCCACCTAGGAACAAACAATATTCTAATAAGCCAAACAGGCAAAACTAATTTTATATTTTTTTCAAAAGAAGCTGCTTTCATTCTGCTGTGCATCCTTAAGCTGTTCACGTGCATGTGCGTGCTGAGCAAATTGTCTCTATAGTCTATTTTTTCTACCCACAGATAATGCATCACCATAACAACTCTCTTTTTGTGCTGTCCTGAGTAAATCTGCTCCCACGATTCCCCTTGACTGAGATATGTTTCCCATCTACCAAGCCTATAGAATTTTTACAGCGGCAACTCAGCATTACTGCATTTGCAGCAATGCTCAGAAAGGATGTCTAATCTCAGCGTGGAGTACCATTTTACAACCAAGTGAAAAATTACATCATAGTGCTGTGGAACTTTAGATCAGAATTAGGACTTGCAGAAAAGTGAGTGCTAATACATGTGGACTGGACTCTTTCATGTCTTTACTTTAAACATTACTTTACATGTACTTTGTGTTTCAGTAGTTGGCTCAAACCCATGAAAATATCTAACCACTTAAATAGGCACTTTACAGATAATTAGTACTGAACCTGTTTAAATTCTGAAAATGCTTATTTACTTCCTTCTGAGACCATAACATTGGTAATTTCTGAAGATGCCTGTGTTTTTGTTTATTTTAATTTTTAGGCTCTGTAGACATCTAGATTTTGGCCAAGAGTTGCTCACGTGCCCATATTTTTTGCACCTAGGTGCACCCCAGAAGCTTGCTTTCTCTCTGATGCGTGCCCCCTATCATCTGAGTTGCATATTCCCTTATCTCACATCTGGAACTCATTTGAAAAATGCATTGTGAACACACATCTATTTCTGCTTAAAAAGAGAACAGGAAGTGAGATTAAATTTATTCTTTATTTTATAAATTAACTCAACTGTTAATAGACTCAGCCAAGTTGTAAAAATCTAGGGTTGGTGTCTTCCTTTGCTTTTTAAATTTTTGTTAGAGTGACTGTTAGTCATGAAATGATAGCAAAAGGTACTAGTGAAAGGTATTTTTAATTTCTTTTGAAGTTGCTCTATTTTGCACAGTATGATTAAATGCTTGCTGGGTCAAAGGAAAAAAATAGAGTAAGTAAAGTAACCACTAGGGAGAGATGTAAGAACTGAATATTAGTGTCATTGAACCCCTTATGTAATAACTTTTAATACTAAATACAGCAGGGCAGTTGCTATCCTAGAATGGTCACTACTGTGTTAGTGATATTTGCTTAGAACATGGATGAACTTTCAAATTTCAGCAGGCACTGAAACAGGTGTTTTAATCCCTATGTTACTACATTAGAAACTGTGAGTATCAGAAAGTTGGTGATATATTTCTTGAGAGCTCTATGAGACAAGATTGTGACAAGTGAATAGCTTCTGGCAGCAGTTGAAATTGTGACACACATATCCATTCAGACCTAAAGTGAGGCAACTGAAAATAGGCTCTTCCATGAGACTGGAAAGATGTTCCATTTGGGCTCTCTTTCTGGCTAGCCTAAACATGCCTGTGATCTTTATGCTGGTTTGAGCAGATTTCTTTCTAAAATAGCTAAATTTGCACTGTAAAAAGAAACTAGATATTTCAGGCTGTCAAAGTCACTCAGCTATATTGTTGTGTAGAAGACAACTGAAGTATCAGAGGACTGCTTCCTCCTTTGCATCGTGTGTCTTGAATTATGCGGGCAATTTATATGTCACACAAAGGACTTCAGTGCAAGCTTCTAAAGGTATTTGAATTGTATTTAGTTAGTTGTTCTTCTTTCCAGCTTCTTCTTCAGTAAATGCTGGCCACCTATATACTGCAATGATGCCTCTAAAATGTTTAAGATTAAATTAATCTTATGTTTGTTATTGAAAGGAAAAAATAAATTTAAAAACCCAACCAAACAAAAAAAAATCTACAAAACATTCAGGTAATATTTTACAACTATGAAGTCCAATGTGGACTATGATAAACATATCTTTTCTGTGTGCAAAACTGCTAAACAACTCTACAGTAATTATTGCTAAGATAATGAACATTTAATCTAGAGAAGATGCTAATTTATTATTATTATTGCAATTTATTATCAAGAATATTCTAATTTCCTTGTAAATCTGTTTTTGGGAGTATGTTTTTTACATTGACAAAGTCAACCTTTTAAAATTTTGCTTACAACAAAACAATAAGAAACAAGTAAATCCAATATTAAATGTAATTTTAAATGGATTTTTGTGTTACATTTCAAATTCTTTTTTGCTACTGAATTTTAATTATTAATCCTACCTTAATCATTAGAATTAAATGCCTTCAGCTCATCAAATTTAGATATTTCAAAATGTACACAAAAAAAAGATAATACAATTGCAGAGATAATGAACTACAACACTAAGAGGTGAAATAGAACTAAGGAGTAAACCATTAAATTTTTATCTCAATATGTAACTGAAGAAAAGACCACAGTGGCATTTGGGAGTGCTATAACTCAAGAAATAGTACACAATGAAAGTTTGTAATTTATTAACAGGAAACTACACCATTGAGATTTACCCAATAAAAGTGTGAATCCAGTACAAGTCTGAAAATAGACTGAAAATGTGTTGGTGAGTCAAATACTGCATTATATTTTGAGCAAAGCTGTCTGAGGGTAAATGGTGCATTGAAACAACCTGTGTCAAAATACTGCTCTTCTTATTTACTGTATTTGGAACATTTCTTAACAATTTTTAAATTTAATTTTGGAAATGATGCCTCCAAGCTTTATTAGCTTTACTAGAAGATAGGAAAGGCTATAAACTTCAGATGAGAAGAGGGAGGACAAGGTGCCTGAGGAAGTGGGACTCTAATTTATCTTTTGCTTCAAAACCAGAGAGAGTAGTGAAAGCCTAGCCTAAAGGCTGGATTTGTAACAAGTATTTAAGTGTCTGAAGGTATTGATGGATGCCTAGTGTGATCTCAAAAGTATGATACATGAGTTTAAGGGGTGTTTCCAAAAGCGAAGAGCCTGTTTCAGTCTGTAATTGCCTAGGTACCTTTCAAACTAGATCTTAAGACTGTGAAAAGTGGCTCACAAAACAAGCAGCACATCTTATTCCCAAGTCAGATGATTGCTGAGTCTTACACTCCAGGTCTGAAATCTCTTGTGCCTTGAGATGACTTGTTGACCTTGGATGGAAAAAGCAGAAACATGATTTTTAGTTCGGTTTACATCAAATTATTATCAAATGTATCTATATTTTCTCTTTTGTGGATGTTCTTAAGGGCTGCTCTGAATCAGGAAAGAATTACTGAAAATTTGGTGTGCCCTCTTCCGGATAAGTTTTCACTAGTTCAACTGAACTGCCTTGTAAAACACATAACTTGATTCAGTCAATACAATATTGGGTATAAATGTGAACCGGCAAAGATGTTTCCCTATGTTAACTCTGAAACTAGTGACTAGTATCTATCCTAGCTGATCCTTTACACATGGGAGAGACTATAAGGCTGTACATGGTTTTGGAGAAACTTAGACCCTTTCACTCATAAGCAAATCTCAGGGAACTGCACAATGAAAAATATTCTGAGAAGACAGGCTTTGTATTTTTTTTGGATTAAGTTTGTATTCTTATTTTCTCAAATGCAAGTGTGTACCTCTGAAGGACTTTCTGCTATTTGCCTGAGACCAAGTTGTAATCAGTTCACGTATATGCCTTAATGGAAGTTTGCTCCGTTTGTTGCGTGGGAATTATTCATGCATGTGAAGAGGAAAAGAGATAATTTCTTCTTTTCTTCCATCATTAAACCTGCATTCACTTTTGTTTAGTGAGAGCATCTGTTCAATTTCTTTCATATTATCAAGTAGTCAATGAGAGAAAAAGCTATAAAATATGAAGGAGGTAAATGAAAATGACAAGGAAAATTTAGATCAGGTACCATGAAAAATGACTGACTAAAAGACTTGAGGGAAAATCTCCCAGAGGAAGTCATGAAGGGTGTTAATCTAGAGCTGTGCAAAATTCAACTGAGAAAAATTAGTTATCAGCAAGTGTGCATTAGGGAATGCAGCAGAGAACTTAAGCAGGCCACCAGATTTACAGTGAGGCACTACTGTTGCCTTGAAATGTGCTCCTGACCATAGAGCCTCAGGGTTAGCAAGCTCATGCATTAAAAGACTTAATTAGAGAATGTAATGGGGTGGTAAAGTTGATAGCCATCTTTAATGTAAAAAAATTGGACAAGTGGACTGCTTTACTAGTGGTAAAACTAAGAGTTTAAATCCATGTTTTCTAGAATATGTTAATCCCTCAGACTTGCTCTGAGTGGGAAAATAGTTTTTCAGAGCACAAATTTAAAAATTTTGTGATCATGGAGAGGATGAGGGAGATGAAAGAATTTTGTTGACTAGAGGTTCTGAAGATAGAAAGTAGCAGAATTTTAGCTTTTCAAAGAATGGTATTTCTTGAATGTGACAGCATTACGTCCATTACTGGTATGGCATGCCTTCAGTGCAATCTCCTCATGATGGTCTGATGATTCTTGTAGTTTGATATACATTCAGCCTCCTCAAGGATGAGGAGAAAAAGAGTGACTCCCTTCTACTTTCCAGACAAATACATCAGTTGCTAGCCAGTAGTTAGAACAGGAAAAATATCTCCTCTTCACACTATAAAAGTGGCTGTAGCAGGAATTTCTAGATGTTCAGACTGGGAAATCTTAAAACCGCTGTGGGCTGACATGGTTCAAAAGAAAGCAGGACAGCACCCAAAGACAACTGGATTTCTAGGTCTTTACAAAACTCCAGGAGCTTTTGTTTTGCTTTTTTTATGCAAGCTTATGAAACTCTGTTTTTCTTAAAGATTGTCACACCTCTTACACTTAGCCCAAGACACATGCAGTGTCCCACTCTTCAGCTTATCTAAGCTCTTTAATCATAGACTATTCCAAAACTTGTCTCTCAATACATTGTGTTTTAAATAGAGCCCAAGGAAAGTTTTAAATTTTTCTGTCATTAAAAGTGTTAGTTAGAAGTCCAAAAGACCTCAAATATTAGGTATTTTTTTAAAAATATTTTGAATTTTGAAATTAAATATTTTTCTCTCAAGAGAGCAAAGACAAAAACAATTTTCTTTGGCCTTTTAGCATGCTTCTTTATATCTTTATATACCTCACAGTCCTCATGAATTTGAATGTTTATAATTTATTTTAACTGAAATGGGCATAACCTAAAGTAATGCAATACTGATTAGCACAACAGACAATTACTAATTTAACTATACAGTTCAAACTTAGATGTCTTTGATAATTCCTGAGGTTCAAGAACAAAGAAACAGAAATCTCCTTTCCATGTTCCAAAATCTAAGGTTTTATGCAAATTAGCCTAGTAAAGCCACATCATCAGAGACAGTTATTGAATAGAATGCTATCTATAAGGTGGATAAAAACTCAGCAGCCTAAACGGTCCAGGGAATAAGATCTTTATCTTGTCAACTGCGCCGCATTATATATAATATTACTGAATGCAAAGTGAAAGTGAAAACTGACTTAATTCTTCTAAAACAAGTCATTTCCTCACACAACTGCACTCCAAAATGCATCATACTTCTCTTCCAAGAAATTATTATTCTATCAAGAATTTAAAATTTGATGGTGGTGTTATAATGCAAAAATTTTTAATGCACTTTAGAAGTACTAGTTGGAAGGAAAATTAATGTGATTTTGCTTCTTTTTTTTTGTTTGTTTTTTTGGTTTGAAGTGTCTGTATGCTTTTATTTTTTTTTATTAATTTTAAATAATTCTGCTAGAACTACGAACAGCTGGGTTTTACTCATTACTTAGGCTACATCAATACTATTATGTGTATTACCATGCTCTCAGAGCTTACTGCTAGGAGTACAGCAAACCATAAGGTTTTTCACTCTGTTTTTGTACTTGCTCCTTGATTTCTCTGCATCTGGTGTGATTACTTTCTGGTGGCAATGTTCTAACTGTCTCCCTCTCAGATCTAGATAGGACCACCTTTTGAGTAGATTTTTTTTTTCTTCATTTGGTGGAATGGGCTAAAAGCAGAATTTTAGCAACATGACTATGAATCTATCTGAAATGGTGTTCATACTTCACCACTGCAGTGGTAGTGGTGATATATATGTAAACCTCTAAAGTAGAACCACAGAATTATATAAAGGCCACATAATGTAATTTCCAGTCTCTGGCTTTATTGCAGGTGTTCAAATGGTAAGGTCTTCTAAAAAATTTTACCTGGTGTTATATCACACAAGTGACATCTATTGAGAAATTTTTGAGCACATAATCTTTAAAACTTTGTAATATTTTGGTTGTGTAGATCTATTGTAAAAATGTGGTGAATAGGAAGGAGCTGTCCTGATGACAAAGGTGAGTTTATCAGAACAACGTTATCAAAGAATTATTTCCATTGCTACATAGTGAAAATGACAAAGTGAGTACTAATGAAGCTCAGAAAGAAATTTAGTATCTCCAAACGACAGTCATAGGCTGTCATACAAAACTACCTGATGATGTGTAAATATGAGGGATATACCTCTATTTTATGTTATCTACATTTGATAAAGACATCTTACATACTCAAGCCTGGGGGCAGGTATGAGGGTTGGGTTCTAGACTTTTCTATATAGGAAAACATACTGGCAGGAATAACAATATTTCCTTAATAAGGCATCAGAGTATTGCCTTAAAGGTGACTTGTACAATGCAAACTGTCAGAACATCTGGGGTTTTGATAAATGAGCCTTATATGCAGGAGCTAGAAACAATTTCCGCAACTGATAACATCAGATCTTTATTTCAAGTGCACCTCCAGTTGCTGTCTATATCCCTGCAGTGTGACCATTTTTCCTAATTAAGATTATCATCTCTGCCAGGCTGAACTGTATCTACATCAATTAACTTATTCAAATTGATTATGGAATAGGGCCTAGAAGGAATAATGTAGCACTCAGTGATATTTTCTTTCATATGTCTCTTTACACATGCCTTTGTCCTTTGCTTTGATCCCTAAAAGTCTCAATTAATTGCAAATTCCACTCACCTCATTGAGACAAGTACCAGCCTACAACGCTTTATCTGTGGGTAGAACACATTATACAACATTGGCACTACTGCACAACCAGTAATCAAAAGGATAACACTTACAGTTTTATTATGTTTTCCTTATGTAGGACCAAATTATTCTTACATCACAGTAGCACTGATGGATGTATGGAGAGCAGTGTTTTTTGAGACTTACAGTACTTATGAAACAAAAAAACAGATTTTTTTTTTTTTTTTACACTGAATAACTTATCAGGGTCTTTCAATCCATTGATATCAATTTCATTAGAGTCTATATAATAATAAAATCACCTGGAAAAAAGAGATTGGCTTGAACAGTGAGAATAGCTTCATATGCTTCAAGGAGGGACTTATACATGGAGATACTTTTTTTTCTTCAGAATTTTTTTTCGTCCTAAGCCACACCATTTACAAAGAGGGTGGTTACCAATTGTTTCATTGATGCAAACGCTCTGTTATGATGAATAGCTGCTGTGTAATCAGGATGGTATTATCTAACATTTTATTAGCAATTAATTGACTTACACCTTCTTTCATATAGAACTTGCATTTTCAAATCCCCTCATCTTTCTTAACCTTTCCAGAACTATTTCAACTTCATGTCTAATATTTGATATTATTATTAGGTTTATGTAGACTGTGATATAATAAGAATTTTGTCCTAAACAATTGAAGTTTTGCCACAATGAATGCCAGAATTCTGACTAATCTCTGGTAATGTAGGAGGAAGCTTTTCATGCATGTGCTCTCCCTTCAACCAGGTCAAGAGAAAACAACTGTAAAACCTAAGCTGACAGTATAATAACATTGTGCTTCTGTGAGGTTTATGCTTGCTTGCTAAAAGACAGATGCCAAAGTGGGCATTAGTTTCAAGTATTGAAGAATAAACTTTCATAGCATATATGCCCTACACTGTGTAGTCATAACCTCACACTTGGACCTCACACTGAGGAAACTTGTCTTTTAATCCATCTGGCACAAAATGATGAGGAAGACTTCAAGGAGGAATAAATTGCTGGACTTGTAAGTGTCAGTGACATGAGCCTTTGTTTTGTTTTCTTTTCCGGTGGATAGAATGAATTCTCAGACACAATGGGCTTAGGCTGACTTGCTTGACTTTGCCTGTCCCTACCCTAAATAGCACAGCTATGACACTGCAATACACTGCAGCAAGTGGTTCAGGAGTCAGGATCATTTGTAAAAATCAGTGATTACAACATGTTGCAACTTTAAAAAAACTTCTCAGGTGGTAATGCATCTTTCAATTGAAGTATTATTCAATTATTTTCAGAAACACTGATATTAAAATTATTTACAGTTGGTCTTATATTTCCAAAAAAACCCAGAGTCTGTGTAGCCAGAATTATCTCTTTGCTGTTTCCTTCAGGGAAAATATGGCAGGTGTTAACTTACCCTCCTAAGATAGTTCCAGTTTTCTGAATACTTTCGTAGAAATTGCATTCTTATTTTATGTCAGCTGGACAAAATATCTGATTAAACAAAACTGTGTCAAATTTACTGTTCATTAAGTTTGAAATACTTGTGCAGGGGGAACACAACATTTTGGCTTTAATATAAAGATGTGCAGTCCAGGAAACTGTTCTCTGCAAAAAACATAAGCATATACAAATATATATACACATTGGAAGCATATTCTGCCTTTTTTTTTGCCTACTCTACAGCTCACAAACCTGTGTGGCATTTTATTGCGCTAGATGTTTGCTCTATCTATCATATAAGATAGCTAAACCTATCAAAATTTAGTAACAGAGGAAGAATTTGCTTTTTTATTTACTTTACCCCTTTATACGCACTTTGAAATCAACCAGATGTATTTTGGGAGTGTGTGGAAATGGACAGGTAGTTTTAAGACACATACAGCTGTATTTCTTCAAATAAAAGGTAAATATTAGACAACCAGGTAATTTCCTGTCCTACAAAACATTCTTATAAATGATTCAACCTTGCAAACTCACCTTCTTTGTATTAAGGAGCTTCTTTTATTTCTGTTACTGACATTGGAAGTGGAAAACAAAATTAGATCAATCAGTTTATCTTATGTTAAATGCAAGAGAATTTGGGATGATGTCATTCCAGAACATTGCCGTGTTAGGACCATATATGCCATATGCATTCAATGCTTTAACAATAATTATAGAAGCATTTTTAGGGCACACCCATATTAGTGTTTCTTTATTTTGATGGAAGAAAATATTAAATGTAGAAAAGTGCTTAGTAGGACAATACATATTAAAAACATGACGGCAAGTGTCCTTTATTGCTGTTGAATACTTAATGACTATCTTTGCAAGAGCTGGAAGTGGAGTTTTATAGAACAACAATCATCAGGGTTTGCTCAGTGATTTTTGTATGTACAGCATTTAGGATAAACATGACTAAACTGAAAAGGCAAAACTTAATTGTTTTTGATAAAATTGTTAGTAATCATATTGTTAATTTATTACAGTAGTGTGTGATTCTGGAAAATGTTTATTTTCTGGAGCATGCCCTCCAATAAACAAAGTAAACTCTTTTCAAGTCTTATCCTTGGTCTCTATCTAAAGCTTACCCTTGTGAGTAATGTCCATCTATTAACATTGAATTTTGAGCAGGATTGGTTGACACAGTGAATAATTCCAATTAGTGATTAATTCCAAATTAGTACCCCCCACTTTAAGTACTGATGAAAGTAGATTGAACTTCAACCATACCATTTCAATTTTACAGAATAACCCCTCACTGTTCCTAGAAGTCATAGCTGTCTTGCCAGGTTTCACTTGAACAAAAATCTCCATTGATTTCACTGGAATTCAAATAAAGTCAAAGCTGGAAATTTTAGAGACCCTTAGCTCCCTTTGACAGGTTTTCTGTAATAGATTTTTCTCCTCTAAGTCTTCAGTCTGGGAAAATAAGAACACCATAAATATGTCTTTTAGTTACTATATTTATAGAGTTGCTCTCTTAGGCTGGATACTTCATCACTTCAATTGTTACTGGTTTCTACAATAATTTTGGTCACCACTACAGAGCAGTTTAGCACCTCCAAAACAGATTCTCCAAACCACAACGAGCTTCTGTGAACTTTATGGTTAGCCTGTGAGTAATATTATTGACTGACATGCAAATCTGCAGATAAAAGTGATACACTTGCCTACGTGGGGGCAAATTTGGACAGCTCATTCACTGACATGTCCTTTTTTATACCCACTTGAGCTTTGCTTAAGCACATGAATTAAAGATTTAAATTGTTTATGTTCGTATATAGAAATATGCACATTCGGTTAAAATAGGAATTAGTGTTTTTCATCAGTTCTGCTTGAACATAATGTAGAGACATGCATATAGCATTTGCAGAAAAGGGTAGACATATAAACCCATGGATTCCAGGAACTCTACTAGGCCCACTGATGCTGGGAGCAAAAAATAATCCAATTTCTCACTTAAAATTTTACTTAGTGATGACACTCCATTACTTGCCTTGATGACCTACAATAATGATAAAATTAATGCATTAGTCACATGCAATCAAATTGGCTCCCAGTAAGTAATGCAGTCTGATTAGGAACTGCCTTTGTTGCAAAATTTCCCTTTTTCTTCCCTGTTTATCAAGTGATGTCATTTGATTGGGAGGAAAAAATGAACTGAATTTCAGATGGCACACTGATTATAACAAGACATCTGAAAACACTTTCTTTTAAACCAGAATAAATTTCTATGAGATTTGAGTTTATTGACAGGGTATGACTAAGAATTCAGTGAAAATACACCTGTTCTTTGAAGCATGAGAATCAAAAGTAAAACAGGTTTTTTTTTTGTAACCCTATCTGTATGATATACTTTTGAGTCCTGTGACATTTGTAAAATCACATTACTACTTCTTCAATCTTACCCTCTACATCTCAGAGTCTGCAACTGCTCATGCTTAGATGTGTTTGTGTGGTAATATAAAGTTTGAAGACAATATATCAGGACACCAACTCTTTTAACTCAGATGAAGGAAAATTGCAAATTAGATCATTTTATACAAATTGGATGCAAATTATTTAGTACTTCTAGCTATAGTGGCTTACAGCCATGTGTACGATTAAAATGTTCACATAAACAGACATGAAGGCTAGCAACAATATCGCTGATGTTTCCATCAACTGTCATGTAAAAAGAGGTTCTCAACTATGGCCCTCTTCTGTTTACATTTTACGTTCTCAAGCTCAAAATTCTCAAAGCTCCAATCTGAATTTAAAATTAGCATGCACAGTAGAAATTGAAATGTTTCAATGATGTGTGTTACATCCTCTAGGTACTGAAAGAGGAATAAGGTATTGTGCCAAGAATAGCTGCTTCCAGGTAAGGCTATTATAAAATTTTGCTGGGTTTCAAAAAGTCTGGAATGTGACACATTGCCAAGTGAGCTTTTAGAAGAGAAAACAAGCAACTGATTTTAAAGTGATGTTTACTTTGTATCAATACATTAGAGTAAAAATATTAGTGTTAATTCCCCCCCTCCACACACACACTTTATTGAGAGCTCATATTAAGTAACAAAGAAGTCCACTTATTTAGGGAAATACTTTGAAAAACTTAGATACAACTTCATATTGTTTCAAAGATACAAATATGAAATCTGATTATCCTGATATTTTTGCTTGAAGGTCTTTTTATCATCATAATATCTTCATTAACATGAAAGTTCCTTAAGATACTCTGCAGCATTGAAGGCAACATCAGCAAAGATACTACCATTTTACTTATATTAATTTATGTTTCTGGATTATAAGCTAAGGTCCTCTGAAGGCTTTCAAGAGCTTTGAAAACATCCTGCTTTCTTGCATATGCTTTTTCTTAGTTTATCTTTATATAGTTTCAAGGTAAAAATTGATAAAACTATTATAAACATAACAAGAACTAAATAAAATTCTCATTCTTGTTGAGTAGTTGAATACCATAGTTCTCTGATTTTATTCTTACTACTGACATTTAATTGAATTCCAATGACATCAGAACTAACTCAGTAGTCCCACAGTACTGATTATTTAGCAATAATTAAATATTGCAAATGGTCCAAAAAGCCAAGCTGATATGCAAAAATTGAGTATAAGAATTTTAAATTAACAGCACGGAGAAGGGACTACAAACAAAATAATTATAGGAACATTTTGAGAGGAAATGCACTATGAAATATAAAACGCTTAAGAAAAAATCTTCTGTAATTTGCATTTTTTTTTTCATAGTTCTGAAACCCTGGACTGTGTTACTAATATGTAGGGCACAATAATAACTGTGATGGTCACATAATCATACCCTGGGAGTGTCGTAAGTTCTGACTATAAGCCTGCCTGCTGGAAATATTTTTCACAAAGGAAGAGACACATCTCCAGAAGGAACAATCAAGATGATTAATCTGGCAGACAAACTACTGAGTGGTAGGTTTCAACAGCTTCATGTGACTCTAAAAGTGCCTTGTTGATTTAAGACAGTAACTATCTGCTTAGCACACTTCCTTTACCAAGAAAGGATAACAGTTAATACAACACAAACAGAATCAATATTAAAGAATGGTTTAATATACAGAAAGTCATACAAATTATCACTGCTTGAAGTGCCATATGAGGCCACCACCAACAACCACAACTGGATTATATATTTCCTCAACCAAACGATAAATGATTTCAGGGTAGTGTGTTAGGATATCCAGAATTTTAAATAGCAAATATTTTAAAACAAAATGTAGCATTAAACAGAAACAGAAACCATAATTGTACTATCCTGTGGAGAAAACAAATGGATCTCCATTTTCAGAGTTAGCTACCAATTGGCTTATATATGATATTATACCCTTCTGACACTTAGGGTACTCCTCTTGTGTGGTCAGGCAGGTCTCCTGAAATGAAGTTACTAAAACAAAGACATAACAGGGAAATTCAGCCTTTTCTTTTGCCTGAGAAGGTTTGTTTCACATATATGGGTGACTGTTATGGCAGATTTTGGCACCTTGATTAAGCATCTTAAAGCCTACACCACTTATCTCTTGGTAATGTTATCCTTGTGTTCAGAAGAAAAATTGCTAAACTGTAAATCATTGTCACCAATTCTCAGACATGAGCATAGGTGAGTTGCACAGAACCAGTGTATGTGAGACATCCTTCTGCTTTGCTGTATTCTGTTGTGTCCTTGCACAGCAATAAAACAGACTACTTTTTCACCCTGCTAGACAGTAATCAACTCACATTTGCCCTTTTTTAAAATTAATAGAATTGGAATAAATACATAGACCTACCTTTGTAATTCCCCATTATCATCCTCTACTAGATTTCACGAAACATTTTTTCAGAAAATGAAAAGGCAAACCAGGTGTTAGATTATTTATGTTTGACAAATTCATATCATTTAAATAATTAAAACTAATTTGTGTTGAGAGCTACAGTTGCATTTTTATTAGAGAAACAAGTACAAATAGGCATCACTACAGAGCTGTTTATTCAATAATGAGATTAAATGAAATGGATTTTGTAGTCTCAATACTTTGATTAATGCGGCAATTGGAACTTCTGTGCCCTAACAATGTGGGAACAGCTGCTTACCCACTATAATTCTGTAAAACTTTCTTTTCTTTAAAGCTACACATTTTAAATTATCCCTAAAAATATATTGTAAGCAAAATACTGAATGTCTTCAGTTTAAACAACATTTGCATTATAAACCTGAAATTATACTACTTTTTAATTTAATCACAAAAAAAGTTTGATTTACAAATAGCGGTATATATGTTTATATGTAATGTAAACATTTCTGCATATCTTTTTGCTTATATAATATAGAGGTTATTGTATTAATCTGTATAGAAAAAATACTCTACTTTCAAAATAATAATAAATTCTAAATTAATTATTCTACAATAGGGAAACACAATTTTAAGAGAAAAATATATGGATACAGCTACAAGCAGAACGTGCTGTGTGTAAAGTTGCCTGCCAAGAACCAGTTAAAGCAGCACAGTACTTACCCTTTGAACAAAAGGCATCAACATATAATTGCAAGAAATTATTATAGGCTATTAAATTTTTGAGGAAAAAACAAAGACACAAAACTTCTGGAAGCAAACATATTTATAGAACTATAATAGAGTATAGTGTTCTCTTTTCATTAAAGATTTTTCAACCATTTTTATTAGAGATGCAGTATATGATATGTACAGGGACTGCATTGCACCAGATAGGGACATGCTAATCCATGTTATTCTTGCATTTAAAAAATACCATTTGAATTCTCTATCACTTATAGAATAAACCAGTCTCAGTTTGTGAATCTGTGGTAAACAGTAGCCCTCAATCCACCCAAAATCCACATCAAAGCATTTGAAATTTGGAGTATGTAGACATCTTGTCTCAAGTGAAATGGACATTTAGGAGTCAGCAGATGGACTAAAGAGTGTCCAGACAGAAATGTGTGAGTGTTATCAATAAGCATATAGTAATTTGCATGACCCATCCTTAAATTTTTTAATGATACTATGACATAGGGATTCAATTCACTGTAAAATTACTAAAATCTACCAATTGTAATGCTTTCAGACTGTTTATTTTTTTTTTCCAATAGAAAAATAAATCTCATACATTCGAAGTGGTACACAAAAAGACTGGGATAAAATTGATCAGATTTCTTGATAGCACCATTTACACATTCTTTAAAGTAAACATTAATATGCACTTTCTTAGAAAGCGATATAAATATATATATATAAATACAGGACGTGCTAACCTCTGTTAACCATCTGAATGTGATGGAATAATCTATTTCTACTGTGCAGGTAGGCTTGTGCATGGTGGTGTGGCAATATAATTTTAAAAGTTTGTTACAGATGTGATGGGAAGCTGGAAGGAGTCGAATAAGCAGAAAAAAGAGCTTAGATCTACTGTAAGCAATGAGTCGGAATGAGCCGTTAAA
>NW_008239553.1:17499331-17536712 GCF_000691975.1 Corvus brachyrhynchos
TTAGCCTAACATGGCATTTGTAGATCTAAAAAGTTTACCAAATGGCGTCAAACAAAGGTTATTTACCTATAAATCCTACCTCTCCTTTTGTTCAAACAAGTTTCAAACTGACACAACATAACTAATGTCAATAAATGCATTACCTATTGACTTACTGCTATGAGTGAAGAATGATGCCCAGGATAAAAATTCAATATTTATACATATTTTTCATAGCTTTTGGTTTTGATATACATTTTACAAATGTGTCCCAAAGTTTTAACACACTGTCTATTTTAGGACATTGAATTAATATGATGTTTTATCTTACAAAACTTTTGTTTTTAGTATCTTTGCCTTCAGATATTTATTCATCCCACTTTTGTGGAATATGTCTAGGGGTAACACTTTTCAATCCTTTCACCAAAATTCTATCTAAAGTCTCAGCAACAAATCAATATAAAATACAATTAAATATTATTAGCAAAATTTTCATTTTACTGCCTCATTATAAAGTCAAACTAATTGCAAACAAAAATATATGCCCTACAAATAAGTTTTTTTAAGACTAGAAAAAGCTTAGATATTTCCAATGGTTATGTTAGCATAAAAATCATATTGTTAAGAATCCAGAAAAATATAAATGTTTCTCAACTAGAAAGTTGAGAAACATTGATATTTTCCACTTACACAATATGTACATGAAAAAGAATAACATACCATACTGTATTTTGCACTGAATTGTTTTAAATTATATACATAGTTTTTAATTTCTTCAGAATTTCATTGACATCAAAACAGAACATGTTCTATAGAATAAATAAAAAAAATTATCAGGTGCTGACATTCTAAAGGTAACTGTAAAAGTACAGTATTGAAAAGAAATTTAGTCCACCCATATATTAAATAATCCTATAAAAACAAACATCACTGTGTATATACTTAAATCCATAACGAAATGTTTTACATATATGTATTTGTAGGCAGACTAAGTTTTAAGTCAGGACACCTCCTAGTAATTTTAAAAGTAGTTCAAGGTATTTGGTAATTTTAAGGTAACCTTTTTTTAGTTTTCTTATCATAAAAAGAAAACAAGAAAAACAATTCCTAGTTTTGATTTGGCATTTCAGTTCTAGATACAAAATACATTAACTAATTGCTAAATAGAAGAATTGTCCAGATTTTTGCTAAATCTATCGATTTAGGGGATTTTATTTGTTTAGGTGCGTTTGATTTGTTTTGTTTTGTTTCACTGTTGTTGTTGACACTCAAAAAATGCAGCACTGCACAGCTTTCATCATCATAGTTTTGTGCTGAATACTATAGAAAACATTTACTTGCCTCCACTGGTTTTAGACATACTAACAGTTTCTGTGGGAGATTTAGACAACCAATGTGCATTGTTCTGATCAAGTCAGGCATAGGCGCTTATGTAAATTTAAGTGAAAAACCTAAAAACATAAAAAGGTACAAAAATACACTCTCATAACCACACGTAATTTCAGAAGTAAATAGAATATTTAATGTCAGGGATGTATTGTTGCACCTGTAATATCATAGCTACACATGCAACATATGAAAATCCAGCTTACTGTTATGTAGCTGGGATTATTTTAAAGAATGGGTATAGTAAAATAATTCAACAGTTCAGCCAAAAAGTTAAAAAGGAACTCTTCTTTATGCAACAAGAAAGATTTTCTCAACAAGAACCTGGTACTTTTCTCGCTTGACACACAGAAGTTCATTAGGTTCAACACTAACAGCTCTAGTTATTTGGCAAAATTATCTGTCTAATCAGAGGAAAGAGAAAGAATGATCTCCTTCTCCTTAATCATCCACTCCCTCCTTGTCCAGATATGCTTTTGTATTTAGCATTACAAACCACATACAAATTATGATGCATTTGTATCATAAAAAAAAAAAATGAAAACTTTAATTTTCTGGCTTAATATATGTTTGTCTGCTTCTGAAGTAAATAAAAACACCCTTTTCTAAATATCTGATTTAGAAAGGGACTATTGTTTCTTTCATTGGCAACTCTCTTAAATGGTATTATTTTAGGAATATACCAATAATGTCCTTTCAAATACAAGCCCTGCCAGGGTGAATACTTTACATATTAATATAGAGGACATAGTTTTAAAATATATATGTATTAAAAAAATTAGGCAGTATGCATCTGTTTTATATTAGGATAAAAACATTAAATTCCAGTGAAAATTCAGTTTGAACAAAACGTAAATGCATCTGTACACATTTTACTTAAAAGGCAAGCAATTTTTCTCTTCTTGAAATGAAGAGCAACATTTGTATTATTTTGAGATATTCAGTTGTAACATTATTGTATTTGCAACAGCTGATTTAAAATTTTATTTAAAAATTTAGATAATTATTTTTAAAAGAAAACATATTTAGGAACTTCTTTTAAATGTAGGTAATATTAATCTTGCTACCAGTTTGTAATTCTCCATCTATTTATTGTATTCACTAGATCTTTCTCTTGTTTATATATTGGATGTATAATAATACAGTATCTAACATATTAGACCAGAGCGGTCTAGGTGCCAGTAGAACAAAGATACGGCAAATATTTTTTTTTTTTCTTCTGTTGAAGCCTAAAATCCATATGGGCACTAAGTTAAAAGGTATAAAATGCTACAAAAAATTAAGAAATTGAAAAATCAAATATTATCTATTTGGTTTTGTTACCTGTATGACCACCATTTTTTAAAAAGTACTTAACTCCTTGTCTGTCAGGGAAACTGGAAAGTGCACTTATTTTCCTTTTACAGATAACAGGTTCAGAAACTGATTTGGATGCAGGAGTGAGAAACCTAACTCCTATCCAAAATAAGTGCTCTGAGCTATCCAATAATGGTATCTTTCACCACGCAGGAAGATTAGGTTTCCAGGTTTATGTGTATGCTCCTGGCTATATTCAAATTTGTGCTGCAAAAAGGAGAGTATCCAAACCAATTATGAACATAAGCTTACATATGCATAAGAATAAGCGTACATGTGTAATTTATTTTGTTCAAATGCTATAGGAAGAAACAAAATGGAAGTACCTCAACCATTATTTCATGTCAAATAGATTTTATAAAAATTAAGGACTGCAATTATGACATTTGCTTACTCACAAAGCAAATTCATTACTTCCACAGGCATCACTCTCATCCTATTTGCATTACCGTAAGTTCAAAATCAGGCTCAAAAAGTATAATACTTCTTACCCCAAAAGTAATCCAGCTATGACAAATATAATAGAAACAAAGCAATTCCTCCGTGTACACTTTCAGTGAAACATGATTGTGCCTTTAAAAGCCTTGACAAAGGTCAAAGAAACCTGGGGCATAAGAAGGGCTCAAACCAGAGAGCAGTTTGTTGCCCTCAGTTCCCGATGAAATCCATAGTCTGATGCAACTCTGCCCTTCAGAGGAAGGGGACTGGTACTTAAGGGATCCCAGCCACTGTGTCCAGAGACACAATTCAAACTGCTTTTAAATTTTGCCACGAGTAGCTCATATTCACCCTTGCATGCTGAAAAATCCTAGACCCCTAAACTCGGTATCAGCTAATTCCCTAATCCTTTTCCATTTATTGGCAACCCACTTGCATAACCCTATGCTGCATTCATATATCATGTCAGAATTGCCTAAAAGTCCTGATTTACCAAACTGAAAGTCCCAGCTCAGTTAAGTGAGCAGAATAGCATCTACTGTGGAATGCCAGATGTTCGGTGATTATGCTCTGCCACTTCTCATCCTCCCCAGTGCTGCACAGAGATAATCTACACTGAGCAGCTATGAATGCATATGAACACATGCTAAATATTTTCATGGGAAGCAGAAACATGACCAAATCCGCACTACTACCCATGTCCTATCACCCCAATTCTCATTCCCACTCCTCTCATGCAAACACCTCCAACTACCCATAGCAAGGTTCCCACCCTTTCACTTTCCTACTGCCTTATTTCTTTGCCCTCCTTCTCTCTGATGACATTTGGTCTGGTTATATTATCCCTCCTCACAGTCTCTAGAATTGGGGGAATGGCAATCACAAACTAGCACCTTGCATGACACCCTGCTAATACAAAGTCTACACTGGCATGACACATGCCTGCATTAAATTACATCAGAAGAGAAATATTATGATTATACAAAATAGCATCAAAACTTGCAAAAAATCCCCCCAACAATTCAACAATGAAAATATTTAAATGCATCAGCCTCTGTTTATTCCACCTCACAGAAGTGTTTCTAAGAGATTGCACAGAGATTAATGAACCAAGGATCCTTTTTATCTATTATTCAGGTTTCCTTTTTCCTATTTTATTTTCAGCAGTGTAATTATAACTCATTCCATGAATTTTCTGCAACAGTTGTTCTTTTTCCTTCTATTAAATCTTTCAACTACTTGTCTAATGTCGGTTTATTGTTTCTTGACAAAAAAACCACTTTACAGAAAAGGTCCCATCTAATCTAACAAATTCATCTTAATTTGTCACAATTCTACATTTTAGTCTCTCTAAAGCAAATAAGTGAATTCCCTTAAAACTCTAAATTGCTGCATTCTATTTCATTTTGTTTCTGTCTTCTTGCTCATCAATTATTTTAAACTCTTTAAAACTCCCTCTGGCCTCTGGATTCTATGTTTCAAAATTTCATGCTATTTTAGCTGCTCATGTGACTACAGGCTTGGAGTTGGTGAGAAGGTGTTCTGAACACTCCAATTACTGTAGAGAACAGTCAGTGAGGAGTAAGATCACCTAGGATTTTTTTGTGTGGAAGGCTAAACACACTGCTACACCAGGCTTGTGAGTAGTCCCATACCATCCATCCTAAACTGAAGTGGCAGTATAACAAAAATCTGGGAGAAAAATCAACTAAAGGTGTGATAGAAGTTCCACTCAAATCAAGCAGAAAGACAACTAAGTACATTACAGGCAAGATGATGCCTGCATGCACTTAGAATTCACAGCCATGCTCTGTTGTATCAGGCAACTCCTGGAAAGCCCCTGGCTACAGAGCCACTGAGAACCACAAGTTCAAGGCAGCACAAGCTGCTGAAAAGTCATGAGTCATCTCATGTATACAGCAGGCAGCCATGCCAGGCGGCTGTGGACAGATGTTGTTCAAGTCAGGCTCAGCTTCCAACAGCAGCCTTACACAGCAAATCTCTACTTATTGCACATACATAACCTCAGGGAAGTTATTGGAATTTCTCTCAGTATTTTCAATATCTCTGGATTGGATTCCATATCGGATTCATACATATGCTGAAATACGAATTTATTTTTTCAGAGGAGTTGTTGTTACTGAACAAATTCCTGGTTGCTCAGTTAAAGATTATACATTTTGGCTTTAGAGAAAATGCTTAGAAGGAATAGAGACATCTTTAGAGACTTTTTTTTAATAGTTTGCTTGATACTTATTTACAAAAATAGGTACACATCCATTAAAAGAGAAGCAGTTCTTTGTAAATTTAGCTAGATCATAATGTAAATAAAACTAGCCCATAAATTGTCATCTTCCCTATGTTTAAATTCTGTAACTGTCATTCCAATTCAGTTTCTCTCTTCCTACAAAAGAATGTCTAGAACTGAAATACTGTGTGAACAAGTGCAATGGATTATAGGAAGAGATTAGCTGCTACTTTGTTCCTCAGCATAATGCACTTTTTCTTTTTCTTTTCATGTTTGTGTTCATAAGATTTTCTTCTCATCACAGGCAGTATATATACCTGTAGTATTCCCTTCACATACTTTGCCTGTAATTATTCCAAGACGAATATAATTTTTCTGTTTCCCTATGTTGCTTCTTTGTGGTATTTCTAACCTCATAATTGCAGTTTCTTTCAAGACAATTCAAGGTTAACTTAATCCATTGAAAAAATATCGCAACTATGAGTTTTGTGTCAAATCACACTAGATTATTACAAATATAATAAATTGACAGAGCAAATAGATATTCTAAAATGTTTGTTTTTATCTGCCCGTACACTGCAGGAGGATTTCGGTCTGATACTGACACTACTGTTTATCGCAAGTGTTTATTTTGCTCCAGTTCTTAGACCTCCTCTCTCAGCTGAGGCGGCATTTATCATTTCAACTTAGTCTCAAAAACTCAGTAGAAACCTAACTTCTACTTAAATACTCGGGAACAATTTACATCTGAAATCACAAGGCTTAGAAAGTCAGAACTAAGCAGGAGAAATATTTACTAGAGATAAGACTGTGTAAGGATGTTTTGCACAAATTGCTCCTTTGGCTTAAATCAATACTATTTTTCAATTAGCATTTGATATTAAACCTTGACTCTTTGAGGTACTTAAAAAAGTCACTCCCACTTCTTTTAGTAACTACCTAATTACAAATCTGCCCACTTTTAAGTAGGAACATTAAGATTTTTCTTTCATGCTTTTAACTGAAGATGTAATTTGGAATGCAAATTTCTCACAGCAAGGAACTAGCAAATCATGTTTAAAGAAACTAGAAAAATATTCTCTGGTGCCTTAGTTATCTTTCTGTCACCAATGTGTGCAGGCTCTAACTCATAAATAGAAAAAAGGCTTCTTCTCTCAAAAGAAGAATGTGTGCACAGACAAGTTGTGTACACAGAAAGAATAATTGCTAAAACAATGTTGGTTATACAGGTGGCTGATTTTATAAAATTATCTAGTCCTGAAGAAAGTATTATTAAAATTTTACACTCACATATGCACACATAAAAATCTGAGTAGTTTCACAAGTATCCCTAAAGAAAACATGATTCAAAACTGTGGGAATGGAGTAAACCAACTCCTCCATGAATTCTCTATGATACATAGTTTTAATAACACAGAGAAGAAAGTTAACTTTTCTAATTTTTTTCTCAGTAGCATAAAAACAACATTCCATATTTAATGCATTAATGTTTCATGAGTTTCAAATTACATTTGCAAAGAAGTGTAATGTATTTTGAAAAGCTTCATTTATACTTTTCACTTTTTTATAATTAAAAAAAAATGAGCTGGTTACATACTAAATTACACAAGAGAAAAAATTAATAGATTTTCACTCAGTTGCAGAGAATGCAGTAGACATAGAAAATTAGACATCCATATTGGCTGTGCTGTTGTTCAGATGACGCATCTTTTAAAAAAACAGAAAGCAGGAATACTAACAGCTCTGTCCAGTATTGTCTAAAACCTTCAGTGACGGTAGAATGTTAACCCTATTCTCTATTTAAAAGCACCATAGTTTCCCTTCCACCTGTCTAAAATTTCCCTTTTTTTCTCTTCCTTATGTAATTTGTTGCATGGTGTTCTATGAACACCTGCCAACACTCCACAGAGTCAAGGATGGGTTTCACAAATGCATGAATATTTACAGAACTATTGAGTACAGCAATTTGGGATACTTCTAACTGAAAGAAACCATATAATGTAATTTCATTACTGGAATTGCTGAAAAAAACACTTCTAAACACAAAATATTTGACAAAAAATGTAGATAATGTACATTATTTTAAAACCAAATATGCCTCACTTATGGTATCACTAAAACTCCTGCTGTTTTACATTAGACAGGATCTAACTTATGAACTCATAAACCCCACTCCAGTTTCTAAAGTTAATTGATCTTCCTGACAGAAAGAGGGCCAAAGTGCATGCCTCCCTTCTTTTATCGCTTTCCCAGTCACGGATCTGTAGATGTTACTTTGGCTCCTCCTAGCTATTAACTCATTGTCCAAAGAAGCATCACACTGGTTACTTTCCTGACACATCTTCAGAAGGTAAATACATAGACGACTAGGACATTTCTGCACTCCTCAAGAGAGTCCTTAAAAGGCGGCATGCATGAGCTCTACATGCACTCCCCAGCAGCAGATCAGTCATAAACTTGCTCTGAATGACAGGCTGTATTTTAACTAGAAAACTTACACTTGATGAGAAGCGATTATTGGAAGAAATCCTATGGCTGAAACTAAGAGGTTAATAACAAATTTTGGGTGGTCTATGAGCAGGCACTTAGGAACCAATTTTCCGTCGACTTCAAGGAGACTGATGCTTCCTTTTTTTTTAATGGCCATGGACCTGCAAGTCTGAGAGAAAACTAACAGTATCTTTAAATATCCCTTTGACTGGAGTAGAAGTTTTCAAGATGAAGATACACTGTTAAAATTACAAAGCATCACAGCTATCAACAGTGTCCAGTTTTCAGTATAAACTTTGATAAATACGTCTAGAATACACAATTATGTTCTTCTAAAAGAATCAATACAGAAAATTGTATGCTGTAATTATGTCACTTAATTAAATTCAGAGGAAAGGATAGCCAATAGAAATGTGCTAAGGGACTTGCCATTTCTCTGTTAATGACACTTTTCATTGATACTGACTAAAATTTGAAAGCTTGGAAAAACTAAACCCTGGATATTAGAAATACATTGAGATTTTTATGTTTTGACATTGATGGCCAGATCACATTATTTTAACAGCATACTAAATTTTTCCTAAATTAATTTAGGATTTCCATCCAAATATGAAATCATGTTTCAGCATTACTGGTAAGAATACTGAAAATCAGTCTCTGGAAACCACATTTTAAAATTAATCTACCTATTTATGGGACTGACAGGACAAAATAAGGCTAAGAGTTTTATTTTGTTTTCAGAGGATCTTTGCCACAGTTGATTTCTACAAGATGTGTAGCACAATAATTCAGCATTCATTTGGCAATTCAGAACAAATTTTAAGTTATCAACTATATGTCAACTGCAGGAGACCTCTCTTTTAAAAAACATGGAATTAAGGTGAATCAGCAGAACCATTTAAATTCTATGGCATGGAAAATAAGGATTCATAATGACCATTAAAAAAGGGACATTTCTCTCTTGCTCAAAGCTCTTTGAGATCTTTTTGTGGGAGGTCAAAAGAGAGAGTTGGATCACCAACTTTAGGAGGACCTATATCGTTACGCATATCAACAGGTTTTTGATTCTCAAAGGAAGTGGGTAAAATGCTCAGAAAATATGACAGTTGTTAGTCCCTTCCTTAAAATACACTATTTCCATATTTAATATTTTCATGCTCACAAATAGTCCCCAATTTTGCTATTACAGCTACCATATTCTGATCTTTTGAAAATTGAAGTTTTAAGTGAGAATCTGTGGGACTGAAAAAACGGTAGACATTGAAAGAAGGAGGTATAAGAAAGTGTAACTAGATGAATGTGTTTTGTCTAAATTAACACCTTTGAGTTTTCATGGCCATAAAATAAAATAATACTAAACCTTAATATCCCCTCCTACACTATTTGTAATTAAAATTCTGGGGTAATTATTCTGTTCTCCATAAAAAGGAAGGGGAGACACACACAAATTAAAATCCTTGTGGTAACCCCATTAATTTCTCAGGCCCATGAAAATAAGAGCATATTTATTCTTGTTTTCCCCTACAGACATTTCTGTATAGCTTCATGGTGTTTCTCGCTATAAAAGAAAATTAAAAAGGAAAAATGGCACAAAGCTAATGACAAAATGTTTTCCTAAGAGCTATATAAATACAGTTTTTCTTTTGAGTTCTTTACTGAAAACAGCAATTTTTCTTTAGATATAAATACATGATAAGATGGCAGAGCCAAATAGCTTTTAAAAGGAGGAATATTTTAAACGTTATCTAGCTAAGCACAATCAAAAAAAAAACCCAAAACACCACAAAACAGTAAAAGTCCTTCTCACCATTCCCACAAACATATGATTTAATAGAAAAACTTACATAAAAATAAATAAATGAAGCAAATCCAAACCCATCTGAATATATATCACTACTATAGATACTTCTATATGCACACACACTACTGTGCTGTAAATATATACTGCTACAGAAGAATGCATAATACTTGATTTACTTGTAAGTAGAAAAAGTCCTCTTGCACTGAGTATCTAGTGAACAGCTTCAGCTTAGGTAGACGCTATAAAAGTTACTTATTCAGCAGTGCCTCTTTAAATAATATTCTTGCAGTTCAGCTGATTTTAAAAACAATAAGGTAAAACAAATCCAAAAGAGTCCATATGAAAGACACGCACATATCTGTACTCTCTACAGACACAATGAGTGGAGCCCCCACTTCCTCCCAGGTCCATCATGTCTTAGAGTCTCCCAGCTGCAATCAGGTCAAAAATAAGTCTGACACACAGACCAAATGAAAGCTGTCCTCATTTCAAAATCAAGGAATAAAATGCACACTCTGTTACAAAATTATTTCAAGGGACTTTCCAACCTTTCTTGGAAACCAAATTTCTGCTCTTAACAATATCAGGTAATCTAAATAATATAACTTTGGTCTGAGAAGTATCTTTCATATCCAGTCTATATTTAGTTACACATATAGAGATAAGAAAAGACTGAACAGGAAATTTTTTATGGTGTACCTTGGTGTAACCTGGCACCAGTTTTGCACATGCACTTTTACTCAAACATCACAAAATTAGGGTAAAATGAAAGATACAACTTATGCTATCATCAATCAATACACATAAAATAAATATGGTGGAATAAAGGTGATGGAAAAGGAAATCTGGCTTCTGCAAAATGCACCTGGTCTACCTAGGTGAATCGCCAAGATTAACAGCACCAAGGGTTATGGTTAATTTGAACCCCTGGCTTTGCAAAAGACAACCAGCAGCAGAAGCTTGATCCTTTCTGTATTAAATAGTCCTTAACTAATAAAATAGAATGTCGTGTAGCAAGAGCTATTCCATGAAATTCTTAGGAAGACTATCTCATAGATGTGATTTGAAAATTGTCTTCAAAAGAGAAATGGAGGACAGTTAAACAGAAAACATGTAGATAACCATGTCTCTCTAGGTTATGAAAAATAGTAATTATTAGAAATTTTCATTAAAAAAAGGACATAGCTTCCTTAGTGTGGTTTCACTAATGGGTGTATGGCTGAATGGCCACACACAAGTATTGTGCTCAGTTCTGGGCCGTTCACTTCAAGAGCATATCCAGAGAAGGGCAACGAAGCTGGTGAAGCGTCTGGAGAGCACGTCCTATGTGGAGCAGCTGAGGGATCCCAGAGAAAAAGAGGCTCAGGGGAGACCTTATTGCTCTCTACAACTACCTGAAAGAGGGTTATAGTGAGGTGGGAGGTCAGCCTCTTCTCCCAGAAAGCTGGTGACAGAACAAGAGGAAATGGCCTCAAGTTATGCCAGGGGAAGTTCAGGCTGGACATGAGAACGAATTTCTTCACAGAAAGGGTAATTAAACATTGGAATGAACTATCCAGGGAGGTGGTGGAGTCACCATTCCTGGAGGTGTTCAAGAAATGACTGGAGGTGGCACTTAGTGTCATGGTCTGGTTGACAAGATGGTGTTACATCATTGGTTGGACTTGATAATGTCAGAAGTCTTTTCCAACCTAATTGATTTTGGGATTCTGTGATGTCTCCAAACTTAATAAGCAGCACTACAGGACTCCATAGCTCTCTAATGCTAATAGAGTCTTCTGATAATTCATTAAAAACCTTCCTCTCAGAGTCTGACATTATGTCTCTAAGAAGGATCAGAGAACAGAATAAGGTAAAATCAAGCTGTAGGTCTCAGGAAATATATCATTAACTGCAACTAAGTTGCAGTTGGCTGGCTTAGAACTTAACATGAACCCCTGCTGATTTATATCTTTACTTTATAAGTATATCTACTTCTTGGTTAACTCTTGTAAACTTGTAGTTATATGTGTTTAACCAAGATAGCCACAAGGAAGCCACAAGTAACTACTGCTGCAACAAAAAAAAGGAGTACTGGAATAAGTGGAGACAAGACAAGTTACCAATTATTTGAGTTAGCAGAAGCAGTTTTGATTGGTGCTAACTTAGGTCAGTTATCAAAGTCAACTTAGCTTATAAAAAATCCCTATAATTACAAGAGACAATTGAAGGTAAAATTGCATCCTCCTTGTTAAATGTGAAGATCCTGGATTTAGATCATACATGCATAGCTCAGTAGGAAAACTGTATATATTTATTGTTAAACCACATATTTGCAAATGATATTGTTTCCATATATCAGTGCTCTGGGTGATATTTCTCATACAATGGGAGACAAATTTCATTAAGGCAAACTGTCTATAGACAAGCACTAGGCATATGCAATTTCCATACTATTTATAAATAATTTCATTGTGAATAAAAAGAACTGAATATTACATAGGCTATGCAATATAAAAACATTTATGAAATATTTACTGCAATAACAACATTTGAACTTAAGGCATTTTACAGCCTCAACACATTTTATAACTAGACTCTTTAGTGAATATAAACATAAAAGAAAGGTATCCTTATATTAAAAATATTTTTATAATAAAACATACACAAATTATTGGAATAGGTAATATCTAAATAAACATCATAGATTTGGATTTAAAAATGTAACTTTCATCCTATCAAAGCTGCAATCTTCTCCTTTTCTTACCCTGATTCACCTGTGTTCCTATTAATGTAAGGTAGGCATAACTTACAGTTTACTTTGAAATTGGATGCAGTAAAGACAACCATCGGCGTATACACATACATTGTGTACAGCCAATCAGTCTTTTCTGTGAGTGCTAATGTAATGTGCATCATTAATTATCTAATTACTTTTGACATAATTAAATCAGGAGTTTCTATAAAACAACCCCTTAAATGCTGACATACAAGTGAAATGCAAGCTGTAAAATGTCTTTAACAAACAGCTATCTGTTATTTCCTTCTGTTCCTAAAACTGTGGTAATACTAGTTCTAGACAATATTTACAGTTGTTTTATTAAACATTTAAAATTTATTCTTATGAATAAATTTTTTGCAAGGAAGTGATTATCTTTTGACTTGATTCCTTTTTTTTTCTGAATCACTTAATTATATGTGTGGACAGGTCTTACGAGCTGGAGGTATTGTATTTTGTTCAGTACTTTTTACTATAGAATGACATTAATCGTAGTCTAATCTATTTCATAAACTAGTTTAATTCCACAACTGTAACACTTTAAAAGAGTCCACATGGAGACTGCATTTCAGTATCTCATGGGTAGGGGGCAGCTGTTAATTTGTCATCACAATTACTTGTTATTACAATTACTATTAAGAGAATAAAGTCAATCAATTCTCACTGCATTTATAAGTTTGTTAAGTGGACAATAAGATAACCATAAAAAGCTGAGAAGCATTGAGCTCATGTACTATGCTATTTAGAAACATGAAAGAAGAATTTACACTGCAGAGGAACTGTGGGCTTTCAGAAACTTTAAAGAAATAAAAATCTAAACTGTATTTTTCTAACCCCATCCAAGTCACAGGTAGTAAGTTCACTTGAATGAGTAATTTATGTAGAAGTGTATTATTGTTTAATAATGTAAGGGGGGAAAAAATAGTCCAGCAAGACTCTGATCTCTAAGGCTGCATTCACTGAGGTGCCATTTGAAAAGCAGGGGAAAACAGAAGGTGAAACAGGCAGCAGACCGTCTGTACCCCCAGACTAATACTCTTCAAGGCTGCAAAAATTCAAATGTAAATCACTGGGAGGTAACAGACCAGTGAACTCTTAGGCTTGGAGTCTACAGTGACAATACTCCCATTGATGCACTATTTGCAAACTATGCCTCTTAGTATCGGCTATTAGTTGCACTGGGTCTAATTTTGTTTCAGGGAAACAACAACCAACCAACCAAACCAAACCAAAAAACCAAAACCAAACCTAAACTCAACAAATGTGAAAATAACTACAGGCAGAAAAACTAGGGGATAATACTACTGAATAAGGTGCAGTTACACATTGTTTTGATATAGACTATCTGAAATCTAGGGTGCAATGCTTTAGGCCAAGGTCTCATGAGATTCAGCTAACCTCTGGAAGAGGAAAAACCTCCTATCTCTTATTCCCTATGGTGCTTCTATGATTTGCATACAAAGAACACTCCTTTTTCACTCAAATCAGGCAGACACCTACTTTAATGGTGGGTTTGTCTCACATCCATCTATGACTTCTCACCATCTCATCTTTGAATTCTCAAAGCATGCAGAAGGCAGACAATGCATCTAGCATTCCACCTGCAGCAAAGTGCAGTGCTGCACTATACCAAACAGCTTGTAAAAGTGAAAATAATTCAGGTAGCACAAAAACCCCCATTAACTAATGCAGGCCCCAGGTAGGATCTTCTAGGGCCAGTCCTAATCACATCTGACTCAACTTATATCTGACAGGAAAACATGGTATTGCCTTTTCTACATTACAGTCTGCTGTACAGGATCTGTCCTGGTGTGACAGTAAGCTCTACAGGCTCAATCTTGCTTTCCACATTCTCATACAACCCTTGATTATATAAATTCTGAACTCCCTAAAAGCCACTAAATTAAATTCCAAATAATCGAAAACTTGGAGTCAAACCTTCATGTGACTGATTCATTACGCAGCAGAGAAACAATAAAATCATCCAGAGCTGCATTCTGGAAATTGATCTGATCTTCTGTTTTCTCTGGGTCGTTCAAACAGCAAAGAGGGCACTAAGTGTCTCTTTGCCTGTATAACTGAGAACAGGGTTGGTTGGATTTTTCACCCAATACAAGTTTTGAGTGAAACTGTATGTCATCCAATCTGAGTATTAAGAACTCAAAGTCACAGCTAACCTTGGTTAGATCACAGAGTAACACGTTACCAACTTTCACTCAAGCTTATTTGGGATGGAATTTGAATACAGATATATCTGGAATTTTATAAGGTACTATTTTTTTTAATTTTTATTGATAAAGGAATTATACTTAAAATGGAACAAAGAACATGAAGTAATTAAATACCCTTTTGCAAAGGACATTTGAAAACCTTCATCGTATATTTTGGCAAAGAGAAAAATGTGTATTCTCCAACTTTTATATGTTTAATGATCCTTTTTCCTAAGCAGATAGGACCTTTTCTTAGTATGGGGACATGGGAAAATGCCAAAAACCTATATATCATATCTACGAATATCCTTAAATGAAAGAACAACATCTTAAATTACAGTGAGGAACTTTTTTAACTCCTAATTCAAATACAATGAGATGATGATAACCCTACAAGTCTAAACAAAATGGAATCAATCCAAGAAAAGCATTATCTTTTTACATTCACTACAAAATATTTTAAAGTTAATAAATCCCACAAAAGTCATAAGTGTACTTTGAACTGTAATGATCTCAGCATCTTAACCAAAGTAACAATGATTTAAAAATAAATTAATTGGACCAAAAGCAGGCTTCATAAAGTCACACTACACTAAGATTTTTATGCTTTCTAAATCATCTAAATCTTCAAAAACACATACTTTTTCTCCCCCCCCCCCTTTTTTTTTTTTTTTTAAGTTTTACTTTATATGTGGGGGTTTTGTTGTTTGTTTAGGTTTTTTTTTTACCTCCTGATTTTTGTCTATGGGGGGAAAAACAACAAAAAATCTAACAACCAGGTGGAGTTCAAAACATGAAGAGATACTGATTTAAGACATTTATCCATTTTAATAGAAGGGAATAGTAATTCTGTCCATTATATTGAGAACATGTACCTTTTTGAAGGGGGGATGAAATAGGAAATGAAGTGATTCTAATTATTATCAAGCATAAAATCCAAACAAGATCCATGAACATGGAATCACATTTTTACTTACAGGACTATAACTGGCAGATCATTTATGACATCCTATGAATGACATGCCAGCAGTATTCAGAGACTTAGCAGTGAGAATCTACATCTTTCCCCATTTCTCATGAATGTTCCTGACACTTCTCCTACATTTAAGACAGGAACAGTAAACAGTGGCCCCTAAAATTTTTGTGGAGTGGGAGAGAAGAAAGGAAACAAGTAAGGAATATGAACCCAAATTATTACCTACAAACTTGTTCCAAGGGGAAAAATTGAAACACTCAATAAGAGTAAAATCCCCAAACTGTTTTGCATATAATATTTTTTAAATTGTTATTTAAACATCTCGGTAGAATCTAAAATATATATATATTTTTAAGGAAACAATGCAAACAAGCACTGAGCTCAGATACTGCAAAATACTGGAAAAAAGTGGTTAAAGAACAAGAGAAATATATTACAAGTAATGTATTAACATTAACCAGAAGAAAAAGTCTACAGTTAGTCCATGGAGTATAGGTTAATTCTGCTTAGAATTCAGACATGAAATGAAGGATTTCAGCTGAAAAGAAATAGGAAAGGTTACATCTAAAACACTGGAACCTCTATTGGAATCCTCTCATGTGAAGAGGAGAATAATTCTTCCTAGTCCTTTCTAGATATACTGTCTCAAACATTATTTATTATGTGCTATCCATAGTGTGCCACAGGCAACTTGTAATCAAAAAAGGAACTCTGTCTTATTAAACTAAAACAATATGGTGTACTAAATACTTTAGTGATGGTCCAAATAAAACACTGTCTATTAGATAAAGTCTCTTTCAAACAGAATATTAGGTTTGTATGTAGACCTCTGACAGCATCATGTGGATGTAAATAAAATAGTTGTATTTATCAGTGACGAATCGGAGGCTGACAAAAGGTCAAATTGCTATCTCAGAGAACTACCATAGCAAATATTCCTAGTAATCAAATTAAAGTTATACTACATTTTTAATTCTATAGCACCTTTTAAAAGACTGCTAAATAGTTTTATATTGACTTTTATTTTTAATACACAGTACTAAATTTGGAAAGATCAAGTGATCCATCCAGCATTAGTCAATATGTGAAAGACCTTAAAAGAAAATAGATTTTCTCAACAGTACTGTAACAACTGACATTAAAATCAGGGAAACAAAAATAGATGAATAGTAAAGTTAAAATATCCAGAACACAGTATCTTAAATAAGCCTCACATCAAATTTCAAAGGCAAATTGAGACAATATCTCACTGACCCACGCTGGCTATTGACTATCCTGGGTTCATCATTAAAACTCAGTATTTGTGCATTAAGATTAAAGTACTGATAAAAAAAAATTATCATTTGATGCTGGATATTATACAGACTTTAAAAATCCATGTCTTAATGATAACAGAAGACTGAAACAAAACTTTCTTTCCCTTTTCTTCCTCCACCTCCCACAACAAATAACATATCAAATATGAGTTCATCAACCCTTTAGGAGATGTTAGTATGTTTACAGACAGCCTCTATTTTCAGATTCTACCTTTCTGTGATGAATGAGAAGATGACACTTCTGCAAGCAATTTTACAAACAGGAATAGGGCAGTTTTTAAAGTCAGAGAGGGACATCAAGTGCATTGATCATTACAATTTAGATTAAATTGTAATCAATTAATCTCCCAATCTCTAGCTATAGGTGTACTATTACATCACATTGCAAGCTATAGACTTTGAATAAAATAGAGAGATCATAGAAGCCAAAAGTACAAATTCCAAATACCAAGATTTTAATAGCCATATGCTTGTGCTGTCCCTGCTGAGTACAGGCAGTACCAAGAACACTGGCTCAGTCCCATCATGTGAAAAGGTTGAAAAGTATTATTTATTACAGATATTGCAGCAACCAAATGAGATAGATATGCTCGAAAAAAAAGCAAACTTGAGGACTGAATGAACAAAATCTATACCTATCTGCACTCCACAAAATTTATATTATATTGTACTAAATAATAAAATAAGACTTTCAGGTGCAATAACAAAACAACAAAATAGAAGATATATTATAAATTAATTATAAAATTATAGAATTATAAAAAATAAAATGCCATGGGGAAAAAATAGTGCTTTTAAAAAAGTAAAAATAAAAGGTTTATATAGTAAGTTATTGACTCAAAGTTCGCTATGATAAATCCTATTTTATTGCTAAGCTTAAGCCTATCTAAATTGTAAGGCAAGGGAAAAGGACTCCTACCCCTCACTCTCCTGACTCACTAATAAGTGTGAATGTGTGTTTTGGCATTTTATTCTCTTAAGCCAGTAGCAAAGGTCAGCAGTGGTATCAATTCCATGGAAAAAGGGAGGACTGGAGAAGGAGACCTACAAGTGTCCTTTACGGGTACACATCAAATAGCTAAAGGAGAAATAAAAACTTAGCTTTGTATTTTTATCCCTCTAAAATTAGAGTAACATCAGGAAAGCAGGCAGATAAAAAGAAAAAATAATCTTGTGAATTAATAAAAGTATGTAAACAGTTTAATTATAGAAATACTAGTCTAGCTAAAGTAACTTACTAAAGTAAGTATTAAAACTTGTACCTTTACAAGGTACTACAGAGGAAAAACAAGCATGCTTTATATGATGTTTAGTGTGTTATTTATCACTTTAGAGATGAAATTACCTCTTGAAGAGTACTTTGGAGAAGTCAAATTGATTTCCTCCTCCTGCTAAAGTAAAGCTCTATTCTGCCAGCTCCAGGGGCATCAGCAGAACAGCAGAACACTGTAGCTATATGTCTGCCAGTGTTTGTCTATAAACAAAGCTGAAAAAGTTTGTGAGGGTGTAACACAGAAGCTCTTAGTTTAAAAGTATAGAAAGATTGAGTTTGCTTCAGCAATAGGCAGACAGGAGGGGAAAAAAATATTGGAAGTTCTATTGTCTCTAATTCTATTGCCTCTTTGGTTCCTTCTTCCTTGGGAAGTTTGCAGTGTATGGATTTTTAATGTGAATAAACGTCCAAGGAACTTCCACTAAAAAAATAAGACATTTACAAGAACAATATTGACAGCTGTATAACTTCCTGGAACAAAGAACTAAAGAGAAAAACACTTACAGTGAAGAGGTTTCTGTTGCACCCCAGGCAACTCAGTATAATGCAACACATGACAGTTCTGAATAAACTTTTCTTCCACTAGATAAGGCATTTTTAGAGACTATCCTCTTCTTGAGAATCATAAAACAAGTAGTTCATGAACACCAGATTTTTCCAAAAACAATTCATCAAAAGCTGAAACTGCCATACAAAGGAGTTATGACCTCATTTGAATGGAGGCAAAGTGAGTCATTAAAAGGAAGATCTAATACAAGCCAGATTTCCTGCCTAGCTTCCTCTGACCTCTGTTGGCAGAGCTATTTTCTTCTTGTAGTAAAAAGTATGTCTAGAAATTTTTCAAGCTTTGTCAGGGGAACACAGCTGACATGCTTGTACAGCACAAGGCTCTCATCAGCTGTACTCATCAAAGCACAGACCCGACAATTCTCTACTTCCAATGACTTATGGGGGAGTCCTCCAACCCATCTTAAAAATCTCACTCCAACAGCAACCCAGCATTTAAGCTTAAAGCTTGCTTAATCACCTTTCTAATCTTTAATATAAAATATCATCTTCTCATGATTAAAATATTACAGAAAACTGAATGATCTTAAGCCTAATATGTTACTTTATCCACACAACAGAGTGTGCTGTGAATCTATCTTCCACCTTAACACTGAATTTCCTGACATCCATCCAGTTAACTAAGCTCTGTCATGTTATCATAATATAATATCTTGTGAGAAAACCCATACCTGAATGGTTATTTTCTATTGAGAGTCATCTTACACAGCCATATATCAAACCAAACATTTATTGCTGTTCTCTAATACTCTCCTATTGGGTGTTTACATGACGACCAACAGGTTTGAGATTATTGTGCTGGAACTTATTTCCATGTTACAGCCGCAGTGCAGATACTTGTCGATACACTGGTGTTGAATGCTAATCACCACTACAGTCTGGGAACAATTGCCAGCAACATCACTTATCACTAGAATGAACAGAAAGGCCTTAATTGCCTTATCATGTGCTTTGTGCTTCCTGCTGGAATGGCTAGAAATCACTAGAAAATACTAGAAGGGATAAAATAGTCATAAACCTGTATGAATTTCAATAGTTAATAATAAAAGCGGTTCCAAAAGTCACTTAAGGAACTCATTACTCTTCTTCATTTATACAATTCTGATGCTGTTCAAAAAAGGTCTTGATTACTTGTATGAAAATTGAATTGAACACAGGATATGAATAAAATGCATTAAAATATGTAATACGGGATATAGACAGGACACCAAGCATACATTTCACTTAGCCTGTATATTTAGCTATATTACTTGATAATATTCTCATAGAACAACTTTCTATAAGCATAAGTAATTTTAGCTATTGAAAAATCATTTAAAGTTTATACACTACACTATAATTCTGATAATATAAAATTCATAGAACAGATGCAAAGTAGGTGCTTCTCTTATGCTAATTAACAACATGCTCAAATCGTATTTCCTGTAAATAAAAGCACTTCTTCCTTTTTCACTAAATAATGATCATCAGGGTATACTTATAATCAAAAAAAAAGAAAGTGTGAAAGAAAAGTAAAATAGTAAGAACCCTTTAAAAACCAATCTTTCCTCTTATTTTCAAAACCTTCTAATTAAAATAAACAAAATACTAAAATTAAGAGAGAGAGAATAAAAACTGAACAGAGCTCATAAAATATCCCTAGCTGTCGGCAAAGATTTTATCTTTGTCATTTAATGATGATGAAGCCAAGTAACTGTTGCTGGAATGGAAGCAGGCTGATGACGAAGGCTTTCAAATTGAAGTGAAGGATATCACAATCTATATTTTTCTTATTAGTCCCTCTATCTGTACAATTTCTTTCTCAATTCCATTACTTTCTGTATTTGACATCCCTTTCAACAGATGTCATGTGTTGATCAAAGGTATAATGCTTTAATACGCTTCCGTTCATGTTAAATTGTTTCTTCATACACCAGCAAGTTCTAAGCAATTCACAAAATGTCAGCGAATCAGTAATTAATAACAACGTTAACTTCCAGGGGAAATTAGCTTGCGAAGGAAACTTTTCTGGTATTTGATGTTATTTGTGCAAGATCTGATAGCAACATTCAGCTAACTGAAACAGACTGTGTGAACCCTTAGCATATACTAAATACTTACATTATTTGAACACAAAGTACATTAGCAGTACATTAAAAATAAATAGGTATTTATTAAGCATGAATAAGTTCTAAAAAGCATGGTATGTAGCAATTTTAACAATTTTAATAGGGAAGACAAAATATGATAATTTGTGGACACAATCAACTGGATATTAACTTTTCCA
The DNA here is from genome assembly GCF_000691975.1 of Corvus brachyrhynchos. Taxonomy (NCBI): domain Eukaryota; kingdom Metazoa; phylum Chordata; class Aves; order Passeriformes; family Corvidae; genus Corvus; species Corvus brachyrhynchos. The sequence continues at coordinate 17,520,396 of NW_008239553.1, forward strand.
GTTAAAATAAAAATAGAAGAGAATAATTAACATGCTGCTAAAGGACAATTTATGCATTTAAAAATATGATATGAATTAAACTTACTTAGATGTGTTTAGCATGTTTTTAGAGAGATTTAATTTTACTTCATTCTTCATCAGTAAATTTTCATTTAAAATACTTTTATATTTAAATAATGCCCCTATGTTACTGTCCACAAACACCTTTCAAAATTCTCCAATAAAGAAGTCTGTTTGCCATTCCTGGGTTGAATTCCAGCTATTTAAGCGTGGGTTTAGGGGTAATTCTATTATAATTTAAAACTGATCCAGGAAGTAAATACGTGTGTGCATATATACATAAACATATATAAACCAAGAGTTACTCTGTCTACAAACACACCAGTTTTGTATCCTTGCAATTTATCAAATGGAAAAAAACCCCAACTATTTAAAAAGATACTTTGCTTTCATCAGAGGTTTTAACGAAGCCCACCAAAATAAATTAAAAGAAGCAAAATATTTTCCATTTACTTTACCAATTTCTAACAAGAGTTAGATATCTATGGTTATGGGTGTATATATGTGAATGAACGAATAAACCTTAACCCACCATATCTTTTTCTCCAGTTTGCAAGCTGTCACCCGTGAAAAGTATGGTGTAGATGGTAGGATGATACTGTACCTGATTGGCTCTGGAGGTGGTCATGGGATCAGATGGAGAGGACTTGGTGGTAGTTGGGGAAGATGGCAATGTCTGGGAACAAAGCAGTTCAGGAGCAAATCAACCTTTACAAGCCTTAGACTCAACAGTTAAAAAAATAAATAAACCAACAAAATAACATAACTAGAAAATTAAAAGAAATAAAAAATGCCTAAGACAAAAATCTTTCTCCTACTCATTGGAACTTAATGGAATTTAAAGTCAATTGGATAAATAATGCATGTAAATATGCATGCTTATGCATGTAAAAACAAATTCATGACTTGAAATCAAGATGGTGAACTCACATAAATACTCAAAAATATGTTGACCACATGAGGAATATATTCTTTCCTCTCTCCTCCTCTTGGGGAAAATGAAAACTATAAGTAAACAAAAATTCCAGCAAGTTCAATGAGCACACTAGGAACAGTTATCAGTCTACGAACAAACAGGGCCAATGTCTGAAAGAAGTTAAGAGACATTTACTCTGGCACTTTATAAAGCACCACTCTACAGCCAGGACTTATAGCCAGCAAACTGTGATCCATACCTTACAACAGTTACGCTGAAGCTACCGCGTTTTTGGCAATATTCTAACTGCTAAAATATTCATTGATCTTTTTTAATCTAGAAGCAGGTGAAAAAATGTAAGCATCAATCTCATGATGGATGAACATGCAACTAATATCTTCATAAGAAATAACTACAAAATATTTATGATCAGTGTTAAAAATGTTCATTTAGTTGAGCAAAGGTCAATAGCTTATTATAGGTCTGTGTTCAAAATAAACACAAAAAAGAATTAAGAGTCATATTTATTGATCATCTTTTCTAAATAATATACATACGCTTAACATTAATTCTTGAACATATTAAAAAAGCACTGCTCTGTTTAAAAATTTTATATACACATTTCTCCTTTAAAAGTATTAGATCTTGACAGAAAAACTCTTCTTTTCTTTTTATAAATGTAGTAAAAAAGTAAAATTCCAATTTTCAAAACATAACATACAATACTTATTCAAAGCATGTTTTTTGACATCTTTGCAATATATAAATATTATAAAATATCAAAAATTACACTATTTTTATGTCAAGAAATAAGTGTTAAAGTGCTATACAATGGAATTTATCATACGCTCATATAGTTACTAACCAAAACTATTTAGAAATAAATAAAGCAAAATGTCACACTTTCAGCAGTTCTGTTACTTACAATCATTGACAGTCCCTCATAAAATAGGTATACATACTTTTGCACTAAAACTCTTAATGCATATGAGAAAGCTGGGACACTGTGAATGCATAAAGTTGTGTATTAGCAAAATATGGGCTTGTACATATGCACACACAAATAATTTAGATGTATGTTAAACAGTATGAAGATCCATTTTTCATAGTTTGTACATAAACAGGCAATCAAAACAGGAAAAATAAAATCTTAAGAAACAGATCCCTATTTTGTGCTTCCAACTTGTAACTTATGTTGTAAAACAACAAAAACAAAAGAAAACATACACAGCTTAAGCATCAACTGGGACTCTTTCAAATTGGTTATGTAGAAAATACTGTCATGTATAGGTCCTTATTAAAAATATGTAGCTTGGCAAACTGCTATTGGTCAGCAGGCACTACACATTGTAAAAACCAAGGCATTTATAAAGGATTTTCCCATGTCGTTCTGTACCAAACATGGGACAATCACGAGGGGTTCATTCGTGAGGTGCTAGAATTATTTAGCAAAAGATGTGTCTGATTCCACAATAGTACACAGCTAAGCCTGTTCAGCTATAGAATTTACTTCTGATTTTAGTGAGATGATGCAGTTATTTCTCTTACCAAAGTCTGAAATTGCAAAAAGTGATTTTTATCATTTAAGGCTAAACAGGAAGAAAATACAAAAAAAACCAACGCAAAACAAAACCAAAAAAACCCCAACCAAAAAGAATGGAGAATTGTTTATTGTCCCAGTAGGTTTTCTTTATTATACCTAAGTATTAAACTCCCATCCTGAACTCTCCCAAAAAAAAAAAAAATTGCTAATGACTAAAATATTTAACAAAACTGATAGTTTGTGTTATCAACACCACTGACAACTAGGGCATATGTTACTGTAGATTGTTTTGGTATGCTAGGTTACTTATTAAAAGGAAAAATAGTTTGCTCTTCACAGCTGTTACCAAACCTAATTAGTGGATTTATAGGGAAATATGTAGAACACTTCAACATTGAATAATGACAATCGCTTATATCACAAATGGTTTAAGAAACTGGAAACATCTCAGATTTCAATTCATATCAGTCTTTCTAAAGCACAGAAATATGTGGCCGTGATGAAAAAGGGAGTGATGATAATCATTTCAGGTGACTGTTGAACTATAACATCTATTAAGTAGAAGCATTTCTTTATTTATTTTAGCAAAAGCCTGTTTAAAATACAATGGAAAAAAAGAGATTAATAAATTTAAAAACAAAGACTGTATTAATGAACAAAATCAACTATAGAAAAACACCTTTTATTCCAAAATAAATGGCAAAATACTGAAAATAACAGTTTTTTGTCTTGTGGTTTTGGTGCTTTTTTTTCTTCGTATATCAGGTTGTTTGTATTTGAGGCTTAATCTCCCTCACATTGTTTACTGACATAACTACCTTTATTTTTTCATATATATATATGTATATATATATAAACAGATATATATATATATATATATATGTAAAAGAATTGACTGTTTTGTAAAAATTTCTCCCTTTTCATGCTTCTATGTAATTTGGAGATACACCTATTTATTTCTTTCATATCAAAATAACACAAAATTATTTCTCAAACATAAAAAACCCCACCAGAAACAGGCATTTGGAGTTTGTATTGAATTTTCACTGGCTGATAAGTAATTTGTTGATACTGTCTCAATTGCTTTGCAAAAACTTTTCAGCAAAATTGCTTCTTAAAGAAAGTTGAATAGAACTCAATATTCTGACTTATTATGCAGCACAGAATGTTTTTGTTTTTAAATTGGCAAGTCTTTTGCATTAGGTGAACACTCAAATTTAGTAGTTATTAGGTTTCTGAGAATGAGATGTATAAAGAGGTTAGAAGATGAATTTATAAGTTTCAATTTTTGAGTTTGCTACTTCCATAGTGTAACTGAAGATTTCCTGAAATTGCAGGTTGACTACTGGCAAGGTTATAGAAAAAAAAAGTCAGAATTTCTACCATACACCACTTCTAAGACTTGCAGAGTATTTTTTAAGGCGTTTCTTGAATAGCATAGTCTAAGCCATGATGAAATTAAACTTCTCTGTTTTCTTAAATATTATTACCTTTCCTGCTACTTATGAGACAATTAATGAGTTACAGATTAGAGTGTGTTGTTTGTTCTAAATTTACACTTCTAGAACACATATTTGAGAAAGCAGATTTTAAGTATTTAAAAGGGAGCCTCTGACAAGGCTAATTTTAGAAATAAAATTCTGTTTGAGTCGTATTTGACTTGCAGTATTTTCTGAAAGTCCAAGAAAATACTACTGCTTTTCTGTGCTCACCGATATTGACTGTACTGTGAGAGACTGCCCTCAAGGAGCACAAGACACTAAAGGGTGTGAAGAAATATGGTCAATATATTCCATTCTTCATATTTTTTGATTAACACAGTGAAGATATAGCTGTATCATGGCAGTATAGATTACATACAGTCCATCTGCATGGTGTTTCAAAAGGTCTCTGAGTCCTCTTTTGATTACAATGACACCCTTATAAATATATTTACACTAAAGAAATTTCAATACTTACACCATGGGTAACAAATAATAAAACTGTACTGAGACAATTAACTTAATTCTCAGTACTAACTAGGATAGTTATATATTTAGGGGTAGAAAGAAAAGGCAGAAAATACTATTTGAAACAGGGTTACAGATGTGAAAACATAGAAAAAAACATCATTTAAATGTGAAGGTGAGACTGTATTTACAGCTTACCAATTTCTAGTTTCTCACTACAGAGCTTGCCAAACAAAGGAAATCCTGGTAATAACATTACCTGCAATAAATAACTATTAAGACTAACCTAATACCAAGTATCAGTCCTGCATATATGAATATTGGTGCTTTTAATCACTGAAATTAGTGTGATAAAACTTATTTGCTTATTTGATTAAGTATTAATATTTTAATGCACTTTAAGAAAAGGTGTTATCTTTGAAAAAATTGTATTAAAACAGTTTAATACCTTCTGCAGCTACAATGAGAAACAGGGAGCACTGCAAGGCCCCACTGTTCTGAACAACCTAAAAGACTTACTAGGCTTTCAACACTATTAGATAAGCCTTTCTTAACTGACTGCTTGCTTTGCTCAACAGAGAGTCTTCTTCACATCTGCTGTGATCTCCTTTAATCTGTAACTTTGGCAAAAGATTCTTATCTTGGAGATGACTATAAATATGTACACATTTCAAAAAATAGAATTTGGATAAAGAAATAATCAAGGGTTAGTAATTTGCTTACAATACAGACTCTAAAAAGGTTGCTTTGATGACTTCAGTGATCTATTTTTTTTCCTACCTTTTCATTTCTGTAAAGAATAAAAAAAATAAATTTTTATTATATTTCAATCTTCGCATTTGGTTTTGCTTTTTTGTGGAAGAGGAGATAGGGCATAGAGAAATACAGATAGACTAAGAGGTAACTCATCCCTATTTATGAACTCTTGGGAGCCTGACTTTAAGAAAGGAAAAAAACATGGTTAAGTATGATCTTGAAGAAAGATGATCTCATGTTCTGTCAAAGACAAGAAGGGATCAGAAACTTAAAGCAAACCACCAGGAGTATTTGGATCATCAGAGCAACTCTGGATGAAAGGAACTATTTAGAATTTATACTACAGTGAAAGGGACAAAAAAGAATCAGGACCTTCTCTTTCTTCAAAACTTGTCATTAACACAGAACTACTACAATATCTGGTGCTGTTACCTAGAAATAACAGTAAACTGAAGTATGTAGCTAGGCACAGCCATTAAAAATCCTATAAGATATGGGTTTAAGATTCACTCTAGAAGAGAAGGTCACCTTTTCATTCTGGGATGCTTTGGGATTCAGAAAGATACACCAAAACTACAAAGCCATCAGAAGGTACAAGGTAACTTTAGAATTTTCTTCAGAACTGAAACACTACTGAAAACTTATGCAAAGTTGAATGCTGCTGTTCATCCCCCAACAAAATATTTCATTCTCATTTCACTTTTGAAGCACAGAAGAGTTAATAAGCAACTACAAAGTTAACTGCATTCATAAACAAAATTTTGCATACATATTGAGATTCTATTCAACACTGCTGAAATGAAACAGAAAATAAAACTAGTGATCTGCCAACAGAATTAAGCATATGAGGACAGGATAAAGTATACATGTTTTTATGGAATACTAAACTTTTGCCAATGGATTCAACGCACAGAACAAAATAGCTTTTATTTTTTGTTCTCGCAACTTGCAAAGACCTCTGCATATCTTAGTATACATGGCAGAATAACTGTTGTGATTTTTCACCTATGTTCACAAGAGAAGAAATTTTATGAGAAGTTTTTAACTAGAAGAAAAGACACTGTGATCTACGAAGCTACTTATTTTTCGTCTAAATGAAAATCGTAATTTTCTCATATTCTACAGTTTAGTGAGATTCATCTAGGTGACAGACTTGTCTTCAATGGATGATAAAGAAAAGAAAGACTTCTCAGAAGGGATAGACATTTTAAGAAACCAATCAAAGTTTCTTAAGGAAGGAAGAATCTGCAAGTATTTGTGGATTAAAAACTGAATATAATCCAGCAATGTGAGCATGCAGGCCAGAGAGCAAACTGCACCCTAGGTTGCGCCAGAAGAAGTGTGTCTAGGAGGATGAGAAGTGTGTCTGACCTTCTACTCTGCTCTAGTGAGTCTCCACATGGAGTGCTGCACCCACCTCTGGGGCTCTCAGGATAAGAGAGACATGGACCTGCTTGAGAAGATTCAGAATAGGACCACAAAGATGATCAGTGACTGGAGCTGAGATAATTGGCATTATTTATCCTAGAGACAGCAAAACTTCTTGAAGACCTTAAAGCAGCCTTTCAGCACTTAAAGGGGGCCTATAGGAAAGATTGGGACAGACTTTTTATCAGGCAGAGTAGTGACTGAACAAGGGATAAGGTTTTTAAATTGAAACAGGTAGATTTAGATTAGACCTTAGGGAGAAAATTTACCGTGATGATGGTGAGGCACTAGAAGAGGCTGACCGGAGAAGCTGTGGATGATCCATACTTGGAACTGTTAAAGGCCAGATTGGATGAGGCAACCTGGTCTAGTGGAAGTTGTTACTGGCACCGGGGGTGGACCTAGATGATCTTTAATTTGCCTTCCAACTAAAACCATTCCACGATTCTATGAAGTCTACTGAGTCTTTATAGTCTGAAGAACTCATAATCCAAACCAACCCTCCTCCATTTAAGCCAATATTTTCAGTTGTGTATTCTTAAACTCAGGTTGTATTTAGGCATTTGAAAGCAAAAGTTTTTATTTAACAGTTATGAAGATTTCTTTTTTGTTGTTGATCAACATTTCTGGAGTAAAAGCAGTTGTTTTCAATAGAGGAATATGAAATTACATATCTGAGTTCAGACATTAACTTTTGCACATTTTGAATAAAATAACAGGGACCATGATTAATAAACAGAAGTTTAACTCATGAGACATTAACTATCTACTGAAAAACCGAAGTGAAACTGGTTCCAATGAAAACTATAATTGGAAGTTCTATATGTGAAAGTTTTACTCTAGGTTTACAAGGAAGAAATTCTAAATCCTTTTCTGTGTTTTAGAAGACCTAAGCATTTCATAGAATCAAAGAATGATACAAGTTGAAAGGGATCTCAGAAGGCCAAACAGGGCAAACTCCTGCTTGGAGCAGAGTCATCTTTAAGATAGGTCCTCTTTCCATCACAAAATGCACAGTTCAGCAATGGCCTGGACAGGCCAGTGCTTCCTGGACAGGCCAGTGCTTCCTGGACAGGCTGCTACGACATCTGCTACTTGCTACAAATGAAAGCTGGAAGGAAAAGTTGCAATAATTTCTGAAGTAGTTGGTAAGACCAATTTAAGCAGCCTTTTCCATTGTTCATAAGAGTTGCTATTAATTTAGAGGTGAAATTTAAAGCTTTGGATGCTAATTACAAAGACAAAACAACTCAAGCTCATGAACTCTTACGAAAACAATTTTCTGTTTCCCGGAGTTACAATATGGTTTGAAAGAGTTTGTATGACACTGTAATTAATAAAGAGAGAAAAGGGAGGCTAAATGCTCATAGTAGTTTCTGGAAAGAAAAAGGGCACAGGAATCAGCTGGTTATTGTTCAATGATACTTAGAAATATCAGACGGCTGATATCTATGGAGATTGTAGAGATAAAAGATACAAACATTTGTCAGTTAAACATCTATCAGACCTACTTGGAGCAGAGAACTACCTGGTATCTGCTGATAAGTACAAAGGATTAGGAGAGACAAAAAAACATACTGGAGAAGGCTCAGAAGGAAGCACATAGATTTGCTTTCAAATCTGCAGCTGAAAAAGCTGGAGTTAAAGAGACAGAATGTTCAGATAGTGATTTCCACTAGTAAGGAGAAATGCCAGGCCAGAGTCAGCCTCTGCGTCCCATGCCTTTCCTGAAGACAGTGCTGAAATTCAAGCAGTCAGCAAAGGCTTTACCTACTGACTTTCTTCATTGAATCTATAACCAGAAATTTTCTTTCTTATCTCTCTTCCCTAGAGTGAGTGTTGATAAAGCAGCCCAAGACAGAGAAATTTCAATAGAGAAATGAGAGCTGCATGCTCATATATTACTCATGCTCACATGAGTGGCATTGCAAGACTTCAACTGCTGCTGTCTTTATTCATGGGGAGAAAACTACAACATCTTTTTGACTGAAACATTTTCAGACTTCCTAAATGAAAGTAAAACTTATTATTTCAAATCAACTTTAAATTTTCTTCAATCTGCAATGTGCCAATGTTCTTGGGCAACATTCTAAGACAGGAAGAACTATGTAAAATTTTGCTTAAAAGAAGAAATTACAAATGACAAGGCTTATTTAAAAAAAAAAAAAATCAAAATTACTAGTATTAAAAATTTTACTGATCATTTTAATGAAATTGTGATATGTGTGATCTTAAGAAAGTAACACTGGAGTTCTAAGTCATGGCAACCTGTTATGAAATATTATTCTCTTACATTCTTAAATCAAGGTATTATATCTTTCACTAAGGTACAGTATACTCTGACACTGGAGGACAGATTAATTCATCTCAAATTCTACCTAAGAACTAAACTAACAGTTTCATTTCTAGGTAAAAATAATGGATTTTAGATTGGGTCAATATTTATAGTGTATTCATTTATCATAATAGAGGTTTCCCCATTAAAAGAGAATTTAAACAATTCATTGTGGTTAAAACTCTTTAACATATGCACATGCATATCTCCAAATATTTGAAGCTATATTATTATGCACCTGTATGTATACAAGTAATATATTTTTATTGTAAGATGCAGAGCTAGTATATATTGTACTTTAGACTGTGTCTGAACTTTATTAGCAGTGGCTGCACTCACTAATCCCTCCAGAATTTAATTGAATTTAACATTCCAAACAAACAAACCCCATACCAAACAAACTTTCAAAAAAGAGGAAAAAAATTAAAAATAAAAAACCCCAAACAGCAACAACTAAAAAAACAACCAAACCAAATCAACCAACCAATCAAAAAAACAAGCCCCCAAAATAAAATAAAAACAACCTCAACAACTTTGCAAATACATTTTCTGAAGAAACAGTGTGGACAACAAGATATATAATCTTCAGACACAAGAGAGGAATTTTTTAGGCATTTCACTAAACAGCTCTGTAATCTAGTTTCTCAGGACCCTACTACATACCTAAAAACTAGCTTAATTTAATTTCAAAAGGGGAAAACCACTTTTTATTGTAATAGAGAACACTAGTTTCCCACTGGATTAAGAAATACTGCCATAAAATCCAGTATCAGCAGAAAAGCCGCTCAAAATACAGATCAATTTCAGCTTTTTCTCCCTCTTTCAGGCATAATCATTTTCATGTCTAATAATTGAGAAACTAATTCTAAAAACTTGGGGCTTTTCTTTTTTAGTATTTTCTTATAAATTATCTAGAGTAATTTTTATGTAAAATTATTGCATACAGAAAAAATAAATAGTAGTAAATATTAGAAATCAAATAAATGGTTTATGCACAATTTCATCCATCTAAAGCAGTCTGTTGCTAACTCATCCTGTTCAAACACATCTTCATATAAGCCTTCTGTGTATGTCACTGTATAAAAAGTAAAATAATTGCACAGAGTTACCAAATTATAGGAAACTGAATCTTGTTAGTGTAGAAGGACAAAACAATATTTTCCCACATAGGATAGGTGAGAAACTAAAATCTATCCTCTACAGGATAGAGAGACAAGACAAAATTTTACTAATGTTCACTCATTTCTTTCTTCATTCTTTTCTTATTCAATACAATGAAAAATAACTTTAAATCCTGTATAAAGTATATTTCCCATTCTCCTTACAGAGCAAATTTGTTTAAGTTAAAATTTTTATGGAAAATCAAAGAATAAAGAAGTAGGGCAATAGCTTGGAAAAACTTTTTCAGTACCCAAAGATTTTGAATGAAGACAGTAAAAAATAGGCAAAAAGATGCCAAAAATAACATAAAATGAAATTGTAAAAAACATCCCAAGTAATTATCCTTATGTTTTCAAGTTCTTACAGGTAGGACTTTAAATTATCTAATTTAGGGTCAAAAAAAAAGTTACCTTTTTTTTATTTATATACATAAACGTAGAGAACATTCAGTTAATCTGTGATTTTTTAGTAACACTTAAGATTTACATAGGGTTCACCATTTAAGATTAAAATTCAGCAATCGTGAACTAAGACCTAGAAGTCTATTATCACCTTATACAGTAAAGAAAAGTTCATGGAAGAAACACATTAGAGCATGGCATTGGAATTTATAAAACACTGTCTAAAAGAACTGCTGAGAAACATGGAACATATAAGTACAAGGAAAAAGAGTACCAGCAAGTTAATAAAGTGTAAAATAACATTTTCTTAAAGAACATGTTATGTTTACCCCTTCCAGCACTAAAGTTTTAAGACTTCTAAGGAGCTGCTGTGACTCTCTATTCCCAACCAAAAACTCACTTGTTTGATGCGGTCTGGATTAACAGTGGTCTGAGGCTGTAGAATGCTGACAGGCTCTGTCTTGGCCACATTCTGAGGCATTTCTCGAATCTTCTCTGCAATGAAGCCATGAACTGCATTTAGTGCTTCGACTGTTCCCTGGATCAGACACACCCGCTCTGTAGTACCTGCAAATACCAAAAGTTGATCTGAATGACATGGATTCTTCAAGATCCCACAAACTGCTTCAATTAGGGCACAAAGATGGCACTCAAAAGCAGTGTTGCAAAGCCAAAGAGCAATACCTTCCTGAAAGTAAACATTAGAGATTTCCTAAAGATAACATACTGATGATGTGAAGATATTTCAAACAACTCCTATTTGTGTAGATCCCACGATCACTAATTTCCCAAGTCAGCCTGGATAACATCAGTTAGAATACTCATAACCTTCTTCCAAAATGAAATTGTTCTGCTTGTGCTACAAAAAATTCACACCACTTTTTATTTATTGATTTCTTAATGAAAAATATCTACTGAATGGCTAAAGATGGATCCAGAACTGTGGAAAAATACTTCCTTGATTTTTTTTTTTTTTTTTTTTTTTTTTTTGTGCTGAGGCTGGTTGTATAGCAAAAAAGGACTATTTTATGTATTGGGACTATTTTACATATTGGGTTACAGCTTGATACACCCTCACTAATGAAATAATATAAACCCCCCAGTATTGATCCTAAAGATAAAAGTATGACATTTCACTGAAACAATCCATGTTCTGTATTCCACGTATCAAACCACTTAAATAGGTTGCAGAAAATCAATTTTGACTTGAAAAACAGGATCTAGCAGGACTTGGAAAAAAAAAATCCCCAACCCCCCAAAACTCAAAAGCAACTTTAAAAAGAATATTGTAGTTTCCAATTTCATTCTGCAGAAATACCAACACAAGACAACCTGCTTTAAAATTTTACATAATACATACTTTCAAAAACACATTCTTTACACTTCCAACATCCACAATGATTTTCATCACCTCACTGCTGCCTTCAAATACCAGTAGAATAGTTCTACTAACAGAGGACAATTATAACATGAACTACCAAGATAGTAGTGTATTCCTAAAAATATAACAATACCATAATACTGATTGTGTTGCAAAGATATGTCAGATGCATATGTCTATTCAATGTCAGTGCATATTTTGCTTCAAGACCATGGGGAGGGGGAGCAAAATAACAAATTTGAGCCATGGAATCAGCAGAAAAATAAATATATTAATTTTTTCTCTTGACATATTCCTAGTAAATACTATTGATAAGATCACAAATTAATCTTTTCTCATATAAAATTCATTCACTCTACCTATGAAAATGAAAATGACAATGTAATGATGTGGCAAATACTAGCAAGTTTGCAACAATTTCTGAAGTCGACAACATGTCAGTTGGCCTAATTTCCATTGTACAGTCTGCATGGAATCACATAGATTAGAGAAATGTACCAGAGTGGTAAGCAACCTCCTCCCTTCCTATCAATTTTATGTCTATATAATAAATTGTTACCAACTCATCTTAAGATATGCTCCTTACAAGAGTGTAACATAGGCTTTAACAAAGAATAGTATGGTAACCTTGGGAATTTCCAACAAAAAAATTGGGTTTTATTAGTAAATGCTCCTCACCTGCTTCTGTGGATGATCTCTAGCGTTAAATATTTTATTACCTAATGATGAAGGAGCACACTAAGAACCTTGATTGCTTTTAAATTAACATATTCACATATACTTAAAATCTGATTTTTATCTTAAGTATCATGCAATACTGAAATTCAACACTGTGGTAGAAGTGCTACAGCAAAAAACACGGAATAAGAAACTCAATTTTTCTCTATCAAAATATGTTATTTAAAAATAATGAAAATTAGGATTAAAATACATCAATCAGTATTTCAAAATATGTCAGATTATTAATCCTTCACACAAAATATAAAATTAGAATGCTTACAGTCTTAACAGCAAGTTAAAAAAATCTCCCACTCAAATGCATATTTCTCAAGAGGAAGCTTTTTAAAATATTTTTGTGACCTCTTACAGCATCTTTTCAACAAATCAACTTCAAAACACAGCTAATTTTCTTTTCCAAGTGCTCTATCAGAAAAGGGAGTTTGAATGCCATGAGTGAAAGTCACCACAGCAAATGAGACTTGGTTCCTAGACAAAGCTTTCTTAATGCCTTTTTTCTTTTTCCTACTTGGCGCCCTCCCCCTCTTGCAAACATTGCCTGTGGTTTCTGCGTAAAGCAATCCAGCTCAAAGAAAATGCTCTGGGGAGTCTTTACAAGGTAGTATTAATTGTCTCCTAAATGATGAGAAGTGAGGTGGACTGATCAATGCAGCTAATGCAAGTGTTCTCTAGGTCAGCAGACAACACACTGAAACAAAACACAGATCAGGTTACGGGTGAGCTACCGGAGCCTCATTCAGAAAGCACTTAACAGGGATGGCTTCTGTCAAAATACTTGAATGGAAAACAGTCAATGCTAAATAGGAATTTAGTTAGACCTGACACTAAGTGACTAAAGGGTATTTTGCAATCTGTGTGACTATAGAAGGTGCAGCATAATAAAAATATGACGTATTTCATACTCCAGACCAAACATGCTACATTTTAGTATGTATAAACTAGGATGTAGTAGCAGAAATCACTGTTCCATGAAAAAATCAAATTGTGCAAAACCACATTTCACGCAGAGTAAAGGTTTTAAATTGCACATTTGCTTTGATAGCTATGTACACCAAAAAAAAAATTAAAAATTAATAAAATGTGGAGAAATTGTACACCTATACAGTTTGGAATTGTCTCAATCTTTTGAAGCGATGTTGTCATATTCCTTCACAACTGTAATAGCTTTTCACTCAGATACTAGATTACAATAATTTACAAGAACTATGCAAAGGAAAAACTGCCAGCTACATGACCAACCTGTATGGCAAAAATAAACCTACAAATCGCTAATGCTGGTGAAATGTCTGTCATTTTAAGAGCTTTTAGACTCCATTAGAGTATGAATTAAAGTGTCAGATTGCTTGTAATTTTAAGTTAACAGTTTTATCTAATCCTTTTTTCATGTTTCTGTGAATGAAAACTCAGCCATCTATATAAATACTTTTTGTCACAAGATTTTCAAAATCTGCATTTAAAAAAACAGATCTAATTTTTGAAATAGCTGACTCAAAGAAAATCAAATTACCAAAAATCACTGCCCTTATTTAGGTTGTGTAAGCATAACCAATATAAAATTATTCTCTTTTTAAAAATTATTTTCAATTCAATTAGGTGCTAGGGTCATGTATTGCATACTGCCTTTTACATATGAAGACATAAAACATAGACAAGAGAAAAAAAATTTTGACACAGATAATGGTTAAATGTAGAATAGGTGATCATCATCCCTGTACATTAAATAAACCCTGAAACAATGTTTTTATGTATGTTCAATAACAACAAGGTCCATGCCAGAAATTTGCATGGGGCTATAAATGGGAAAAAAACTATCTGAAAACATGCTGTTGATGTTGCTACCATCATTTAATGTTTATTTTTTTCAAAGGAACTCAAGTAAATTACTTTTCAGCAAATGAAATGTCATTTCTTTCCCCTTATGTTAGAATCCAAATTCAATTTGAATGTGTGGGTTTTAACATTTCCTTATTAAATAAGAGGCAGAATCTAATTGCACAAAAAACTCCTGTCTGTACACTCCCCAAAAATTTATTTGTAAAACCATCAGAGAAAAAAGGAAATCTTTATCTGTTCTACAGTTCCATGGGAGAGGAAAGATAAACCATTTTGCAGGCATCACACAATTTAGAGGAAAGTAAGCAAAACCTTATTTCAATATCTAATAAATTAAGACTAAAACATAAACAGGCTTGCAATAACTCTATTTTAATAAATCATTTTTCCCTCTACCTCGTGTAACTATCTAAAATTTTACTTCTGGCAAATATCCTTGGACATCACGCTAACTTTTTCAAGAACTTCAAAACAATTATTTTTCTCTGAGAATGCTATTTACTTATTGGACAACTGATACAGCTTTTAAAGCAACCATTAGAATAAATGTCAGGAGATGCAACAGGATAAACAATAATGATGCTTTTGATGTTTGTATTTCTATACTTAACTGGCACACATCTGTACATAGTTGCCATTAAAATTTAAAATGCTTGCTTAAAGACTCTGATTCAATGAGTAAGAGTTCTTCTGTACTCACAGAAATACTAAATGTTAAACGTGCTTCTGTATTTCAGGAAAATAAAAAACATTTCTCAGCTGAAATGCTTTGGGGAATGCATGGTACCTTTCAGAAATCTCTGCGTTTATATGGGTCTATAAACTTTACACTGGGCTTTTACGTCAATCTTAAAGAGAATTTGAAAACCTAAAAAGCACAATGCAATAGCAGCCCAGGGTAATCCCAATACATACACTAATTAAATCTCCTTGTATTTTTCCAGTGTACCATGCCAGTTTCTTTGATACAAAAGAGAACCTGTGAGAGGAGCCAAAGTTAAAACCTTAACTAAGTGAAAGATGCACTAGAGTCTCTCATCGGCTGATTTACACTAAGCTTGTTGTTTGACAACTCCCAGTACAGCACTCCACTAAACCCAATGTCCCATACATGTAGTTTTGTGACCCATGACCAGCTGGCTGGTAGAGTGGGATTCTATGTAACACCACACAGACTAAATCAGCCAAAAACTGATCTTGCAAATCCCTTGATAAAATAGGACTGTTTGACACCATTCCCAAGCAAACTAAAAATTGTCAGTAACTTGCTTAACATGAAATTCTGATAAACTCTTTCTTGGATGTAACATTTTCACTCTACGTTTGCATAAAGCCTCAGAAAATGAAGGTCAGAAAATAAAAATGTCTTTATTCAGATGCATTAGAAGTATCTCACAACACCTTAAATAGACATGAAAAACCTTTGCCATATAAATGATAAAATGTACAGTCTTAAATGCAACACATAAGAACATCCCAGAGATGTGTGAAGTGTTACAGAAATCTCAACAAGACAGTTTTCTCCTTCAGTTCTTATCTCTCTCCTATTCTTACCTTCTCACCAGAGAATTAACTGGTCTTAACATAGAGTCTGTACCCATATTCCTCACTGACAGAAAGGCATCTCTCAAAGCAAAGCCCGATGATCTCACAGACTTCCCAAACTGAAAGGAGAAACAAAGGCTGGTAGAAATTCTAGGGCTTTGATGTTCTGCTCTTGCTTTCATCCAGACAAAATAACTTTGGAACTACTTGCACAGAGCACTCACACAAGGGTGTGTTCACAGGAAGCCCTAGTACCCTTTGCAGAAGAACC
>NW_008239553.1:17536733-17547282 GCF_000691975.1 Corvus brachyrhynchos
CCATGCACATACATGTGCACATACATATTCATACCCACATATATACCAATTTATTCTACTGTAATGAATAAGTAACAATATTGAAATGGATCAAGTTTAAAAATTCTGCAAAACTTATGTATGAATCCTCAGAGTTTTATGAAAACAAGTTTACAAACTATTGTGATTTGATCACAAGACTGAATTACATGAATCCAGGTTTACCATAGTTATGACTAAAGAAACAGATTATTCCCATGTGAGTGAGAAAGCATGGGAATTAAAAAAATTCAAACCTCATAACTATTAAAGGTTTAGAAGACATGATGATTCATCTTACAAAGAAAACAACCCTTTGAATATAAACTGGTCTCTTATGTATCAGCTAAGGCTTTGATGATGATTTCCCAGAAATTTAGTTACATAAAGAGAGATGAAGAATTACAAATTCTGTCATGTGTAAGAGACAGGATTACAACTACTTCTCTTTGTTTAAGAGTTATTCATTTGAAAAATAAAGGTTCCTCTGCTAATAGTGGTAAATGTCTCCAAAACCAAACTAAAAGGCCAGAGATTTTTTTCTTTCTATGGTTTTATGTAGGAGTGTTACTTAGATGAGAAATACTCAGAGAGAAAGTATATGTGCAAATTAATGCCTAAATGGCTGCAAAGAAAGTGAACATACTCTATGCTTTAGGAAAGCATGTTTCTGGAAAATAAAAGCTCTGGAAGTAAGAAAGCCCTCAAACCATGGATAGAAGCACTATATTTTTATTAATTTTGTTTTGGGAAATGTTTGTCTTAATATATTATTTGTAAAATTATCTATAACAAATGAACTACTGTTTACTCAAACTAAACCCACCTGATTGATTCCATCATAACAGTTACAATGAGAAAAAAAGGGGAATATAAAACATAGAATTTAAACAAAATACAAAATTGTTAAATTTAATCGTTATTTACATATTCCACCAATTAAAAAAAAAATCACATGAGTTCGGGTCCCCTAACTGCATGGTATTCTCTGTTAACAAAAAAAACCTGCTTCATTTTATCTTCTTAACATTGGTAATATGGTTGATGGACTTCAATTCTCTTCTGATTTCTTTTCAAAGGGAAATGGGCTCACCATTAGAAAACTTTTTAATAATGTAATATAACAATTTGATTATTCAAGTATTTTGTAGATTATTACCAGTGCCTGGAAATTAGTATCAGTAAGCATCTAAATAAGTAAACATTTAATAAAAGTCCAGTAGTGAAATTTGGCATAAATGTGAAAGTCTATGATAAATAAAGCGTTCAAAATCATTAAAAAAAAGCACACACAGTACTACCAGAAGGCCATATCTGCTGGAGAAAATAAAGTAACTGACCTTATTTTTAGAAGACAACCACAGAACAGAAAGAAAAGAAATAGCATGTGTTTTTCAACATATCTGGAATGAATTTTTTTATTAACAAAAGAATGTGAGACTATTTTTTCCTGCCAAGTAATGTTCAGTTGCCAATTACTGCTTTTATACTATGCTATAGTAATATGAACCTTTGTTCATAATGCCTCCTACACGTACAATTACCAAACCAAAAGAAAAAAACCAACCATTTAAACAGTAAAATACATACTCCGAGAAATTGTAGGAACTGATACGTCTTATAATTTAGAGTGGTAATGGCTGAAACCACCAAGGGAGCTTTTCTCCTTAAAAATATTTCTCAAGTTCCATAGTTTAAAAGCCTGTGAAAAGATTTGGGAAACCCTCCTGGATAAGCTGAGCTGCTTAAGAAATCAAATCACATCATACAATCATTGCCATTTATTTGTTTAGAGGAAGCAAATACCAAACTTCAGATAAATGAGCTATAGTCAAAGTTTAGATTAGAAATTCTACAAAAATATTTGTGACTGCATGTATACTTTTTTCCATATATTGCAGACAAACACTGACAGTGATCAGGGCTCCCATTGCGATGCAGACTGTTTGTATGGGCCTATTCCGGATGTGTGCTATAATGAGTGCATCACAATAGGAACCCTTACAGCACACATCTGGAAAAGGCCCATACAAACCACATTCTTTCTGTATCTAGCTCCTTTTTTCATCTCTAAGTGCTAGTCTAATTCCATGTTCTGCTCATGGTAGATTTTATATGCTGTATTTTTAATTAAATCCATATCTCCCCAGCAGCGGACTCTAGTTCAGGGTTTATATGGCAAGAAGGTAGGAAGAGTTTCTGACTACAGCTCAAACATTCAGTCTGTCACACTTTTTCTTTTTCTTCCTAGCTCCTTCCTGATTGCCAGACTGTAACCCTTTTATAGCATGTCCTATTGATTTTCTATGAATGACATTTATCTCCCACTAAATTTAGTTTCTAGAATTTATGCACTGGGTCCAATCTAGCCGATTAAGAAAGACAGGGACATCCATGAACAGCGCACCCCATCTGCCTTTAGATGGAATCATCCCAAAAAGATAAGAAGTTCTCACCCTTAATTATGCAAGAAACAGTAAGTATTAGTTTAGATTAGATGGAGGGCTCCTCAAAGGCTCACTACATACACGCATAACACAATACTGTTTTCCAGAGACAGCTACAACATAAATAGTGAATTGCTCTTATTACTAAAGCTATAATAACTACTATAGCAACATTTAAAACATTACTTGGCTATAGGAATAAAGCATTACATAAAATGATTTTGATGCAGTAAGAGGTAAGCAGAAGTTTAATGAAGAGATATTTTCCTCAAAAACAAATGTTACACTAATTTCTGCCCACCAGAAGATTTATATAAATTCATAAATATTTTGTCATGTAATATGTCTACAATAAAAAGGAGTAGAAAATGTTATGTAGGCAGAACTATTTCTAAATAACTGTTTCTAAATAGAGCTTTTTCACAATTTCTTGCACTGGATGACAGTTGCTCTTTCTCTATTTTTATAGTTACACATTCTTTTTTCCTAAGCACTCAAAAATTCCGGCTTCACAGGTATTTGCTTAACTATTTTCATTCTTGTACAAAATTACTTTTAAAATGGCCAAGGTAGATATAACAGCTCTGGGAAGTTTGGTACCAATGAGAATCAGATGAACAAAAGATCTCCTGCCAGTACTGACTGAGCCAGACAGGAGCCTTTTTAAAATGCCACTCATTTTGTGACTATTTTCAACTATTCAAAAGAATAATGCAATAATTTAATGTTTACACAATTGGTACAATATTTCAATGTGTTTATTATTTTTATTATTGGATTTGAAGGAAGGAATCTGCATCTCAAAGGACTCCAAGGCAGAAGAGTTTTTCCACTGCTGTTTTCAAGAGTCACCTCATGGGCTGGAATTTCTAATTAATCTGAGTAAGTTACTGATGCTCAGATACTCCTCCATGGATGTGCTGTGCAGTAACACAAGAAAAACTTTACAGAATTAAGAACCTCACTGGTTCTTCTCCTCAGTAGACGCAAAAGTCAAGTTCACCTCTAAAAATCACACTCTCTACAGATACAAATACATGTGAAATTGTTTCCTTTCTCTATTTGCTTGAGAGCTCATTTTATAGGACAGCAGCAAACTTATAAATGAAGAATGTGAACTTCAAGAATGGTACTTTATCTGTGTTAACTACCTGTATGAATTCTGTACAAGGAATGGCCCTGCTCTTGACAATCTTTTAAGTCTGTTCCTTTCCTTAACACTAAGCCAGGGATGCTCATAAAGCTTCTCTACTTCAGCAGCAGAGGAGCAAGTACACATGTTGGGGATGGGAAGGAAGGAAGATGCAGCTGCTACCCCTCTGCTCTTCCCTTTTCCTCCAACTGCAGAACTTCTCCCTTGCTTCAGGAAAGAAGTTGAAGCTCAGTAATTCTGATGAGGGAAGAGACAAATACTGACACCATTCCAAAGCTCCCATACCACTTGGTACTACAGGATTTAGAGCCTTAGGAATAGGCACTCCTGCAGCAGGATCACATTGGCCAGCGAGAGCTGGGTTATTAAAGAGCATTTATGCTTACAAAAACTTATGATCTCTTATCCCTAGAAATAACAGCATCAGAGTGGGTGGTAGTGCTCTGATATGCTTTTTTAATATTATTGTGACAGGCTCAGATGGCATCATTTATCCAAATAAAGTATAATTTTTCACATTCATTAGCAAGCCAATGAATGGCAGTAATGTACGTTAAGCAGAACATGGGTGTGCAAATGCTCTAAAGCATTTATCTGCCTGAGGGGCCTAACAACCCTTTGCCTATTCTTTTTTTTTAACCCTAAAATTACCTGCCACCTATAATGACTTTTTCTTGCCCTCAAAACTTAATTACTTGTGGAGTCTTTCAGATCTTCATTATTCACTAGCCATGCTCACACATCCCTTTTGGGGAAAAAAAAAGAAAAGGTGTCTTTGGATTGTGGAGAGAAGACCTAGAAAACATTAATCTGTGGAAAAGGTGCAGTACTGATGGCTTTCTAAGATTTGGAATGCAATTTAAATGTTAACAATGTGCATTTTTAAGAGTACATTTTAAGTGTCAGTAAACAGAGAAAAGCAGTTAAATTTTCACAATATGAAAAGTGTCCTATGAAAATAAATTTAATGGGAAGATTAATTTTAAAATTTGTACATCCAAAGCACTGGCAGTTGAAGACTTTTAGTAACTCTTCACTAACACTATTTAACACAAAAGGAGTTGTCAAAATTGTCTAACAGGAGAATTGACGGGAAACAGCAAAACTTGAGGAAAAGGCAGGAGAAGAACTGGCATCAATCAAATAATTTGCAAAGGCAGAATTCCTACCAGTCAGTAATACATTCTGATTCAAATATACAAAAAATAAATATACCCCAAAATAAACACAGCTCGACTTTTTCAATTAAAAAAATTTTAATCAGAAGAATGATTGCATATAAGCATATCCATGTTTTATGCCTTTTTTGATGCAGGTATTTGAAATACGTCTAGCACATGTTTCTGGGTGCAAATAAATACAAAGGACATTAAAAATTGTTCCCTCAAGTGAAACAGGTTCAACTACGAACAACTACAAATGAAGAACTGCATACTACTTTAAGGCAAAAGCCTAGCATGAAGCATTTATTCTAGTCTAGAAATTAAAAAGTTGCAGTAAGTAGTTTCTAATCACAAACAGAAACAAGAATAAACAAAGTGAAAACCATCCACTGATATCTTGTAATTTTTGAGATGATATTTCACAGCTATAGACAGCAATATTCTTTTGTGAAACTTTAATTAGTGCCTATCCAGAACAAGGCACAGACTGAAAAAAGCTTCATTAATAACAACATATCCTCTGTTTTAACAGCATAGAGAATGTTCCTAATGCAGTTATTGACCAAGTGTATCAGAATTATGTCAGATTTTAAAATCTGCCTGTTTTTCTCCAAATCTAATTTTAGGTTTCTCTCTTCGAAACTAATAAACCAGCCCAAAATAAAAATGAAATTCCTATTCATTCTGAAATCTTTTTTAGCACTAAAGAAACATGGAGAATTGTAAAATATGTATAGTAGCTTAATAATAGACTAATACATCCTAAAATGGACAAAAACCCAAATGCAGTAGAATCCTTATTCTTTGGTCATTCATGAGATTTTGCTTTAATTCAAGGAAATTATTTTTGCCCATTTGAAAAAGAATTTACTAGCCTAATTAGATTTTTTAATCTTCTCTCAAACCATTTAATCCATGGATTGTTTACTCCTGGATGATACAAAATGCACTTTTAAATTTTTTTTTTTTTCTATTAGGAAAAAGCAAGATCAGAATCACGACAAAAATAACATTAAAAAAATCCAACCCAAAGTTGTCTGGGGACAGCAAATACAGGCATAAAGGAATGTGTTCCTTTAGGAGAGGATTTCATAACATCAGGCGAGGTAACATCGAGACTAATCAAACAAGTCAAGTGTCTTGTTTAAAATTGTCCTTATTATCATTCAGAAGCAATATTATATGCATACATTAATTTAAAAAAAATCAAAATTCAACTATTATGCATTTGTGTATTTAGCCCTTTTGTATGTTTTTGATAAACTAGGAATGGTACATTTTGAACATTCCTTTCGATGAAGTGTGTAAACCTTCCTTACAAATAGTGCCCTTAGAAATATGTTTACGAAACAGAACACAGGTCTTTAAAGGAACTCTTGCAATTCTAATTCCTCCTGAGTACTAAGCAACTATACTCTGTCAAATGTAGAAAATGGATATTACTTCTACTGAATTTGCATTTCCTGCTCAGAACACGTGGTGGAATATTTTGTGTGCTGTGATACTTACATTCTGATATCAAGATCACTCTGAATTGTATTCATGACTGCTATATTCAAATAGGAAAAATTATGAGATCATAATCATAGCTCTCAATCCCG
The DNA here is from genome assembly GCF_000691975.1 of Corvus brachyrhynchos. Classification (NCBI taxonomy): domain Eukaryota; kingdom Metazoa; phylum Chordata; class Aves; order Passeriformes; family Corvidae; genus Corvus; species Corvus brachyrhynchos. Next base: position 17,543,116 of record NW_008239553.1, read on the forward strand.
GCATTATTCCCAGCTTTTCGTACCACTCCTAAGAAAATATATTGCAGACTGCAGGGTTCTATATATTGTCAAATGATGGAAACAATAGGAAAAAAGGTAGCAAGTAATAACTGAGGTACTTAGCAAGTACAAAGGAAATAAAAAATTATTTAATAGGTCAATACCAAATTGAACAAATAAGAGGAAGAAATAAACACTTTAAACAGTGGATTGAATAACTAAATTATGAGACATGCAAATGAGGTTAAATGTAAGTTTTCAAATACAAGATAAGTGAAAAATATATCACATGACTGTTGATTATGATGCACCTAGTTATTTGGTCCTTTTTAATTTCTACACTGTTTTTCACTGCAGCATTTGGTGTAATGCTGCATTCTGTTTGCCTTAGTAATCATGAATATTACATGCATTGCGCTCAGTTTTAGAGCAGGAGCCTTTCTATATTTGTATGTTTCTTGTTAACGTGCTATGGAATTCAAAACCTATGGCACTTTGGGACCTTAATTTAAGCCTGTGGCAATGAAGATGCAGCTGTTCATTTATAAGCAATCATCACAGATATAGACGTTTTAAGATTAAATTTGAAAAGCCACTTTCCCAAACTTTTAAAATTATTAAATTATAGCAGAATCAGTGCTATTTTTATTGAGAATTATTTTTACTCGTTAAGTTTTTTCCAAGTTTAAAATCAAACCAAAGCAATTTTACATAGCATTCCACCTGAGCTTGCACCACGTTAGAATTGCAGATTAAGTATCAGTATTTGATTATTTTTGTAATGTTTACTTCTCACATACATAATTATAATATATCATCAACCATGACCCACTCAAGAGTCTTTTGAAGTTGGCATTATAAATTTTATTCTACATTCACCCAGGTGCAATTCAACACTGCTAGCACAATTTATTTAAATGAAACTTCTATTATTGAATCAAATAATTATAAAGTAGTGTTATTTATTGGTCTTATAGAAATGCCCTAAATAAATAAAGTTATAAACCAAGCAGATGACTTTATCAACATATGAAACGTACATATCTGTTGACATCTACAGACAACATATTAAAGGGTCAACACTGATCAAAGGTCTGGAGAATCTCTTTTACAGGGAAAGGCTGAGGGAGCTGGGCCTGTTCAGCCTCAAGAAGAAATGAGTGTGAGGGGACCTCATCAGTGTGTCTGAGCGTCTAAAGGAAGGGCGTCAAGCGAATGGATCCAGCCTCTTCTCGGTGGTGCCAAGTAATTGGACCAGAGGCAATAGGAAGACAAGCACAGAAATTTCCACCTGAATGTGAGGAAGAACTCTTTACTGTGAGGGTGTCTGTGTACTGGAACAGATTGCCCTGAGAGGCTGTGAAGGCTCCCTCACTGGAGACATTCAAGAACCATCTGGATGCAATCCTGTGCCACGTGCCCTAGGATGACCCATTGCGGTCCCTTCCAACCTGACTTATTCTGTGATTCTGTGAATGTGTTTTTTTAACTGACATGATAGGATAGCTGTGTACCTGTGCTACAAGTTACTTTTTCAAACAGGATACTCTATTTTATAGGATTAGGACAGTAATCCAGGGTGCAAAGGGCTGATCATGACGGAGTCTAGAAACTCTCTGAATTAGTGCCAAAGCTAAATTCTGTGGCTAAAGTCCAAAGTTCTGCTGTGTTAGGTGGCAACACCATGGAAAGCTTTGCAGGCAAGCTCTCAGGGCACTGTCAAGATGATCAGTAGACACTAATGAAAGTAGCATTTTCAGATGGCTGATAGAAATAGTATCATATTACCATGGCTCTCTTTCTTGATAGTAACAGGAAGTCTCCCTAGGTGTGTAGAAGCAGTGGTGTTTAATCCCTCCTTAATATTTTGTCCTGAGTACAGACTGTGAAAGCAAGTTTCGTCTCCAATGGATACTATAAGGTTCAACAAGATATTAGTCGTTACAAATGCCCAAAAACTGTTAGACATGAAACTTATTTTCCTCTTTCATTCCTCTTCCTTTATCCCATGAAATTTTTCTCTTCATTAAAAAAAATTAATATCGGAAGGCAGTGTTTCCTAAAGCAAGGTAGGCCTCCCGAAAGACAATCACCCAGGTTTTGTGATTTTCCTACAAAGAAGTAGCTCTAGTTTCCTTCCCCTACAGATCTAGCCACTGACATGAAACTCTGCAGCAAAAATCCTCAAGGAAATGCAAGTAAAAATTACAAAGTTTTCCAAAGCAGACAGGCTCCTTTCAAATGCAGTTTCACCTTTTCCTTGTAGACACTCTGGGGACTTCCTTCAGTAACACCAGACAGAAATAAAACACAAATAAATGTACAAAGACCAGAAAGGAGTGTGGTATAAGCTGTTGGTTAAGAAAAATGGTACCATATGTGTGCAACATCTAAAACCATATGATCTGGGCTTCTGTAGATGCCACAAACTCAAGTAGGTGAAAATTTCTGAAGTAGGGTAGGCTAGGATTTTCTACCCTTTTGTATGTTTCCCAGAGCTCTCCCTTTTCTACCCTGAAGAAGCTCTCCACAGTGGTGGCCAAAATCAGAGAGAACAACTGAAAAGACACCTATTTTTTTTGTACATTTATTTACACTGATGAGCAATCACCAGGAGAACTGCTTTCTCACAATCAGCTAAGTAATACTTAGGCAGCATAAAAGATTCACAACTATGAAGACAGCATTAGGAGCTGAACGCCTAAGAGCTGTACTTCCTTATTTGTTATATCCCAACCCCTGACACATACAAGTCAGAATACAGGTAATTAAAGATTCTGTACCTCTCAAAATATTAGCAAGACACACTATTTTGTTGTATTAACTGGAGGTAGGTATTGCTCACATTATTAAAGACTGTTTTGTACGTTATGTATTCAAAAGAAATCTAAGCTTAAAATTCATGCTTCAACTTTGTCTTTTCCTGATGTGTATATAGAACTTTGTAGATATACACTCTGACAGAAATTTATTTCAGTTTTATTAATGTTAACATCAAAAACTTTAAATGCCACATATCCTGCCGACTGATTTATGCAAGTCAGACTGCTTCAAAGTTCTGGCTCATTGATGTAAATTTTATTTTCCCTAATCAATTTTATTACTTTGTCCTGTTAGAAGTGTGTTTCTTTTCAAGTTGACTCTAAATCGAATATCTTAAAGGAAACCCCCTCAAGATAATTCCCTGATGCAGTCACAACAAAGTGGTTATAGTGGTAGCATGTAAATGACTACAATGCTGATGCTCACTCCAGAAACTGTGAAACATCACCTGACTTCTGTCAGAGTGAAGGACTTGGTAAGAAATTGTAACATGCAGAAATTTTATGTGCTAGTGGCAATTAGAGGTCATTGTTCCCAACTAGGAATTTGAACCCTGCTCAACTATCTAATACAGACCTACCCACAATGCAAGTCATGAAAAGCTCCTAGGAAATGTGCATCTCAGATCTCCAAAGTGATAACCTAACAGAAAGGAACCAAAAAAGGTCTTCCTCTCCCCTCTGGGTCTTTACATGAACAGGCAAATCTAGCTTGAAGTAGTCAAGGTTTTTCCATCCATTACTCAATAATATCTTCTAAGACAGTTGCTATTCAAAAGCTTAGGGAATAAGTTCTAAGTTGTGGTGTGGCTGAAAAGCCCTGATAAAAAAAAAGCAGCCTGCAGGAAATCCAGAAAGACAAACCTCCAGAATTTAAAAAAGATCACCAATGAGGCCGGCTTGCCTTTTGGGAAAAGTTCTGTATCATGTTCACTCACAAGACAGAGATATTTAACGAAAAAATTCAACTGTATTCTAATCATAAACTAGAATACCCACAGACATCGCTGGCCTAAGACAGCAAGGATTCACAACAAACTTTTGTGCTTACAGTATTTCTTACAGTATGCAAGATAACAGTAACTTTTCTAACCAACACTGCAGTATCTCATCTAACAGGTCACCTGGAGGATATGGAAAAGTAGAATGAATTACAGTTCACTGAAAATCCACCATAAAGGATTCAGACAATTTTTTGGGTTGGTTTTTTTTTCAGTATCACAAAAAGAATAATATATTCTTTAGATCTTGGAGGTTTATTAAAGCAAATGGATGTCAAAAAGAAAGTAGGCCAATCAAAAATAAAAAGGATGAAAATAAGGCATTGCTTTGTCCATAGGGAAAG
>NW_008239553.1:17547415-17599218 GCF_000691975.1 Corvus brachyrhynchos
GGAAAGAGTTATTTTTATATCATTTTATATAGTTTTTTATTTTATTTTTATATAATTTACATACATATAGATACATACATACCTCTCTAGAAATATTTTGTAAGTAAAAAAAGGGCTGCTGTCTACATTTCTTTAAATCTTTAACATGAATGGCCTAATAAGAAAAATAGATGCAGAGAGATAGAAGCAAAAAAATGCAAAAAAACGATAACACATATTTGATAATGTTAATGTCTCAAGTCTTTTCATATCAACCACCAGGGATTCTTGCAAGTACCACTATTAAGCTCCACTGTCATTGTCTCTGACTAAGAAGTATTTAATATAACAACTAAAGGGCAAATATAGAAGCAAAACAGCCCAGTAGCTGCCACTGCTCCTTCACTCTGCCTAAAATAAATAATTGGATAGGACATGATTAAACAGAATTACGTTAACGAGTATAGTTTAGATGCACGTATTTTCATGCATATAAAGAGGCAATGCCATATCGTCTCTGTGAGGAAGTCACCTTCATTTGCAAGGATGTGAATTTGAGCCACATAGCTCCTCAGTGGATCAAAATTAAAATGGAAGGAAATCAATTTTGTAATTATTAATATAATAGACAAGAACTAGGGTGGTGAGCCATCAATTCTAATTAAAGGCTGCAATTAAAGGATACTTCAATCAATCATCTCTCTGAAAGTATACTCTATTGATTGCTACATTAATTATTAAAATCATATTAAAATAAAATTCAGATTTAGTTATCTGCCAGCTACTTCAGGATAATATTCTGAGTCTTACAACTAAATGAGTGACATCATAACTAGGACTAAAATTTCTTTTCTTTTTTTTTTCTGTAAAGAATCCATAGAAAGGATACACAAGAATTTTACTTTCTGACTCAGTCTATTAACTCCCCATGGCAGTCCTTTAGGACTTTATTTTCCTCCCGGTATTTGTCAGAATACCTATTTGTGTCTCGTGTACTTCAAGTATACATATATATCAAACAATCCTAAACTAGGTATTTTAAGAACTTTTGACACAGGTAAAAGCAAGACCTGGTTGTATAAGTAATGGGGAGAAATGTTAAAACATAACTCATGATTTTGCAGTTCAAACTGAAATGAAGATAGATGAAAAACAGAGTTCATAGTTAATGGCAACAATGAGGTACTTGACTCAGTCATGTTTTATGTTCCTGTGAAGAAAAGGAACATAAATAAGAAAGTAGTTGAAAAGAGGAAGATAATTGAATCCTGACCACAAAATTCAAGTTAAAGGCAGTCTCCATTAAGAAAAACACAGAAAAGATTGAAGTAAATAGACTGTAAGAATCAAAAGAAGGCAAGTTATGGGTGGGCCAAGTAGGAACTGTGAAAAATTCCATCCCACCTTAGTCCTTCCATAAATGTCTTTTTACTCCATTATGATAAAGCCATAAAAAGCCGCTTCCTGAATTCTTAAGTACGTATGTTATCGGTATTATCTCATACACTTTCTTAGTATCTGCAGTTAACATAATGACAAGAAAGTAATTTACAGTTGCAATCCTCTTGATTTCAACTGCACAATTACAGTACCTAGTGTATCAACACAATTGCTTTGTTACCTTATCCAAACAATCCCTAAAGTGTTATTTAAATGTTACCTGAAACGAAAAGATTGCCAGATGCTTTCAAAGACCATAGGCCCTTGACATTGAAAGAGCTGAGCTACAAAAGCTAAGACTATCTATAAAATCTTGAATTTGTAAAAACTTGTTCCAAATTGTCGAATTCCACAGCTAATTTTCAAGTTGATAATTGTATCGGCAGGTGGCCAGGCTACAGAAATCTATGAAGTTATGACTGCCACCCACTGCTCTGCAACTATGGCCTGTAATCAGGAGAAAAAAAAAAAATTAAAAACACAGGAAGGGAGGAAAGGAAGAAAAAGAAAGGAAAATTTTTTATAAAAACTATCTTATTTTATTGATCCATTGTTTATGCTAACAGAAATGTAAGCATAACCAAAATCTAGAAGCTGAAAATTCCAGCTACTTCTTCGAAAATAAAGATCAAACCTTACAAAATAAAGTAAGGTTTTAACAAAAGAATTTAACTAAATATCTATCAATCAAACTTGCTTCTCTTAATTGTGTTCCACCAACCTTAGCTTCCTTTGAAAGTCAAGTAAGTAACAGCAGGCGATAGCAGCAGGTGAGAGGGAACAGGCGATGGCAGCAGGTGAGATTCACCATAGGTGTCGTGCAGCCTGGCTGAACGCACAAACACAGGTTTCAAAAACCTGCTCTTGATTTAGACTAGCTGGATTCAGTTTACTAAAATCACTACAAAGCCAGGAATTTTTCCTTTGAGAATATATCTCTTCAGAAGGCAGAAATTTCCTAAAATATCTTGGGAAATTAATTAATTACCTTCAACCTGTTATACTAACCTTTTATAATAAAAGTCCACATTTACACGGTGTTAAATTCTTTAAGATTACATGCACATCAAATAATCTAAACACATTTAACAAAGACAAATATAAAGAGTACTTCAAGGGAAATTATCTGTATGGCTTTATGATTTCAGACAAAATATTTCACAATGAATATCAAAAATGTTCCAGGTCACTTATCCTTTGAGGTATCTATTTAGGAAATTTAGGCAGTAGTTGATGGCAACTAAGAACTCTTCTTGGCAACTTCTTTTTTTTAAATTACCATGAGTTATCACTGCTTACAAAAAATCACTAAAGATTAGGAAAATACAAGCATAATATTTATTATTATAAAGACAACCACAATAATATATTGAAGTTTTTTGCAAGAACAAATGCACTGAAATGAAGCTAGCTATTAAAATTCCTTGCCAGTGTGGGAAGAGTGTTTGTACATTTATATAAAAACAGCAAGCTCGAAAAGTATCTTTAAAATAATTACCGGGGGGAGGAAGAAAAGTATTACAATAAAGCAACAACTAAACAACTATTATCAATTTATGCAGCAGGACTATTCTGGTCCTCCAAGTGCCTCAGACTACTCCAGGGACAGGATTTTAAGAGCAGTTACATTTGTACAGTAACTGATGCGTTCAGTTTTCCTCACAACAGTGATTAAAATGGCTCAGAGAGAGTTGTCGTGCTGAATGCAGTTAATCATCGAGGATTAGGCAAGCTAGCTTACAAAATTATGGCTTCTGCTATCATATGAAATTACTTTAAAAAATTAAAACTCTACAAAATCTGATTGCACCAGTTATTGGCAGCCCTCAAATTTGACTGACTTTGCCATGAGATGTAGGCTTCCCAGTCTTTAATAGACTGGGAACAAAATCCACTTACCAAGTCTTACTGTAAATTTATACCCTCTGTACATGATGCCACTAATATTTTTACACCTCATTAAACAAAGCTTTTCTTTGTTTGGCTTTTTTGGGGGGTTTTGTTTGGGGTTTTTTGTTTGTTTGTTTTTAAAGTCACTTTTGTTTTGTTTTTTTTTTTAATCAACCACAGTTTTTTACAAAACTATTTTTAAAGCTATTTCTACAATAACATTAATTTTCAAAGATACAAAATCACAAAGTTTGGTACTCACATTATAAGCAGAGCCAGAGAAAGTATTAAAACCAGCAGCAATGATTCTTATATACTTTTCTTTTTGTCTTTGAAAACCAGTATCTTTTATGCTAGGAAATACTGCACATATTTGAGTATAATTCTTACCAAAATGCATTTTAAAGCAGGTTTGTTATGTTACAGTTAGTTTTAAAGTCATTCACTTTTGGCAACTGTCTTTTTGTAAGTGTACTTGCCAGAAATATACAGACTATTACTCTTTACAGCTCTCTTATTTGGATTCAATACTATTAATTTTATTTATATTCTGTTTATTGTTCTTAGCCATGATATACAGTACCTGTCAATATTAAATTACACATTGCCAGTTTTTTAGCTTATTTGCCACACCAATTCATAAACTTCTATCTATTTTAGCCTCTATATGCTACTGTCTCCTAAAAAATACCAGCATTTCTAGATTAAAACACCAAAAGCACTTTACTAGAGCAATTAAGACTACAAATTTTTTTTTGAATGAAGACTTCACTGGATTATTTTGATAGAAAATGAACATTTAAAATTAGAAATTACTATATTTAAAAATAGAATAAAACCAGATCTTATACTATCATAAAACAGTATTTTTTGGTTTTGTCCTGATTATATATAAACAATATCTCAGCTCTCGGCAAACAGACTGCTAGTAGTGGATTGTTACACTATGGATGTGATAATCTCTATTTACTACTTGAAGTAGTGCAGTGAATGAAAACAGACATTGAGGAGAGCTTTACTTTTTGGAGATTACTGCAAAAAATTAGAGCATTGATGAGTTTACTAATAATAAAATGCAAAAATCCACTAATTCGGCATGCAGGTTGAAGGTCCTGGCAGACACGTATAAGGAGACTAAAACAGGACAAACAGCAAAATCAGTTATTACCCCAGTTGCACACAACCCCCTTCTGACAGATGCTGCTGCCCCTGAAACAGCGGCATCTGATCAGATTAGAAATGAACTCCTGAACCTTCAGTTTTCAGCCTGATAGGTCAGGATAAGCCAAAACTGGAAATGCTTTACTCTAATATGCTGGGCTGAAACCTGTGGTAGTTCAGGAGTTGATCTGCGATCATATGTCCTGTCTTGAGGACAGAAAAGTCCATTGCCAGGGTTGCAGGCAGCAAGACCTTAGAGGTGTGATTTGTAACCATGGGCCATGTGTCTGCCAGAGCATTCATATGAAAGAAACATTATAAATACATATATAATCGGAGTAAACACTAGAAATATAACAATTACCATAGCAGTTAAAATTACGGGTCTACCAAATCTGATGCCCTCTTTCCAGAGGTGATTGTTGTCCAGCAATTAAAAGGTAAGCATAAAGAAACCCTATGTAAGGAATACATGAATTCCAATCAATTTTAATATCATATTTTTTACTACTGTTTGCCTAGACAAGGTAGCTTAACCAGATCCCTCTCTACACACTTAAACATACATCATCTCACCAACAAAATACAAGCATTCTTTGATTTTTACACATATGGATATGAAAACAAAAGCTCTGGAGCTTTCTGGAAGAGAATTTAAGACCCAAATTAAACTTGAGCTAGTGCTTAATTTGGAAACACTCAGAATGAGATGAAACTTGTTTGAGAACTTACAGAGTAAAAACTGTGTGCAAAAGCTGTGTATCCAAGCAGGGGTAAAAGCTAAGTTATAGATGCTGTACTCCAAGGCTCCATTCAAGAATTTTTTTTTTTTTTTTTTAATTTTTGATCCTTTAGGCTTTTTCTTTTACAACAGACACAATGCAAGCTGTGATTTAAATTTCTTTAACTTAAGAAACATTATTGAAAGTTTACTGCTGTGTACTTCACTACCCACCTTTATTAAAGTAGCTCTCCACTGTATTTTATTCTTACTTCAGCTTTGGAAAGCATCAACCCAAGTATCTTAATTTATTCAGCTAACACTATGAAATATATATGAATCTGAAATTTCAGGAGGGTGAGGAATGTCTTTAAATCTTTGAACCACAAAAGTGTTCCTGTGAAATGAACTTCAGGACCAGTGAATGTAGATTTTGCTTATACTCGTACACCCGAGCAGAAGTGTGCCCGTAGCAACAATCATTTTTCAAAGCACATTGAATTTAAGTATGCCCTGACAAAGGACTGTAAAGGGTCAGATTTTGTAGAAAAGAGTTTCAGTGGTCTAAACAATGAACTCATTCCCTATCTGATATTATCTCCAAGCCTATTCAAATCAGTTAGCAGGTGTGAACTAACTACTATAGCATATGTTTCCTGTTGAGCTGCCTTTTGTTCATTTCTACATTATCTATAGCATATAAACAATATGTGACTCATACAGCCATTCATCCATTAACAAAATACCCCAAAAACCAAACCTTAACCTCCAACTTTCTACAACTGTATTTAGTTCTAACATAATAGATAAAGACCTATATTTAATGGCCACATATTTTTCCTGATTTATGGTAATGGTTATTTTTGATCTCACAGAAATATGTCTGAGAAGTTCTGCCACAAAATAAAAAACACAAACGCTAAAACCACCTAAAAATAGCTGCATTTTCACAGAGGTATGATTCTATAGTTCTCAATTTAGCGGCATTCAAACAATCAGGTAGTTAGTTTTAAATCATATCAGTAAATTAAAGAAATGCAATCTGATTAGTGCAATATGCCCAAGTGATTAGAATGAACACAGATTTTATACATGCCCTACTTTCCTTCAATGGACCAAGGTATTAATTTCTTTTTAAAGGAACAGTGATTTCTTTTTTTCTTCCAGGAGATAAACTGCTCTCTTAGAGATGTGGGGTTTGTTTTTGTTTGTTTAGTTTTTAGCAGAAATGGTTCTATTTGAATAGATACTATTTTCGGATGTCTCAGTGGAACTGAGAAGACAACCTTTAGGCTGTTTTTCAAAACAGGGCATATTCGTGATAATTGTGGATTAAAAAGACTTGGTTTTAAGCACTGGGCTTGTGAATTGTTTCTGACCTTTAAGCTTCAACATCAGACTACACTGTAGAGTGACTCATACCAGCATTCTAAAAATACATATTGAACTTAAACATGCTGAATTTTTGCCAATAATACCTAATTCACATATGTTGAAATTTATTTACTTTCTATATAAACTACAGCTTTTTCCACATCAACAGAGGATTAATTATCAATTGCTGTTCTGATTTAATATCTATTCAAATTCTATTGTTCTGGTAAAGGACTTTTCTGCACTAGCTTTAATATTAGAGTGCAATTATTTCCAGTTTTTTTAGGAGAGGTCAAAAGCAGGCTCTGTTTAGCAACATGGCCAATAGCCTTCTCCTCCTTGGTCAAAAGAGATGTCCCACTAAAAATGCAAGAAAAACATGCTCAAAACCATGAAGCTGATATCATTTGGCTATAGTTTCACAAGCACATGGTCCACATAAACACTTTGTAAGTGAGAGGAATCCAGTTGTACTAAATTGAATGCACTTGGTATTATCTGGGGCAGAGAATAAGAACAGAAATACTATTATCTAAATAAATCATTTGCATTCTGTCACTGTGATAAAGAATAATGCATGGAAGATGTTCTAATTCCAGTGGTGATGAATAAAGTGAAAAATATGGGGATATTATACAGGAAAACTTTAACTTCTGAAACTTTTCTCAGGTGGAGTCCATAGTATCAATGTAAGTTTCTAAAACATTAAGTCATCTGGAGGGAAAAAAAAAAAAAAAAAAAAAAGGAGGCAAATTCTCCAAGACATTATGAAAGGCATCACAGCTGAACAAATCTGAAAATATATCAAGGTATAAAAGCTGCTTTTCCTTGCTTGATGCTGAGCATGTGACAAAGCCATGTCAGGTGAATTACTTCTCTGACAGCCCCAACCAGCAAATGCAAAGTCAGTTGTAAAAGACCAAAATCAAGTTGCCTCATCAGAACAGTACTTTGCTTGTTCCCTTTCACTTACTCCAGTTCATCAACCATTTTTCAATATAGTGAAGGATCATACTAGCATGATGTTATGCTGCAAAATGAGCAATGGCATGATGAAATTAAATTTTTTTGAGAAGTCATTTTAGTAATGCAGAAGGAGCCTCAAAGAAAAAAAAATCCCAACCAATTAGTTTTCAAATATTAGCAATTTTGCTCATCAGTCATGCATATTCAAATGTAGATGGAAAGAAACTTCATCTAATCAGCTACATATGCACCTTTATGCAACATATGACTCTCTCACCTGCCTTAAAAGTCTAGGTAGATTTCCCAACTTTTGTTTAATTTTTGCAACTAGTAAGTAGGTTAAAAATAACCCTCTGCCTTGGTACAGGCTGGGAACCAACAAGCTGGAAAGCAGCTTTGTAGAACAGACCCCACAGGTCTGGTCAACATGAAACTGACCTTGAGCTAGCAATATACCTTCACAGCAAAAAAGCCCCATGGCATCCTGAGGTGCATTAGAAGAACAATGTGTGTAAATACCTGGTGGAAGCAAATACAGAAAATGAACCCAGACTCTGAGTTGTATCCAATGAAAGGACAAGAAGCAATGGACACAAATTGAAACAGGAAATTCTGTTTAAATGTAAGCAAAAGACTTTTACAGTGTAAAGGTGACAGAACATGGGAACTGGCAGCTCATAGAGGTTTCGCAGTTTTCATGAGGGGCTATATTCGAAATTCAGCATGATGCCATTGTAGCTGAAACCTTTTTGAGCGGCAGCCTTCGAGACAAAAAGAAAATCTAGATGTCATTTCCAACCTTAACTCTTCTGTGATTCTGCGTGACCACAGAAAGATGCATTAACATTGTAGCCAAAGTAATATATATCTAATAACCACATGTTAACGTAGCTTTTTATAAAATTTATAATAGACAAATTTTAACAAGGAAAACAAAAATACATTTTCTACATGCACATATCTGCCAAATCGAAAGCTCCTGCTCCTAAAAACATAATTGAAATAGAAATATCTCTTACTCAACAGCTATATGAGGGTTTTTTGCCCTCTCCATAAAATGGCTGTAACAAAGTAAAGAAAGTTTTCAAAAGATGCACTATATCCTCTGTGTACACGGAAAGGAAAAATCATTCTAAGGGTCTAATTAAGGGGTAAATTATACAGTCTTTGAGTATAATCGAGAAGTATATTTCTGAAGGTGAATATTTTTAAGATAAAATAAGAAACATATAGCTTGATGGTTTGAATGAAAAGCTAAACATCACTGAGATTGCCAAGTATCCAAAGCAAATATTTAACTACATAAATCTAAGAGTTAAGAGCATGAAGAAAATCACATTATTCACCACTGAAGCTGCACAGTGAAAATCTTCTGCTCACAGAGTCTTGATGTTTGGACATTACATAATTTGGGAGGATCATTTAACTAAGGAAGTTCAGTGACACACCCACAGGATTTTTTTACCCAGTATACAGTCACTACATTGGAATGTTGCACATTGGCATGGACCTGGATTAGGTCCCTTAGATGTAACTTGAGTACAAGTAGCAACGTACTTGCATTAATGTATCAGCTCAGGCAGGCTCATTACCGGCGTTAAGTAAACATACCAAGTTGCAAGAATGTTTTTAATCAATATCAACAGTCATTCTTAAAGAGGAAATGCAGGTGCCTACAATTCAGTTAGGCTTATTTATGTTATACACTCAGAAGAAAAGTTGTATGGTGTTTATTAGACTTCTCCAGTTTTCCAATCAGTGCTGATAAAGTAAGTCCAAATAAAGAATCATAGATTATCCTGAGTTAAAAGCAACCACAAGGATCATCAAAGTTCAACTCCTGACCCAGCACAGGCCCACTCAAAGAATCACACCATGTACCTGAAAGCATTGTCCAAAGGCTTCTTGAACTCTGTCAGGCCGGTGCTGTGACCACTGCCCTGGGGAGCCTGTTCCAGTGCCCGACCACCCTCTGGGGAAGAACCTTTTTTCCCTAATATCCAAACTAAACCTCCCCTGACACAACTTCAGGCCGTTCCCTCAGGTCCTGTCACTGGTCACCAAAGAGAAGAGATCAGTGCCTGCCCCTCCTCTTCCCCTGGTGAGGAAGCTGTAGACAGCTCTGAGGTCTCATGTACTCCAAACTGAACAAGACAAGTGACCTCAGCCACTCATATAGCTTCCTGTCTAGACACAGGTGGCAGGTGTTTCAAAAATTTGCTTATGGTCAGTCAGAAAAACTATGAGCAACTAAAAGCAGCACACTTAATTAGGCAGTGCTAAGCAGTCTTACTACAAGTTATTGCTCCACGCATCATTAAAAAAAGGAATCCTCCTTACAGTCTTCTGAAATTGTAGTCATTAGTAGCTACCAGGAAAGTAAAACTGAATGCTTACCATTATCATACAACGCACAATCCCCTGAAATTGCATAAAATACACCCTCTTGTTTAGGAGCAAGAACTGCATACCAAGTTGCTCCTATCCTAACCAAATCCACGTGTACTGAAGAGCAGGCTTGAGTTCTAAAGCACTCAAGATCTGACAATGTCACTGCTAATGATTTAAGAGGCCTAACAATTCTCAAACTACTCCTCTATCTTCACAGATTAAAACTCAATTTAGGGATTCATTTATCAGTTTAGAGCATTTAAAGATTCTACTTTGAGAAAATCAGTATTTTTCAAATAATAGATATAATTTTAGAATTTCATTGGGGTTGAATTTTCATGACAAATTTAAGGCTAAATTCCCCAAAACTATAAAACCAATGAATGCCTAATCTGTCATTTTAGATTCCAACATTTAGATTTTACTGCTATTTATAATTTTCTATGCAACTTCACCAAATGTGACAAATGTCTTCAACTAATGAACATTTTGTTCATTTCTTCAAACTTATCAGGTATCTACTAATTGAGGACTGACTTACATGATGATAATTATCAAACTGCATCTAAAATCAAAACACCAGAAATATGTAACCGTCTCTGCATATGCAAATATTTCAAGATCTTTCTTGGCAACATAAAGCAAAATATGCAACCAGTATGTTAAAACCTACCAAATAACGTGTAGGTTTTAATAAGCAGTGAGCAGCTCAATTCAAAACTCAGTTTCTAAAAGCCTGCTTGTGAATGCTCTTCTAATATTTCTGTTGATTATACAGGAAAAGGAAATGACCTTTCCACAGAAAGCCCTGGCTTTTCCTCACAGCTATATCCTCAGTATTGGTGAATGCCTCTTCCTATTCCCAGCATTAAATTTGTCTTACACTGAGGTCCATAAAGAAACAGAGTAATGGATTATGGCAATTATGTCATGCTGTTGAACAGAACTGAAATTTATTATTGTTAGATTTTTATACTGAATAAATACAAAAATATTGCAATATAGAAACATTTTTTATTCAAAAGCACAACATAATATTTTTCCAAATAAAAAGACACATGGTACCTTTAGAACTATGATGGGATGACTTTTTAATAAAAGAGTGGTTAAGACTTATTCCAATCCACCTCCCAGTGTAACAACAGCAGGAAGTCCCTACATACTCAGTACTTTCAAGATACTTCCATTATTTTGTTTTGTATTACAAAAATACTAATGCAATATTTCAAAAATAAACTGTCTAGCCTTCCATGTGTCAAGAAACTGTGCAACCACCTTCATGTACACAGCTGTCCTGTCACATTTTCTTTCAGCACACAGCCCACAGACATGCAACATCATCCTAATGGTAACGAGCACAAGTGGAAGCTCAGCAGTTCTGGGAGAAGCAGCAATTATGTTTATCACAGCTCAGGACTTGTTTCCCGCTTTTGAAACCCTGTTTCCTGTTTGTGCACACAAAGCACTAATCTTTTCCCTCCACCTGCACAGCAATTCTGCTGCTCCTCAACAGGATTCCCACAGCCTGCAAGTGCCCTTCCAGCATCTCTACAGTGATCATGCAGCAGGTCTAAACAGATTCAACTTCTGTCATATCTTCCATTTCGATTTTTTTTTTAAATGGTATGGTAACATACGCATGTTTATTTTAAAAGAGAGAGATATCTAATCCAAATGGCAAGGATACAAAATGACAGATGAAAAAATTCTCAACACAAAAAGCCTAGGCAATCTAACTTAAAGTCACACAGACTAATTAATCCAAAACACCAATGACTGCAGAAAAAAATCCCACGTAGCAAACTACTCCCTCCTCCAACACGTATTCAGATGGAATTTTATTTTTGGTCACTGCAGGGTTCTTTGTTCTAGTTTCCTGCCTAGATTTCCCCCTTTCCTGTGCCAAGGCAAGCAGTTAAAGTCAGGATGATCAGAAATAAACTTTAGAAGCAGATGTTACCATAGAGTTTGTTGCATACTGGTAAACAGGGTAATTGTGTGTTTTCCTGACTATATACAATCAACTCCTACTGGAATGAATCCTAGGTAACTATAAAGCAAGAGGAAAACCAAAACAATGAAAAAATCCCCCAAAACATTAATATTGTGATTAACTCTCACTTCTATGGATTTACTACATAAGCTATAATCATTTTCCTTTAATAATTAGCTGTTGCAGAAAAATTATTTTAATACAACTTTAATTTTGTGCAATGAAAAGACAAGTTAGAATTTCTTAAAGCAGCTTTTATATGCTCATGAAGCAGGTTATTTTAATCATTGGCTGCAATAGCAAATGCTTGTTGCACTACTTAAACAGCAAAACTCAAAACCAGAAAAGTCAACCCAAGTTACTAAAAAGATGGACTTTTCAGAATCTCTGAAATATCATGCACTACATTTTAACTATGACTCCCACTAACAAATGCATTATTTTCCTAATTTTAGCCCCACTCTTTTATCTTCTAACAGAATACAGGGCAATGCAGTATCTATGCACAGCTGCAAAACATGTAAATTCAGGCTTCCTACTGCAAGTTGGAAGCCCACCTTTTGGGCTTAATCATTCTGCTGCATCTGAAAAATTTTAAAATATTTGAACTTTCATGCTGCCCACCTGAATTAAAAAATATCCTCCAATGGATACTGCTTCTGCATCTTCTGTTGGGTGTGTTAGTGCAATTCCTCCCCAATGACACATGGCAGAAATTTTCAGTTTAATGCATGTTTGGCATATTACATTTTCCTGGAACAGTTATGGGAACAGGAAAGAATTTTGCCCGTCTGCTATACTCTGTTTCAGAAGAAACTTCTGATGGAAGAGGCCAATTGTTTCTTTTCAGTTCCAGGATGGTCTGCATTTGAAATGATTGGAGTGGAAAGAAATACAAGCAGAAAAAAAAAAATCCACCCTATAGCCTACAGTGAATAAGGAGGTAGGTTCATTTTCTGCTTTTTTTTTCCTAACGTATTTCTACCTCCAGGTGTATATTGCCTCTATTTAAATGATTAAGTATTCACATTTATTATTTTCTGTTCTAAAAGAAAAAAAAAATTAAGACTAGAAGGCTGAAGTGTATCTTACATTGCATGTGGGGGTGCAGTTGGAGATGGGGTGAGGGGTGGAGTTGGAACAACACACAAAAAACCTATATGGCATTAAATCGTTCTGAGAATAAAGTATTTCCCAGGAAACAGAGAGGGACAGCTAGGGACAGAGTGGGTCAGTAACCCCCACATCTAAGTGGGAAACACGCCTCCTTTTTCTGCCCATAACAGGTGTTTTGGCTACATCTTTTACACCAGCACAAGTACTCCTCTGCCTGCAAAATGAATTAAATAAGCTCAGTGATCAGCTTGCACACTAATCCTCCTAACGCCCTTTAAAAAAATCATTTTCAAATGGATGAGTGAGCTGATGAGACCTGCTGCAAAGCTGGACAGATGCTACTGCTGATGCAAAGAAAGGACTGAAATACATGGCTTCAGGCAAGACTACCTTTTTGGCAGTGACATTTAAATTAACATCAGAGGACCATGAAACCACACCATTAAGCCTCTAGGGACAAAAACCTCAGTTTCAGTTCCTTAATTTACGCGTTCTTTATGTTTTTCTCTACAGAAGGATGAAGTGTTAATTACTATTCTAACCAGCCCCACTTGAACTCACTCAATGTCTCACCTACCTGAAAGAGAAGAAAGATATAATGACTATTTGCTACCTTATTTATTCTCGGAGTGGAGTGAATCTCATCCATACTGCATCATTAAAAATCTTGCTTGAAAAGATAAAATGTATCTGTTCAAGAAAGCCCTTGCAATAGCCCAGAAGAAAAACTTTCTTGTTTGCAGCACATTTCAGTGATGCACTAGGAATATATAATTTTAGTAGAGTATGCTTTAGTCTGATTCTTAACAGTAGGTGGAATATTAGCCTTTTAGAATTGCAGAAAAAAGTAATAAATTCTAACTTACTATGCATGCTCAATATTGCACTTAGCCTGATTTGTAGAGAAATCAGATTATTAGAGATAACTACAAGCACTTGCAGATTGTCCTCAGCAGCTTTAAGTTACTCTGATACCATAGAATGCAATTTAGGAATATTGCAGAATAAGTAGATAAAGACAATTTTTTAAAAATATGTTGAATATGAGAGAAAGAAAAAAATCTGGATGATTGCTAAAAAAGTATGAAGATAAAATTATAATGCCTTAATAGTTAAAAGCTACATTTGCACTTACACTTGAGATATTTGAGGATTTTTACAGAATAGTATATTCAGTTAGGTTTTCATGCAGTTAAATAAATAATAAAAAAAACCTTCACAGAATCCCTCTGGTTCCTTTGAAGCACAGTGCAAGAAAAGTTACCATGGAAACAAGAAGCACAAAACTGTGATAAAAACTAGAAAAAAATACCACTGCTTCTCAGTAATGAAGAAAAAATACTGGCAAGGCTAACAGTAACTAATTAATGTTGTCAGTCTTTCAAATATTTACTTACATGAGTACACGTTACACATTATGCAAATGAATCCTCCCACTAAACTTGATTTGACTCAGTTTGAACCCCCTCCCCCCCGAAAGAAACACAAATCCCCCTCAAAAAACCCCCCGAACACCTCAGTGTGCAAGCTACTTCTCCAAGGTGGAAAAAATACCAAAACAAATTCAAAATACACAGGACTACAGGATTTGTAATTACCGTGTAACTGCTGAACACTATGCTGGAAAGAGATGTTCATCATACATCTGTTTCTATTTATAGCGTTTTGTTTCTCACATCATGCATGTATTTCAGAGAATCACAGAAAGTTACAAGGGGCCTCTGGAGATCACCTGATCCAAGCTCCTGCTCAAGCAGGATCAGCTACAGCAGACCACCCATTTCAGTGCTGCCTATTTTACAAACAAAATCAGACCTTATTAATTTCAGAATGAGCTACTTGATTAAATAAAGGTGAATACATAAAAAAAAGGCATGTACAAGAACTAAACTTACTGTTAATTGCAATTGCCATTTAAATACATTATCATATGGGGGAGGGGGGAATAAAAAACCAAAATCAGTGGGGAATAAAAAGGCAAAAGTCCATTGTGATGAAAATCATTTATGTTTTTTAAAAAGTCAGGTAAGAAACTCCCTGTAATGTGACTTTCAGCCTGCTGGAATTATTTTTCCATAACATAAAAATGCACCTGTCACTTGTAAAATGAATTGGTTATAAATTGATTAACTGTACACTGATATATTATTAAAATAAAATACTACTATAACTACATTATTTTTGTTTTTTCCTTTCTATTTTTCTGGGCAAATGGATACTGTGAACAAATCTTTAACTCACATATCCAGAAGGCGTTTAAATTTCAGTATTTCTGTATAACATTTCAAACTTGCAATGTTTTCTTCTTAATGTATTCAATCAAAGTAATTTTCAATGTCTGCATTCCCTTGCTGTATTTCTGAATCAGCTGTCTCATTTTGTTTAGCTTTTATTCTCTTTGTCATTTCTACATCCATTTATATGCTGCCTCCACTTCTTCAATTTCTTATTCTTAGTCCTTTCCTAACCTTCTCAAGTTTAATTTTTCTGTGGTAGTTTCCTTCCTCTTTTTTACTGGACCAAATGAAATATTTTCACCATGTAACTTTTTTTGCATTACCATCCTGACCTTTTACTCCCATTCATGAAAACTTACTAATTTGCTTATCCCATGAACACCTGTATATTGCTTCCAATTTTTGTTCTTTTGTGTTTTTAAAGAACTTACAGTTAAAAGACACAAAATTAACAACTTGAATTAAATATCTGTGTTACTATAACTTTTACTATCTGATGTGTTGTTTTATGACACCTGTCATAGCTAATTGATGTCTAAACAGCTGTCTAAAATAAACTTCTCATATCTTTGTGTCTCCTTTTCCCACCTACTCCACAATCAATCTGTATTTTGCTTACAGTTTAAATTGAGAATTCAGTGTGGCTGATTTTATCACAACTGTCTTTGGGATATCCTGCTCTAGGACTAGAACAACATGAACAAGAAGTATAAGATATTTTCATAAAACAGGTCAAGGAACAGTACTCTTGCTTCAGAGACTCTTTTTATTGATTTGTGTCAACAAATCCCCAAACATCAGCATTTCTCCACTTAGATTAAACTGTAAGGGATGTTTGAATGGATAAGCACTGCTAAAGGCATAATCCAAAACAGAACTCTTCTAATGAGTTCAGTGGACTCTGCATTAAACAGTACGTCTAACTACAGACTGTTAATCGCTACACTTAATAACAAGACCAGATATAAACCCCACAACCCCTGTCCTAAGAGATTCAGTTTAAATTAAATGCTTCTTAATTTAGTGCAGTACAATTTTTTTTGTGTGTACTTGTGTTGAAAGCATTTTTGTGATACCTTTATATCATGTATTCCCAATGTGAAGCAACCCATGTAACCCTTGCATCTTCTTTTATAACCAAATCGATGGGTGAGTCAGGATTACTGAAATTAAAACAAGCTCATATACCAGGACAACATTCCCCCTTAGAGATAACTGTACACTTTTCTCATTTTTTGTTTAATCTTATATACTCATGGTAAACACCTTGTCTAAGAGTGTCAATAAAACTGTCTGTTAGTACAAAAAAACCCAAACTAAGTATAACATTGGGAAAACATCACAGACTGATCAAACTTACTAGAGAAGCCCTCACTTGCACAGACACACATATAGGTGTATAAAATTATAGTAGGTTTTTTTTTTCTTTTGTCAAAGTAAATAAAGAGGTCTGCCAAGATCTACCAGTTTTGGTAGGAGGAAATATCAGTCACAACCACTATTTAAATATGGTATCAATAAGATAAGGTGAAAAAAAATGAAATCAGCTAAAGATTACACATTTTAAAGCTGACCATAAATGAAACATTCATTAATAGCCATGGTTGAAATTTATATAAAAGAGACAAAATCTAGTGCACTCTTTCTATCATCCTACACTTTGACATCAATCAAGATGATCTATCCACAGGAAATTCTGACCACGGTACTAATTGAAGATTCTTCCTGTATTGATCTGATCTGGAAAATATCTTCACTAAATAAAAACTTAGAATGTAAAGTTAAACTTGAAATTATAATACACAAATGCATCATTTTGCATGCACAGATATCTCTCAGTTTAATATGAACAAAAACAATAAAAAAACCACAAAAGCCTAGGATCTCTATGTTATAATAAAGACTTACCAAAGAAAGTTATTGCTATCCACATAAAGCTTCTACGCAAGGATTTGAAATCAAAACACATGAAGACTGTACTGGAAACAGGAATGGAAAACCACAACCAGCCTGATGCAGTGCCAAGCAAAGCAATAAATCAGGCTTAGGCCAAACCGCACTCCAGAGAGTTTTAATTTATACCATAAACAGAAAAAGTTTAACAGGTTTTGGCCTATGCCAAGTGCTTTGATCTATCAAGAAGGCTACAAACATAGATATAAAAGCATTTATACTGTTCCATAAAATATGAAACATTATATTAAATGAATATATATAAAAGCCACTCCAGATTTGTTTTTTATAAATTAAAACAATATATTCTAGTTGAAGTTTTTCTAGAAGTTGTAGACACACAGAATTTCCAGCAATTGTTTTTAAGAATATAATCAAAGCTGTAGAAAAATAAATCCTCTCACAGACAGTAGTTACAATGGAAAACATGAGCCCATGTTACTTTGCCTTTCAAAATAACTTGCAGCCTATTTTCAATGTAGAAAAAATACATTTAATTTCATAATCAAAACCCAGATGATTCTGTTTTAATAACAAGCAGAAAAAGTGAAACAAACAAATTTGGAGGAAAAAAATCTACGAAAAACATTTCTCTGGGGTTTTTACAGTCTTAAGGTATTTTTTTTCATAAATTTTGTATTTCTAAAAATATAATGCCAACTGTGGTATCTAAAAGGAAATCATTATCAAAAATACAGATACTTTAGAGAAAATTCCTCTTTTAAGTATTCTCTTTGATGAAATTGTGCTCCCAAATAATGACTGCAGTCTGCAGCCAGAAGGCTCAAAAGCAGACTGGTGAGTATGTTGAGATTACTCCATGCTGAGTAGCAGAGTTTAAACTCTCTCAACACTGCTCTTCTACAAAGTAGGAAACACAGTGTTAAGAAAGCAGAATGAAATATGCAATTAACCTTTAGTGGTTATCTCCAACAATACTGACAATATAGCCTTTTAAAATCAAATCAATACTGCAATCACACAACAATATAAACAAACTTTTAATATTATGACTCTGACTAGTGTCCCTAAAGTCAATTTTAGTGGTTTCCACTACACAATTTGTTTGGCTTTCGCACTGAATTTTGTTTATAGGAACACATCATCATCTATTGGAAATAATAGTTTCTCACTCACAAACATTTTATTACAAACCACAGAAGAATGTTGTCATTCCTAAGGCAAAGAAGAAAACAACCGTACATGAGCAGCACATGTTTTTCAAGTCAAAAATCCTGCATAAGACTTCAGTCCTCACTACAATTAAAGTTCTATGCTTAATTTCAAGATGACATCTCAAACTAAAATTTCTTTAAATTACAATAGTAGTAGCATCCATAAACACAGCCCTACCACCGACTGGGATTTTCTTTTACTAGTTGCTGACAAATGAAAGCCTTAGAGCTGTTGTTTTTCCAGGACTTTGCATAGAGATAGAGCCTTGGTCATAAAAATATATACCAAAAATTAATCTTAGAGTGACAGTTTTCTTGATATTTTCCTAGATTTCCTTCCATACAACTAACCATAGGAAATCATAACTAAGAGATACTTGGGCAGCTCAGTGCATTAGTATCTTAAATATAAACAAACAGAGAAAATGAGTCCAGAAAATTAGTGAAGGCAGCATCTCAGAGTGGCAAATAATCAGCATTAACTCATTTATGACTTCTCAATAATGACAACTTTCATTCGCAACACTATTTTGCAATAGGACACTGAACATAAATTATCAAAAAGGAGAATGTGAACACAGAAGCATAAGGAATTACTTAATGTTCAGCTTGTGTACAAATTGGTTATCATCATTTTCTATAAACACAGTTGTAGGATGGCGAAGAATCCTGTTGTAGAACCCAAGTATTCCTAAACATACTACATAGACAAAGAATAAGGAACTAGCAATAGGAAAAAATGTTTGTAAAGTTCAGAAACACATATGCATAACTGTCACTAATGATGAGAATGAAACTTGGATCTACAACGCAAATATCCTGTGCTTGTATGCCTTTTCATCTCAGGAGCTGGTAAAGAAAATCACAGACCTGACTTTTCTTCAGAAAGAAAGGGATTACATGGAATCTGAGTAGCTGAATATAAGATCTACGTAACCAACTGGACAGGAGAAAACATGCAGAAATTAGGATAAGCAGGTAGACAATGACACTTGGAGCCTTTAACCATGAGAGTTCCTGGAGTAACAGTTATGAAACAGACATGCTGGTCACAAGCTACTAGAAAGTAGCTGAGATACTTGTTCAGATCTAGGCACTACTGTATTTTAGCTGCTCACATCCTTGCAGAACTGAAGTAGAAAGAGAAACTATGTTTTTCTGACAAAATATTAATATATTTAAATAAACCACACATGCAAAATATTAACAAGCAAATATATAAAAAACATAGAAATTTAGGCAAAAAAAACTAGGCAAGAGAAAATTGGGCAAAAGAATAACCTAGAGCTTGAGTTTCCCCTGAATTTCTTTCAGGATGATGTTACACATATAAATATGGATCAGTAAAGCAGTCTAAAAGTCTACCCGGAAATCTGTCAGAAACTGGTCCACTGACTTAAACATATTTCACTGCCTTGAACAGCAATAAAAACAGTACAATATGTTACCCAGCCATTTCTCAGTTGGACTCAAGAACATAACCGTGTATTCAGAACACACTGAAGATTAAAAGAAATCCAGATCAACGGTTAGGCTTCAGGAGAAAACAGATGATATAATTTAATTACCTTTCATCTAATTTCTCATTCAGTGTTCTTATTACACAACACACTAGAAATGGCAGCAAGCTATACCACTTTCCACACTAAAAAGTGAAGACTGCCAGGAGAGAGCATTTATGGAAGAGAATGTTTTCTTAGAATAATAATGCTTTAACTTATGAAATGCATCTGCCACAGCACACAGACTCATGGGGTGGTATGTGCCCTTCCTGTTCACCTATTACAGGTTTAGACTAGACTAAGAAAGTGTGATTCTGAGTATAAAGATTAATTTAGGAAAGGTTCTAAAACTCCCAAACAATTCTCCACACTCTACTGCTCAAAAACAGGTAAAAGGCAATATTTAAAAAATATCAGAGGAACTTCTACAGAGGAAAAGAAAATGAGACTATATAACACTAGCCAAGACACACATATATTGTATTTTACAGGACATTATGAAAGGTTCATATTTGGAGAATCATAGTACTCAAAACAAAGCAAGGATTAGGTATGAATGAGAAATCATTTCAATTTTGAACAGAGTATCATTTAATAGAACTGAAGAATAATGTGACAGCTTTCTTTTTCAGTCTTGATGAATCTCTTTTGCCCTGACCACATGCTAGTGATTTACACTTTAGAAGTCATAATGTCACCAAAATGAACCAGCCTTTTTTTAAATGGAAAATCCAATTTACCTAGACAGAAATTACTGAATGTCCCAAAGCAGCTCCTGTTAATAGTGATATATAAATAGTATAGCTTTAAATTAAATCTATATTATTTTTAGTATTGGAGGGCTTGTGTTTAGATTACATGCTCTAATGGTTCTTCAGAATCTGATGAATGACTTGCAAAGTTGTTGGGAAAAAAGGAAGCAAAACACATAGATCTTACTGTGAGGAATAAGCTTAATGTTACCAATATTGTTATCTCTCCAGTAAAGATGTGGTCTGGAATTTAGTATTGAGATTACAGTTACCATCACAGTATGACATGTACTGGCAAATTCAGAAGCTGTCACAAGTAGTGTAGTGAGTGATTTGAGGTTCCTCTTAAAGGACAAGCATACCGAAGACATTCTGCATCATTTCAGCTGGTTTTTAAGATGTTAGGAATACAGAAGACACACCTTTTGCCAGCATACCCATATTTGTTCTGACAAAGGACTTGTTCCGAATAATTTTCAACAAAAGCGCACTGGAAAATCTGAAAGCAGTGGGTCTCATTCTTTCTGTCTTTAGAGAAACAGCAATAGCAACAGAAAATGTAGTGCTATCAGTTGTCAAGTCTAAGTGTACACGAAAATAGATACAGCTTCCTTGAATGGACATTTCTAAAAGGCATAAATTACAGAATTTATTCTAACTAAATAAAATTTTTATTTTTCTCAAAAGTGCTTTAGCAAGTTTCCAAAATCCTTCGAAAATTAAAAATGTTACTCAAGGTATAAACCTTGAAAAGGATCCTATGTAGCAGTGAGCAAGATAAATTATTATTTAAGATCCTCTGGATTCCAGGTGAGAGCTTAACATGTATAGGGACAATTTTTAATAAACAATAACAATAGGATTTTCATGTGGAAAAAAAAAACCCAATAAACAAAAATTATACTTGAAGTATGCAAATTAATGTGGCAAGGACATCTGAAAATACGACAACAGAATTCTAAGAAGCAAATGGTCAAAGGAGCTCTAGTAAATTGGCTCTGCTCCTGATAGTCCAAAGGTACGGATCAGGAAAAGAAACACTCCAAAGACACATGGGTGGTACAAAAACCAGATCAGATTGGCTATGAAAACGTTGTTTTGACCAAAATAACCACAAGGCAATAAACAAACCTAGAATATTTTCACTGTAAAAAAAAAAAAATTCATGATGTGTAACTTCAATTTACAAACATTTTCCTTCCATTTGTGACGGGCTCTGATAAACATTACTTGGATTACACTAACATGAACAGGCAGAACATATATGGACATCGGATCAGAAAGAATTTTCATACTAACTACCAACTTTCAGACTAACTACCACCCTCTTGGAAGCTCAGTGTACCACATCATCTACAGCAGCTTTCAAGGCTGCTAACGACAGTAATAACGAAACCAAAATAGAAATGTTCATGAGATCTGGAAAAATAGAGTTCCCAAACCTATCATGGACTTGTTCAGCATAAAATCTGACATGTTCCTTCCAAAAAAAAAAAGACGCCCAAAAATTTTCTATTAGTCATGGGAATAGCTACATAAGGAGAGAAATTTTTTTCTAGTATTTGTACTACCCATAAGTCTGATAACAGAATAAGGACATATTCAGCTACAGATATACACCTGAACTATTCCCTCTTCAGAACTGATAAACAGGGATTAAAAATAATAATCTATATTAGACAAAATCTGTAAATATGAAGTTCATAGCCTCAACTATGACAATTCTTGGTTATCAACATCAAATGGCAAGGACCAACATTCTCAGTTAGTTAGTTGTTCTCAGTTAAAAAACCAAGGTGACAAAGAATGACAAGAAAAGGTTGTGTTGGAAAGAAATTTAAAGATCACCTAGTTCCAAACCCCCTGTCATGGGCAAGGACACCTTCCAACCCCTATCCAAGCTGGCCTTGAACACTTCCATGAATGGAGCAGCCATCACTCCTCTGGGCAACCTGTGCCAGTGCCTCACCACCTCCACAGTAAACAATTTCTTTTTAGTATTGAATCTAAACATGTTCTCCCTTAGTTTGAAAACTTTCCCACTGTCCTGTCACTATATGCTCTTGTAAAAAGTCCCTCTGCAGCTTTCAGGTAGCCCTGTTTAGGTACTGAAAGGGCACAACAGGGTCACTCCTGAGCTGAACAACCCCAACACCCTCAGCCTTTCCTCATAGGAGAAGTAATCCAGCCTTCAGATCATCTTTGTGGCCCTTCTCTGTACTTTCTTCAACAAATTTATGTCCTTCTTGTGCTGGGGACCCCAGCCAAGAAGGAGAGGATTTTTCAATTTGGCTACTGGATAAAGTCCTGTAATGTCCTGACAGCTGAGCCATGCCATAAATTGTTCAGGGGTAGCTGACGATGGAACAGAATGCTCTGTCACAGGAAAGACTACAAGTTCCAGTAGCAGAACCACACAGTTCAGTGCCCAAGGACATACTTGGGCACGCTCAAATTTGCAGACACGGCCAAAGACACAAATTTTTCTTCCCATCCACCCCCTCCCACCGCTTTCTTTTTTATAACTGGAAAAGGGATTGTCTCAGCAGTTCATTATGATGTTGAGATTCTTGGTGTCATCTTTGTTCTCATCCTCGTCTTTGGAGGTTTACATATTCAGGCTGTGCCTTTATGAAAAGGTGCATACAGCATAAGCTTATAGTTCAGTGGTCTTGACCATTTAAACTCTTTTCTTGGGAACTTTCACTAGGGATCACTACTGTTATTCCAAAAGAAAAATGGCAATTCCATATATTTCAGAATCCCCAATACATTAAGTATTTTTGTTTTCTTTAAGTCTTTAAATAGGCATTCAATTCTGAAATAAATTATCCCCAAGATCTCCATAATGGATTCCTTCCCTCCCTCCCATTGCCGTTGCATCTTAGTTCTTAGGATCATGGGTTTCCTTTCCCACTTTTGGAATGCCATCTGGTGTGAAAATTAAGACTTCTGAAAGCCATGCTATGAAAAAATTAAAATAATCCTATTTAATAATGAATTTGAAGGCACAGAAAAGCTCTCCTTTCCTTCCAAAACAGCTTTTAAACTATCACAATTATGTCCCCATTTATTATCTCTCTTTCCTTTCTTAGGATTGTAGTATTTCTTCTCCCTGTTGGTATTTGTTTCTATTAGTGTCAAAAGGCCAAACACATCCTTTGGATATAAGAAATGAAATAGGCACTTTTTGTTGACATGAAAAAATAGTGGTCATCTGCTCTATCTGGAAAAATACTAGAGGATGCAATAAATTTTTTAAGAAAATTCTGGAGCAGCACAAAATTAAAAATTACAGTAAAAATCATATATTTCTGTTAAGCATCAAAATAATGGAAATCAAGACTGAAATTTCTTCCTAAAGGAAAACTGTAGATACCTCATCCCCTCCCAGAAAGCAATTATAATTTTCCTGATTCATACAACTATGACTACTAGGGTATCTCTATATAAAATGCTCAGGGTTTCCTCTAATACATTAACATGCTGCCCCTAGCACTATAGTAACACTTTTTGTTACATCACTTCAAGTCATGAATTCTGATTAATTACTATCCATTTTCAGAACAAGAACCTTGGTTTAGAAGAGAAAGCACCATGCTATGTGCTTTAAAAGCATGAATAGGGATGGTCGGCTTCTTCTATAGAACAGTAACAATACCCCGAAGTCAAATATTTGTAGATAAGAGAAAGTAAAAGAATTAAAGGTTTTTGCACAGAGATACCACAGAAAATTACACACACACAGGAAGAACAAGATACTAACAAACCTACAAACTGACACTCAGATGAAGGACTAGAAATATAAGTAATAGCAGATACTTTGAGATGAAGTAGTAATGCTACCATTAAAGTAAGTGCATTTTTAGGTCTATTTTTTCAATGCATACACACTGAAAAAAAAAAAAAGATGAAAAAAAAGAATGTACCACCACAACCATTATGAATATAGCTCAGAGTTCACTGAGTTTTTACATCCAGGACAACAGGTTCATCCTAATTCACCAGCACAGCCTAATATAGCAATAAACAAGTACTAACTTTGCAAATATCTAAGAACTCATTTGAGCTGACAGGGTATAACAGAGCAAAAAATTCAAGGCACATAGTCAAGCATTTGTCTACATTATTGTCCCTGACTGGACAGGGTATACAGGTTTTATTAAAACTGACAAGATTTTGAATTTCCATGTATTCTCTTTTGTTTTCCGTTTAGAATTTTCCTTCCAACAATTTGATGCCCCTACCTTCACAGACATGAACCTTGGGTAGCCATCTGATTCTGTAATTTTTAAAGTATTAGAAACACCAGAATTTACATTTATGAATTAAAAAAGTATTTCAATATTCCCTATTTTTGGCTTAATCCATGCTCTTTATGCTTCATTTGAACTATATTGACACAGAAATGTCTAGAGCAGAGTTATCAAAACAATTTTCCCCCTTATTTGGCAACTGTTAGACTGCTTTTAGAGTACTGAGTC
The DNA here is from genome assembly GCF_000691975.1 of Corvus brachyrhynchos. NCBI lineage: Eukaryota > Metazoa > Chordata > Aves > Passeriformes > Corvidae > Corvus > Corvus brachyrhynchos. The sequence continues at coordinate 17,572,550 of NW_008239553.1, forward strand.
CAGGTTTGGGCCCTCTAGTACAACGAAGATGTTGATAAACTAAAGCAAGTTCATTGGGGTGTCACCAAGACAGTTAAGGTTATGGAATACTTGCTCTTACAAGGGGAAGTTGAGGCAGCTTGGCCTCCTTCATCAAGACTGGAGAACAGGTAGCTTCAGAAGGACCCCAAAGCGGGTCCTTAATACCTATAAAGTCATAAAGAAGATTAACTTATGCTCTTTCCAGTGATGTATGGTGGGAGGACATCATTGAAAGAAGAGGTTCTAATTAGACTTAAGGAAAAACCTTTTCCTCAGGAGGACTCTGTTGCACTGGAATGTGTTGCAGAGAAGCTGCACAGTAAGATAAAGCCATCAGCAATCTTGTCTGCCTGCCCAGCTGACCCTGCCTGAAGAAAGAATTTGGACTAGAGATCTTCTGATACCCCTCCCAAATGGAATTACTCTATAAATTGGGTTTCTTATTTTATTTAATTTTGTCCTTGCATGGATTTAGTTTTTGCTGTGCCATCATGCCCATGTTTTCTAAAGGAAATTCAACATACTGCAGCAGTCTTTCTTGCCATATTCTGATATAACCTCTCCCTCATCTACAGGGCAAAGATTTTTCTCATAGCATCTATACAAATGCGATTTGTGAAAGTGAAACTGATTATTACTAGGAACTCAGGCTATCAATCTTCCTTTTTTTAGCTGTGCAAATATAATGTTGAAAGTCATCCAGGAATAATTTTTAATGTTTTGACATCTCCTGGTTTTTAGATTACTGCTGTGAAGAAGGACACATATATCAATACAAAGGCATTTAATTAGACAAAGATAAAATAGTGTAGACGAGAGCAAGGTGAAGCACTGAATCTAAGTTACTTGTAAGGCAACAACAGATTATAAATAAATTTTAACTTTTCTGATAACAAACCTGGTTGTCAGTGCTAATGAAGTATTTTCTTAATGTGGAAATACAGTACAAAGAAACATTGGCATGGCAGGTATTAGAAAAAGTAAAATATTCTAAACTGTATGCTATTGTCCAAAGTTTTATTTTGGGAAATTCATCATTTATACACAATACTACAAAAATTTAAAAAAACCTTAATACTTAGAAGAGTCCAGAGACAAGTTTCAACAAGCTACAGCTAGAATAACATATTAAAAAGGTATAATAAACAATAGGACTATAAGCCAAACAAGTTTCCTAATTAGCATTAGAATTATCATTAGAATTAATACTAGTAAAGAAATCATATGGTTTAAAAAAAAGGAGAACAAAGAAAAATCAGTAAAACTTATATGCAAACTGTAAAGTAAACATAATTGTCTTGCTGGATTTAAAAATGGTATTTTAAAAGGTTATTATATTAGCCATACTGGGTACTATAAAAATATATTTACCCTCATGCACAAAAGAAATCTTTAATTTTACAGGCTTTATAATATAGAAGCATTTCTGTACTTTCCTTCAGTATTTAGATTAAAAAATTAAACTTTTAAAGTGGATGTTTACTTTGCTATACTACAGAACTGTATTTTCTAGATTGTGTCAGGTAGCTTTTGTAGAATAATTACCAGGAAAGATGAGATCATAAAAAGAAATACAATAATTATTAAAATTATTCTAGGAAAGACTGCAAGATTACTGTGTAAAACTTTGAGGGAATTTTGTTAGATTTGTAAGATACAAACCATTGAACCATTTCTGACTACAGACTTTAATAGTACATAGTAGTAACACACTGGTCACAGATCAGAAGACAAACTGCTCCACAATGTAGATATATGAAGAATATATCATGCAATTCTGGACATACATGTTCCAAATGATTTTCTAAAATTAAAAGATTCAGTGATGTAGTGGTAATTAATGTCTCCTTTCTAAACAGTTTTCAAAAATGTCCTTACAAAAGCCCATTTGGAAACAGAACTGCTACAGAATAAGGAGAAGTGCCCTTACATGGAAGAATTAATTAACTAAAGAGGGAAAAGCTAAACTATGCATTCTCACAATGATGCCCTTACATGGAAGAATTAATTAACTAGAGGGAAAAGCTAAACTATGCATTCTCACAATGGAGAGAGATCACATATAGTGTTATAGGCATATGTAGTCAAAAATCTGGAAAATGGGAGCAGACGTCAGTACTGAAGATTCTGTCATGGTTGTTAGGCAATAAAGATACATGTCACAGTGAAGAACCACTTCAGAACAAAGTGACTGTGTAAAAGAATAGCAAATGTCATCCCATGTACACAAATGTGAGGTACAAAGGAAACAAAACAATTCTAATTTCACACAGAAAAATAATGGACTCAGAACTGTCCATTATTTCACCCATTCAAGTGCGAGATTTTGGACTATGATGTAAAAAGTTGACTCGTGTTAACAGCCAAAGAGAAAATCAAATGTTAGGAATTTTTAGAAAGGAGTATAAACCAGAAAAGGGTGTGAGATGACATATGATGACATGAACATGTGTTTGTATGTTGCAACTGTATTCAACTGTGGTCCCTCCCTTTGCCTCCAAATGAAGCATTACAACTGGAAAAGGCTCAGAAGACAAACTTACACTCACACTCTTCAAAATCTGGAAATTACTTGTGCTAAATGTCAAATACCTGCAAAATCATGAAGGCAGAGGAAATGGACTGATTCATCCTCTCTTTAATACAAGAACATGAAGTTTCATGGAGAAAGGTTGAAAAATACATTAAAGGGAATGGTGGTTTTTTTGCAAGTGCTCATTACTAAGTAGTAGAGTTTTCTGTCTCCTTTGCATACATTTCACTTTATCACAAATGGACTTGTAATGGGCATATTTCTGAAGATGAAAATCTTCAAAAACACATACTAATACTAAGGACTTTAATCAAAGATTTCAGCAGAACACAATCTGTTTATGTGTTCACCTTTACTGCCACATATGCAATACAGACTTTCAAGTTCAACACATGGTATGGTCCTTCCTGAATACTGAGGTTTCTTCCTTAGGAAAGCTGCAATCATTATCTAGCTTGAGTAAGCCATTATTGAAATACAATTTGTATTTTACACATTGTCAGACTTTGTGTTAAAAACATAACTCAACACATGAAGTGTAATTTAAGGCATAATTATTCCAGACATCAGATTTCATTAATCAGAGCAAGGTCATTGCAAAATTGATCAGGACAGACATTATGTCTTCTAAGTCATTACACAAGAAGATAGAATTGAGGAATCAAAATACATCTCTGTAACAGCTGACAGAGAATATAAAGTATGAATGCAGAGAACCTGAGTGCTATTTCACTTACACAGGTCAGAGAGATTCCTTCTTTTCATTTGGCTAGCAAGAATTTTTTAAGCTACTCTGAATTTGAAGGAAGTTCTACCTATGTGACTGTACTGTAAAATATAAATTAGTTTAATATATCGAGAAAACAAAAAAGGATAAAATTGTCAGTGAAACAATGAAAATTTTAAAATGTCGATTATATGTTAGCAGACAGGCAAACATAACTACACTTGCACAAATATGACTACACAAAATATAATATACTGTAACTGCTTGAAGTTAACTGAAAGCAAGTGTGTAAAAAGGTTTTTAAATGTATTAAATATCCAGCTTAATGACTACAAAGTTAAACGAATGTAAAAGCAATTGTCTCAAAAAGAGTTACAGTAAATATATGATCATATGAAATCCATAAATGACATTCATTTATACATACTTAAAATTAGTTTTTCAATAATATTTATATCAAGTACACTGCCCTTGAAAGAAAATCTGAATGTCATAATAAAAAAAAGTGTGCACAAAATTAAGTTGTGCAAATGCACTGCTTATAACAACACTTAAAATATTCTATTTTATTTACATCTACTAATTTACCAAAGAACCCAAAAAGAAAGAAAAAAAAATTAAAATCAGTTAACACTCAAAAACAACATTTCCATTTTAAAACTGACGAAGTTTTATAAAACTTTGCATGGAAATACCCATTCCTAGTGGAATTTCTAGTTAAAACAAATCTTTGAACTAATATACGATATTTTATAAAAAGTTATTCTGTATTTTCTATATCTAATAGTTTATGAACCCTTTGTCATCAGATTTTGTCATCTTTTAAAAATACACCCATTCAGTGTTATATAATGATAAAAACATCAGTCTGGCTTATATCAGCAATTGTTTACATTTGTCATCAGGGAGTTTATTTCAGATTTAAATTATTTGCTGAAAACAATAAACCTTATGTTGCCAACTACTTCAAAAGCATTTTCCTGTAGTTAACATTCATACCTACAGATTAATTTTTGCCTTCTCACACACACACCCCTATATTTCTTTGGGTCATACTGGTTCATTCTTTATGGTCCTGATGCAGATGCATTGATTAATTTAGCTACAATAAATAAACTCCAGACTCTAAACATCTTCACTTCTGTTAAAAGTCCTACAAAACAAGCATTTGGATGTGTTTTTATAGAATAAATACAATATAATTCTATATAATTGTTTTAATTTTTTGTTATGCAGCACTAGATGGGATGATTAAGTAAATTTAAAAAAAAATTATTAACTATTCTGTTATTTCAGAAATGGTTACTGTAAAAATCTCAGTTCACTAATATTAGGGTGAAACATTCTAAATCTGTTTACATTACCAATTTTGTAGTGATCGGAAATAGAAATGAAGCTAACTTCAAAAATGGCAATCACTTAAAATACTTTAATTAAAAGTAATTAAATTATATTTTATTTAATGAAATAATAATAAACTACTAGGAGGATTTATCAATACAAAATCTTTATAATTTTTATATATTACAGCATTTCACAACTATGGAATTGTTCTTGATCAATTGACATCTTCATTTTCCATTTTAAGTGTTAATGTCTGCTTGAACTATAGTAACAGCGAGACTTCCCAGTGGAGTAAAATCTTAACATCCACAAAGCAAGTATGATTTCTATGCTCTGAGTCTTTAGCAAGTGATTTAAAAAGTAGAATTTTGCTGTTTCTTATTTCTGTCGGTCCTGAAGTAACAGCAACCTGAGAAACTATCTTAACCTGGTCATCCTGAAGAGACTTGCTCAATAAATTTGAACAAATTAAGCCTTATTAAAAGCCTTATTCAAGAAATATTGTTCAGAGCAGAATTAGTTTAAAAATAAGTACCCTTTTTAATTAATCCATAACTTGGGTATGAGCCTAAATTTGGCACAGAATTTTTTTTTTTTTTTTTTTTTTTTTTTTTTGAAAAATTGAGTCTTTAAAGTCATACTTGGTTTTCAGGAATGACAGGTAGAAAGCCAACTTCAAAAAACAGAGCCTCTATTGAAACCTGATAAAGTAATTTCACAATGCCACCTGTCAGCATAGTGCTCCTGTAGTACTTCAAATATTATGAAGTGGGATGAACAAAGGCATTAGAAAGGAAGAAGAGCTCTTTCAGTTAAACTACAATGATTGTCAGTTAAACACCTATGATTAACATCCTACACTGCATCACACCAGATAGACTGTTAGAAAAGTTACCAAGCTACTAAGCTACTATCTAAAAGTAGTATTCTAAAATCAGAATGTTTCTACTAAGACATTTCCATGCGTACCTTCCTCTAAGTTCAAGAAAAGCAGTAATTAGTATCAACTAGTAAAAAGTTCATGGAACAGACACATTTTATTTAACTCATATTAAAAACACCTGTCCCCTAATATCCAGGCCTCCTTCTTCTATAGGTTAAACTTTTCACCATACAGAGCTTTCAACCAGTAGTGAAAGAAAAAAAAAAAGGCAATTTAAAAAAGTATCTCTGTAAATAAAACAGAGGCTAATTTTAAATTTCAGAATGATTAAAGTTCTGAATTATAGGGTTTATTTTTACATATTTCTTAAATAGACTTAAGCAGAAGTTACTTGATCTCACATTTAGAATAGATGGCCCTAGTGTTTCATTGCAATCGACTATAATGTGATACACACAGGACATTTATTTTTAAACGCAAGCTACAATTTAGTCCAATACATATACATATTCATTAAGTCTGATCAATCTAATCAAAGATGTCCTTGAAAGTATTCTCAAGGAAGACATTAAATCAGCATAAAATAACTATTATAAGCCACACAGCAGAAGGAAAAAGAGGTTACTATATATTGAAACACTTCAGCAATATGAAAACTTAGTTTCTATGTTTCTAGAAATTTATTCTATATATCATGACCTTGCAAACTAAACTGTAATGTATGAAAATACAAACCAGAAACTATATGTACATACCTGATATTCAGATATAGATGTGTTTCTGCACTAAGCGTGAAATATTTTACTTACAAAGGTAGAAAATACCTCCATTATTATGACTAAAACACTAAAAAAACTAAAATCAAAACATCTGACTGTATGAATTTTCATCTATTATAGAGAAGAAGATAAAGTATCTGATGTTACGTGCTGAACAGGTATTTTCATAATTCAATTACATGGCAGTTATTAATGCATGAAATTCGAAGTCCACATAGCATAGCTTACAGAAGAGTAACATACTTCTTGTACGTCATCAGCAGCACCTTAGAAAAGTAATATAATACATCATGTGCTTTCTGTGCACTTAAACATTCTATTATACAAGCACAATATAACAATATTTAATTTACATACATCAAGTAATTCTTCTTATTAAACCTTCTACACAATTAAAGTAACAGGAAAGAATTCTGCAAACGGCAAAAAAAAAGTATTTTTTGTATCAATAAAATCATCCTTCAGTTTTACTGGTGAATTTAAGAAGTTTATTCTAGCTTAATGTTGATTTTATAAATAGCTGCTGATATTTATATCAAGATTCTTTCCTCTTCCCTCTTACTTTCCTCACAACTGAACATCATGGCAGCAGATACTAATGGAAACATGTTGACCTATACTCTAGAAGAAAAAGAGATGGAACAAAGTGTTTAAAGCAGTAAGAGAAAAGTATCAGTGTTTAAAGCAAAAGTGAACACATATACATAATGACAGAAACTATTCAGATATTTCAATCTCCTTTTGTTCTTGTGTTTTGGTAGATTACTCCATAAAAATCAGGAAAAGGAAAAAGGTATTAACTCATAATCCATAAGGTACAGCATATGTCCAGCTATAATCTTTCGCATTTATAACTTGACAATCAAGACAGATTCCATGAACAGGACTGGAAAGGAATGGAAAAATTCAATTTTTTTTTAGAAGAGCTTTCTTCATGCAAGGGATCACACAATTCAGGGAAATTATAATCATTAACAAAAGGTTTGAGTTCAACATGGTAAAATTCCTTTTAGGAAAAGGAATTCAAGTATAGAAAACTGATGAGCAGGGACAACATTTTGCATTTGACAAGATATAGAATTAGAAAGCAATTAAATTCAAGTGATGTGGTCAGAGAAAGTTTTTAGACAAATGACTTTGAAAGTGGCCTTTTGAAGAAATGAAAATTAAGGACCTAGATAAGATTTTGGTAACCTGTAAAGAAGAACAAGCATTTGAAGATTTTTATAAACAAAGAGCAAAGTTTAGATGCATGCAATCTGAAATGTCATAGATTGGCTATGCAATTTGACAAACAAATTATAGTCTTGAAAAGAAAGGATATGTTGTCCACAGTAACCAAAAATGAGTAAGAAGGAAGGGTCTGTGAAGAGAACTGGGATCAGTTTTCAAATTACTTTTTCAAATTCTAAGTAGAGTATCTATAGGATAACCACAGTCAAGACAAGATGTTCTAGGAATCACAGACAGGAACACTAGATATGTGCATCATTGCGAGAAACAAAAAATACACTCCTGACCAAATCTGTGTGTAAGATCATGTATACCAATAAAGAATATTAGGAAGCAAATCTCTGGCACACAGATTAAAGTGAGATGATGGCAGGCAACCTACCAAATAATGAGATATATGAAGACAAAGTCACAAATGGACGACAGTTTCTTGTAGTTGATCATGACTACAGAGCTGTACTCAGTAATTGAAATGAGTGTGAAAAAGTTGTGTACATATGTAGTTCAGGAAGAACAGATAAAGGGAGCAAAATAGTAGAGTCATACAATTTTAACAAGAGGAAATCACTAACTAATAGAACAAAAGCTGGAATGAATGAGTTTCAAAGAAAAGGAGTACACAACTAACTCAATATTGGTATATACCATATACCCAACTGGGTATATGGGATTGCTTTGTACAAAATGCATTAAAAATGCAGAAAAAATACAGGCTTATGCTTGCCAAACACAAAATAATCTGTTTCTGGGGATTACAGATAGGAGAAAAAAATAGCACTGACATCTTCCATCTGACATTGCATTTATGATTTGGCAGAGAGTTCAAAAGAAGTTGATAAAGCTGGCCACAGTTCTTCATGCTCCTCCTAATCAATAAATCATCTACAAATGCTAACTACATAAAAAAAAAACCCAAAACCAGGAGTATAAAACAGTTCCCTAAATAAAAGATAATCTTTTTGTTACATATATATTTTTCTAAACATATGATGAAAATCTAATCTTAATAATTTTTCACACTTTGGGTAGTTTTACAGAATGAGATTGCTATTATACCTGAAAATATGAATTTTCTTAGTGACACTCCTGACCTTAAGTCAGTACCTATAAAAAAAAAAAAATCTTTTGGGCTTTTTGACATTATAGAGTAAGAAAAAAGGAAAGTACTTTCCTTCAATCTACAGTGTTTGAAAAGCAATCATAAATTAGAGAAATGTAGCAAGCTCAAGCAAAAGAAAATCAAAATTTAAAAATCTTGTTATATAATTGAAGTAAATATCCAATGCCCTTTTTTCTTTCATTTTCTTGTTCCTGTTTTTTTTTTCATTTGTTTCTTTGGTTTGGGTTTGGTTTATTTGGATTTTTTTTTTGCAAGGGCACTGATTTTTCCCCCTTCTTAAGTGCTGCTTATACTATTGTCAGAAATATTCATTAGAGTGGAAGCAGCTGAGACTTATTTTTGTTCATTGAATCTCATGTTAGCCAGAGAAATGTAGCCTTAAAAAATAGCAGGCCTTATTAAAAAGGAAAAATAATTTTATTAACAAATCCATAAGCCTTCATATAATGCAATATGGCAAAATATATAGTACTATAACTATCACACTATCAGATGTGCACTAACACTCATGAAAGCCTATTTAATCTGCTAAATGTATTTTAATGTGGTTACTGATATGAACAAAAGTGGCATAAAAAAATGAAGAAATTAGACTGTAAACTGTGAAAAACAGAATAGGATGATGTAATATTAGAAGTAATTTCTCACAAGAATCCTGTGCTGAATTAGAGCAACTTTCCAGCGATATGGCATTTCCTTCCTGTGCCACTCCATACTCCCTGAAAATATATAAAACGGAATGGGTTTTACAGTACATGGAGTCACGTTAATGTCAGTTACTCTCTAGGCTTTATGATTCCTTAAGGACACACCACAAAAAAAAAATCTTATTCCACAAATGAACTTAGTTTTTGTGCTGCAGACAAACCTGGTGCTGGTAAGATACAGTCAATGAATGCACTGGAACAACTGTCTGCAGCTCACCCTGCACTGAAATACCTTTCAGAAACACCACACTTGTAAGAATCACACTAAAACCAGATTTTTTTTTTTTTTTTTTTTTTTTCAGTTTCAATGAGAGTCAAAATGCTCCAAAACTTGATTTTAGAGCAACCAAACTTACAAGTACAAGTAATAAAATTTTGGCCTAGTTTAAAACAATTGGATGTCATTCAGAAACCTATTTTTCTAGTCAAACACTACAAAAACACTAGAACTGCATTCCACAGACAGTGTTTCAGGAAGCAACCTGCAAACAACTCCAAAGTAAGGAGTAGGTTCTCCTTACTCTTACCTAAAGAGTAAAAAATTGCAAATGAACACCTAAGAATAGTTGGCAGAAATTTGAAAAATATATCTAAGGTCCAAATTCAACACTTCAGGATTTTTGTGTACCAATTTGGACTACAGAGACTTTAAGTATCAGTACCTTTACAGGATGGGAATTACAGCTGCCTGACGCACTCTCCTTCCCAGCAGTATCAGCCAAAGCTCACATTTCCAGTCTGTGATATCTGGTAAAAAATTGAATGGAATGCCATGTCACTGCTCTGCAGATTTCTGAAACTGAAGTATCTGCTCTTTCTCCCTATGTAATGACTATAAGACCTCATATGCTGGCTTTTCTTTAACAAGCATACCTGATTTGAACTAGTTCCCTCATTTCTAAAAGAACTAAGGTTTTTAGGAATGTATGGGCTAATATGCTTTGCAGCTCCTTTTGAAAACTAGTGAATACCAGAAAAATTCTAATGTTGTGTTCAGTTGTTAGAAAAAAATGCCACCTTTGCCTTTAATATTCTTGCTAGAGATAAATGGACACTTTTTAAATGTCCAATGCATTTTTGATTTAGATAAATGCTGCCAAAGGCATTTGATTTTTTCATCTTAGTAATTGTTCATAGACTAAAATAAAGTGATGTAGAAGATTTCTATCAAAGTAAATGAAGAGAAATTAAAACAGAGCTGCCATGGGAGGACTTCAAGGTAAAATTATATTCCACAATGGAAGATGATCCTTTAATAGCAGAAGTCCTACAATATATCCTTGATAAAACTGGGAAATAGAAATTAGAATAACTTTTAGATTTGTACCTACGATCTTGTTTCTTATCAATTAAACACTAAACATATCCTAAAGAATATTTCTACTGTAAAGCTCATAGAGCTTTAAATATATGCTTTGGAACCTTTGACTTGGTTGAAGGGCTTTTGATTTTTGTTTATTTTTGTAATGTATAGGCACAAAAAAATAAAGTGGTTGTTCAAAATAATTTTAATACAATTTTGCAGAAAAGCAAAATATATAAATTTTATTGTTTCAACGTTAAGTTTTTTGGTTAATGAAGAAAAGCACTGTATACGTATTGATTACTACATGAACAATCAAATCTTTAAGGTGAAAAATTTAAGAGCTATGGAATGTTACAACAGGAATTTTCTTCTCAGTACTAGTTCCAACTAGACTTATGAATGAAAGCACAGATTGTATTTTAGAGTCTAAACAAATCCAAATAGTCTTCATGAAAACAATCCGAGAATTAAAAAGCAGAAAATAATCTTTTTCAAAAGTGAATCACAAATATTTTTACACGTGTGCATATATTTTGGTTCTGTAAATCTTCTTTTCAAATATCCAACCAGTAACTTCATTAGATGCTTCCTCAAATTTTAAAACTTTGCAAGAGATGGAAACTGTCCAATCATTAAGTAAAGCAGTAAAAAAAAAATTAAAAGCAATACGAACTGAGCTAGTCATGAGACAAGGAAAATATTCATAAAAATCATAATTTGTGTATCAAGAAAACAGATACAATTATGTGACTGTATTTATATTTTAGCAAAGCATGTAGGTAAAATGAAAACATATAGATTGCTGTATTTAATGGAATGGGTCAAATTCTAGGGCTGGAAATTTCTTCCAGCAGCAGATTTTGGACAAGAAAATATTGACAAGAAAGACAAAGGCTTTCTCAAAAGTAGAAAATAACTTGCACACTTTCATTTTAGGTATGGTGACACATACGTAATAATTTAGGTTAGGTATGAGCAGATATATAATATATGCATTTAAGGTATGTAGTAACAGCTCAGTATTACCACCAGTGCCTTCTCTACATTCAATAAAAAAAAAATATTCCTAAGATTACAAGTTCCACAATTTTCCTCACCCTTTACCTTAGATCTTCTGCAAACACATTGAAAATATACAGTATTCTGGATAAATCCAGAAATGCTCATATCTAGACTTCTTCCCTAGAAAATTTAGAATATATTCCTAATATTTATAATGCAGATGAAGTTGATGAAGATGGATGTCTGTGGCACACTATAGAGTGTCAAGTATTTTACTAAATGCACAGAATTGAGGTACTATGTCAGAAAAGGTTATTCATTATAGAAATAGTACAAATACTTTTAAGAAAATATAAAAATATTTAAACTGGTTTCAGATCCAATTTAATACAAAAGTTTGGAGAAATTTAATGACAAGAGAATCACGAAAGATAACAGTAAGTGTCTGGGGTTACACCATTTTTCTCACGTATTTTCTTCAACATTAAAGTGGATATTAATTTAAGATGAAAGTACCAAGGAATGCAAATCTTTCAGTGCATGCAAAATGTGCATTTTAACATATAAGCACCCCTGTGCTACAGCTACTCCACTTGGCAAAGAGGAATTAAAACATTTGGGTACTCATTTATTTATTCCAAATATAATCAATGTGATCTAACAGACAATGGGAAAAATCTCTGTAGACAAATTACATCTGTTGCTCCAATGAACAAGCTAGAATGCCATAAAAATAATATATTTATATATTCTATGGCAATAATAAAATAATTTTCAACTTTTCCCCTGAAATTTCTGTCTTCTACATATAACCATAAAAAGAATTCCCTTCTACATGTTGTTTCCATCTACATGTTATATATCCATTCCATCATTTTACAAGAGATTGATGGTTTTATTTTTATTAGAACGAATTTTATTCATTAAAAAATTAAAAGTAATCTATTTGTTTTATCTTATAAAGAATACATAGAAAAAAGATAAAATCAGAATGATTATATTATCTGATAATTTTGGTATATTTTTTCATATTTCCCATTGTTATACAAAAGAGTGAATGTGCTTTTTTGATTATGCAGTGTACTTTATCATGTACTTTCACAGTATGAAATAATACTTCATAATATATCACAGCACACATCAAATCTAGAAATATTTAAAAGAGGTGATTTTATTTAATTTTGATATACTAAGTGTGGTTTTGCAGAAGTGAACGTATCTTTATTTTTTTAACTGGCATTGTATACTTTGAAATAGATGACTGCTCACCTCTTTGGTAATATTTATCTAAAATTGAGAGAAAAATCTGAAGAGTAGAAGAGATATGCAGTCTATAGTTCTTTTTATTATTTCACTACTAAAATGTTCATTTTATGAAAGACTTTATAATTATTTGTACTCCAGCATATGATATTTCAGTGCAATGGGGAGCAAGGGGTTTTTAAATGTTAAAAAAAAGATTTTGAACAAAAAAACCAACAGTAATCCGTCCTAAATTTTAGGCCACTTTCACAGGTGTTCACAAAGTTCTGCCTCTAGGAGGGGTCAATATCTGCACTGAGGATTTAAACATAGCGTAGGTTGTTTTGTTTCATTCTAAAATTCACACTAAGACTCTGGTTCACCTAGAAAAATTAACATCAGGCAGGAGATGAGAATATACATTGTTCACTCCATAAGAACATACACTGGACATGAAGAACAGAAGGAAGAATCAAATCAAGAACTCAAAGTAGCACGATGCTGTGTGCAACTGCTGTTTTGTTAGAACTGTGCTAAATGATCATTCTCAAAATAACAATCCTAGGTTAAGTAACCTATCAAAATACAACTGACAGTCTATACGCTGGTATTCATCAAGTCATATTTTATTTGAATTCCTTAACACCTGCATTGCATTAATGACTTTGCATCCAAAGCATTCTTCCTGAGAGTGAGATTGATTAACTGAAATTAAGTAAATAATAAAATGCAAATATTCACAGTCATGCCGTTCAAGTGCATTCACCTAATTTTTTAAAAAGTAAGTACAGTTCAAGAAGTACAAGAAACAAGTGTATTTGAAACATTTTTTTAATCATGCTCATTTTCCTCCTATGTTCGGTTTGTACTTCAGTAATAAGGAAGAACATTTGTGCACTATTTCCCGTTTCTCAAGTAATAAAACAGAAACAGAAGAGATAGAAGACAAGGTCCACATACATTACAAATTATTTAGTCTCACAGCTCTTACACACGTGAATAGAAAAAAGGGAGAAAAACTATTGTGGAGTTATTTGCAGCACTTAAGTTCTCCAAAACCAAAGTGCAATTGAATAGAAAATGTTTCACTTTGTGAACAGCCACTGAAAATTCCAAAGATGCAAGTGTAAAAATATTCAAAATCTTGCAAAGAAACTCCTACTTTTATATATATAAACACACACATAGGCGTGCAATTTCATATGCTTTTGGAAAGCCAGTACAGTAAACCTTTTAAACGAAATCGTCTTAGACAATTAAGTTTCATTACAAAATTAAATCATCTTTATTGGACAAATAACTAAAACTAAATTAGACAATTTAGTTATCTTTAGTTAAAAGCAGAAACTTGTACAGTAGAAGGGAGTCTTCAAACACCTGCTGTGTTTTGAAAGCAAAAATTTACGCGAAAAGCAACAAAACAGCTAACCTATTCTTCCAGAATCCAAGATGCATAACCAGCGTGTTCATTTGCAATCCACCTTAGAAAAAAAAGCCTATGACTCGACAATCATTTATTTAAAAGGCAGTTTTATTTTACCACCCTATATAAAAAGGCATCCTAATTAAGACACTGCACAATGCAGAACTAGATTTATAATAGTATTGCAAATATATGTTTTTAAAGCTATATTCATAGCAATTTTCCCTTTACTATTACACCACATGGTGGTTTACTGTATTGAGTTGGAAATACTAGCAATTATATATTTTGAAGTTTTTTATCACTAGACTTTATATTGAAAGTCTGGGAGAAAGCAAACACTAACACTCTTATTCTCCTCCACAATAATACATTCTAAACACTGGCAAATGAGACATTCAGCTGGAGCCTGAAAGTAAAACAAAAGTTGCTTTTTTGTTCTACTACAACATGTTAGTTATATAACAGTTGCTTTTCACGGTAAGAAGGGCTTATATTTCAGTTTAAAAAACTATTCCAGTAACAATATCAAGAACCAATGTGCATCCATAATGTAGCTATCATATGCGTACACAAGAGAGAATTTTGCAATATTTATTACCTCTATTCATTGTTAGACCACAAAGCTTTCATCTCCTGCTTTGGTACAAAACAAGATTGCACTCAGGAACAAATTTCAGAGAGAGAAAGTATATACAAGTATACACAGTGCAGAACAAAGTATGAGAATAAACCAAAGTCTAACTGAAGTAAGTGCAACTATGAAGTAAATAGAGAACCCGTCAACTATAAAGCAGAGATGCTGCCTAGCCCCAAATCCAGTTTGAGATACAGATTGTCAGAGTGGTGAGAGTAAGAACTTTAAAACCTCGTAAGGAAATCCTTGTGTAAGTCAGGGCTTGGTAAAACAGTCCTCTGCTGCACCAACAAGACAGAAACTGCCTGTCAAAGCATGTAAAATACTCATCCCTAAAAAACTAAGAAAAATTTTAAAATATCTATGAAAAAGTAAAAAATCATCTAGAACTCCACTCTAAAATGAGCATGTCACTACACAGGACTACAGGGTTTAGGAAATGAACATGCTTTAAGAAGCACAAAACCATGGCTATATAAAAAAATTGCTGTATAATGAAAGAATTCAGAAACCACTTGTTTGTTGGTTTTGTTGTTCTGGGTTTTTTTTGGTTGTTTTATTTGGTTTGATTGGTTTCTAGTGATAGCTAGTGGCTATTTATATTCTACTAAAAAGATAAGAAACTGTCTACAATTCACATTACACTAATCCTGAAAGCCATCCCCCTTGTTGGATGCTGTGGAGAGCCTGTTATTTAGTTAGTTTTAGATTTGAGGGTGCTGTTCAAGTGAAATGATAAGTAGAAGACTATTTGGCTTTTGTGCCTGAAGTTTCAAAGATATATTCAACTCAGATACCTGAAAATTATTGTTTCATTTGTGGCAACTTACATTCAGCTTTCCTCACCAGTAGAGAATTTTAATGAACTTTAAAAAATTGACTTGAACAAAAGCTGAATATATGGACTTTTCAAAAGTTGATAAGCATTTAGACAACTTCAACTGTCTCAAGTTCAACAGTAGCAAAACCAAAAAATTTTTACACAGGAGATTATGATAATATGCCTGGAAGATGATAGTAATGACATGGTGAGCTAAAGTACATTTTTATTACACTTCAAAAATTTGATTTGTAAGAAAGCATAGCAAGATAGGAGAGTATGCTAATCTAAAATAAACAGTATGCTGCTGGTTTATCAAAATTTAAACTGTGGTGGTTTCAGCTTCTGATGGCCGTATTTTACTTAACATAGGTTACCTTTGATTTTACCTTTTTTTTCTTATAACGTTACTGCACATACATCACAATAAAACTTAAGGCCTTGACAGTTTTTGCTCTTCTATTATTTCTACTAGTCACAAAAACTAAGAAGCTAAATTCTGTTCACTAAAACCAAGTTCAATATTCTACTACATTTGGATCATCAATCTATCATTAGTAGATAAAAACTGACCATGTTGGACTTCAAGCTGAAGTAGCTCATACTTCAAATGCTGCAAAGATTTAATTATTATAGACTATTAAATGTTATCTAAAATTCTTTCTTGAAACTGAAAAGTACTTATATCTTCTTAATTAGTTTATGTGGCATTTAAATAACTTTCCAATTATCACAATTTGGTACCCATATACAACATCCAACTGCTTGTTATTAATTTGAACAGTCATTGGAAAGCTCAAGTACCAAACAACCATTTGGTTATCTGAGACTGAATGCTCACACAGCCTAGAGGACGTCATTCCTGTCTATAGTCAAGGGCATTGATAATGTAGAATGGGAAAATTTAGAATACCTTTAACTATTAACAATACCTGTCAAGAAAAGCATGGAGTTCTTTACATCTCTAAGCTACAAAGCGTGAGCAATTGCAAAGAATGAATCATAGGCTGCTAAGTGTATCAGCCAATGATTACACGTAAGATAATTATCTTTTTACAGAGGTTATTAAAGAAAACTATAGTCAATCATTAAATGCTGTATTACAACCCTCTGAAGGACAACCTTGTCAATATTAGTTAATTCAGGAAATAAAACCAAAGCATTGTGAATGAGGCTTTTCATTTGTAAGCAGCAATAATGGCTGATTTTGAATGAAAAAGATTTTAATATCTTGGAAAAAATATACAGATTTTGTTTTTCAACACTGAACCAATTTTTAAGGCAAGGACAAAACTAGATTTCAGTTTCACAAGATTTTGAAGGCACAGATATTGTATTAATTGACATACTTCCACTGTATAAAAGCCACAGAAGTGCTTCAAGACAACCTTTTTCAAGTGCTAGAGAGACATCATCGAAAGTGGTCTTTTGTTTAACATAATGGATTTTTTTTATGCAGCTTGAAATCATGCCAAACCTCTTGCTGTGATATGTAAAATAAGCAACATATAAACACTTAGAAGCATGGACACATACTGCAGATGAGTTTTTATCACGCCTACTGATAGTTCAATAGGGGAAAAAAATTCATATGAAAGCACATTGGAATAATTTCTTATATAGACCGTTCTAAAGACACTCAGAAGTTAACTGTACTGTGAAAATTTATCTAAATATTGTTACTATGTGGCCATCCAGTGCACCACACACCCAGTGTTTCACACGGTGAAATATAACTGCTGTAGTTCTTCCAAAACAAGAAAAAAGAACTTCATTCTCTCAAGATAATGAAGCTTCACTGGAGAAAAGACATACTCTGTTACACACAAGGAGTTGCCATTTTTAACAAATTAAATATAAACTTTGTGCAAGTGACACATGCATGGACAGCCAACTTAAAGGACAAGAACATTTGCATGCGGGAAGAGTTAAAAGCAAATATAAAATTCTCAAGGCTCCTGCTTGCACCTCTAAGGTCACACCACACACTAAAACATAGCATTTCACGCACTTAAACCCATCTAACTTGTTATTGCAGTTTACTAAATCTAGGTACCAATAGATTCTTTTTACTACGAAACGCAGATGCCTTTTAACAAATGCAAGTAACTATAGGCATGTATCCTGGTGACACAACTCTTTACCCTGACTTTACACCACATAAAGAGTCAAACTGAAAGTCACTGGCCTAGTATCCAACCCTTTTGAAATGGTTTTAAGCTACTTGTCTCTGCAGTAGTACTTTTTTCCCCACAAGTGTCGAGCGGCTGACCAAGGGTGGCAGACAAAATAAAGCCTCCTGAAAAAAATCCCCACACATAAGTCACTCCTCTAAAATACACATCACAGAGTCAAAACTAAAATAAACCAGACTTGACTTGTATAGACATATTTGGATTAAAAGAAGTGTGGGAAAGCTTAGTTTTGTTTGTTTCAGGTTTTTTCCTTCCAGGAGTTAAGCAAAAGGCCCACAATAACTCAACAGAGAAGAGCTGGAAGTCTTGAAAGCAGTTAGGATAGCAACAAACAAAAAGCAAATGGCAAAAGTCACAATATTTTAGCTTCTAAAAACCTAAGATAGTTCATTTTAAAACAAACCATCTTATATTACTTCTCTAGTAACTCCTGAAGCACAAGGTATTTAGGCTATTTTATGATAGCCTCAAGTGATAACTTCAATCTTGTCTTTATATAGTTTTAAATGACTGCAGCAAAATCCAAGACAACAGTAACAACTACTGGGTAAAAAGTAAATGTATTCTATATGAGAATTTAGAGGGAGCAGATCAAGCACAAGTTTCATGATTTATCCCAGATAAACCTAGATAAAATTTTAAAATTAAGAGACAGAAATCCTATTTCACTTATCTGACTACCACTTCCATGTTATATTACTGTGATTAAGACAAGCTTATTCCAACTCACATCTTCATTTCTGTAAATATCGGAGCCAGACAGTGAAGCAATTTATCTCAAAATACATGATGATTTAAACACCTAAACAAAGTATTTTCCCTGAAAGGCCAAAGGTAAGATAGAGTGATATACCTAGATAAAAATGCTAACATTCAATTAATCAAGTACTTTTCCAAAAATAAGAAATAATGCATTTATTAATTAAGCCTTTAGTATTAAAATGCATTTTAACATGGCTTTACTGCACTAGTTAATCAAAGAGCTTCCAGAGACCATTAACATATTGCTATTAAAATCAAAATAAATTCTCAGAAATTACCACTGGCCAAGGCGAAGTGAAGTATACCTTCAACACACCAAAGATTTAGTAGATGAAAGCACAATGAGTCAGCCAAAAAAAGGTAGGACCCTTTACATCTGCTGTCACCACTCCCAAATACCAAATTAGCATAAAATTATTAGTATTTCCAGTGAAACATTCAGAAATTTTCTTACAATAAAATTTAATTCTAATCTCAAGTATAATTAATGAAAATGGGATTCATTATTCAGAGTTCATATACAAAATACTTTGGTGCTGTAAGTTCTTCTCAATTACAGAAATGCAAAAATTATACTGCACTGGGCTCACAAGTTAAACTTTTGACTTTGCTGAATTTATCTCTAAAATTTTTCACCACCGAGGCATTGATTTTCTCTCTTGTTGCTTATCAAGTGACCACAATTTTTAACAACCATTCTAAAAAGAAAATAGATATATGTAACTGCCAAACCATCAACAATTACATGCAAAAGGCTTCTTCACATTATACTACAGAACCAATAGAAAACATATCATAGCAATCATACAATGATGATTTTACAGTGAGAGCAGGGATGCCTACCAAAAACTGAGCTATACAGTATCAAAAAAATAATGAATCAAGGTACTGGCCCATCCAATTGAAGCTAGCCAGTACAGGAGGGGACAATATAAAGATTTTTTTTTAATACATTAATAACAAATAGCAGTGCAGAAATAACACTGGATGAGGATGGTCACCTCACAAACAGGGACATGGACAAGGCAGAGGTAATTAATGCTTGCTTTGCCTTCTGTACCTATAACAGACTAAGGGTGGCCCAGTGTCCCAAGCTCTGAGGCCATGTCTGTGAGAATGAGAGACTCCCAGTCAATCCTGAACTTGTGTGGGATTTGCTGCTCCAGCTGGATCCTTATAAGCCAAAGGGGCCTGATGGGATTCATCTGAGAATACTCAAAGAGTTAGCAGATGTCATTGTGAGGCCTCTCTCAATGACTTTTGAACAGTCTTTTGAACCCAGAGTGGTCCCAGTTGACCAGAAGCTGGCAAATGTCCCAATTTTCAAGAAGGGCAAGGATGACCCTGGAAACTACAGGCCTGTCAATCTCACTTCAGTGCCTGGCAAAGTTATGAAGATTGCACTGAGAGATACTGAAACACACCTGAAGGACAACAGTTATTGGCCACAGCCAGCATGGTTTCATGACAGGAGAGTCCTGCTTGTCTAACCAGATTTCCTTCTAGGAAATCACCAAGTTGATCACAAGGGAATCACCAAGTTGATCAAGGGAAGCCAGATGATGTAGTCTTTTTTGAATTTCATTAAAGTTTTCAATACTGTTTCTCACAGAATCCTTCTGGACAAAATGTTCAGCACACAGCTGAATAAGCACATCGTGGGATGGGTGAGCAGCTGGCTCACGGGTCAGGCTCAAAAGGTAATAGTAGATGGGGTGACATCAGACTGGCAACCTGTCACTAAAGGGGTTTCACAGGGCTCCAGCTTTGGGCCAGTGCTCTTTAACATCTTCATAAATTACTTGAATGCAGGTCTCAAAGGGATACTAAGTTAGTTGGCTGATAAAGCCCTGCAGAGAGACCTTGACAAATGAGAGGGCTGGACAATCACCAACCATATGAAGACTAACAAAGACAAGTGCCAGATTCTGCACCTGGGATGTGGTAAGCCTGGATTAGATACAGACTGGGGAAGGAGAGACTGGAAAGCAGTGCCACAGAATGGACCTGGAGGTCCTGCTTGACAGAAAGTTGAATGAGTCAGCAGTGCCCTGACAGCCAGGAGGGTCATCCACACAGCAGCACCAGACAGATGGAGGAGGGGTTTGTCCCACTTTGTTCAGTGCTAGTGTGGTCTCACCTTGAGTTCTTGTGCAGTTTTGGGCATCACAATGTAAGAAAGGTATAAAGCTATTAGAAAGCATCCAAAGGAGGAGGAAAGGCAGATAGTGACTTCTTGTCTGGGGTGATCAGTGACAGGACCCCAGAGAATGGCCTGAAGCAGTGTCACGGGAAGTTTAGGTTGTATATTTGGAAAAGGTTCTTCACCCAGAGGGTGTTTGGGCCTTGGAACAAGCTCTCCAGGGAAGTGGTCACAACACCAACCTGACAGAGTTCAGGAAGAGTTTGGACAACACTCAGACACGCGGTGTGACTCTTGGGGATGATGCTGTGCAGGGCCAGGAGCTGGACTTTCATGATTCTTGGGGGTCCCTTCCAACTCAGGATATTCTATGATTCCATGATCCTCCCAAAAGAGAGGGTCCTGGCAAGTTTCATGATGTCCAGGCAGCCTTAAAAGCAACACATATGTATTTAAAATTTCTACTTATGAGTTCCTGAAATTACAATGACAAATTTTTTCTTCCCCTCTTGTAAACTTTAGTTCCATTTCAAAACTTCAAGCCTTGCTTTGCAACTCTGCAGGCAAGTAGGGTCTTAAACACTCCAATCTCTTATTTGCTGGTAGAATTTGGTAAGTTCTTAAAAAACACTGCAGAATCTACATTGAAAATACAGATTGTTTCAGAAAGACAGACAGACAAGTGGCAGTGTGTGGGGAATGAGCAAACAAGAGGGCTACTCTACAAAATCATCAGTACTATACCTTCCTCTTCAGAGATATTTGAAATTATATTGCACAGGTCTCCTATACCTGTTCTCCCTCTTCCATAAAATAGCAGTTTTACTGTTATTGTGACCTTGGCTATAGGAAGATTTCATCACTCCCTTTATGCTTTGGTTTTCTATATTTTCCTTCAGCCATCTAACAAAACAGGAGCATCTAATCAACAATAGGGTAATAATACAATATTAATATTTCCAGAACAACTTTTGTATTTAATTCTCTGTCTCTCTAGGAAACAAATACTTTCCTATTTTAATTATTGTAACATCTTCTGAAAGTCTCCAGTGGGATTCAATTGCAAGTTTTTCAAATGGTATTGCACCTAAATTTCATTCACTTTATAAATAAGCATACAGCAGCTACCCCAGATGATTAAAACTTCTAACCTAATTTTTGAAGTGATCTGAGACTATGCAAATGGTAAGTGGGCTTTACCACCATTTAATTGCTAGACTGGATTGGATACAAGTTATTCTGCAGAACTAACACTGTTCAAACTATAGTTTTGATATATGATTTAACTAAAAAAATTACTTTTAGTTTTATGATTTCTCCTGCATCATCTTGGTTTTGTAAATTAATTTTCAGAATGGAAACTCTGATGCAATAGTTGTGTCCTCGCTGCCAAGTAAAATTATCAATTATCTTGAAAGTATGAACCAATAACATCCTAGGTTTTGTAATTACTGAAGACTCCTTTTAGAGGTACATCTACAGAGTATTACAAGTCACTTATTGGGGATGAAAATTACACATGATGGAAAACACTAACCTGCCTGTGCTTTTGTAAATAAGTACATACTAAATATGCATATTTTAGCCAAAAACATAAAGCAAATGGGTAAGAAAATACCATCTGATAATTTCAAGATTCTTGATCTTTCTATGTATGTATATCATTTAAAAACAGGAAAAGAGTTAAAACCAAAATTTTACTTTTATATTGGAGTTTGTCACTGCTAAATATGTGAATGTATGCTAATGTTTTTAGTGTTGAAAAATTATTTACTATTTGAAGAATAATTAACATAATTTCATAAAATGAGCCATTGCAACAGCAAAGATTTATGTATCAAATGAAAGATACGGATGTATCTGATAGATATAATAAATCTAACTCTAAATCCAAATTGCATGCATCCTTGTGTGTATGAAAGAATGCAAGACAGAGCACATGCATCTGCATCTAAGAGGGAGACTGTCTGAAAGGGTGCTTACTGGAAAAAGTGTGATAAGTGTAAAGGAGAAGGTATATTATCAACAACTATTGAAAGTGCAAAATTCTAAACACAGCATGCTACCACTTGAAACTACACAAATATACATTAAGGTCCTCTGTGAAATCAAGCCAAAAAACTCAGCAAATGCTTCCATAAAATCAAGGTCTCTAATAACCCACTGCCTCCTTTCATCAGGTCAAGGTTTTGAACATGGGGTGTGGGGAGAGTATGAGGGGAGAGACTATTGTTTTTACTCCTGTTTATTCCCACGTGCAAGTCATATTATCTGAAAAAAATATCCCCACAAATCATGCAGGGCTTTTTGTTTAAGTATCTTTTTATCTTTTTTGCAACAAAATTACCATAATTTCCTGGTAAAATCCCAAACCATCAACATTAAAGCTGTCATTGCTTTATTAACACTGCAGTTCATACTCAGTGCAAAATAATAATGCTGTGCCACAAGCGTAAGAATCTAGCTCCTACTGAAAGCACGTGAAAGGTTTTCATCAGTCAATCAAGAATGCATTATAAATGCAGTTGTGCAAAACCAGTTATCTTAATGAAACCAAAAATATCAGATAAAAAGTGAGAAAAATTTAATTGTATGAACCTTAAAAAACAAGGTGGGCATATATCATATTTTAAAATGATATAAGGTATTTAAAATTGCACTTATCGGTGGTAAGTATTTAAGTAAAATTAATATCAAATGGATAAAATATAAAATAACTTCAATATTTATTTACAATTTCAGGCCATTTTACAGAAAATACATTAATTTAGTTATGTAAACAGTTCTTTTGAAAGGGAAATATATTATTTAACTGATTTTTCAATCTTGAGTCTTTATGCTTCCCCACTCATATTCAAATACTAAAAATATGCACAACTGATGCAAGTACAACAGCAAATCAAAACTCTCAGTGCCTGAAATGCCATGAAATTTAACTCCTTAGAAGTGTCTTACAAATTATTCTCTAATGTTGGGATTTGATCAATAGTTTACAGAAAAGAGCTAAAAACATGGCAGTGTTAAAAGGCAGGGTTGCCAGTTCTTTCATGGTCCCAGAAAACGTAGAGGAAGTTGGCAGGATCAGCTCAGCTCCACTGTGCTCCTGAAAAATATAAAATACCAGTGTCCACTGGATCATTGGGTCCTTAGCACTCTGGCACTACTTATGAAAAAGATTTTGCTGATGACCATAATGGTGCTTTAAAATATGGAGTAAGACAAATTTGTCAGTAGGCGTGATCTTTCAGTTTTTATGTTTCATTCTCTAAATACATACTAATTATAGGTAAAAAGTGCTTTGCATGATGACAAACAAATTAGGATCTCACCTCTGGGCATTATTACTTGTGCAGAAATATTACAAAAAAATTATTTGAATTTAAATTTTAAAAAAATATGTGGAAACTGTATACACCTATTTTATTCCTTTTTTATCTAATGAAATTACATTTTAATTGTTAATCTCACATATATACTAGCAACACCAACTGGAACTAAGGTTGAGAGGCTCCAACAGGCTCATAAAACCTCCCCCTCACAATGTAGTCAGTAATGTAAGTCCTTTGATGGTGGAAAACACAAGCTTACTAAAAAATCAAAGTGCTGGCACCTCACTACTAGTGTCTATATATGTTAACCAAACCAGGACTTCAAAACATCCATGGAAAACTGTTGGTGAAATTTGGAGATGACACCACTAGAAGTCCCCGTGGACATGCTGTCTTACACCTGGAATCTTAGCTGGAACTTATCAGTGTTATGCAAGTCAAAGATTTCATCAGGAAAATTTGGCTTGGAAAGGGGGCTCTATAATAAAAATATAAAATAAAATAAAAATACAAGTGAACAATTCTAAACAGCAAAGTCAGAATATTTATTATTCTGTACCTGCTCAGTTACTGTCATCAAAGCAACACAGAAGTACAGAAGTACAAAGATTCAACAAACTTGTTATGTAACAGCAGTTTCCTAAGGAAGTCCATCAATATTTCATCTACTCAGAACTTGCCAAATTCTTTTGTGTCATAAAACAAATTTATCTAAGCTTGGACAGATTTTTTAAACTAGCATTTGAAATCTGCAAAATCTATAAAAATAGATACATATTTTGCTATATAACATAGTAATTGCTATATAACACAGCTCCTATTAAAAGCAAAAAAGTACAGGAAAAATGTTAATTTGCATACATACTGCAGTGCTCAGTAAAACACATATATAATGTTATATCATGTACAAAATACAAATTGAAAACATTTAAAAAATTAAGAAGACCCACAGTGTTGTCCCTGAACAATAGAGAAAAGCAGACAGATATATGAGAAATATTCTAATCCAATCTTTTCCCAGTTCAACAACAGAGATACTACAATGCCACCAATTTCTCAACATGCCAAGTGAGTTCTAGAACAGGCGTATTCTTTTTCACTTCCTTTTTCAATATCTGTCAAGGTAATGCCAGCAGGTAGGTAACAGAAATGTAAATTCAGTGCTGCAGAACTAATTCACCATACACAGTGCAACTTTTTGTTTACCAACTAAAATCAGGTGCATTAACAGAAAAAAGGTTACACTGCACATAAGAGCTTCTAAAATTTGTGAAAGTCTTTCGATTTTGAAGGGAAAAGAGCACAACTCCTAAGAATATTATAGAATATTCACTTTGGAGTATATAGAATTTGAACTAAAATGGAAAGAGGGTAAGTAAGAAATTGGTGAAGTAAACATGAAAAATGTTGCCTAAATAAGACAAACTAAAAATTACCATGTACTCTAGTGAAAGAACAATTTCTAAATATCAGTTCAGTGAAAATATTATCTTTGCCTTTTCTGTGCTAACTTATAATTTTTTAAAACTGAAAAATGAAGTTACATTAACATCTCTCATAAACATTTTTACCTGGTATAAGAAAAGGAAAAACGTATCTCAAAATGGTCAAAAAATAAAGAACTTCAAAAAGAAAGGCTGTGCAATTCATTTCTATAGCAATCCAAAACTAAGAAAAATTCTCCCAAGACTTTGCCAAAGAATAGAACTATTTTTCATGATGTGGCACAGCTTCATCCTATAGTGGCCAAAACAATTTTTAATTCCAAATATTACAGAAAATGTTAAGTCTTCATATTCTTTCCTCTGCCACTCAAACTTGTGGTTTTATACAGAAATTTTCATTTACTTGGAAATAATATGTTATGATATATATCACATTGTTTTGAGATACCCAACTGCATTCGTATTTTTATATGCAAATGTGATAGTTCACCACCAAATGTATGATCACTCACCTATCAATGGTATTTTGTTAAGAAAGGCAAGAAAGTCGAAGACTTCTCTAGAAAGTCATGACACACTGAAATACTACTACACACTATGTTTTAGAATAATATTTATCTCCCACATATGTTTTCTTAGAAAGCAGAACAGTGATGGAAAACTTATCAGTACAGTCTTTATATGGCACCATTACTCGCAACATATTTTATAATTGTTGTATCTGAGACCCAAAGATACTGAGACTGCAAATGTACAGTCAGACACATGCAGGAGAAACTGTACTGAAGACTGTAAAAGAATAGAAAGATTTTAGTACTACAAAAAGACTACAAAAAACCAGAACCGAACAGTTCTTATTGGTTACAATCACAACAACGCTGAAATGTTTTCAGCTATCCATTGTTGACTTCCTTCATATGATGAAATATTTACATACATTAGATATATGATATGTCCATATCCAGTATTTGGTAGATACAATAGTAAGCCTTGCTTACAGATCTGACAGATGGGAAAG
>NW_008239553.1:17599281-17638440 GCF_000691975.1 Corvus brachyrhynchos
AAGAGTGGGGTAAAGAATGCATCCAATTATGACTGCACCTCTGAAATTGTCTGAGGCTCTTTTTAAAAATATATTTCCATTTCAGGTGCTTACAAATGAAATATCACTTCACAACTCATTGAATACCTGTAAAAATTATGCAGGGTTTTCAAATGATTCACTTCCTGAAAAATTGTTTGCACCACACAAGACACACAAGTACATAGCACAACTACATAAGGAATTTACAACACTTTACTGTCCCATATGACAAAAGAGACTGACTTCCTACAAAACAGGCACAAAACTATTTCTTTCATAGCACAGTAATAAAAGATGTGGGAAAAAGAAAGCTTGAGGAAGTTTGTCCATAGAGAACACTTCATATCTACCAGACAGTTTCTCAAGACCTCCGTTCTTTTCCATGACTTTTAAGTATATGTAACTTTTATGTACTTTCAAAACTAGCCATGACAACGAAGCATTCATCAAGCCTGTCTTTGCCAAAGAGTTAAACTAAATGCACGATCATGAAGCATCTACAACCAAAATACAACTGGTTCAGATATTCTCAGATACAATCTCAAGCTATGAGAAACAGCAATGGGAAAAGGCTGTTCATAAAAATAATACTGAATCTAGAAGTACATCTTTGGCTGTAGGACTAAAAATAGTCAATACTCCACTTATTTTACCTGGAAAATTGCTCCGCTGACTTAGTTCACTAAAATCAGAATGACATACCAAAACGCAAAAACCAAACCCATATTTTAATCTTCTAGTGACCAAGCACTTACATTTATAATCTAATAATGCTGGTTTTAGCTTCTTCTAGCCTCAGTAGTAGGCAGTGGTAAACAAGACAAGAACCTTTCTGCTTTCATCCTCTCAGATTCTGCAAAATAACTTAATCTTATATTTTAAAATCTCTGCTGAGATTCAAGTTTTGTGAAAGAAAAAAATGAAAAAGAAAATCCATTTTAAATAAAAAGTGAATTTCTTTAACTTCAGATTTATGTATCTCACCTTGAGACTGCACAGACATTAAGACTTGTGCTCTGAATCAATCTTGTGCAAAACGAGTATCAGATTATACCAATTCTGTTGAAGTCTCCAATTGGCAAAATAAATTTTTTACTTTAAAAGCTGATCTCAAAAAAACCCGACAAGCCAGCCAAACATTTTTCTGATTACCTTGTAGGAAAGAATTTCATTTTTTAGGAAGCAAATGATCTAGTGGCAACAGAATCAGAGTCAGATGCACAAACTGGACTCCAAAAAAATCACATCTTAAAATTAAGGAGGCCTTGGAATAGTGAGGACAAATCATAAAAAATCATCATCATTTCAAATATGTAGTCCTCATGCTCAAGAAATACCTAAAGAGTGTTAAGAGCTTCTACACTTAACAGTATTTTCTACGCAACAAACATTTCTTGACTTTGTGTTACAATGACCTGCCATACATATACAAAATAGCTGAGGGTGGGAGATGACTTACCAGTACAATCTTTATATGGTACCATTACTCGCAAAATATTTTATATTTGTTGGATTGAGGGTTAATAATCAAAGAAAAACATCACATATCCTATATCTTTGAAATACTGTAAACAGTTTGTTCTCATCAACACACCAATGTCAAAATCGGGGGAAATAACTGCCAAAGGAATAGCTTGTCTGTGACAGAAAAAACTGAAAATGTTTTTTGGCATGCTAGAAAATTATCCAGTGGTTTACTACCATAAACATTTCGGGGAAAAACAAAACAAAACAAAACATCAAAAACCCCCACTTCCCCTATAAATGCAAATATTTTTAGGGTAATTCCTTACATATTCATTATCATTTAGGGTTCACTGAGCCTAAAATCAAATTACTGTGTAGCAGATATGAGCCTTCTCTTCTCCTGCATTAATTGCAGTGCAAAAAGGGAGGCCAAGATATATAAGATGAAGAGGATATCTTACGTGTTTTATTATACTACATGAAGGTGATTAAATTCACCACAGTTCTAAAGATGAAAAGACAAATACATACAGACCAAATAAAAATCAGAAAAGTTAATGCTGATAACTTTGAATAGATTTTTAGTATTTTTAAATACTATTTGATTGTGCTAAGACTTATTAACAGGTGTTTAGAAGATTCTTCTGTTAACTAATGTTAAGACAGGGGTGTAAAAGAACTTGCCAAAAAAATCAAAGTCGGATTCTGTCTTTTGGCCACCTACAAATGAGCTGTTTTCCCATTCTAGTTCATCCTAAAAAACATAACCTAAGACAAAGCAAATGAGATGAAATTATTTAGCATCACTGACCCATAAATCAAGCATCTTGCTAACGGTTAAAATCTAGCACACAGGCTATGCCAGATATAAATCTAGCTGCATAACTAGCTACACTTGCTTTTAACACATACAGGCGGCATTTCCAGTTGCTAGGATATTATGTAGTATATTAAGTTACTTGTAAACATCCTCACAGAGTTGATATACAGAGCTTGTCATAACATTGAGGGAGAGTAAAAGCTCTGAACATACCACTATATTCAGAAAATAATTCTGTGTAAG
Organism: Corvus brachyrhynchos; assembly: GCF_000691975.1. Taxonomy (NCBI): domain Eukaryota; kingdom Metazoa; phylum Chordata; class Aves; order Passeriformes; family Corvidae; genus Corvus; species Corvus brachyrhynchos. The sequence continues at coordinate 17,601,833 of NW_008239553.1, forward strand.
AGTTTGATTTATTCAATATCCACTTTTAGAACCCACAAATGCGAAAGAAAGAGAAACCAAACAAACCACCAAAGCATACAACAAAACCAGTCCGTGTTTAAAAGAAAGCATTAAATATGAGAGCCTCCTATTTGCAGTGATTTTCCTTTTACTTCCCCTCTGTTGATGACTGTCCTCTGTATGACTCTTCCCTGAAGATGTAACACAGATAAAAATCTGTGGCCACAATTAAATCAGAAATTGATCATCTGACTTTCTACTGAAGACCAATGCAGATTATTTTGAATTCATCTTATCCATTTCTGAAAACACTTACAGTCTTTCAGAGTAATATCTAGGTTTCTCTGCCCAGGTAAGATATATTTAGTCCCCTCATACACAAGACCTAAATCCTACAAGATTATTTCTTCATTTTAAAATTCATTTTTAGGGGTTTAAAATGATGAGATTAAGTCTTATTTCACTACCTCCTCAATTGACTAAGACTCCCAAACTATATTCTAATTATTTGAATTAAAAACTTATGTGTTTCTCTATAACCTGTACTAGAAACAGCAAGAAGGCTCTGAAAATCCCCATGAAGCAGTAGTCAGATCCTCTTACTCTTGATTATTCAGCCTCAATCCATTTATTTTGCTTAAACTCTCCGAATGGAAGTAGCATATCTTGAGAAACCTGAGACACTCAGCGATGTGCTTGAGCTCCTAAACCAACCATCTATCCAGACATATCTCAGTTTCACTTAAGGTTTGGGCCAGATGCTCACTCTAATTAGTCCATTTTTTACCCTCCATGGAACAAATTCCCTCAAAGGCCAAGTGGGACTATGACCAAGGCAATCAGGTTTCCCAATGCATACAATCAAGTAACTAAAACTCCAGAATGTTTTCGGAGTTGTGCATTTTACACATAGCTGCATCACTCACATGCAAACATACTGCTTCACTATAATATAAAGTTCTAAAAGCAGGACAGTACATGCCAATCTGCTTAAATCCTGATCATTAAGAGTTGAGAATACTTTCTAGAAATTAATGAACACCATTTGACCCTTCCGATGCAAGTGTCTAGCCAAAACACTACAACAGTAGAACTGAAGTACTATTATGTTCTAAGCCATTAATCAACATCTACATAACCTCTTAATTTGATAGTTGCACTTAATCTCACTGATATATGAAAGTAGTAACATTAAAGTTCTACATCAGATTACATTTGTTCACGAACTGAATTGCTATTTTACTTTTACCTGGATTTACACTACAGTGGAGTACAAACCTGAAACATAAAACTCTGAAAACACAAACGTCTTTATGAGTCCTCATTGTTCAGTATGAATATAATCTCCTGAAACAGCTACAGTCCAATAATTGAGTTGACTAAATATGCAGTTTTCTTGAACTTCATAAAAAAAGAAAGGACATGTCTACCACAAGGTGACAAAAATTCCGTGCATGCTATATTTAGAAGACACCATCTCAGTTATTCAAGGAGTAAGCAACTTACCTGTGTGATGTAATGACAGAGTATGAGGAGTGGTTAAAATGTTACTAAAAAGCGGGTTTTCAAGTGAGAGGAATAGAAATAAATGCTTACCTGAAAAGTGAAAAATATACAAATGCAGGTAGATTCAAAGGAAATAACTCTTGTAAAAGTCTAGCAGAAAAGAAAAAGAAAAAAAAAAAAAGAAACCCAACCCATATACTTAGCTGCTTTTATATGCCCACTTCTATAACTGATTTCTTATTGAACATCATTCAGTAATTTCAGCTGAAAACTAAATTATATTGGACTAGGAAATTCAAACTCCATCACATTTAGAAAAGTGTGCTTTAGTATGGCTGTAGCCATTGAAGGAAAACAAGTATTGTTGGTACTAATACGTAACACTTATGTTGGCAGTCACTTAAATATCTTTACATTTAATCAAATATCCATTTTAATTACATTAACACCATTGCATTGCATTCACACATTAAAAAACTAGTTTGATACATTTTCATTCACATGCATTCATGAAAAAGAATATTCAAAAGCATGAAGTATAACATCTTTTTCATTTTATTACAGAAAAAAATGCAATATTTACATTAAAGATATTTATTTCTTTAATGTTTTTTTAAAAAAATGCAACCTAATAAAAAATGTATCTTTATTGTAGTAATTCTACAAATGAAAATCAAGACAAATTGTCTGTTCAATTGTAATTCCAACTCCAACACTCATTCATTAAAGTTCATGACCTATACAATACTTCCTTTGTTCTATACTTTTATATAATACTTTGTGAATACATTGTATTATCACCTAATTTAAAAATAAGAAGACTATCTAACACATTTAATCAGGGGCAGTATGATACAAATTAACATAGCTTTACGCCTTCCCTTCCTTATTTACATTGAACTGCTGCTTAGCCCATAAAGAACAGTCACAGAAATTATAAACAAATTAAAATGTAAAGAAATCCAAAACAAATTTTAAAAGTTACATGACATTTACTCCAATGGGAGTTTCTGATAAGGAAGTGAGATGTCAAGTTCAAGGAAAATTTATTTTATCAAACCTTACCAGTTTTGGTTCAAACAGGCAAGAGCTACAGCCATACAGCACCAAAAGACAATGTAATGATCTTATAGCTGACTTGGACACCTTTTATTAGTAGAATATCCAGTACAAATTTCAACATAAGGAAAAAGCTACTACTTTTTTTTCCCAACATGGGTATCAGTGATTAATCCAAAAAAAAACCCAGCTAAGGTATTTGTCTTGCCTAACTCTTATTTTTCACTGAAATAAATTATGAAGAAAATTTCAAACTTCTATCTGCAGAACCATTTCTCTATCAAAAGGCATAAAAGATCCTGATGTTTTTTATGTTCTACCTCTTGAAAACATTGTCAGACTTATGACATAGTAGTGGCAAAAAAACCCCAAAACATTTCTACAGAACAACAGCTTTGATTTCAGGTACTCAAATCAATTAAGGTGGTTAGCCAGGAGCTTACAGAATGCTAGAGCAGGGCTCTCAAAGTTATTACCATCACCATCAGCACCAATAGGAGCAGTCTGCAGGATATAAATATTGCAGAAGCCACTATTTTGCAGGGATATGAATCACGGCATGAAAAGTTTTTAAAATCTAAAAATTAAAAACATATATTCTTAGTTCATGAAAAAAAAAATCGGATTTCTTTAGCTTTATATACTATTTTCTGACCCACTACTCCTCAGGAGTAATCTTACCAACATAGCACTTTCAGATAGTACATCTTGCCTGATTTGTTACAAAGTTTAGTTATGCACAGCCTAAGAAAGTAAATTGCAAAAATGGTGTCTTAAAAAACCACTTTATTCTTTCTACTGAAACAGAGCAGGCAAGAGGGAAAGTAAGTGAAAGGTGTTCAAGGGTGGGGAGGCAGAATTTGGGGAAAGTAAAAGGGAACACCCTGTTCTTTGAGTGTCTGATTTGACATCTTAAGATCTATTTTACATAAATGTTTAGCATTCATCATTTAAACTTGTTAATGAAAGCTATGGTTTGAATATATTTTGTGTTACATGATACTGAATACAAAATACTTTAAAAAATGATTTTGCAAATAACTCAAGCATCACACTCAAAATTAACATATACTTTTGATGTGAATCCCTCTGTGCCTAATTTTTCTATCTATTAAATGATAATATTAATGCTTCAACCCTACCGAGTGATTCAAATCGTGTTTATAGCTCAAATACTCCATGAGGACCACGAGGAGATTAGCAATCCTGCTTTCAAGCACAAAAATGACATGAAGTGACATGAAGTCAGTAATTCACGCAGCTGTTTGCTTACTAGTGATGAAACAATATATATATTGACTAGGTGGTCATCAGATGACCAAAGATCATCCTTTATGTGAAGATCCTGGAATCCCATGTTTATAACAGTTAATCCATTCAATGCATTTTTCCTGATGATTGTATGAAGGCAGTAGTGTTGACATTTCCTAATTTCAAAGTTCTGGTTATACAGCTTTCCTAGACACTTATAATATGTTCTCTTTTTATCTTTCTTTGAGACAGAAACATATGTAACATTGGTAGAATTCTGTGCACAGGCATCTAGCCAAAAAATATAAATGTGGTAAGCCAGGACTCAAGTTATGCAATAAAGAACTCACTGCTTTCAACAAACAATGAGAAATTGTGTTTCTTGTAAGAAGTGAAAATTCATTTCTGCTCTTTTTAGAAAATAACTTTTTAGAAGTTTGGTTTGCATTTTTAAATAAGAAAAAAAATTGTCACTTTCACAGAAAATTCTAAGCTCCGTCCTTTGCTTTTTAATATATCCAGACCACAGTAAATAATCTGATAATAGTCTCAAAAAATAAATTTTTTTATCAGATTTACATATGTGTCTTCCAGTGAATGTTGTGTGTTGTACTATCTTTTTTATCCTAGAAAGGGTAAAAAAGAATTACTGACATGAAGTTTGCCTGGTATGTGGCAGATTTCATGTACGATAACTTAAATAACCTTAAAAACAATATGTTTTACTTGAGATGTATTTTTTGTCATATAAAATTATCAAAGCATTCAGATTTTGCTAATATATTCTGATTTCCACAGAGATTCTTTCACACACAACCCATTCAATCCTCCTGCTTGATCCTGCAGGAAAGACATCATGCTAAATTTAGGTTATTACAATCATTTCTATGGTAACAGATGGATGTGAAACACAGGATTATGACTTCACTGCACGACTCTGCAGAAAGAAGTCGGACGCTGGAGGAAGAAAGATCATATTCAAAATATCTGCATCTGTAGCAGGGAAGCACACAATCACTGAGAAATTGAACTGTCCTTTTTCTAAGAAATACATGATTTTTTTTTCAATATCTCTGTAGGTAAATCTTCCCCTAACAAATATCTTCATCACTGACATTCTCCATAAGCATTTTCTTTAAACCAGTATCTCAATTCTGGCATAATTAAGAGAAAAGAATGCTTAAAAATATAGGTTACATGCAATATTATAAATAGATAAGAATCTATTTAGAACCACTAGAGGTTAAAATACAGAAAAACTAAAAATATGAAATTCTAAGAGATACGCATTCCATATAAGAAGGGCTAAAAGGGAGAGCATATTTAAGCTAATATAAACCAGGACAAACAGGGGGTTTTTTTCATTATTCTTGTTTTTTGCAGATTATATTCTATGATGCATAACATGGCTACATGCTACATGCACATCAAATTATATTTAACTAAAGACTAGCAAAATCACTGAATTAATACAGCATGTTATTGCTATTTTCTTTAGGATTTAATCTTAAAATCCAAACAAGTTAGATTAGAGACACCAAAATTAGAGTGTTTATTATATTGTTATAAACAATATTAACTACAAAAAGTAATCCTCAAGCACAGAGACTAAAAACAGACTAAACTCATAGCAGGTGCCTTAAAAATACTATAGGCCTATAGAAAATTACTTATTAGATGGTGTCTGAAATATCTTCTATATTTAATCATGATCCTTAACGATTCAGCAATGAAAAGCTATTGTAAAAGGCAGAACTATATTTAGCACTTCTGGGTTAGCTGGACACAGATTACCTAAGTACAGAAAAAACATGAACAACCCTATGACTAATAATGGTCCCTAACTTAAATAATGATTACTGTGATAACACACTCAAAGCAGGCATTTGGCTATAAAGGTTATGGTATTTAAAATTAGTAAATGCAATAGACATTAAAGTGATTTCTATTCCTATCTTGCAGAAACAAGGTATTTGGAATCAAAAAGAAATATCTTAATTTTGCTTCTCTGACTTAAGTTTGCTTGAAGTTCCAGACAGAATTTAATCTTGAAAAAAAATAAAATTATTCTTTAATAAACATGAGGCTATATATTGAAGTAATTGATCAGTACCAAAAATAATACGTCTGGATGCTGAAGCTGAATATGGCTCAAGAAATCTTACTTGCATTTGAGATGCTTATGAACTACTAAAGTAATAGTAACACTCAAACTGAAGCCTTTGCTTCACTGAAACCCTTTAAGGGCTTTTTCTCTCAACTGGCAAACAGCTACCAATTTTCACAGAACACAGGCGACCTTAAAAAAAATTAAACGTATCTTTAAAAAATCCTTCTGGTGGTTGAAATTAAGAAACAGGTCAGATGGGCCCAGAAAGGGCACACCACAGTCTCATAAACCTCATTTACCTAAGGAAAGTAGGCTTAACAAACAGCAACCAAACCCAAAAAAACTCACTAAGAACAGAAGGGAAATGTCTGACACAATTCTCCAAATTAGAAATTCAGGTCTTGGCTATCCCAGTATTCTCAAAGGATTCTATGAAAGACTGCAACACTAATAAAATTAGGACAGGAATGACCAAATAAAAACTGATATGGAAAACTTTTTTCTTTTTAATTCAGACCACTAGACCATTTAAAACTTTGTTCTTTTTTTAATTTGCAATTAACCTAAATACATCTTAAATACTCCTTACCCCTATGGGAGGAAAAGTTCTCTTTGTAAAAGATGTTACCACATACACCATTCATTTAAGAACTTAGAAAGAACCCAAACCACAATTTTTCCTCTTGAAGAACTTTCTGAAAACTTATATTTTAAAAAAAAGCCATATATTTAATGTTTGAAAATATCAAAGTTATTAAAAATAAACATGTCATGCGTCTTTTGGGAGTAGGACATGAGGTGAGGAGGGAGAAGGTTGATGCTTTCTTATACAAAGGTACACCAGATTTCCCTCCAACACCTCACTTTGCTCATTCACAGAGCAGGACTTCCCTTTGTAAATTCTCATAATCCTTGACAAATGGTTTGAAGCAAACAGCTGAAGTGAGGATACACACCACAGGTAGTAAACTAACGGTCTGAAAAAATTACTCCTATTTTCCTGGCCATAAAATTGGGGCATCCATCATGAATATTATGATGTAACTCAGAACTGGAACAGCAACATTTGGCTACATGTTAGCATCTTCAGTATCTGCAACTGTACTTTTTCATTAAAAACACATTTTAAATCTAAAAACATAATCTGTTTTCATAAAGAGACTCCCAGTAAAATTAATCAACAATGGTATGCAACGACAGTAACTAAACTGTGTCAACATTTCCAAGTCAAATCCATTCAAATTTGTAACAAATGCTTGTTAGGAAGTTCAAAAAGTCTTTTGAACAAACAATTCACAAAAAGTCACCAGCACGATAACCAGTTGGGTATTTTATTGTAATGAATAAAGGGATCCAGGGGACTTTACGAGAGTTAACTGTCATCCACTAGCTTCTCTTTGGGGTGGCAAACAACCAGGTCTTACGAGACAGTTAAAGACTTATCTCACCCAGGGCCTTTGCCATTTTTATATAGACTTGGCAATACACAGACTCTACCCACAATCTGGCCATCTATAAAGGACATTTGACACACTAGAAAGCATTGAATTATTTTCAAAGAAGAAGTGAAGAAGCTGTTGATAGTAAAGCACAACTGGTTGAAACCAAAATAATTTTACTTTTTCAATACGAACAAATTTCTAAACATTGAAATTAAAGGAATATCCAATGTTTGGGGATTTTCCAGTATTATTTAGAGTGCTTAAAGAAGCAAGGAGCTGTCCTTACAAATACATACATGAACTGAAAGGCAGGTCAAGGACACTGCATTGGCACAGGGCCAGGCTACAGAAGGTGCTAAACAGAGCAGACTAGTGGATCTGATGACCAGAGCAAGAGACCTCTGCAATTCAGTATACCAGAATAATCTTAACTGGATGGCTAAGCTTGCATTAACATACATGGCAAAAGAATAAACTTCTGTGCAGAGAGATATGCAGAAAATACTTAATATTAAACCAAGTAAGAGTTTAAACCTATTCAACACCCTACCTTTGTGTTTCCCTTTTGGTTTCATCACAGCAATCTATAGTGGACAAAACACTAGAAAGAACTTTTGCAGTTACAAATACTGATTGTAGCTGTTGAAATTCTACAAAGAGCTAAGAGGAATGCTTCAATATGAACCAAAAAGGAATGTTTACCGAGGGTATATTTTTTCCCAAGGTAGGTATGTTTTTTCCAGTTCTCCTCATTCCATATGTATACAAAAATATATATCTATGTGTGGGTATATATAGGTGTATATATATTTTTGGGTTGTTTTTTTTTTTTAAACAACCACTTGCTATATTGATGGTTTAGCATTTAGAGAAATTTTGAGTGTTTTATTTGGTAAACCACACAGTTATGATGAGAAAAATGTTTCTTGACTCATTAATTATAATAGTGCACCATCTTCTAGCTGCCAGCCTAGGAAAACCAGAGATGTTTCAACACATGACACTGAAAGCGAAGAAAGAGACCAAGGCAGACAAAAGGATAACAAAATTCTTTGATTTTACTAGAAAAATCAACTTTCACTTAAAAAAAAATTATTTCACAGAATTAAAGTATAATTCTAGTACATCCCTGTAAATAATACACTTGAGAAACTAATTTTATATGCATACTGTTAGATGTTCAAAGCTGATTCTGCTGGAAGTTACATTAAACCGAAAGTGGAAATAAGGTATTTCCTGAGCTACCTTCCTTAAACTTATTACCTTTTTACCCTTCAGTAGTAAGGGTAATACAAGAAAAGATCTATGGGTTTAAATAAAAAGTTCTTAAACAGTTAAACCCCACTATTTATCAGCTTAGGATTTATATTACTGACAATCAATTTTTTTTCATATAACCATATTTAAACTCCTGAATAAAGTATGCTGGTCAAAAGAGCCCTTTTTATTTTAAGGGCATAGTAAAATATGAATAGCATTATACAATTCATGGGGGTAGAGGGAAGACCAAGAAACCCAAAGCTAAAAGCTTTTCATTTTTGTGGTTCCAAAAGACTGCTATTGAATAAGTGAACATATCCAGTTAACCAAAAATACAGCTATCTTAAAACCACAGGTATTTACAGAAAACACATTTTAAGCCACATATTAAATGCAATTTCCCTAGGAAACTGTAAATTATAGTTGGTGGTACATTTAAATTTTAAAAGAAAACCAAATGAACGCAAGCAAGTCTGTCTCTGTGATCTCAGGAAGCCACAACTACCACAACCATATTTCATCTGTTATTAAAGATAGTCTCCCTAGTATAAGAGATTTGTTTCACAGCGAGCCAGATTTGTTTTGTCACATCACAACAAACAATGTGGGAGAAACTCAATGTGGCATTTTTCTGCACAAGAGAAAACAAACCAAAACCCCCAACGCTTCCATGGAACCGAAAGCATAACTTTGTTTTCAATTTAATTTGAAGAATCAGAATAAAAGCTGGTGACTTTAGAAGTAGTAGGGTTCTTTGGTTTGTGGAAAAAAAATGCTACAGAACTCAAGCGATTATTCTCCAAATTTGTAAAATCATCAAGTTTTCTACAAATTACTAGACCATTTGACTAAAAATTAACAATAATATTGATGGGTTTCATTTATAATTAAGACTGCCTAACACTTAATATGATTTATAAATAATAGTGCCTCTGTCTTCACTTAGTTTTCAGTTTGCCAAAGCATTTGGATCTCTGCCTTCAGCTGGTTTGTTTTCTACTTCTTCCAAGTTTCAGCAAGTGAATCAGTAACTTCCAATAGAACGATGAAAGATGAGGTATTTTCCTCATATTATGTGCTAAACACTTCTTTAGAAAATCTGTACGTACCAGTGTGAGGGCTGTGCTTTTCACCAGCCCTCCCCCACCACACCTGCCTCCAAAATCAAAAGTAGTTAAATCAGAATTACCTGAACAACTGAAATTAGTCAAGCACAGGAATCAAAAGAAAAATTTACATGAAGAAGCCAGTATTCTGTGCCCACACAACTCCTACATATTATCCTGATTGATGCTTTCTTATACCTACTGAGTTGGTACCTTAGGTCATGTTTTTAAACATTTGTTGTATCTTCTCCTTCCATTCTTTTTCCTGATAACTGAACAGCTGTGATAGCTACCAAAACCAAGAGACAATGCAACTTGTACACAACTGATTTCAAAGTGGAAGAACTAGACAACAATCTGGCTCAGCGAAGAACCCTGATAAGGGAACAGGACTAACTTTGGTGGCCTAGGGGCCATAAGGAAGAATTTCCTCATTCAGAAATGAACACTAACTTTGGAAAACTAAATGCCTGATAATGCTCTAGGGTACAATGCTAACAAATTCAGTTCAGATTAACTTTTCACAGATGATCACTTCAGGCACTATTTATAAATGTCCAGGTTTAAACAGAAGCAGTTTAACTGGTAGGCAGCAAGTCAAGCAAACACAATGTTAACCATTCATGAACAACATATGGAACTACGAAAGGAAAGTACATATCCTGAAGAAAGTAATTCTATGCAAGTTCAAACTGGATATCCAAATTTTATATAAAATTCAGCTAGGAATAGTACACCTTACACCTGAAGGATGCTGAAATAATTATTTATTTCAATTTTTGAGTAACTCCTGTGAAAATGAGAATCAGAAGACAAATCACAAGCAATCGGTAACATCTTTTTTTGCGCAGGCTTTCTTAAATAATGAGTAAGTAAAGGGTAGTGCAGCACAATGATAACAAGGTATTAACTCTACCCATTCAGTAAGTATGCATAATCATGAATGACAAGTCATTAAGTAAATACCACCAAAAGCATCACAAGTAAATATTTTTTTCCACATTTTTTCTTTCCTGTCAACAATGCCTTCTCCATTATCAGGAACTAAGAGTTAAAAAGTGACAATTACTATAAAAAAAGCGTTCTATAACACAAAACTGAAAATTACCTCCTTTCAATTTACAGAAAAAGTCTTTGAAAAACAATAATTAATAAAGAATGAAAGATGAGAATTCAGTGAAGATACAGATTTTTAGTTAGCAAGATTACACATCATTAAAATAATCCCCATTAACACTGTAAAGTTTCTGTGGTTTTTTCTTTTATTGCTAGCTTTTGGATCTAGTTTGAGACACAGATACCTAAAACAGAACTGGCAACAAAAGGAACAGTATCATGTACTTCAACCTCCTTCTGCTTTGAACAAAGATTTCATTTTGTTTTGTAATAAAAAGTGATAATGAAAAACAAGCATTTTTAAAATTATTGTCTCTGTTTCAAGAAGCAAGAAATTAAAAATTCAGAATTTATTAGTAAGATTAGTAAGCTTTCAATCAGAAGGGAAAGAAATTTCGCATGTAACAGACAATATACTTTGTGCAGTCTCATTTGGGTGCAATTGAACCTACTCTTGAAAATGAAAAAATATATCAAGCATTTCAAAATACATAGGGTAGGGCTCTTTTGATTTGTATTTGAATTTATTTGGGGATTTACTACTATTATATTTATTTTTATTTTATTTTCTTGGATCTTAAGGGAGTTACCAAACATTTTACTGATTCCAAACTGGTCTTTAAGCTGTCCATTTATTTTAGGATATGACTACCAGAAAAGTACCAGCAAGTACTCTCCTCTACCACATTTAATCAAGGTCAGTATTGAAACACAAACATTCTGCATCCATGTGCTTTGAAAAATAAAAAAAGTCAACAATATATTCCTCCCTTTCAGTCTGCTAGTAACACAGATTTGAAACACTGTTAACTCTCTGACATTCAAGAAGAATAAAACAGGTATGAGGCAAATGGTTTTTCTTTCTTACCTAATCAACAGAAGACCTGAACCTGTGCAGTTAATCTGTTTCATTATTACACCTGTCTGTTAGAAGATATAAAACATCTTCAGCCATAATTGGACCACCATTAAATTTTATGCAGAACACTCATTATCTTGCACTTGTTCTGATTTCCATATGCACTTGATTGAAATGTTTGTATTGAAAATAAGAATGCAAGAATGAATGAAATATTGAATGAAACATACTATTCTGAAACAAAAAAAGAAGCCATTACAGAAAGATGTTTCCTTAGTGCATCTTCCCAGTGTTCAGCTGTTCACACAGTAACAGTATTTTTATCACACCCTGCATACAGCTACTATCATTGTGATCTTCCATGATCATGTTAATGGGGATTGTTTTGGAATACTGTTCCTTCCCTTCCACATCCAAATGTTTTAATGAATGGAAAGTGAAAAAAGGGGGCAAAGACGAAAAGTATGGGAACAGATTGAAGCCAAGAAAGCCTCCCACTGCCCTAAATGCACTTAATGCATATGAAAACATATTCTACAATGATAACTTCCTGGAAATTGCAATAAATGCTTGATAATGAGGACAAGTTTATATATTCCTTCTTTTTTAAAAATATCTAATTTTTAATCCCACACTGCAAGTAAATTTACTCTTGTCAGAAAAAGGCATCCCTAACGTTTTCAGTTTTGCTATTTGACCAAGGAAAATTTATAAATACCTTCAAATCATCAACAGAAATAACAGACTTCTGGTGAGTTTGGTGAGTTTACATTAACACAAAACTATCATGAGAATCAGAAGGCTATAGACATTACAGCATTCTACAACACCTTTGTTAATATGTGTCTGCAATGGGTTCCTTAGGTTTTTTCCTAAGTAATTTAGTTGAGAAATCTTGGCAGCAGGTAATCTGGTTGAATTTCATTCTGATAATTAGCTGTTTAATTGCATTGAATTTTTTGTACAAAAGTTCACAGCTTCCTCAGGAAATCTAGTTTGTAAGTACAAAATTAAAAAGTGTCTGGGATTTCCTAGACCCATGACATCTGAATGTTTGGAATTTGTTTGGGTTTAAGCTGTTGCACTAGAATGATTTCCCTTACAGGGAACAGCAACAATCAGCATCCCTCTTAACACACACAGAAAAAAAGCAGTCTTCTACAGCAGCCTAGACATGCCATATAGAATTATGCCTTATGTAAAAAACCTTTGAAAAGAAATAGATTTAAACACTTAAGATTTGATATATCAGGAAATAAGTCAGATGATTTACCTATGACAACAAATTATCAAGTGCAAAATTTTCAAATAGAGCACCTCTATTACTTAAAATCACAGACAAAAAACACAAACCAAAAGGAAATTCAACCTACCTGCTGCATTTTACAACACATAGCTAGGATGGAGGAAATATATCAGCAATTCCTTTGAGCCTCATAAAATCAGGTTTCACTTATGTTTTACCACAGCTACCTAAGAGTTTTACTAGTTTTAAGATGACTTCTGTTTTTAAGCTAACCATTACATTGGATTAATCTCTAGCAAAAACACTTTTGACAAACTCACTTTCCAAATGTGCTATAAAGCCTACGTTCTTTTTTTTGCTTTGCTAAGACTTATGGAGACAGTATAGATCAAAATACTTTAGAATTTATATATAAACACGTGAGGAATTTTTCCTATTTTCTCCTTTTTTAAAATCACAAACTGGACAAAATAAACTAAACGAGCTATAAGGCTATAACTTATGAGTGAAGTATCACTTCACTTATTTCCACTAATTTCATCAAGGATGATGACCACAATAAGCCTCAATGGATATAAAAGTTAGAAAAATGGCTACAATAACTATTATTCTACAGTTTGACCACCTTTCTTCTCCACTTGGTATTTCCCTAAAACATACTCTTCTTTTCCCTGGGTTTCATTTAGATACTCAAAATTCTGGTTTAGAGAATATGACTCTGTTAATAAACATATGTGAGCACATCTTTTAGGAAGCTATAAAAATAGATATTGTCTTTGCTCATATTATTCCAATTTTTTAACTTTGAATTTAGCTCAATATAGTCCTTAAAATTTGACACTACTTTATTTAGAACACCTATCAGACATTTTTGTTGCAAGTATTGTGAGATTTGGAACAAAAAAAGTGCGTGAACAGGAACATTGCACAAATGGCTATCAGGAATATTTGTCCACTCTTCTTTTTCTCAGTTACTTAAAAATAATATTAACTAAACTTATCGAACAGCAGAGAGAGGTCAGTCCCAATCCTCTTGAAGGACTATTCAAAATTTTCTTTTAAATTATTCTTTAATTATCTTTGTTTGTAACATTTATGGTATTTTAGTCTTCTAGTTTACACTTGCATGAAGTTATGTAAATAAGAATATGGGATACTAAAAAATATTAGATAAGTAGCAAATATTGATAAATGTTCTTGCACGACAACACAAGAATCCTTACAGCTAATAGTCTGGGGTTTAGTCACATCAAATTTACACTAGTAATGTTTGAAATAATTACTAAATTTACAAACACCCTGAATGCAACAAATGGTCAAATTTAATTTACAACTGTTCATATCTATCTACCACATGAAAGAACACAGTAAGTTTGACCACTGAACTCAAAGCTGGCTCTTAACACAATAATGGAGAATAACAGCATAAACCAAATGCAATACTGGTACTGAAGCGTAAGCACAGCAATATCATGATCAAACAGCATCCCTGCTAGCAGGATCACATGAATATGAAGACAGCGCTAATGACAAGTTGGTACTCTATCAGTGACACTCCTAACTAGGAATGAAGTCTGTTCATATATTCACAAAAGTATTTTTTTACTAAAAAAATGCAGATTTGGTTTTTTTTGTTTGTACATCAGTTTTGCCTCAACTTCCCAAAGACCATTTTCCTACATACACTGTAAAAAAGGCACCACTGTTCCTCATTTGTTTCTGAGCCAGCATAAGTAATAACCAAAGGTAAAACATAATTTGAGAATAAAATAATAAAATTATTCCACTGAATCTGAAAACTTCTTTTTCTATCTATATAACCTTAGAGATACCCCAAGAAACATATTTGCAATGTGTAATTCCTTGCTTACTTGAATATTCAAGGCCTAAGTTAACTGAAGTTCTTCACATTCTGACCTAAGTGATATGAGTTTTTCCTCTATTTATATAACCTTCTCCCTTTGCATAAGTAAAGAGTTCTTCATGACCAACTACATAAAATGCACACTTAAGAAAGTTTCTTCTGAAACAGATGCTCTAGAATTTCAAATTCAGAACCACTCTGTATTTGTAATTGAATCTAGTTTTCACATGGATAGGTGAAAAGTCCTTCAAAACTAGCAGGAGAAAAGGGAGAAGGGAAGAATGAGACATAAAAAGGGAGTACCACAATTACCAAAAGTACTGCAGCTCCTTTTAGGACACAATTGAACTTAAGATTACTTTTTAGAAATCAACTCAGTATAGCACTTGCATGAAAAATAAAGTTCACAGACCATTGAACAAGTACACACAAGCAGAAGAAAGAAAGCTAGAGTATAAGATGCCCACCACTTCAAGTGAGGTGAAGCTCTCCATTTTGACTAGCAGCTTTAGTCTAGGAAGTAAAATGCTGGGGTTCATATGACAGTATGGAATGATGACAACAAAATAATGGATAAAACAAAGGATAAATAGAGTGTGTTAAATTGATAAGATTTCTATAAAAACAATACAGTCACAATATTTAAAGGCAGCTCTCCTCCACATCAATCATGAATGAAAAATAATAGTTTCTTTTAAATGGAGTAAAGAGCTTTAGTTCTACATATTTTAAAGTACCACCTATCAAAACTATCACCAAAAAAGCTTTTAAATTCAGGCAAGATTAAATGACAATCACAAAGTAACTGCACCTTTTTAGTATTTACTTATCCTGATTGCTAATTAAAACCTAAAAATTAACATAACCGTTAAAATCAAATGTGCTACACATGTATAGAGAGTAATTGGAAACGTTTTATTAATTTTGTAGGTTCTTCAAAGAAAGACAAAACCACTCCCCTAACTTCTGATTCCATCTGAGACATAAATTTTCATGACAAAACCTACCAAACTCATCCTGTAAACTTTAATTTAGAAAAATGCACTATAATGATGCTATTTAATGTTTACAAATTTTCATGAAATGTTATACAAGTACACATATGTGGTGTGTACATAAAACATTCATATCACATTCCTACATGAAGTTAATTCCAAAACTGTTTTCATCTCCTAAACCATAACAGATTTTTGTTCTGCATTTCTATGTGGGACAGAATACAGGAATCTTATCAGTTCCTACGTAATCAGTCGACACACAATAATCTTCAGGAAGTAGGCAGAGATCAGGTTGCTGTCACAAAACCTAAAATATACTCAATCTCACACTGCACATATTGTAAGGGAACCTTGAACTGTAAAATACTTTCAACTGTAAAAATGGTATTAGCATCACTTATGACACAAATCTGTAAGAACTTAGAACTGCCAAAATTTCTGTTATACACAAAAGTATCTATATTTAATGACCCCTCAGTTACAAATAAAGTGGAACTGTGCATGCAACATAATCTGAACATATTTTAATATAAATTCTATTACAAAATTCCTGTATTACGAAACCAGGAATTATTGTTACTATTTCAAAATGACTTTTGCTTCTCTTATTCAGCTATGCACAGAAATGTAGACTGCTGAAAGGTACAGCTATAGTCACTCAAAGTTTAGGTTGATCAAATCAAAGTTTAAGAAAAAAAAACACTGATCTCTACAAAAAAAGTATTGTTAACAACTTTAGCTACTTTAGAACAAAAATGCCTTTTATTTAGAAACATTAAATAATTCTTACATCTAAAATACTAAGCCAGTCAAAATGCTAAACCTTTCCTTAGACCTCAGCTTTAAGGAAAGAGTAGTCATCACAGGCCCAGAGCAATCAGAAACCTCCCTATTGTCCTTTCACAAAATATCCTGATGTTGATTTTTTGAGATTCCAATTTAGAAGTTGGTAATTTTCACAAATCTTAAGCCAAGGAGTTCAGAGTTCAAAAAGTTGAGCATTGCTTGAATGAAGTATTTGAAAGTGCTTTCTCTTTGCAGTTCCTTTTACTTGTCCCTTTCCTAGAAATCATCATCACTCCCTAACTCCGGCAACCTTGTGAATTTCAGTTAGCCACGCCAAAAATATAACCATTGCGAACAAGAAAGAAAAACCAAAGATATGGAAATGACAAGACAGTCATACCAGAACTCAAGAACAAAAAGGTAAGCTGTATCTAACGTAACACCACACTGCCCATATATATGTGGGCACATATATCTCTCAAATGACCTAATTTTTACATTTGCACAGGCATGCAACACTCATCCAAAATAAAAAGTTCTGTCCCTTTTTAATAACAATTACTATGGATACTGCTCAAAGCTTGATTTTGAAACTTGCTGAGACTGAGCTAGAAAAATAGTTTCTTCATCCCATGAAAGTATTATCAAATAGGACCAAGTTTTTAGAGTTAAAAAAATCAATGCTTTGATTTCTTGCCTGCCTTTGCAAGGGCATGGCAACAAATCGAAGCACATCTCCCCTCACACCCCATGTTGCCAAAGCAGTGGAAACAGTAGTACCATACAAGCAATCACCCAGAGGTTATAGATTAGCTACAATCAATGACAGTAAAGGACCTGAAGGAGGCAAAACTCTTAAACATGTGGTCTAGTAAGCACTCCTCTCCTCAGCAATTTGTTCATACACAACCCTGGTAGTAGTTAATTACAAGATTATAAACCCATTTCCACAGCCTTTTCACATACAACAGGTTAACAACAGGAAATTGAACATGTGAAGCCTTTCAACTACTCGAATTTAAGTTTCACTGTTCCGGTTTAGGCTGGGGACGGTGGAAAAAACTGGTTCCCCTTCCATAAACAAATATTTACTACAATTAGAAAACCACAAACTGAAACACAGAAGGGAAACCAGCTTTAAAAAGGCTGATGAGCATACAGAACACGAATAAAAATATAACTACAATATCACGCAAATTAATAGAAAGTATGGTTGGTTAAAGGTAATGGTGAAGATTCTAGAATGCCATGCTTAATTTCAACAGTTTTCATTACCAATCAAACTGATATTCAACTCACACATTATTAATTTGTGAACTTGATCAGATATCCATGTGACACCACACTTGGAGTCACTTGACTCTTAAATCAGAACTTCTCAAAGATAAAAAGTTACCTTAATACCACTTTTTTGTGAAAGGAACCACACATTTTCACAAATAAAGGCTGAGTGAGCAGCAAATCCCAGTGCTAGTGAAACTGTGCAATTTTAGAAGTTCCTATCTGTCTTTAAAAGGTGTTTCATAGAGTGGGGTTATGAATGATAGCTACCTGCAATGAGCTGGAATTGGACTTAATGACCCAAGAGTATGACTGCATGAGTATCGTGTTTTGTTAACAGTTCTGTCAAAAAGGACAGCAATTCTTTTCATTAACTAAATTTCATTTTCTTGTGAAGGAAAAAGAAATGTCTCCTCTGCTTTGCTATCAAAGTCTCACCTTCCCACTAGCTTGTTTGAATAGTCTCATACAAAGAGGCACCAAGCTTATAGGGCACATTTTCCTTTGTCACGCTTATCCTATTGTATTTAGAACATCTCTTCAGTGAGTTAAAGGGTTTCACAGCTTTTCCACTGTGTTTCTCTTGTGGAGGAGCTTGGAACTGGCAGCATCACCTCAATTTTGGGGCAGGTGGAAGTCGTTAAAAGGGATATTATGGGTTTGTCTGGAAGTACAACAGAGAAATGGAGTCCCTAATCCATGAGGTCCATTCCACACCTATTTTCCAACATTTCGCTTGAATTTGCTTCCCAAAAGATCCCTCACAGTTGCTTTCTATACTATGTTCCTTTTGTATACTCAGCCTAGAAGCACACCAACAATGTCTGCAGTAGAAAACAGATGAGGACCTAACCAGCACCAAAAGCTGTAAATCCAATTAATTTTTGCAACTCTTAGTAGCATTTGCCAGTACATAAAGACAAAATTGAGTGAAGTGGGTGTGTCTCTCACCCCCCTTTACATTTTCAGAAAGACAAAATATTTGCACAACACAAAAAGATTAATAATCCTTGTGGTTGGCTTTATCCTGGCTAACAGATAAGTCCCCAAAGCTGCTCACTCACTCCCCCTCCTCAGCAGAATGGTGTAAGAAAATACTAAGAGCAAACCAAGAAAAATCATGGGTCAAGATAAAAATATTATAGGAAGTAAAGGAAAACAGGAAGAAAATAAAAAGCCCACAAAAAAAGGCAGAAAGGGACCTGGGGTTGCCAGTCGAGAGCCAACTGAATATGAGCCTGTGTGTGCCCAGGTGACCAAGAAGGCCAATGACATCCTGGCCTCCAACAGCAGGACCAGGGAAATTATCATTCCCCTGTACTCAGCACTTGGAGAGGCCGCACCTCAAATGCTGTGTTCAGTTTTGGGCCCCTCATGACATGAGAGCCACTGAGGGGATGGAGCACGTCCAGAGAAGGACAACAGAGCTGGTGAAGGGTCTGGAACACAGTCTTACGAAGAGCAGCTGAGGGAGCTGTGGCTGTTTAGCCTGGAGAAGCAGCAGCTCAGGGGAGATCTTACAGCTCTCTACAACTGCCTGAAAGCAGGGTGCAGCCAGATGGGAGTTGGCCTCTTCTCCCAGGCAACCAGTGACAGGACAACAGGAAATGGCCTCAAGCTGCACCGGAGGTGGTTTGGATTAGATATTAGGAAAAAATTCTTCACAAAAAGGGTATAAAGCATTGGAACAGGCTGCCCAGGGGAGTGGTGGAGTCATCACCCCTCAAAGTGTTCAAAAAACGTGGATGTTGCACTTAAGGGCATGGCTTAATGGTGAACATGGTGGTGCTGCTAGTGGGACAACAGTTGGGCTTAAGTGTTTTTCAACCTTAATGATTCTGTGACTCAAATAAGTGATGCAAAGGCAACGACCAGTGCCCCTGGGCAGACCATCTCCCAGCTACTCTCTGAGCAAACTGCTAGCTGAACTCTCCACTCCATTAAATTTTCTTTTCTTTTGCTAGGATCTTATATGGCATGGAATAGCTTGAGACAGTTCAGGTTATCCACCTGGCAACTTCTTTTTGCACACCCAGTCTTCTTCCTGGGGAGGTAGGCAGAGTCAGAAACAGAGCAGGCCCTGCCACTGTGCAAACACTGTTCCACAAGAGTTAAAACATGAATGTATTGTCAACGCTTTTTGGTCACAACTCTAAAACCTGGCACCATACAAGCTGCTACGAAAAAGAAAATTTAACTCCATCTCAGGCATACCCAGTTGTACTCAGAAATCTTTCTTTCCTCCCTTGAGTTTCATGATCAATGATTACTATTCAGCTGCACAGTGTGGGATAGGCCAGGTATGTTGTTTTTAACCACTGTTAATAATTCTCAAGCATTTAGCGTTAACAATATTTTTTGCCCTAATAAAAAGTGAGGGAAGTTCTACATAAAAAAAAAAAAAAAAAACCTATATGGAAAAAACACCTTCCTTCTTTTCTCATTTCAGATATTTCATCAAGCAAAAAAACCTGACCATCCTGCAATACCAACTGTATCTTTATTAAAAAGAAATCTTAGAATTCTGAAGTAGTTAGAAACACCTAAAACATTATGAGGAACATACACTAGTCAAAGATTCCATTAGAAATACAGCAGCTTATAACTGTTTTAATTTATCAGAAACAGGCTTTTGCAAAGAAAAATATCTGCCATTACCTACAGGTTCCTGAGAGGGAATGAGTATAACAGAATTAACAGCTCTCAGATGTAAAATTACTAATTCCAGTAATACAGTACATTAAACATGCCATTTGAGATATATGCCAACTTAAACTACCACATATGGCATACTATCTAATTATCACAGTTTGTGTTTTCATATGCAGAGCTGTTCTAGTTTTTAAACAATGTGTCAAAATGCAGCTTTATCTGAAAACAGAAAATGCTATCTTTTTATAATACCAGTAGGTCAATATTGCAATTTTAACATGCACAAGTTTAAAAAAATTTTAAAAAGAAAAAAAATACATTGGAACAAGTCTGATGTTTTAGAAATGCTCTTAATTTTCCTATTATTAAAATATTTGGGTGCAAAATTAATTTTAATAAGAACATGTTTCTCAAAAATGGTATTTTCAATTTTTTTCTTCCTTTCAAGTCTTTAATTCACCTATTGACACACTAAGTCTTAACTGACAATAAACAAACAAAACAATCAAGTTAGTCATTCTCCCAGTTTTGCATGTGAAAAAAAATACTGTGAAATAGCACATGTACAGACATCAGTTGCAATCAAGACAGACATCACATGTGTTCCTTCTTTATGTGCAATTTGACCTCACTCAGAACAATTGCTAGTGCAGAATCATACATTCTAATTGCAGTTTAGTACAAATCATGCCCTAAAATATTTGATTTCAGATTCCCCAGCTGGTGCTTCATGTCACTTCAGCTGTTCAGAGGGATTTTTTTTTAATGTTTCTTTGCGCAAATAAGGAAAGAGCTCACACATAATTACCATGAAACATTATGTAATCTTAATCTCTCCTTTTCCAACTCAAACAGGACAATGTATTTTTAGACAATAAAAATCAAAATGTGCTAACAGATAGCACCTTAATAGACAAATAACTATGTAGTAGCCATTCCAAACACTTTGGGGTTTCTTGTCCAAGAATAAAAAATAATGATATGCTGCTTAGTCATCAGATGCATTTTCCACTGTCTCCCTTAGTTCTCACAAATTGTAGGTGGTGTGTTTGATAATTTCAACAGAAAGCAGATAATATCAGGATACAGTTGAACATACTGTCTCACTCTAAAAAACACAGATTACATTATAAACACGAGAATAATTATACATACAAGAATTTAACTAAAAGTGCCTCCATATTTTTTTTCCAGTTTGAAATAAGCATGAAGTCCTTGAACCTGTAATTACCTTTACAAAAGGTTTGTATTAATCTCAAATTTAAATACATGCAAAAATAATTTTTAATTTTTTTCTGAAATAATTTGAAAGGCATTAGAATCTGAACACTAAAATATATTTTAGGTTTCTATATTCAATAAACAAATAAGGACAATAATTTTAAAGGAATGAAGACTTATGTAAACAACTGTACTACAGGAAAACCCAAAGTATTTAATTTTTTTTTAATGAAAAGCAGGAAGGACTTGATTTCTTCCATACAAAATTCAAGTCTTCCCCAAATAAAAAGTCCAAATAACCCTTCTAAAAGAAGAGTCAAAACATTTTATGTAATAATAACCAGAAATAGGACAATTTGACTTCATGATTACTATTTTTAAGCCAAAATTCAAATATATCCTTAGAGTTTTTTAGAAAGTTTTTCTGTGCCTTTTAGTATTTTACATTAAAACTCTACAGAATCCTTCCCACTAACTGTTTAGATTTTTTTTTTATATTTTAGTCAGTTCCATACTTCTTCATAAATTTTGATTTATACCTGTCAAAATTAAAATCAAACAAGTACACCAAAACAAAAGACAAAAATTAGTACTTGTAGCAAGAGGAATTATTTGCCAATGGAAGGAGTTTTTAGAAAATGTTTAGTTTGAAGAGGATTTGTAACTGAATCTGGATTAGATCTAACTCTTATCTTTTAAAATGGACCTTTTAGCAGGACCGGCATACATTAACATAGAGCCAGTATTTTCCTATATGGAATTAGTGAACACATTTACAAATATATTAAAAAGCCAGTCTATACATAAAGATCAAGAAATCAGGCCATTTTTAACCAAAGACAATTCCAAAAAATTATTGATTATATACACTAAATTTTTATCACTTGTTCTGCTTTTGGCATTAGTAAAGGCTTACATATTTGCATTAAAATTTAAAAGGAAGTTTTAAACCAATGTAGTGTTTCTTGCAAAGGGACCATGAACTAAAAGAAAATACTACAAAACTCTTACCCCAAAAGGGGAGAACATTATGGCAAGCTCATAATGGTAAGCTGTATAATATACCTATTTTTTATAAATATCTTTTTATAACTGAAAAGGCACCCTACAATATCCTTACCAGAGCACTTGCATGATTCCTGTGCGCATCATTTACTTGACTATAATAAAATTTAATGTAGGAAGAAAGACATTTCCAAATACAGATTCAAACACCTCTAGCCAGCTGAGATAAGTTCGATTACA
Source organism: Corvus brachyrhynchos (assembly GCF_000691975.1). Lineage (NCBI taxonomy): Eukaryota > Metazoa > Chordata > Aves > Passeriformes > Corvidae > Corvus > Corvus brachyrhynchos. Next base: position 17,624,835 of record NW_008239553.1, read on the forward strand.
ATTGTTTACAAGTCTAGAAAATGGTGAGAACACAACTCTTCTCAGGGGAAAAGGTGGCAGCAGTAAATCTTAACTATCATAAATGAGCACCAGGGAAAGAAAAAAAACAAGACAAAACAACAAAACATTCTTTTGCTAGAAAAAGGAAAACGCCTAGAATGACAGAAGTCTTTCAGCAAAAGACCTTAACTGGAATTTTTTTTTTTTTTAAATATACTACTAATAATCTATCCCTATGTTTGGGACTATGTAGACTGGAGGTGTATTCCACCTTGCATAAATTCAGTACTTACCTGAAACTAATGTTTGTATACAGAAACTGCTGGTATTATTACTGCCTTTGAACAAGTGTCTCCACTTATTCTTGTGGGAGGCAGCAGAAAACAGGAGAGAAATTATAATTTTCAGTCCTCATTCTTAAGAGACAAGAAAGAATTTTTATTTCTTTTTGCTTAAGGCAATAGAATATCAGCAGTGGAAAGACGGAAGAACTGTACCTGGAGAACTGGAGAAATGCTCACCTCTAGGGGAATATTTGACCTCAAGCAAAACAAAGAATGAGAAACAATTCATCAGGTTTTGATTGCATCCAAATATCTTCACCCTACATAAAAACTGGAAGTTTTACTTATCTGAGGTCATCAGTGATGGTTTTAACGGTGGAATTCCTATTCTGAAGAGCAAGTACAAAAGCAGAAGTAAAAAAGATTAGTGTTAAAATGCTTACAAAATAAACTACTCATTTTTCAGCACTTAGACGTGCTGAACTACTACTGAGATTCAGAATTCAAAAGATTTTTAGTGGGAAAACTTGGAGCTCTAAAACTAACTCAAAGACTAAAAATTGAAATTAAATACTTGTTCACACAATCACTGACTTCCCCAAATAAGCAGCATACACATAGTATTTTTTGGATTAAATATGTATTTTTAACTATCTTCACAGTCTAACATGGCCTATCCAGCAAGATTCCTCAACTTCCCCAGTGGAAGAGGGAAAACACTGGGGACATCCCACATTTTGAAGCAGGCAACACAAGTTATTTCTAAATAGGAGAAACACCTGTGCTGGTGTCCAAGATGAAAACCATCTTTTGCTTTTGAGCAAAGGAGAAAGAAATGGAGGAAATTATAATCCCCTTAGAATCCAGCATGTAAATGCTATGTGAAAACTACTGCACTCTAAAGGGATTAACACAATAAAATCTTCTTAAAGCAGAGTGAATCTTCAAAAATTATTCAATATGGAGTGACAAAGTCTTCTCAAATTTTCTGAGGTATGCTGGTCTTTCCCACTACATAGAAACTTACCTATAAGGATTCCAGAACACCTACTTGTTTCTTTTCAAACTGGCACCATTTCACAAAGTATGCCATCATTCTCCCTTGGTTTGCCAATAAACTGCATCATAATTCAGCAGATAATCACTAATAGCACTGTTTCCTCTAAATCAGCATTGCAACATCACACCTCTTTCTAGACCTACTGAAGTAGGTCATCCTAAAAATATGAAACTTATATTAGTTCCTGAAATACTTGTAGTTTTAAGCACACTTGACTTGAATATCAGATGTCCGTCCTCAGCTTATCTGCGCCTCCCAAGTAAGCATACCTTGAAATATGAAAACCTTGTAACACAAAACCAGTCCTACAAATCTACATTAATTTACACCAAAACTCCTGTATGCTTTCTTAGAATCCTTAACAGGGAAAACCCATCCAAAATAAGACCCTTCCATGCTTATAAGTATCAAGGGCATTAAGATCCCCCATTCTGAACTCCTATGCACTAATATTTCACAGAAAAAAAAAAAAATCCTTGCATTATCTTAGGAGCCCATCTAACTACACTCATATTTTTAAGGAGAAGTTCATCAAGTCTTACACGCAGGTGAAATACTGCAACCCTTAGCAAATTGTTGTAATCACTTCTGAAATTTTGTACTGGGAGAAACATGGCACCCAAATAAGAACTAGCCAACCTAGTAAAAAGCAAAATTCTTAACAGTAAACAACAAAAATCTTCAGGCAACCAATACAATGCTGTCAAAATTTACAAGCAGAGACTTCTTTACAAAAGAAAACACTCACAAAGAATTTTGCATGAGATGAAACTTTACAAGTTCCTGGACCAGTCAACATAACACATGGTAGTCCTTTACACAACATATGATTTCATTGAAAAAAGGACAAAGTGAGTTAATAAAGAGAAGCTTCTTTTTCCTCATTCTGAGCATATTCATGCGTGTTGGAAAAGGGAAATATCAAGGTATTTATTTCACAATTATGGATGACTAAATTTTGTGTCCTTATGTCTGCACCAATGAAATCAGAAAGTGCAAAGCTAATAAAGTGTGAAGGACAGAGCTGAACTACTTCTGAACATCACAACTTCAACTAGTAATTACTATCAAACAAAAGAGCCATTAGAAAAGACAATATAGAAACAATAGAATCTTGTTGTTACTAATCAAAAAAGTACCATTAAAAAAAACGAAATAAAGATAAACTAGTTACAAATATCTTCCTTAATTCAAACACTGACCTCGCTACCACTATCCATTCTATGTCTCCTAAACTAGAGGGTATAAAACATTTGCATAAACTGAGGGGGGTTTGTTTTCCAAAGGTACAGGAAACCTAATGGGACAAATACAGCTGCCCATTTAATTGACTTTCTACCATCAAGAGCATGCAAGACTAAAGTTCTGAGACTAGCAGTTACACATATTTCTACGTACACTCAAATATTTTTTAACACTCTGATTTAAAATCAGAGGAACCATTTTTTCTTTCTAAATCCTAGCTATTCAGGGAAAGAACCATCTTGCTAGCTATGAACCAATAAATCAAAAAATAAAAAAATAAAAAAAAATTATTCATTAATAATTCATTCATAATATATCATGTTGGCACTTACTAGAACAGCTAGTCATAGATGTAGATCCATACAGAATTTACAAATCTTATAAAATTATAAATTACATATTTTATTATTGTTAAAGGTAGTGCAAATACTAGATGAGCACTTGGCATCACCAACATAAAACAAACCTACAAAATCATATATCCCTAAAAAAGAATCTTTGTAAAGTTACAACTTCGTTTTTCTTTGTGGGTTTTTTTTTTTTTTTTAGCATTTTGCTATGCTGGAAATTATATGCTGTTTGATGAAGACTAATCTCAACAAAAAACTGGCAGACTTTGTTGTACTGCAGTGCACAGTAAAAGAATCAGAAGTTAGGAAATTATACAGTTACAAGGAATTCCTGGGAAATACAAATTTTACTTTAGATGACAGACTCGCCAAGTGTTCACCTAATAACGTAAGTAGAAGACATACAAAGAATGAAGTGTGCACACACATGCAAGGCAGAAAACAAACCCCATACATGTTCTACATCTAACACTTGCAACAAATCATTTTATAAAGCTTTAAGGCATCCAGTAGCAGCGTTTCATTGCAGACCTTTGAAAAATCAGCACAGACAGAATGCCGGAAGACCCTCTCTTGTTCCACAGAAGTTTTCTTCAAATCCAGGTCAAAACTCCACTAAAAAACCACCTATTCCCCTTTTTTTTTTTTTTTCTGGTGTTCCTCAGGAAAATTGCTGGTAGACTGCCAGATTACAGTAAAACAAATATTCTATAACCCCAGCTCAATACTGCTGCCAAAACAGTATCTGCGGCAGCACCTGAATTGCTGCTGCTACTACTTGTACTATACACTACCCTACCTGCACTCTGGCATTTCCTAATACCAGATTATAGATGGGGACAAAATGTAAACCACTGTTAGATCAAGCTCCAACACTGGCATATGGCCCAACTGGTCTTTCCTCCCCCTTCCCTTACAGCCATGACATTTCACAGCCCAACTCTTTTGGAATACACTCTTATCATAGTTTTAATTTCATAAGTACACTGGATGCTCAACAAAGCCAACTGAATGGACACATGTCATTTCCTACTTTTCCAGTGCATGACCTAATATAAATATTTTCAATAACTCATGTTATAAAAACTCCACATTGTATATTCAGTTAAATATTTGTAATTTTTCATGTACTATTTCAAAGCCAGAATTTAGAACACTAGGAAGATGATTAATTGCTGCTGCGCCTGATTATCTGGTTCTCTACAGAGAATTTTCTTCCCCATATTGCTCATGAAGAATCTAAATAGGACTAAAGTCACTACTTGAGAATAAAAAAATACATACAAATCTTCCGAGAGCTTTGGAGGTGTGCACTATGGTTCTTGACTCAAGCAAACAGGTGCCACTCTATCAAGTGGGGGAAAATAGTACAAATGTGTGAAGCTCTTTATGTGGGAAATTACAAGAGAGTTAAATGGCACTGAGCAAGGCACAAAAAGTGCTTTTAAAATAGAAACAAGGGAACATGCAGAGAACCTCAGTATCTAATTTAATTAATGATTGAGAATGCAAAGGCTCCAACTGGTGAAACATTAGCAGCAGCCATGAATTTCACTGTAGTTCTGTATAACAAGTAATCTTACCTGAGTGATTCTCAAAAAAATGTCAACACATCGATTGTATTTTTCATCTGATCCTGTCAATGCTGAGATGACAGGCCCTGCAGGATGCAGTGAGAGATCAACGATGAAAAACAGATGTTTAGTCTTTTCAAAATCAAAACCTACAAGACCAGGTAAATACGAAATTTTGTCCAAGATTCATGCTTCTTTATATCCAAAAAATGCTAATGTTACATAACCACTTTCATATACATAAGTTGGCAAGAGTATCTCTCACTCACAAGGCATCTGACCCCAGGTCAATCATACCACCAATGTTTAACTTTAAACCTGGTCCCTAATATACTGTTCTTTCTAGTGCTATCTGGTCACATAGCTAGTTATTTACATCACCTACATCAACATATGTTCTCCAACCTTTCCAACACAAAGGAGACTTAATTTTGTCCATCAGTTATGCAGAACACTTAAACCTTACACAAAATTTACTGCAATTCAGAAGTCAAGAAGAACAATAACTAGCTCAAGCAAAGAGTGATAAATTCATACTCAAAGGCTACAAAAGCATGCTAGCATTGTACAGTTGGGAGCTGCCTTTCATAGATGTGTCTCCAAAGACTGTCTTAAACTGACATTTCAATAAGATCAGTTAAGTTCTTGCAAAGGAATTGCAATGCTTGGCTATTATCAAGAACAGCATATCTAATATTAAGTAAACCCCAGTAAGATTCAACCATAATTAATGATCAATATGTTAAAATGAAAACAAGTTTATATGGGTGGATAGGAATTTAGATACTTGTGATTTTTATGTATTAAAATATTTAATGTGTCTATGAAATAGAGGGAAAATTTAAAGCAGAGTATTCTGACAATCCTTTCTCTATTTTTAATCAAAATACAAGCAATTTAGTTGATCTTTATAATGCTGTGAACAATCACAGGTTGGGATGGAGAAACTCCTGAAATCAAAACAAAAATAGGATGGAATAGAGCTACACAAATCTGTACTGTAACTCTTAAAAGATCTCTAGGTTAAAGTATAGTTTGATATTTCCTCTGGGGGGAAGGAAAATGGCCCTGAATACCAGGGTGAATGTAAGGAACCTGATATTTTCCTAAAGCTATGTCATGCACTCAGAATAAAGACAGTCATATATCTACAGTAAATTAATAACCTTGCACATGCCCAGCACAATAATTGATTCCACTTGCCAAATACCAAATTCCAATTCTCCATGTTTCCATGCTACTAGAAATCCTTAAAAAGACCACAAGACTGGGCTAAATAAAACAAGCACCAAGCATTCCCACTACAAAACATACTACACTACATCAGAAATTCATACCAGACATAGTATAATTCTTTTCATTTACAGACAATAGTTGTTGTTAGAATAAGCACAAATATTTTTGCTAAATCCATTGTAACCATGACATTTCAAAAACACGTGCACCAGCTTCATTACTCAACAGATAGATTTGATAAACAGGAAAAACATATTACAGTTTTAGATTGGATTTGTTTGACACTAGCATAAAATTCTTAATGTACTTCAATCAGAAAAACCAAAAGGCCTACCTAGAAACATGGCCATCAATAAGAGTCAGAAAAGCAGCCTTCCAATTTCTACTATGTATTGCGTTTTATACCATGACACTGCAGCCTCTGAGGCTCAGATTAATTAAGATCAACAGCAGCTGCAGTGCAACGTGAGAAGCACACGGCCACAGCTCTCACCAGTCCAGCCCAATTACCTGCAGCATTCCGACACTGGACAACTGACAACTATGATACTCCTCACCAAGCCATTAACTCCCACTGGCCTACTGACCAATGTTAAGAAACAAACTAAACTCTAAGATGGACTGGAAAGCTCATTGCACTGCTGCAAGACCCAACAATGAGTCTCCAAGATGTTTGCCAGTCAAATCTTAATAGTTGTTGCTTAACTTTATGTGAGCACTGTGTCCAAAGACAGAAATGTGATAGCAATAAGGTGCAAGCCTCTTCCCTAACCACCCCATGCTCCATTTCTAGAGGCCAGTCTGACAAATTCACTAAATCCAAGGTTTTCTTCCCTGGCCAAAAAGCTACTGAACCCTGACAAAATAAATTCTCTGGTCAACTACTGAGGACAATATCTAAGCTAATGAAATTAATTAAGAACAAACAAGATCAAAGAGTATTTGAAAAAGATATTGCTTGTTACAGGTTACACCAGTTAAAAAAAGCAAGCACATGTTTTGTTTACTGCACAAGGGAGAAGAGGAACACAAGAGATTCAGTCATTCCCTGCTTATATTTTTTAAATTATTAGCTCCAACACATATTCTCTATCAAGAATCCATTAAAACTTGGATCTATCTACAAAAAACTATTGAATTATTGTATTGAAATGTTGAACTTCATGAAAGGGGAAAACTTAAGTCTTATTTAATTTTTTTAAATTAATAACTGCTTTACAGAAATCCCAGCTTTATCAAAAAACAATGCTATTACTAGAAGCACCTTCATCTGCATAAGCTTTCTAACTACTGGAAATACTTTGGTTTTCCATTATATTGAAACCTAGGTAAAAGCAATCACAATGAAAATGTTGAAAAGTTAAAATACAGCATTTCCCTGTCATAACAGCTGTCCTCACTCTGTTCTTTTATTTTGACAACGAAGTTAGTTGTTAGCCTATGTCATTTATTAAAGTTAGACTAACCATTCCAAATCTGTCAGAAGGTGTTATAAACCTTTCTATACGAGACAAAGACACAGCACTTTCTTGCAAACCAAAGCCATTTATTATGTCGAAGTTGATTCACTCATTAACATAAGTCCCTACAGGTAGAAAAAAAAATCAGTGCCAAATTTCTACTTTAACTTCTCAAAATTTTTCTAAGCCTACCAAATGAGACGCTGCTAAGTGATAGTATACAAGACAAGTTAGATATGTAACAATCTCAAGATCCTACTAAGTTACATATTCAGTTTCAGCTTCCTTTTAAATGCAAAATACTACAGATCTGCTGGCTAACAAGCTAACTTTTTTTATTCTGTTTCAGTAACCAGGCAACAGACAACTGTCCAACTGAGAATTATCTCTCTGAACAGCTGGCAATCAACACTTGGGAGTTTTTGGTCGTTGGTCTCTTTTTTTTTTTTTTAACTAGTACAAAGATCAGTGATTGCTTTAAAAAATCTATACAGCTCTAGATTCCACCTCTGAAATCTCTACTCACTATTTAGTAATTTCCTCAGTCCCATTACCCCTGAAGTTACTCATAAGTAAATGTTTACAATAGAATCTGAAAATCTTAGATATATACTTATGTAGTCTCTAATTAGCTAATGTCAACACTTCAGGAAAAAAAGTAGGATCATCAAGAAAAAAAAAATTAGACGCATTTATTGATGTATGACGAACCCCTTCAAGGAAGCAAGACAACAGACAGCTAAAAAATAAAGCCATTCTCACTTCTAACTCTATTACTCTTTTCCATACCTGGAAGAGCTGTATCTCACTTCAACAAAATTTCAAGTGTTAATTTTTAAAACATTCCTTTCCTTACTAGATTTCATCACTTTTAAGACTTATAAATTAACATTGCAAACTCTATTTCTATAAAGGAAATAACAATGGAGGGCCAAGTTTGATATATCTTTCTCCTTCCCAGCAGTTTATAGGAGTAATGATGCTATAAGATTATTAATTATAAATTCCTGTAACCTAATGTGTTATTTACACATTCAATGTTTTTGAAAGGTTTTTAAGAGTCAGAATAAGAAACTTTTCAGAAGGGCACTGACACAATGGGCAGCTAGACTATCTCCCATAACACACAAATAGTTTAAAAAGAAAATCTGATATTTAAACAGAAAACATCTAAAAATACAAGTCCCTTGGTAAAAGCACAAAATAGCCATACAATACTTCATACACTCTCTACACAAGATGGGAGAGAAAACTCCTGCCTTTTATATTCTCCAAACATTGAGATCACTGATGATTAGAAATCTACTATAAGAACAACACATCTAATATATTGCTAAAACCAGTAAAACCTTATCCCCATTTAACTGTGCTTTTATTAATCTCTGCTCTTGATATAATCTAATTTAAGTACACCTATGACATCATATTCCAATAAATTGAAAAACACCAACCAAGCTCAAATTCACTCAAGCACCAAGTTCAGACCAGGCAAGAGCCTGTTGCAAGATAAACAACATGGTGTGATGTAACATAATTTTGTGCATGTGTGTGCATATGTGAGAGACTGGGGTGGGAACGCAGAGAGAGGGAGGGAGAGGGAGAGAGTGAGTGCATGCATGAGAGAGAAAGAGAGAGAGAGCGTACGGCAGCGCTCGCAAGGGAAAAATATACACGGCCTGAGTAGCTTTGAGTCCGGTGCTCACTATAATGCAGAATGAGAAACACATAAGCAATGACAGCTTCATACAACAGAAATAATTTCTTGTGTTATTCAAAAAACCATACAGTATAATAGCTTCACAGAATAGCCACTTTATCAAGTTGGCTGAATCTGTAATTAACTTTTGAACCAAAACCTAGTAGTCAATACACACTGTACTTTCTATGCAGAAAGATCAGCACCATTTAGTTTAAAAGTAGGGCATATTTTGCCATTTTAATTTTACTTCTGCTAATCTTAGGGGACAAGCCTGAACAGAAAAGAATCAGGGATAATCTATGCACAATATCCAAAGTCAAATTGCAGAAGTCCAGACAACAAGAAAGTCAGCGGGTAACCTGAAAAGAGAACAATAAATTGTGTACTCAAAAATAAAACTGTAGTGGACAGTAATGTATTTATATACTGCTTCCTATCTTGTAAACTAAAATGTTCAATGCAAAGCTGTTTTTTCCTTCAAATTCTTGTAATTAGAGCTGCCATATAATTCTTCAGTAATTATGTCACCTTTTGATGCACAAAAATAATTCCAACAGAAATCAGTCTGCATACTGAAGTCCTATATCACAGGGAAAAGAAAAAAACACTATTAGATCATAGGAACTACTCGTAACTTCTGTATTACAAGCACCTTCCTCCTTTGCAAACAGGAGTTTACTTTTCTAAAACTTTTTGGAAATACAGAAAATTTTCATAGAAGCTTCGATGACAGAACATTCCACAGCGAAACATACATTAAACAAATTTGTAGTAACAAGCATCAGAGGTAAGGACTAAGTAATATCTATTAGGAAAACAGCAGTTGTTTAAAAAACTTCGTAAGAAAAATAAACCATAACTTTATCTTAGCTCTTTCACAAGGTTTGTATTCCCTAATGTTATATGAGCAAGAGAGTCTGGAAGAAACCCAAAAGCCATCAGCTCAAGGAATGACAGGACCTCTGAAAATTCCATGGGCTGGTAGTCAGACGCAAACAGAAATACTAACAAGAGCTGGCCACGCTGGAATCCATTTCCCATCCCTGTTCCATGCTTTAGCAGGTATCAGCCACCAACTTCCTTAAAATGCTCGCTTTCCATATGACACAGCATGGCTGCAAATTCAAGGCAGACTGTATAAAGTCGAACTGGAACTTCATTTGCACCTGTTACTGTGAAAATGCTTGAGCGTCCCTGCCCTAGTTATTTATATTATTGCTGCTGATTTTAAGGGAGAATATGTTTATGTTGCAAATGTTTTTCTCATGTCATTCTAGCTTGTGATTTTTTATTTTTCAAAGGTTCTTCTGCTACTACTGCTGCATCTTTACAATTTCCTATACAAAAAAAAGTAATTCTGATTTAATCAGAAAACAGAGGAACTATAGTAGAGCACTGAACAAAAGATCTAATCTTTGGAGCGTCCTTTCCAAGTGAGTGTAAATAAACTGTAGTAAAATGAAAAGGCTCGTAATTTGGTATTTGGAATATTCTTCATAAACACCAATTTTCTGTAACATCCTTGCATATCTGATAACCCCTCATGTATAATGCAGAAAATCTATTTCATTTTCATCTATTGACAGTGAATTTAATTTACTATTGCAGCTCTTTACCCAGATTATGTTATTAATTCTGCAATCAGGCTCTTTAGAATGCTTTTATTTCTTCCAAGAGTTTTCACAATTCCACACTGATTTTTTTTTCACCCTATCATACCTTTCAAAATAAAGGATCATGTTTTTCCTAGCTTTGTAAAAAAAAGTAAAAAAGAAAAAGCCCAAAAGCAACAAGCACCGCTTCATAAGCTGTAACATTCAACAGGAAGAAAAAGATCTACATGCATCACTTCAATCTCTGACATTTAAGTATTATAAACTACATTCATTAAGGAGACATACAACAGGTGCATTAGAATTTCCACATCAACAATCATATTTGTAAATAGACCACAATATTTCTGTTAATAAAAAGTTATCCACTTCTGTCTGACAGTAAAGTTAGAGGACAGGAAAACTAAATGCTCCAATGTTAGTGGTCTGTTTACATCCATACCAACTGCCTTTGCTATTTTGTAGAATTCAGTCATCTTGTTAAAATAGATCAAATACAAAGCAGCTCTTATTTTTCCAAAAAAAAAAAAAAAGTCAGGAGCAGCTAGTCAACTCAATTCTAAATCACCAGATACTCTTCAAAATAACAAAATCAAAACACAAAAGTGTCAACTATGTTATTTTGTATCAGTTTTTTAAAAGTCCTCTGGAGCAAAGTTCAATTACAGAATGCTAATTTGTTCATCTTTAGGTAAAAAAACCCAATTATTCAACTGCAGAAGCTAAAATCTTGTCTACCATTATATAAGACTCTCTCTTCAGAAATCTTATAAAGGAGGAATGCTAATTCATGTATTTATTATTGTTACACTCAAATACTAAAAAACTTTTCCTGTGCATTAATACAGCTAATATAAAATGCTAATTCTTTTATTCATCCAAAGCATTTCAGTTTTATAATAGTTTTCTTCCACCATCATGATAAACATAATATAAAGAATATCTTAAGAGCAGCACTTGTCGTCTTTACTTCACTCCAGAGCCAATGAACAAAGCAGTGAAGCAGAAAGAAGGTACATAATGGATTTAAAGTAAATGGCCCGTTCTTTAAGAAGCAGTCTCTCATTGTTACTCATTCTAGCTTAATTGTCATTACAATGTCTGGAAACTTCAAACGAACAATTATCTTTACGCCACCTGTCACATTGGTTCCTTAAAGCTAAATATTTTTTAAATAAAAAATAAAGCAATCAATGTTAATGAAAATAATCTTTTGTAGAAATATTGTAAATGTCTTTAAACTTATTTCAAGCAGTTAGTGTCCAGTTCAGTCCATTCCATACACCAAAATAGACAGAATCTTTATATTCACTATTGCACTTTGTAACATACTTTTCTGAGACATAATGCTTCCTGCTGCACTGGAAGCTTAATCATCAATATATGAAACACACTGACTTCTGCATACATGCCTGGGAATTTAAAAATAAAGAATTGCCTAATTTTTGCACCTACCTGGGTAAAAATCTTTGGATTTAGACAGCTTGATGGTGGCCCCAGTCTCTTTCTGCAACTGAACAATTGTCTGTCCTCCCTTCCCAATTATAGATCCAGCAGCATAACTAGGTATGAGGACCTTTAGAAAATACTGGCCATCCTCTGAAAAATTGAGATATGCATGGTTAATATGGCTTATAAGTTGTCATTTTTCCTCCCCAGACCCACAAATAAACAAAAGGTTACATCTTTGAACTCCTCCACTAATTCATGCATTTACATCTAACCAGTTGCGTCATTATACAAGACATGTTTAGACTATGCCTTTGACAGTTTAAAATATCTGCATTTATTCTAAGCAAAGAACCTACATAGGTTCCTTATTTCAGTAAAAGAATGAGAATAATACCGAAATTATATTTCAAAGGTAGATTTTCTTTTTGTAATAGTAACCACAGCATGCAGAAATGATCAGACCCCTTAAAAAAACTAAAGCCCTGCATGAAAACGTGGTTAGTGACAACTACAACCTGGCTTGGAAATACTGCAAAAGAAATGACAAAACCAAGAAAGAACGAATTGTAAATTCTAATGGGCTATTTGTTTGTCATTAGCAAACACATGAGAACAGCAATTAGCTATTGCTTGCATTCTTCTTAAGTGAGCAAAACGACTACTCTGCTACCAAATAACCCACCCAAAATGTGGGGTTTTATTCCAAGCATTTCAGCCACTGCCAAGAAAACAACTCAACATGGTGCAGATGGAATCACTTGCCTAAGTAATCCTGATGTATTCCTTTAGCACTTCTTAAGCGACAATGATCTCTTTTAAGCTCATTAATTAAAGGACACTAAGAAGAATTTTTCCCAATTGATCAAAAGGCTAAGTCACTTATTTTAAATACCCTTAAAAGGTGACAAGATAGACAATGCCAGTTCTCTACCCATCACTAGCACTACAGCATACCATGGAAACAGGAAAAAATACATAGAATGAATGGAAGGGAGAAAGAAAACAGGATTCCAGTCTGATTTGGAAACTACAAAAATTTTAGTGCCCTCATGCCACTGCTAAATCCAGCTACACTGAAGTCTGAGGACCTCTCCATAACTGTCTCTGAAGAAGTGCAAGGCAATGGGGGTACGCTGGTTCCCCAGACTTGTGCTCCCCCAGTAATTATGGCAACGTCCCATTGGCACAGATATCAAAATATCATGAAACCTGTTTCATAAAGTTGGTTGTTGGGGTTTTTTTTACCCCTAAGCACAAGAAATTACCTGAGTTCACCTTACTTCCCTTCCCTGAGACTACAAAGCTTCTCAGTAAGTGCCTGTGTGTGACAGTGGTGCCCACCCCTATTACCATAGCTGGGGAACCATGCTCTCAACATTGGGCAAATAAATTCACCTCTGCCTCGGTGCATTGTTATGACGACTCCAGTGCAAACGGATAAAGGAGATGCTGGTCCCGTTATAACTCATCTCCTCCAGGAACAGCAGGATGTTAACTAGCGAGTCCCCGCAGCCGAGGGGCGACTCCCCCCGCCACCAGCCAGCCCTCGCCCCCGGCTCGGCACGGCAAACACACGCCGTGTACGCGCTGACAATGGAAGTGAGGCCAAGGAGGAGGAAAAGGCAAGGCAAGG
>NW_008239553.1:17638472-17638690 GCF_000691975.1 Corvus brachyrhynchos
GAAGCGCGTTTGCCGCCTCCTCCCAGCTGCCATTTATTTTCGCCCATCCTTAAACGGGCGAGGGAGATAGCTGGGCTGCGGGAGCCCCTTGTGCTCCCTCCTCGCCTCCGTAGGGTCACGGCTGTGCAGCCCCAGCGTGGATATTAAATAAAAAGACTGGTAGATGCTGAAAACCGACGCCATTTTGATGAATGATAACATTAGAGAAATGGGAATCT
>NW_008239553.1:17638926-17639399 GCF_000691975.1 Corvus brachyrhynchos
GAGGGGGCTCGTCCCGTTCTCTTGTCCTTTTCGAAAATGTAGAGCTAAGATCGGGATTGTCGAGGATGCTGCGCGCCTTGTTTATCTGGCACCCGGGGGGAGGGAAGGGAAAGGAGGGAGGGAAGCGGGCAGGACTGGACTGGAGGAGCAGCTGCAGTGCAGTGTCAGAAGGAGATGAGGAGAAGGGAGACAGGGGAACGAGGGGGGCGAGAGAGGGAAGAGAAAGGGGGAGAGGAGAGGAGGGGAAAGAATGAAAAGAGTGAGACAGGAGGAGGAGAGGACAGAGTGAGTGGGAGAGGAGAGGAGGGGAGAGAGTGAGTGGGAGAGGAGGGGAGAGAGAACGAGAGAGACTGAATCGGTGGGAAGGGAGGGAGGGAAGAAGGGAGGGGGAGAAGGAGGGAGCCAGCGGTGTAAATGGTGGGCGAGGGAGAGAGTGGGAGATGATTCACGCTGTTTCTGAGCCCCTTTCCGCC
>NW_008239553.1:17640164-17683034 GCF_000691975.1 Corvus brachyrhynchos
TATGCTGTGACAGCCGGTCTAGCTGGAGCTGTGCGACACAAAGCCGCGTTGGTTACCTAAATATTTCGCAGAGAACTTAAAGATATTTCCCTGCGGCGGAGGCTATTTCTGTTTACAAATCTCAAGTTATTCAGGTGGACGCTTAAAACGTTGTAAGATGCGGGGGGATGGGTAAGCAGGGCGCGGGGAATTGCCTGTGCACCAGAAAAGCATTTTTACTATTTGACTCTCTGCTATTTATTGACTCGTTTCCTTTGAAAAAATTTCTAAACCCGCTGTAACTGTGACGGTAGTGGTCAGTACTGGAGCATCAATTCGTACAAAATTTAGGAACGTGTGTTTATTGCATTACACCACGCTCTGTGCTAAATTCGTATTGATGTGTGTGTGCGCGGCATGGCTGCTGACTCGATTCCTCCTAATACACGAGCTTAATACCTGGCTGTTTGTGGATGAAATCCAATTTCCATTCTAAGCTCCCTGGGAGACAGCCTTAGTTTTAGTAATTACTTACCATTAATACTGCCCCAAACAATTTTTAATACTTAAAATACACATATCATGTATAATATATAGCACATCACCTCTGCTTATAAATTGCAAGCCAGATATGTAATGCATTATAGGATATTAAACCGTGCACACATTAACATCTAAACAGGCTCCTGCCCAAATGCATTCACAAATTAAGAACTCAATCCAGCACTGTACATAGGAAACTTTCAATGACTTCTTTGGGAATTGTGTCCCAGGAATGTGATATCTAGCCTCCTTGCCAGCAGATGAAATAGATGCAGCAGATCAGTAACAATTTGATAGCATATATGGTCAGAAAAATGATTGTATAAAAATGGAACTTTCTTACTCATCATATACCCTTTGTATCTAAGATACTCTGACTCATAATTGCTTAGTTTACTGACTGAAATAAAATTCTAGGCTTCTGTTACCTTGGCAGTTGCTGACACAATTATGGTACAGCAAACTGGGGACTGGTTCTAACTCTTCCATTTTCTTTACTAAGTTACAGCCAAAGAATTTTATTAGTATTTGAGCCAGAAAGAGCACAGCATGACTTGTAAATCTCAGGTCCAGTCGGTAGGGTCATCAGTCCTAAGAGGCCTCTTTTTTTATTTGTAAACCAAGCGAATGACTTACAGAAACTTTTGAAGACAAAAATAAACCCCACGATGTTCGAATTAAGCCATCTTGAGTCAATTTCCGCAGTGGAACTGGATAAATTGTAACACTGCTCTCTTTATCTCACTGACTATGTCCCATTCATCTGTAGCAACATTGAAACAAACAATTCTCTGGTTTTTAGACCACATCTGTTTTACTGTGCCCCCTGCACCAATTTTAATTAAGTGACAGATCTGATTGGATTCAGCACCTGCAAGTCCTCCCTTTGGGATCTCCAATTAGCTTATAAAACATTTACTTGATTGCATTCTTGAAACAAAAATATTGTTTCATCCTAACAACAGAAATATTAAAGTGTAGAATAAGAAAAGGTTTCAACGTGATTTGTGGGTATGTTGTTTGTGTATCTAACTTCCATAAGCTTAGAGGAAAAAGTGGTAATCCTGAAACCTAATTTCCTCAGACTCAGCAGATGTCTGTCCTGTGTTAGCTTGTTTCTTTACTGACAGCTGTTTCACAAGTGCCTCCCCTCGTCTCTACAGAATGCCTTTTGTTTAATAATTTCCCTCTACATTATCTCCCATCCCACTTAGACAAGCTTTTTCAACTTTTCTGGTAGTTTTAGAAGGTTTTTCTGTAGTTTAAAGACAGGCTTATTTTCGAAGAAAGTAGTTTTGACTACATAACTAGTCTCTCAGATAGTTTCTTAGTAACAGTTCTACTTAACAAAGCGGATAGCTGCAGGTAATCAACATTTCAACCGATACCGATTTAATATTAAGGAAAGTTTTAATTTTTACAGGTAAGCTTCAGAATATGCGCTTTTTTCTCCTTATTAAATTGCTTGGAGCAGTGATAGTGAAGGTCTGGGGGGGAATATAACATAAAGTACAGCCCTCTAGTGGCAGAGGTCACTTGGAGTTTAAAGCAAGCTGTGTCTTTGTCACGGGTGGGGGCAATGAACGGAACAGCTTTTAGCAAAATGCAGGCAACTGTCCTGCATTGTTCATGGTGTGAAGCACGAGTGAAAATAGTTGTGGCGGCCTGTAATACCACCTTGCTCCCACTCTGTTGTAATATCTGTGCAGAAAGTACGGATGAAAACTCTACTGATCAGTAGAGTTTTCCTCTTTTTCCAAATTTGTAATCTGTTGTTCATCTTTTCTGTTTTCAGCCAGCTCCAGACTGGCGTACCTGACCAGAGGTTTTTCAAGCAGTTGTGAGATCTTGACTTCTTTCCTGTCTGTATCAGTCATGTCCTACCACATAATGTATACTGTAACTTCAGTAAGAGTTTGTTCAGAGATGACATGGAGCACAAATTCCATTTGCCAGCTTTATTTCTAAAATCATTCTCAGCTGGTGGAGATGTGAATGGAAGCATTCAAATTAATCTCTCCCACAGACATGAGACCTATGCTTAGAAGTGAAGAGGATTAGGAATAGGGAGAAATTAAGCATATATTTTAACAAATAGAAATCTAAATAATAATAACTGAGGTGCAGTTGTAGTAGACATCACTTAATCTGATAAAGTCTACTTTGTGGAACAAGACTCAATCTCCTGTTTCTTTTAGAGGTGATGGATAGTTCTCATCTGACTAACAGAATGAAGAGTTCATTTTTCCTCTTATGGGAAATATGACAGAGTCCAATAATCATTGGATGAAAAACGATACCTCTTAAACATCCTGGCTAGGTAAAAGAAAACAAATTCTGTCTTTGTCCAAAAGGACTGGCAGCTTTTCATTACTGGATGATTGCTGTGACTCCTGTAAACTTTGGCTTCACTAAAATTACGGTTAGTGATGAACTTGGAAGACTCTTTCAAGTCTTTAACATCCATCTTCTGTTTATGACACTTTTTTCCTCCAATAATCTATCAGTTAAACTCTTATTATTGTTGATGAATTTATCAATTTGTTGCTTGTTTAAATACTCCAGAGTTTGTTCATCAGGCAGTATTTTTTAATTTCAGTGGAACTTCTCCAAGATTCCAGCAATATTAACCTGAAAAAAATCAAACCCATGTTTGGGAAAAAAATTCAACATATATTACACAGAAAATGACCCAATTATCTTTTTTTCACATTTATATTGGTTTTATTATGTGCACCTGTATTATATGCATTGCTGAACTAAAAGCCAGGTGTTAATACTCTTCAGTGAAAAGAGCATGGACAACTGCTAAACCTTTTCATATTGTAGATCATTGCTGTGTAGTAGCTTTCTTTTTCTGGGAAACTGAGAATGATAACTTAGAATCAGTAAAAATGTGACCGTACTATTTGTCATAACGTGAATAAATTCTTTTTCTGGTGGTGGAAGGAGGAAATCAATGCCCATTTATTTCTCAGCAGAGAGATCACCTGTCTCCTGTTCTGACGAAGTTCATCCAATTTTACAGATCCTTTTTTTGACTTTTCTTCAGAATTGGGGAATTGAGTTGATCTGAGTTCTTCACTGCTGAATCTGTAGGTCAGATTTATAAGGGGTTACCTGACGACTTACCCAGATCTCAGTGTAGAAAAGAAGATAGCCTCAGGACAAGGTAATTTTTCATCCCTCCCAAAGAATTGACATTGTCAATCCAGATATCTGAAACTCCAGTGGCTGAACACTTACCCCAAAAAGTCATCCCTCTTGTGATCTCTATGTACAATAATTTAAAGACCTTTTGTTTCTCAGGATGAAAGAAAAATAAAGACTAGATTTCAATTGCCTTTCAAAAATAGTAGTATCTTCTGTTTTCTTTATGTTCTTTTGCATGTGTGTTGTTTTGGTTTTAATAGAAAAATAGATATTCAGGGTTAAAACGGATATAAACTACCAGTAATTCCACTGTAATGAAACAATGTAATATCGTGTGTGAGAAATAGCAGTATCTCCTAGTGCAGCTTCATCAGTTTACTATGTTACTGATTGTGTACCTTGTGTTACTATCTTACAAAAGGACACTGGTGAAGCATCTCGTCTACAAACTGAATTCCACCAGCTCTCACTCCAGATGCTTCAGTATGCATTCCTTCAATAGTATGGTGAACAGGGTATTTTTCAAGGAATCAGCATACCTGTTTCCAGTCTCTGTTATTATAATTTCTCTAGCAGTATTACCATTTTCTGTGTCATCTTGTCCACCCACCACCAAGTGTCTTATTTGTTTGAAATTTTGGCACTTTACAATAAAAGAAGTAAGGAAAGAGATCCATTAACAGCAAAATTAGTTTCTTTGATTGTGTCGTCAAGCTTGAGTCCCTTTCTGGAATAATGTAGTCTTACAATATAGGACCTTAATCAGGATTGGTTTAGAATTTTGCTGCAGGTCAGCTCACATACAAAAGTTATTTCAGTGGAGAAGATCAGAAATGTTTCTGGAAAAGGAATGGAAAGGGGGAAAGTAAACCCTTTTGCACAGTAGACAAAGGAAAAACAAGGACAAAGGCATTGATTTTTTCTCTTGTAAACAAAATTTATATTAAATTATGTAGCAAAATTTGAGTTGCTCTGATCATTTTGCTCACTGATAAAGGGTATACTACTTGAGATTGTTAGACAACTATATTCTAGTAAAATTATACTAGTAAACTCTCCTCCTGTTAACCACCACGAAACTCCATTTTGTCCTGTACAATTTATAATCAATTTTCCAAATAATAAGCTATTCCAGCAGAAGTAATTAGTATAATACTGTTATAATGGTAGAAATTTTGCCAATGGAAAGGCAAGAAAAGTGGTATCTCTAATATTATTGAAATGGAGATCTAGATATCTTCAAAAACACTTTTTAAATGCTTACTATAAAAAAATCATGTGACAGTAGATTACAAATTACGTCTTCAGCACAGCAAGATTTTAGGAAACAGTTACTACCTTTAAGAATACACTGGGAACTTTAGGTGATTCCTCTCTGGAGTTTAGCAAATACCTTAGAATTTCTTCTTCAAGAAATTATTTCATTTCACCAACAAAAAAGAATGGTTCTTAGGTTTTTTTCTACCTGCTTGAAATTGATTCCTACGAAATACCCCTGAACTGGAAAGTCTTCAGGTGGGGGAGGGTAAACAGCTAAAACTTACTGCCAGGATAAATTGGCCAGAATGATTTGGCACATATCCTGAGTTTGCCATGAAAACATGTATCTGTGTGTCAGCTGCACACAAAGGCTATCTGGCCCCAAAAAAAGCACAGGGATTAGGCATAATGCTGCCTAGAGACAAAGGGTATTCCTTAGTGCAGTGAGGTTAAAACAGACAGCTCATCAGTAGTACAAGTCTATCTGAATTATTTAAGTACCATTTTGAGCCAGAAGGAAATGGTGGCAGATTATTAATGACTTTTGGGGTCTATTCATCTTTTTATTTTGTTTCAGTGAAAGCAGTACTGGAAACATGAAAAGGTGCCAAAATTTGAGATCAGTTTTGCTTTAATCACTGACAAGATATAGAATCACTTTCTTATTTCAATGCTAGTTGCAAAATATAACTGGTTTTGATTTATATTTCACTTAGACTTATGAAGTTGCTATTTATGTTTGTAAGTGGGTGCATGACCAAAGTGAATGGAACAACTCATATGCTCTAGAAAACAAAAGTCCATGGATCTACTGGATAAAAAACTGTTTTATTGATTTCAAGGGGGTTTAAGTCATTCAATACAAAATACTTCAGGGAAAAAATAGTGAAGAGAGTAAGAAAACTATATAAAAGATATTAACATAGACTGCAATGCATTCTTGCAATAAGAGGGATTCGTCATATTCCAGTGATGGGCAATTTGAATTCATTTTGCATAGATATATTTATGGATATGTAATAAGAACATATATAAAGAGTACTTAGGAACATACATTTTTTCATTTCTAATTAATTATATATAAACAAAATAACAGCTGGTATATAATTTAAAATTTGGCAGTTGCAAAAATGAAGACTAAGGACTCCACTTCCAATAATTAAAAATCACAAGTTAAGGTGAAAATCTTTACATACCCATGCATTATGTTGATAATAAACAGATCTAAATAAGGTGTTATAGAAACTTACACCTTATATTTGTAAAAAAGGCCTGATTATTTTTCCTGTGCTCTTTTTTCAGAATATTTTTGTTGCAATATTTTTGCCAAGTAAGAAGACTGTTTCAAAATTTCTAAATACTTGTATTTTTCTTTTCATTCTTATTTTCATTTAAAGGTTTAGGTTGTTTCCTCTAGAACAGAAAAAAATCATATGCTGAAACAGTAAAAATAAAATTGCTGCAGAACTGAGTCATTGCAAGTGAGATGAATGCCCATAAAAAAAGTACAAATTACAAAAAAACCCCAGAAACAGGATCATTGTGCATTAGCAACAATGCTTGCAGATTCATCATGGCTCACAACAAAAGTATTTATAAGTGGACCTCCTGCCTCTGTTGCATGCTGTCATTGCTTTGGATTGACTGCTGTTAGATCCCTGTAATCCTGAGCCCCAGGATCTTGTCTTACATGTTTACCCCACTTGGTATGCATGTCAGTACGTATTTAAAATGGAAATGAACTCTAATCTTTGTATGTGTTAATAGAAAAGGGTTTTAATCTCCTAAACCCTATATTTACCATGGGTTTATTTTGTTGTTTGGATTTTTAAAAATAAAGTTTATAAAACGCTATGTTCAGAATTTCAGCTTCTATTTGTTTGTTTATCCACTACAGTTTGGTTAATATTCGGCATTTCTTAACTCAATAGTGTGTCATGGCAATAATATTATGGACTATGTTCAAGGATGAGGAGAAGAATAGAGTAACAACAACCACTGGTCTAAAAATTACATTTTAATACTGGAAAGTCTTGTCAACTTTATTTGTAATGCACTTATTAGAATAAAATTTCATATTATAGAAGA
Source organism: Corvus brachyrhynchos (assembly GCF_000691975.1). Taxonomy (NCBI): domain Eukaryota; kingdom Metazoa; phylum Chordata; class Aves; order Passeriformes; family Corvidae; genus Corvus; species Corvus brachyrhynchos. Next base: position 17,647,188 of record NW_008239553.1, read on the forward strand.
CTGGTGTTACAGATATAGAAATAATATATGACTGCCATTCACTTGTGAGATTATGTTATGTAGATGTTATGCAGAGATTAAAACCTAAATATTATCTAATTTAGAAAAAGTTCATTAAAACTATCATACTCCATTCCACCTGAAAACACATTTTTGCCAACAGATGAAAAATAATGTACTTCCTTTGAAAGTGGTAAAAAAAGTCACCAATATAGTTGAATTCTAGTCCTCACTCCTGTAAGAAATTTCATATTTGCAGTTCCTTGTATCCGGTACAATTCTTATGTCATGTAGGATCTTAAAATCACTGTTATTTTCATATTATGATTGTTATTAATAAATTTTTGCATCATCCAGCTGCTCCTTGGAACTTGATTTCATGACCATTTCTCTGACAACCCTCTTCCAGTGACTGAACACCCTCAGTGAAGCACCTTTTCCTGATCTGGTTCTCGTCTGAACTTCCCCTGAGAGAGGTTCATTCCATTTCCTCATGTCCTGTCACTGGTCACCAAAGAGAGAAAATCAGCACCTTCCCCTCTACTGCTCTTCTTGAGGAAGTTGAAGACTGAGATGAAGTCTTCCCTCAGCCTTTTCTTCTCCAAGCTCCAACCAACCAAGTGACCGTGGCTGCTTCTCCCTGCCTTTCACCATCTTGGTCAACCTACTCTGAATGCTCTCTGACAGTTTCATGTTCTTCTTATATCAAGGATAATAATATAAATGTGAAATCTCTAGAGCAATTTGTATAGTGGTGTGATATGATAAGGATGCTTTTTCTTAAGATCATAATGGAACAGGTAACTCCACCTAGATAGAACCTTATTCCTGACATGAATTCATTGACATCTGTATGCTGTCATTAAGGAAATGGATCTTCCACTTCCAGAAATGTGTTTTAAATTTATAAAACTTTTAAATTTTGTCTAGTAAAAGTAGTTTCAGCACATTTGAGTCTACTTTATTGATTTCAGGATCACTTCTGGAACTAAAGGTGATGTGATGGATAAGTCAGCCAACTCAGTCAGTAAAACCCCCACTTTTAACATCTGTCATCCAATGTGGCAGGTTATTTCCCAAGTAAAGTAACATTGGTAAACTAAGAATACCTGAGACACAGAAAGAGGACACAAAAGATGATATTGTTCTAATTATAGTTCTAATCATTATAGTTCTAATCTAACATCATACACAATCAGTAAAGCTAATTTTTTTTAAGCAAAACATGCAAAAGTTAAAATTCTTAAAGCAAAAATGACTTTGCTTAGTGGCACATACTTTTCATTTTAAAATAAATGTGTTAACAGAAATGAGGCTATAACAAACTGTAATTTTAAAGCTTAGCTAAGTTTAAATAACAATAGAATAGTGTTTCCATCATGCTTTACTATTTAATGTAAATTCTCCCTACCCATCCCCCAAATTATCTTACTGTGCTCTTTTAAGAATTTAACATTTTATAAAGATGAAACATTTGGTACAACTTTTAACAATTTAAGAAAACAACAGAAGTTGATGATTCTAGTAAATGAATATGTTAAGGGTTTTTTTTCAGATTTTAGTGTCTAACTGTACCAGTCACAATTTAGGCAGTAGTCACATATGGTTCAACCAAAGTCAAAGATAATATTCTGTATCAAAGCCTGAAAGACTTTGTTCAGTTACACAAGTGCCCATTCACTTGAGTAGTCTTTATTCATATATGTGATCGTTTTCAACACAATTTTTTACGTATAATCAAAACACTGAAGTGCTGCGAAAAGAGTATCTTCTCTTTTCTTGTGTTTTTGCACAATTTTCTATACAGGCAAATATTCTGAAAAACTAAAAGAAAAGAAAATTTACTGTTATGTACAGCAATAAATGTCTGTAAAAGATTTTGGCGTCTATGTTCCTATTTCTACAACAATATACATTATTTTTAATAATTATTATCTGAAGCTTCATTGTTCTTTAAATACTGTTTTTTTGATCGGATTTCTTAGATAAATATTACTTTGAAAATGTATTGATATTTGAAAATATCAATACCTCAAACTTTGTATTTGTCAAGTGTAACTCAATTATCTTTTGGACTTTGTGGGTAAGTTATTCATTATTACCTTGTCATAATGTGGAAGAACTGGATTGCACGATCTTTTAATCCAAAGATTACATCATCATTACATTACATCAAAATGGATTACACAAAAATGGTTGAAAGCCACTTCTCTCATCATTATAATTGTCACATTAGTGAAAGAAAACAGTCAGCATTCCATAAACATTTGATTTCTTTAGAGTCTCAAGATTTCCCAGGAGAACAAATCATATAATCAAACAAAAATGCTTGGTGTGATCAATTCTGCAACACTGCATTACATTTTCTGGAAAGTCATTTATGAAGGAATTAATTGTGTCCATGCTATTCAGTGTTGTCTATATACCTTAATAAAACATGTGATGACAGCAGGCATTGGTCATGGAAGTTTGAACTTTATTTTATTGTGATTGTTTTCAATACTCAGTTTGATGAAATGAGCATTCTGTGTAAATCCAGCCACCTGAGAATGAAGTTAAAAATTGTAATTCCTTTATCAAAATAAAGAAGCATTTCACTTGTATTTGGTGAATTTCAGTTGTATTACACATCTCTAGGATCTGAATTGCATTTAAATGATCAAAATCTTTAAAATAAAAGAAAAATAGATTGTCTATTAAAATGCAAGTATGTGCGTATATGTGTGTTTATACCTGTGTACACACAAATAAAACACATGCATTTGAATGATGTACACACCTTGCCTGGGTAAGTAGATATATGTTTATGTGTGTATTCATACATAAAATCACACAGCAATTTTGAGCCCTCTAGTGGTAAGAAACCTCTCAGTTGAGAAACCATTATAAGTACATTCATTCTAACAGACAAGTGTCTAAACTCTGTGATATGATTATGACTTCGTATAAGTTCAGGATAGCTCCCTGCAGTTGGTGTGGGTATGTACATACAGATGTTAATGACAACACAGATCTACAAATCGAGTTATTGTTTCTAGCATGGTAACTTTTCTACCTTTTCTCTGATGAAAAAAAAGACCTATTCTGTATTCTTTTGACACATTGTTGATAATCTGTGATACTCATTAAAAGAAAAAAAAAAAAAAAAGCAATCTCCTGACACAAATACTGTCAAATAAAAGGGAAATGTTTTCAAACACCGCATACTCATTCTCAGCCTATAGAGACACAAGTAGTTACTACAGGGAAAGGAGGAAAAAAAATCTGCATTTCAGATTGGGAAAGGTTTCATGACATATGACTTCAGCCATCTAAAAGCTAGGTTTCTAGGCTAAGCTGATTGTTTGCACTCACCTTGCTGTCACTGGAGGCAAATAGGTTGTTTGAGAATGAGTTGTCTTGTAAAGGTGCCTAGGAGAGAGCTGTAAGATAGGCTAAATATTTATGGATGCAAAGGTCTCTCCATTTTTCAAGGAGACCTAGATAACAAACTTGAAATCTATGTTTTCTTTTTTATAAGGATGAAAAAAATTGTAACTGTTTTTTATAGCAATACTTATAACATGTAGTGCAAATCAGAATATAAGATGTAATAAAATACTAATGAATATGTATATTATAATAAAATATTAATAAATCTCAGATTAATCTACTAAAAATCATTCTTCAAGATTACTACTACTTTGAGGGAAATCCAGAATAACATTCAGAAGTGATTTTTTTCTGGTGCTGGGTGGATTTGATGGGCTCCAGAGATAACACTTGCTTTAATTTTCCTCTTGGACTCAGTTTAAACATTTGTTCTGGATGCCCATCCATATGTGAGACCTTATAATTTCTGCAGCTGACCTATTTCTTCAGGAAATTTCTGCAAGAACAAGGGAGCACAACTGTTTAGTGTGGTAAGGTTTCTAAGCCTTTTCACAAGGAAATCTCACCAGGAGAACGTTAACTATGGTATTCTTTCCCTCTGTGCATAGTCCCATAATCATGAAACTTGTTGACTCTCAAGAACAGTGAAAATGTAATTGACATGGGCTTTTAACAGAGATGAATATATGCGTTTCTGGAATCATTTCATTAAAAAAATAGTATATTATTTTATGATTGTAATTTTTTATCTGACAAGAGCTCAGGACAGGAAAATTACATAAGTCATAAGCAATTAATTCTCATTTTTAAAAATTAAACCAACAATTTTGTTTTCAGTGTACTAAAGCAATTCAAATATATTGTTATTCAATTGCCTGTTTGGTTATTTTTGACATCTATCAAAATTCCGTACATGTATGACACAGAAATGAACTCCTAAAAAGGAATATTTTCATTGGATGTCTGCAAAATTTGTACAAGTTTATATTTTTTTACAAGATTAGCTAGGTAAAACATGCAAGAGGGAACAAAATTTTTGTGTGTGTACAGTCCACTTCAGGCATGTACTGTGGTGTGAGGTTGGAATAGAGTTCCAGCATACAAGGGTATGATTGTCACAAAGACTGGAGTAGGCTTATGCCTCACAGAAGAAAACACTGGTGACTTCAAAAAGTGAAAAAATGGCAGAACTGCAGAATGGGCCAGGTTGGAAGGGTCCATCTGGTCCAACCTCCCTTCTCTAGCAGGGTCATCCTAGAGCACACGACACAGGTTTGATCCAGACAGTTCTTGAATATCTCCAGTGAGGGAGACTTCACAACCTCTCTGGACAATCTGTTCCAGTGCTCGGTCACCTTCACAGTAAAGAAGTTCTTCCTCACATTCGGGCAGAACTTCCTGTGCATCAGTTTCTGCCCACTGCCTCTTGTCCTGTTGTTTGGCAGCACCGAGAAGAGCCTTTAGATAATAACACTAAACAGTATTATGTGACTTCAAATGCTAAAGGAAAAATGATTTATACGTTAAACCATTGCACTTTTCTTGTTTAAAAATCCATTTTCTAGTAGAAATTAAAGAGTCAGGAAAGCAATACAATTTATCAGTGCTAAGCTTGGGATAAACAATCCTTATTTCATACTTCACAAAATCAGATGTTTTTGCTTAGTTACCAGATCTTTATAGCAACAGTATATGATGTCTGGATAAAAGTGTTAGTAGACAAAATAATCTTCATTTTCTCCAAGAAAGCATAGCAATTGCTTTGGCATGACTAAAAAGTAATGATAAAGAGGTTTTAATGGGTGCTTAAACTATCAGGAATTCTTGATGGCAGCCCAATGAAAGAGGAAATTAAATTTAAAGATTGCTGGTGCAAAGTCATCAAATCAAGTTGATCTTTTGCAGCTGACATCACTATCATCCTTCCTGCATCTTGCAAGTATTTCATCACAGTAGACTAAGATACTACTCATTGATGTGTCACAGGGAGCTACAATCTCCCTATGCAGAAAATCACACTTCATGTGCCACACAAAGATAAAATAATCTTAACACTTTAAATAAAGAACTGCTTTAAAAACTGCCAACAGATGAACATGGTTGAGAATATAAACAGTGTACACTAGAGGAAAAAAGACAAAGACAACAAAAATTCAGTTTCCATCCTCTAATATATATTACATCCTAAAGTTTCAGTCCTGTGTTTAAAAGACATATTCATGGCAACAGCTAAACAAAGCATGGGTTCAATTGCTGTAATGGGCCATTTACTTAGGATTTGAACTTCTTGATCCTTGTGGCTCCCTTCCAAATCAGAATAATCTGTGATTCTATGATTCTTGCCACACAAGGTTGACTAATAAGGGTAGGAAAGGGCAGTCTGTTGGACTGCCTGTGACTCTATGACTTAGGTAACAGGTGCTTGAGTAGATCTTGAAAAATATCCCCCTTCTTCTCCCTTTGTTTGGAAACAAATACAGAGGCTGGAATGCAACTGAGCAATAGACTGCCTCTGCTGTTCCATGTCATATCTATTGTCCAGTAAGGCTAGCAAGGAAACAGCAGTAACCAGATTTTATGATGTAAGACATAAGTTTCATAGAGTCTCTACAGGCTCCAATATTAAATGGGGTCAAGACTTGATCTGAAGAAGGATTTGAACTGAATGCATTTCAAAGAGATTACTGACATGCTTTTCTATTATAAGAATTTATATGGTAGTGTGAAGAATCATAAATAATATGAAACATCTCACTACATGCTCCAAAACAATTTCTGTCTAAGATTATGAGAGGATCCCTTTGTGGACATTACCATATGATACACTAGCTGTACCTTCCTGAAGAAGCTGGTTCTTCATTATCAGCAGCTGAGCAATAGTTTTTGGTGGACTGCTATTCTCTTCTACTGTTTCAATTTCTGCATGTCATTAAGGGCCAGGAGAGCCCATCTACATTTCAAAAAGAAAAAAGAGGAAGAGGTTCCCAAATAAAAAGATATTTCTGCATTGCCACTGAATTCCTCTGTCACAGCTATAGGTCTCTTTCTTTGGTATTTGAGAACTGAGTTGTCAAACATTTTTTTAAGAAACATTTTTGTAGTTTACTTATAGATGTGCAGAAGTAATGTCACAGCAAGGGAAATCTTATAAAAAGATACTCAAAAGCCTTATCATTAAAAACCAGTGAACAGTATCTTGTGTGAAATAATCGTAAAATCATAGAATGGCCTGGGTTAGAAGGAGTCTTAAAGATATCTGCTTCCAATCCCCTGCTGTGGACAGGGACATCTTCCACTAGATGAGGTTATTCAGAGCCCCATCCAACCTGTCTTTAAACAATTACAGGGATAGGGCATCCACAGCTTCTCTGAGCAACTTCTTCCTGTGTCTCACCACCCTCACAGTAAATACTTTTTTCTTAATATCTAATCTAAACCTACTCTCAGTTTAAACCACTCCTCCTTGTCCTGTCATGCTCTTGTAAAAGATCCCTCTCCATTCAGGTACTGGAAGGACACAATTAGGTCACCACAAAACAGCCTCTTTTCCTGGCTGACCAAACCCAATTCTCTCAGCCTTTCCTTAGGGGTGAATAATCTTATAATATCATCTGAAAATATATCTGCTTACCTTCTTACTGCATATGTCCATATGTACAGGCTTGTTCCTAATGACGGTTATTGATTATCCATTTGATTTAAATATTTTAATATGCTTTATACTTGCCAAAAAACAATGATGTGCTTGACATCACAGCTCATCAAATTTTGCACTTTATTTTATCGAACTAAGACAAACACCCTCATAGATGTATCCTGAGTAAAAAATTATAAAGCATCCAGCTTCTTGAAGGCAAAATAATCAGTTAGACTTGATATGACTAGTGAACTGTCTCCATGATTAGAAGGAAGGTAAAACTCCACAGTGCTCTTCAAAGCAAGCTGGGCAGAATTTTTTGCAAAGTGAAATCAAGTAAACAATGATTTTCAGTTCTTTTTTCATGCTGTGATAACTGTGATTCTTTCTCTGAATGTCACCAATTCTGTCCCCTAGAGGAGAGAAAAAAATCAAAAATATGTAAGGACAACTTAATGCAGATATATATTAAGTGAAACAAAACATCTTGACTTTACAGCCTAAATTATGAGATATCATTATACATAGTGTGCTGCTCTGAGTGCACAGATGAGATTGTGGAGAGGAATAAAGTCTTCTACAACTTTAAATTTCTCTACTTTTCTTTACAAGCCCAAAAGCATAATGGGGACTGAGTCCTATCCTCAAAGACCAGAAAGGACATTGACACTTTACCGTGCCGTAAATCAAGTCTCTCCTGATGGGAGAGAATTTGCTGAAAGTCCTTGCAAGGAGTTTGAGAGATAAACTGAGAGTTTTCCTTTAGTTTCAATGCTTCTAGATAGTTGTTTATTAAGTCTTATCAGAGGAACAGAGCCACTAGCGTGACCCAGGTACAGCATAGAAGGAAGAAAAGTAGGAGTGAAGACTAATTATCAAGATTTACACAGCCTTTTAAAGATATTTTAACCAATAGTTACTAAAAACGTACATTATTTTCACTTTCCTACCAATTATTCAGTAACACAACTAGGAACTGCGGAATTTTCTATCCAATCAATCCAAACTACTTTTACTGCAGAATATGGAGTAGTAGAAGAAGCAGAAGAAGGTCTAGAGAACAACAACAATCCTCCATTTTGATATTTTTTACTCTTATCTATTTACTATAAAGAGAAGCCCAAAACCTCTAAATTTTTCACCCTGTGACAATCTTACATAGTAGCCTATCACCTAATTCACACCACTGTATTTTCTAGTTGTTGTCTGACTGTTGGTAATTTTTTCCAAGGTTTGAAGCTAAAACAGTGTTGTTCAGGGGAGTAAGAACCCTTAAAAACAGGCAGAGAAATATTCTCGGCACTCTGGGTTCCTACAGACATCATTATTTTCGGTGTGGCCCTCTATACTATCCACTAGTAGAATGTCTTCCACAAGTTGGAAATTGCATCTAATTTTGCTTTAAGGGAACCATAAACCTTCCAAGTCTTCCTATGATTTCATGTATTATTTCTAGAAAAATTATCCTAATTCCAATTCCCAGTAATTACTTTGTCTTCTATTTCTGACTGCATGATGAAAAAGCTCAGTTCTGTCAGATATAATTCCCACGTTTAAATACTTATACTCATTTATCAACCCATCTCTTAAACTTCAATATACCAGATAAATTTAATTACTTACTCCTCACACCATAATTCAAGGTTCACGGCTCTGTAATCTTGGTTTTGGGGCTCCTGGGTTTTGGTTTGGGTTGTTGGGTTTTTTTGGAGGTTATTTGGGGTTTTTTTGGGGGGAGAGGAAAGGCAGGTTGGGGTTTTTTAGGATTTAGGGTTTTTGTTGCATATGTTTCCCAGTATTTCTCATCTCCATTCACCTTTCTTATCCATTTAGAGGTTTTGTTTGCTCTTTGCACAGGAGCACAGAAAGCTCAGACTGAGGATGTGATCTATAGTAATACCTAAAATCTAGTTCTAGTCATTGTTATTTTAAGACAGCTTTGACATTCTGTAGATGCAAACTGTTTTCATGAATTGACTACATATCCTCTTCAGTTGGACATATTAAATCAATTTTTTTTATTTTAACAATTTAAATCACTTGGTTTGGATTGCCATAATTGTAACCATCCATTTTATTTTAATAGCCTTTCAATCTTATAATTTAGTAATTAAATTATTATATATATATATAAAATAATTTTCAAACTGTATACAATATACACCCATAAAGCTAGCTTCTTCTTAGGAACTTTCATAATGTTCACCCCGGAGTTCCCCATTTCCATGTGGAAATAAGAATTATCATGTGACAAATTTAAACTTTCTTTTTTTAGTTACTTTTGCATACAATTTTTTTTCTTTGTTCATGCCCTCTAAGGATCTAGAAACCAGGGCCATAAAATATACGTAGAGAGATGTTAGAATGGAACAAAGAAAGGTATCAAAAAAAATCCTGGATATCAATATCAAAACAACAGTTTCTAATCCCACTACATCACACCTATCAATTTCATAATGTGCAAGTATTTGATTCAAAAAACTTTCACTTCATGTAGTAAGGGAATTAAATCCAGGTGTACATACATTGTTTACCATCCATACCCTAGTCAAAAATCAAAACCAAACAGAGAGATATCTCACAAAACAAAACAAAACAAAAAACATAACAAAAAAGGAAAATAAGGACAATCTGACTAGTAGTAACTATAATTATAATCTCTAGTTCATTACCAACAAGTTACAAATTAACAAATCCATTATATACCTGAAATGATGGGTAGGATAGTTAATTTCTTATTCTATGTTATATCCTTTTCTGGATAATAGGACAATATTTGCAAATATTTTTCCAGTTTTCCAAGATAAGTTAAAAAATTGGCAATGATTCATTAGTTCCTTTGAGACTTCCGAGCATAAATTACTTAGCTAGTTCATTTGAAACATTCTCATATGGGAATTGATGTTTTCTTATCAGTGTTTTATTTCAGATAGAAAATGTTGTGTTTCCACCAATATTTGAATGGTTTGGCCCTAAACCAGCCATTATCTCAGCTTCTCTTACTCTGAATGAACTTATAACCTTTCTGAGAAAGATACAACGCAGCGTTCAACCCTCCCTTTTCATAGTAGATATTCTGTAATCTTAGAGCTCATATGAAGTAAAAACATTCAGTAAACTGTGCACATGCCTCTTTCTTCAACACAGCTTTCTCTAGAAGTCCCTCTCTCTTTCTCAGCTCTGTCTTCTACAGGATTTTCCTTCCCATCTGAGTTTGGCAAGAGGTCAGAGTCCCACTTTTAAAAGAGAAGCTAATCTTATTTTGTGTTTATCTCGTTTTGTCCCAGATAATGCAGAAATATACACTGAAAAATCTATATTCTAAATGGTTCCCTGTCATGCCTGTTATTCTTTGGCAGGAAGACATTTTTAGTATGTGATACTTCAAAATCTGGAAAACATTCCTTGATGATATTACATATTTTAGAGACTTCCTGCGTTGACAGTGTTTTGTTGATACTTTTATATGGGGTTGGATGTTTTTGTTGGCATCCGTAAATTCCAGAATTATTTCTGCTATCAGCAGAATAACAACAGGAATGTCTTAAGGCTGGGGGTTTTTTTTTGGTACGTTGGGTTTTTTGTTTGTTTGTTTTTGGGGTTTTTTTTGTTTGGTTTTTTTTTGGTTTGGTTTGGTTTGGTTTTGTTTGTTTTTTTCTTTTTTTATCATTTTTTTTTCCACCCACTAAAATAGATACAAAAACATCATACCAGTTTTGGGGAGACTAATTATTTTTGTAGAAAGTTCCCAGTTTCCTAGTGGCTTCTCTAGACATAATCAATGATTCCTTAAGAATGAACCAACTCTGCAGGAATTTGCAAATAAAGGCTAAGAAATCTGGTGAGTAAATCTGGGAAGGGGACAAATGATCATCTGGGGTAAAAAAATGTGAGATTGAAGACAGAGTAATGGAGTAAGAGTGCTGTGGGATTAGAAAGTGAAAGAGGAGAGATGTAATAGGTTAGCAAAATGATTGTTTTCAGCTGACCTATAAAATTCTGAAATCAGAAAAAAGTAAATAAACTGAACAAAGAGAAAGTGTAGGACAGATTATGCAGAGAAAAGAGTGGCATTGTAAGACAAACTGGGATGAGGAAACTTAAGGAGGATTGCTAAAGAAACAATTAAAGAGATAGGACTATGAAGACCAGAGCAAGGACAAAAGAAACTGAGTTTGGATGGGCAAATTAAATAAACACAGGTATTATCAACCTAATACTTACTAGTACAACGTTGCTTAAACCCACAAGATGTGTTTCTCTTTGAATCTTCATTTTTGCAGTTTCATGGTAAGGAAAATAGATACAAAATTACTTTAAAAATAATGCATTAAAAGGATAGGTTAGATAAGACCTTGAACAGCCTGGTGTAGTGATAGGTGTTCCTACCCATGATGGGGGAGTGGGATTAGATGATCTTTAAGGTCCCTTCCAACCATTAACGTCCTATGATTCTATGATTCTATGATATTAGGATGGCAAGATAGAGCACTCAGATCTTATCTATATTACAGCTGTTCACTATCAAACGTAGAGAGTTTACATCCCCCACTCCCCCAAACCAAAATACCGTAGTACCACCTTTGACTAGGTCATGCTCTTCTGCTCTGTCCACAGAAAACCACTCAGACAGGTGATCGGGGTATTGCATGTATGGATGAAATCAAACCTTAAAATACATAAAACAACATATCATTGAATATCTTCCGGCCCACAAAAAAAATGACATAAAATATGAACTAATATACTTAGGGCTTCAACAGTCTCAAATCTAAATGTGTTTTCCTAATTATTTATGCCTAAATTACTAGGTTGAAATAAAATAAAATTAATATATCAGAGAACTGTACTTTACACTTAGACTTTTGAAAAATCCAAATGAGAGCAATTTCTACTAATCAGTAGCAGTACTTTCTAATCTGAATACATTTATTCTGTGTAAGAGAATTTAAAGTTATTTCAAAGTAGATGAGTGTTTTAAAGCTCTTTATACTAATTTCATACTGATTTACTGTGATTTTTGCTGATGCATTAAGTTAATTGACTTTATTATGAAAAAACTTAAAAAAATATTGACACCAGTCAAAGCTAGTTCCAAACATCTTAATATGTTTTTTTAAAAATAAAATTGTTGAAACAATGGCTTCACCTCTCTGCAATGGAATGAAATAGTGCAGCATTGCTCTGAAGTTAGTATTTTGATTGCCTAATAATACATAGGATGCAATAAGTGCAAGTTTAATATTCATTTTTATGACTCAGTTCTTTTCCAAAAAGGTCAATTTTAAGTTATTCTAATTTTAAAAAGAGCCCAGAACGAGGAAGAATTAAAAGGAAAAAGGCATGATACTGCATGTGTAGCAGTAGAAAAAGCAGTGAACAAATAATGACAGACACACAAGCCATTGGCCCAGTTACATAGAAAGAAATACTTGATGCAAGCAGTTAGGTTTGATTAGGCTGCAACTTTTAACAATTGAAGTCAGCTGGGACGTGTCCTGCAGTACCTCAGACCACAAGGGTAGTCATTACTTACCCTTCCACTTACTGGACAGCTGCTACCAGTATTCACCACTTCACAGTGAGTTGAGGCAATTTCTAGGACCTCGCATATAAGAAAGGGTAGTGAAAGCTGTAACCCTGTTTTCCTCTTCCTTAGATATGGACTTTCTTTTCATCTGCTTTAACTCTATTCAAACTGCTAAAATGTGACAATGCGTGCAGCACTCTAACCCACTCCAGCACGCTGTGGCTATAGGGATGGTAAAAATACTTACCATTTGCATTCTGGAGGCATGAGATATACTCTATTCCACTTCCAAAGAAAGTGAAGGTGCAGCACCGATATGATTGTACATTGTAATTAACATAGTAATCATTATTAACAGTAATTGTAATAATAATTCTGTAGTAGCCACATCAGAAAGAAAGGGCTCAGTCTGGGGGTGAAGATTTTTGTTGCCTTTTCCTCATGTTGAAGAGATTAAAAACTGAACACTAAAGAACAGCAAATAAAGATGTTATATTTGGGCACTTACTCCTAGACAGTTTTGCTAAATATTCTATTCTTATTATTTGAGTGGGCAGATTAATGGCTGTGCAGTGCCTACATAAACCCCTATACTGATGTTCAAAGTCTTTTTCATAGGATCTCTTTCTATTTCTCTCTCTCTCTGCTGGTACAACAGTCTATGAGATGCTTGGAACATACCACCCTTAGTAAATGATGAATAAGAGAAGAAATTCTGTTAAGTTTCAAAGAATAATGCAAATCAAAATTTTCTTTTCTATCATTAAAATGTATTAAGTGTATCTTAAATAAGGATTGAAAATTGATTTAAGAAGTTTGTTATTAGAGGCCTAAGATATAGGTTAGCAATTTTATAAACACCCTCAGCTAAGAAATTAAGCTACAGAATATTAAAAATAAATAAATAAATTTTTAATCTCTAGTGTTTTAAAACTACAATGAATTAAGATGGAATAAAGCAAAATAGTAACCTGTGAAAGAGATCTATGAATTTCTTGTCTTTTAGGTCAGAGCATAAATACAGTAGCAGATTCTCCTACTCCTTTCCTGAAAGCAAGATCAGATTATAAGTATTTTAAAAAAGCGCAAAGTTTGCTATTTGAAAGTCTTCAATGGGTAAATCTCACAGTATTTTTATTTTCCCTTTGTCAACATAGAGAATGGCTCCTTCTCTCCCTCCTGGGAGGAATTTTTCTCTGCTTTTCTGTTAAAATGACTAAAACTTGAACCAGTGAATGTCTGAAGGAGGAAAAAGAAATAGAATCTAGGAAAAGTAAAAAGTTTGAAGGCAACTGGAAATTGACAAATAAGTGTCAGAGCAGAAAATGATGGCAGTTTGCCAACCAGCTGCGAAAACTAATTCAGCTTTAGATAAAGAGATTTTAAAGGGGAAAAGGACAAGAAAACTTCAGAAAAAGGAAGAATAAAGGAGCAAAGAATAAATCCTTAGAGCTGTGTTAAAGAAGAAACATAGGCAATGCTTTGTTGTTTTAACTGCAGAACTGCAAGAGGGGCTTTTCATTGAGACTTTGAATAGCACCAAAGAAACAGCCAGAATAAAGTGGAAGCACTAAAGTTTTCCTTAATGCAGTAGCTCATAGACCAGCCCTCCAAAAGGGATTTAAAACAAGCTTTTCTAGACAAATAGGAATTATTAACGTCAGCTAAAGTTTTCTTCAGCAGTCTACATACAGACATGAAAATAACAGTGTTACACACAGTCCTGTGTACAAATTCATAGTGAGAAGTGACTGAGACTGTTAGACAAAGAAAATGAAGTAGCTGAAAATATCAATGGAGACCACCTTTCCTGGGAAGAGAAAAGTATTTTACATTATCTGCAAGACGTTTTTTAGGTACATGATGCTTTTTATTTCATGGTCAGAGAGCATGTAAAAGAATGAAGTGATGAGTGCTGCCTGGTTACAACTGCAGACCAAAATAGCAAGCTGGTATATAAAATAACATGAAGGAAGGTGGTCACAGGCTTGTCTTCTCATCTGTCACTAGGCCTTTTCATCAAGCTGTGAATAGCAAGTCAGCATGATGTACTGCCACTGGTTATTATGTAGAGATCTAATGACTGCATCTAGTGTGCCCCACTACAGCATACTCAGAAGTTCCCTTAGGACAACATCTCCTGACCAGTCAGATTATACAGAGCATAGTGGGCCACTCAGGGGGCCCTCAAAACACCACCTCTGAGCTCACAAGAGGATTCCCTGAGAGTGCTAGGCTCTGAGAGTGAGCTCACATATGCCCTCTATATGAACCAGATCCTTCCACCTCCATTATTCACAGCATGACTGCTGCATGAAATTCCCAGAGCAGCATAGCATGACTCTGCAGCTTTCATCTTGCATGGGCAGGAGGCACAAGCTCTTTCACATTACAGCATGCACCTTAGGTACATTAAAAATCTGGCATTAACAAGACAAGAGCAATTTTGGCTTGCATCAAATAAAAAGCCTTGACATGTGTAACTGCTATAAAAGTGAAAGTTTCTCATTTCATACAAGCTTAGGCAAATGAGGGATTGAAGCTATATTTTATATTTTATGGCTACATTTTCCAGCAGTCAGCTGTTTCAGAATAACAATAAAATTCCTAATGATAATTGTTTTTCTTTTCAGAAGTTTCTTTGGCAGTTTTTATCAGCTTAATAGTTGTTCTGCTACTCATCAGTGCTGAAGGCTAAACTTTCACTGAGGTATAACAGTGAGCATGTTGCCTTTGTGCCTTCCATGACCTGTAAGATTCCAAACTTTGTCACCATCCTTATTTTCTGTTGTCTTCTCCCATCCCTAATTTTTCATTCTATATTTCTGTTAGTGTTTTGCATTAGATATTTTAACATGGATTTTCTGAATTGAAAGTGCTTTAATTAATCTTTTGGGTTTTTTTAAATAAATATTTCTTCCCTTGGGTATGCATATCTTATAATATGCATATTATTTGAATATTTCCCAGCTGTGTGAGAGAACCATACTCAATGGTAAACTGCAAGAGAAGGAAAATTATTCAAAAATTATGTCACTTTTTGTTCACATGCTTCCTACAACATGGAATTTTTCTGCAAAGTCTTTTTGATACATTAAAAAATTGGGAGTGGGGAGGGAGAGAGAAAAATTATTTGAGACAACATCTGGGCTGGAATATTAATCTCACAGGTTTTAAATGGCATTCTCCCCATCAGTATCAGTGGGTCCTTCAGAATGTCTTCCAAGCTATTATCTGTCATTTGTGACGAGGAGTGCAAACTCCTTGGAGTAAAGACAATTTGTATATAGCATTGAGAACACTTACACTGCTTGGTAATGGAATGGAGTTTTATTATCATCTCCTCTAGCATTTAAACACTGTTATTTGTAATTTGTATCGTAAAGATGTTGCTAGCAACTAAATGAGAATTTGTGAGTCATGAAAAAATAACAGGAAGGCATCTGTTATGACTTTCCATCCTGTTATTCTAGATATTTAATAATAATTGCTGAAAGTGACCAGGGATGACTGTCATTCCATTGCTCCAATTACTTCACTGACATTAAAGACATTACTAATGTGAACAAGGGTTTGTGGACTCAAACTATGCTTCTACAACTCAAGACCTTAATCTGGAAGTGACCAAACAACTGTTCTGGAACTACAGGAAGAGGAACTGCTGGAGAAGTTGCTGCCCATGTGTGTGTCAAGTTCAAAATACATTACGTGTGTTACAGGATACTGGGGGTGTTACCTGCAAGCCTGTTATCTCCCAAATGCATAAAAATGCATTTATGCCATATGGATTCTAAATCCCTTTTTAATATGGATGTTCATGCATGATTCACTATTGCATTACTTCTCAACTGTTGGTTGAGAAATAGCATGCAGTATTGCTATAATAATATAACCTTATCTCTGATAAAATCAGAGATAAGAGTTCCTTTTTTCTGTTTAGATTTGTCAGACCATAAAACTGAAATGTTAGTGTTGCCTTTAACAATATCTAGTTAGTAACTGCTCATATTCAACAACTTGCATTGTTTTTACTGGCTTGAGTTACACTGTTTTTTCAAAAGTGTTCTATGAACTGACTTTTTGTAATTTCTTCAAAACTTCATTATCTTTTGCATGACAAAGTAATTTTCATTTCTATATTTTTAATCTCCTTTTATCTAAATTTTTACTTTGATCTTTCTCTACAAAAGTGCATGTGTTTACTCATTTATTTAGATAACTTTTAATGGAAATTTGCATTTTCACAAGGACACCCTAACACTTTTAGATGAGTTGTGTTTGCTTTCTTAAAAGCCATTTTAAAGGCTGGTCCTCTCCAGTCCCCTTTATAAATAATGAAAATCTCCCTTTGGGATATAGCTATGGTCTTAGGAGGTGAACAGATTAGCAAAAAAATGAAACATGAATGCTTTGCAGCCCTGTCAGATAGCTTTGATAGTCTCTGTAAACCATACTGGAGAGTGGTCCTCTCCATGACTCAAAGAGAGAGCTCGGGTACTGCAAAGATTCTTGGAAGTATTTTTTTTGTGTCTTAATTTTAGAGAAGGAAGCTGAAGTAGAGTGAGCATCTTGATGAGAGTAGTTTGATAAATTTTTTTCTACCTGTGGAACAGTTTGATAAATCTTCATAACGTTTTGCAAAATGTTTTGCTCTGTCTGTATTTGTGGCCTGTTGTGTGTCTCCAAATCAGAGATAGAAATTACTGTCTCCTTTTTTGGATACTTGATATCTAGCATAAGGGCCTGAATTTTCTGTACCACGGAGAAACCTTTAAATAATCTCTGTTCAAAATATTTTCCTTCTAGCATATTTAAGCTTTGAGAGCTTTGGAAACAAATGGGTGGCAAGGCCCTTAGAGCTATCTGGTTATAAACCAAACAAAATGTAGCAGAGGCACATGAATTATAAAAGATCGTCTGAAGTGCAGAACTGGAAAACTCCTATAGAGAAGTTTAAAAGAAATTACTTACTTTGAGCATATTAAGATTGCATTTATTGGCTTTCCTTAATAATATTACAGTTGAACAACAAGGCTGTTTCATTTCCAGAAAAAAAAATGTTAATTTTTTTTTGTAAGAAAGCTTTTTAAATTATGAAAAACCTGATTCCCTTTCCCTTAAGAGCTTAAGTTAGCTTAAGGAAATAAATGAAGTGTAAATTTCACCAATAAACTCACTGCTTGAATTTAAGTCTTAATCCATGCCACTGGAGCACTGCAATATTTAAACTTTTTTTTTGACAATCTGCATCATTATTTACAAATCACTAAGTGTGGAGAGCTTCAAAGCAACTGTACGAACTATTTTTGATTGGAGCTGCTTTTTGGTAACATATTTTACCTGCATCAGAGGCCTCAGCTATTAAACAATCATCAGTTTTCTACCCAGTTTTTCTTGCTAATTTTTTCCCTCTTTTATGCTTCATGGAAGATATAGTGCTGCCAGTGTTCTACCATTCCAGCAATGTATGCAATATACTAGCATACAAATATATAATAGAAACACTGCTTGTTCGAGTTAAAGTCATTGATTTTTCTTTGTCAAACTTAAGACAATTTAACATCTTTCTGTCTCCCAAGTTTTTGCTTTAATACCTAAGCCATTAAAGTTGTCTGGGTCCATAGTTATTTTTCAAATTTCTTTGGCCATCGATAGGATACAGTATTAGTTTTGTGATCTTGAAGTCAGTTTTGTCAGCTAAGTAAAATATTTTTTATAAAAAGTAACTCTCTCAGAGAATTCTAATAGGTTTATAACTATTAGTTTAGAGTTGAATAGGCTGAAAATGTCCATAAAATCTACATTGCTATTGGAAAGTTCTAGAAGAAGCCTCTGCTCTCCTTTTTTAGTGCATTTCTATTCAGCAGTACCTACAAACCATTCAGTGTGCCCATT
Source organism: Corvus brachyrhynchos (assembly GCF_000691975.1). Taxonomy (NCBI): domain Eukaryota; kingdom Metazoa; phylum Chordata; class Aves; order Passeriformes; family Corvidae; genus Corvus; species Corvus brachyrhynchos. The sequence continues at coordinate 17,665,622 of NW_008239553.1, forward strand.
ACTCTGGTACTGGATCTAGGAGCCTAGATCCTGCTTGGATTAGGCTTTAAAACCTTGCAGTGTCTTGTGGTCTTTGTTTTTTACCCTTGTTGCTCAGTAAGAATCTTCTGTGAATACATGTAGATGCAAATTAATAGCAAACTAACTCATATGCAGAGCATAATTATTGTATTACCAGTTAATATATTTTTTTTCCCAACATTTAAGGAAATTACTGATTACAACAATTACAGATCATTTTTTCTTCCTAAAAGATGTATTATAACTGGTAGCAATGTATTAGTAATGATATTTTTGCACAGGTGCCTAAAGGTGCCATGCAGCCTGGCTGCTCCCTGGGTGAGTGTAACACTGGGGCTTTCCACAGATGTCTGTGGGGGCAGGACCTGACAATCACTGCGTGTTCCAGCCCCAGCCAGGAGCAGGGCAGTGGTGGGGTCAGCCCTGAGCATCAGGTGTCTTTTTGGATATAGAGATGGGTTGAGTGTGGGCTGGGGGCCCAGCTCAGTGGGGTCTGCAGCTGGGCAGGGCTGTGACAGCTGCAGACCAGCACTGCTGGTGCCCTGCTGGGTGGGGTGGACAGCCTAGAGGGCTGGGCCATGGGCAGAGGAGGGGAGTCCCGGCTTGGGTCTCCCATGGGTTTGGGGGATGCTCAGGGAAAGGCAAGGACTGGGTGCTATCAGAGCCATTCAAGTTGGAGTGCTATGGACTTTCTGGCTTTGTTCACTAGTCAGGTGAAATGTCATCTACAGTAATAGTGTAAATGGTTTTAGCTGAAATTCTTATCTAAGCCTGTCCGTGATATTTCAGATGAACAAGTGAGTTTATATACTCTATATAAGTTAGTGCACATATTCATTGCTGCTGTTATGGACTTGTACTTAAAAATAACATATCACTTCCACAAAACTTTTTCAGGATCATTTAAAATAAAGGTTACATATTGTTGAAATCTTTTTTGTATGTGTGCTCTTATTAGTAATTTTTAATTAATGACTTTATGAATTTCATGTTACAGATGACAAGATAAAACATTGTTATCATTTTTTGATCTGTAGACACATTGCAAATTTATGTAGTCCTTACATGGATAGAATTCTTCACGAGTTTGCTTCTTCCACTTGATTTATTAGTCAGCATAATTACATAGATGCCACTTTATCCTTAATTATTTACTATAGGAATCCCTTGCAAAAACTAATCTTTAGGACTGATTACTGAAAAATAAAACTATAACCTATGTTTCAAGTATCAGACAAAAAGGAAATATTTGATAGTGTAATAGTATTTGTCTGTGCAGAGTAAATATACAAATTATTTTTAATAGGTACATGAAGTTCTTCAATTCAGTAGTTGCTTTTGCCCACGCTACCCAAGCCTTGTGATTCATTGACGTCTAAAAAATTGCTCCCAGAACATCTGATATGCCGGTTTTATCCCATTAAGTCAATAATCACAAGGATTTGGAGTTCTCCACTAATATGTTGTGGTACAAAATTGGTTGATACTAACCTGTCAGCTCAAGTGGATTAATAGCTGGATGTCATTAGCAGGTTGTGGAAACGCTCCTAATCCATTTTAGGATGAAGCCAGACAGGTTAGTTTAAATCATCTTAGTGGGCTTTCAATTAGCCTAAACCCATACTATGTACCAGTATGATGATATACACATATGTCTTTTTAATCTATATTTACTTCAGCAGTTTCTATCTCACACGCATTAGTCAGCATCTCTCTTTTGGGAATAAGTGCCCTCCCATGTCTGTCAGATGAGCTGTTCCATGCGCTCATATCTGCACCCACTGCAGTCAAGTTATCAAAATGTCATTATTAGTTCAAGCAGTTTCAAAAATTCTTTATATGGAAGGTATCATAAAGTTTATACAAAATTACATTTCAAAATATTAATTCATTACTTGAGCTATGTTAAATTTGCTCCTGGCATCTAAGTTGCATTTGACAGAATGAAACTGCATTTAAGTGTTACAAACTGTATGGAAAGCTCTTTGCCTGGAATATTTCTGCGTGCCTCCTTAGACATCAATGGACCTATTCTAATACACAGTAACTGAAAGTGGAGCAGGAGCATCATAAGGGTGAAGGCATCAAAATGAGTGTTTCATATTCTAAATATTTATGAAATAATATAAATTCTTCTGTCCCTTAATTAAAACTACTTTACCCTATAGTAAGTATTGAAAATAATTTGCTACTCAAGCAATTTTCTGTTATCAGTTTGGGTAACAGTCTAAGTTACTCTCCCCTTATTTACTAAGGGAAAATGCATTAGATGCATTCTGATCTCCCACAGCTCTGTATGATCCCCCCTGTAGTCATGTCACATGGCCACACAGTTAACATACTTACACTCAGCAGCATTTTCAGATGGCTGAACCCTTTTGTTTGAAGATGCATCTCCCTTTTAAGCTTGTCTCCTTTTATGCCTGCTACCACTCTTAATCTACTTTTTCTCTGTTATTGAACAATGATTCACTCATTCATTGACCTTGTCACAATTCCTTGCTGCAAGTGGGCCTTGGGTATAGCTGTTCTACAGCTTCTTAACCACGTACACCTCGAGTCCCAGAAAGTAAAATGCTCACCAAGGACACATCTCAAGAAATTGCTGTGGCTGAGGCCCACTATCACATATAAGCCAGGCATGAGAGGTTACTTTTTGCAAACGCTTCATCATTTGAGGCACAGCGTTAAAAGACACCTGATTTTTAGTATTTGACAGTGTACAGCATGAGACAGCAGAGTAACTAAAAACCCTAAATCATTAGTATAGCACTTAAATTTCATAATAGTTGATTGATTTAGAGCAGCAAGGATAGGCATTGAATGGATTCAGGAGAGGGATGGAAAGAGAGAAAGAATGACCCAGTAATGTCAGTCTATTTCATGGACTGATACAAACAGTGGTCCTTAAATTACAACTTGCTGTTGCTACATTTCTACCCTGCTGTGTGTTTTCTGTCCCACTGGAAGGTGATTTCTTTGAATGAACAAATGAACATTTTTGGATTATATGTACATAAACAAAAATTTGGAACTATATCTGCCTTCAGGAAGAGGGAGGTTTGTTCACTGGTCATGGTTCTGGGGTCCAACCAAACACTGGTGGTTGTATGGAACTGGACAAGGTAAGGCTCCCTTCATTTACCAGTCCATGTTGAAATATATTTTCTCAGCACCCACTGCAACCATCACCAGGTGATGCAAAACACAACGAAGCCTGATTCCTCAGAAGGAGGAATTCTGCAAGTGTCAGCCCTGCAAACATCATCCATCCCTTTTGGCCAATTAATAATGAGAGTAATGAAATTGCAAACCTTTATTAGCCCAGTTTACTTTCACCAAGGGGAAATTCCAATTTCTTGTCCTCAGTAAAATATTTGTGCAACTGTATCAAGCTCTTTTTTGCTCTGGCTCTTCAATTCCACTGTATCTTCCTCCCTCTTCTTTTTTGCAACTGTAAAAAAAGAATCAATCTAAGAATCTTCATGATTTATTTTGATCTTGCATAATTTGAAATTAGAAGAAAATTTTAGTAATTTCAATAACTTTTAACAGCTTTCAGGTATAGAAAGGTTTGATTTGTTAAAAAAAAAAAGAAAAAGTAAAATACTAAAACGCGCTTATCAGTGTCTCTGTCTTACTGCATGGTTCTGCAGTACTTTCTTTGAATGAATAGGATGAATTGCAGAGTTACAATACAAAATTTCAGAGTGCAAGGCCTTGACACAATACACATTGTTTGAGATGCTGCTCATGCTTTGTATTCTATATCTTTTAGAATGTTCTCCCTTGGAGCACTGAGACAGTGCTTAGAGGATTTATAAAAGTTCTTGGAAATGAAGTGAAGCAGTGCATACAGTATTTTTAGGGTAGGGATTACTTTTTAGTTACTTCTGAGGAATATAACAAAATCTAAACAAAATTAATACTTCATACTTACTGAGACAGAAAAAATTCAGAGTTAAGATGTTAGATGCTTTTATTCCAATAGTAGTACATCTGGTTCTGTTAATCCAAATGGCACTACACTGAACATCACATTTATATTCTTTAAATGTGTTTTCTTCTTTTGTTCTTTAAGGTTTTCAGTACATAAGAATACTATGGAAATTATGAAAAAGCCTGACACTAAAATGAGTATACAGTTTATTTATTTATATGTTTTATTTCATGTAGAAAGTAGGATGTTTGCAATCTCTCGGCATGCTTAAAGTAACATTATTGTCGCTAAGTTAAAAATACAAGAGAACAAAACTTTTGGGTTTTTACTACATTTTTTAAGCAGTCCTCAAACAGTGTCAGTACTGAAGTATAATTATGTTCCAAACAAGACACAGCATGGTTTATGGTTTATAGCACAGGTAATCTCATCTCAGTCATTCCTGCCTCTGTGATAGGCCAACTTGACTCTGGAGTGGGTTTACAGGGAACCACAAGCCCTGAAGAACATGGTGCTGAGATATCCCTTTAGCTTTAGACTATGACAGCAGAGTTCAACTTAGATTATTGATTTGGGCATTTGGCCAACATTACTGGAGCTGCTGGCAACAGTATGAGGCAAAGAAATAAAGAGAGAAAGCAGGGAGTCAGTAATGAACCCTGGGGCTGGAGCAGAAGCTAGTGACAGCAAGGTGTGATTGAAAAAGGTGGCAAAACACTGCTGAAACACTACTACTATGCTACGTATTTTACAAGTGTTTTAAAACTTCTCCATTTCATACAGAAAAAAAATATATACATATTTACAAGCATGTATATTTTTAGGGATGCACACACACAACACACACATAAACAGAAATATGTTGCTGTATAAACATTAATTTTGCATTTAGTGTCTAGAATATTAGGAGAAATTCCAGCAAGGGTTTTGTATTAAATTCCCTGAAAAGTGTGTTGGTAGACATTTTTGAGAGGAAAACAAAGTAAAATGGACATTCTGAGCTACTGCAGTTTGCCAAGCTCTTCAATTTTATTCAGGACTCCTTAGGAACATATAAATAAAGACAAAGCGGCAAAATATCCAAGTGCTTGTCAGATTTAAGGAAACAACATACATTCCCCCACCCCTGAAAGCAATCATTTAGTTTAAAAATACTTACCGGCATCGGTGTTGATTTTGCTGATAGACAGTGAGTAAACAAGCTATAATGCTATCTACAATATAAACTTTTAAGCCTAATGTCTTAGCTTGCTGCTGTCAAATTCAAGGGCAAAGCTCCAGTTAACTTCACTGAAGCAGGGATGAAGTATGAGACTAAATAAAGTTCAAGCTAGCTTGAAATTTATTGCACACAGATTCGTTTTATTGTTGTAAATGTTTCCTATACACCGCTTTTCTCTACAAAAAGAGAAAAGTTTCTGGGCATCTGTTATTTAGCGTTTGCACCTTACTCAGTGCAGCAGTTTTGATTTCTACCACCAACTTAATTTTTCAGAATTCATTTCAGTAACTTTATTCTATTTGGTTTGACACTATACTTTGGACTTCTAGCGCCAAATTGCAGATGTTTGCAATAGGTTATGCATAAGAAAAATGAAGGTTTTAAGACTACGAATTTCTCTTATAATGCCTGCTAATCTACTTAACTGAATCCTTCTTTGTCTGATAATTTGCCTTATCTGTTCTTTTATTTTTTCTAAGCCAACATTTGTTGTGGAGCTTATAAATTTTTTTCTCACCTTATCTATTTTACTATGTTGAACTAATAGTCTTTGAATTTCTTATATATGTTAATTCCCGAATAACTTTATATCCAGGGCTGGGTTGCTTTTGCAGTTGCAGTTTTGTTTCTATTATCACCTATCCCAATTCTAGCTTTTTTTTTAGCTATATCTAAAAAAGAGTAATCTTTATAGCTTTAAATCAAAACTAGAAATAAGAAAGTCCACATACAACATCATCATAAATCCGTGTCCTCAGGTGCTTATTCAGTTCCTATTTCTTTGTGTTCTGTTTTTCAGCTATTAACTGATTTTTTTCTTCCTGTAAACTCTCCCTTAGGAACTCTCTATTAAATTAGGAACCAATTTAAGAATAGCACTCAGTCTAATCACAGTACTTTAAAAAATTGTATTTTATAAAAAACTTACTTTCAATTTCAGAAACTGCAGATTACCCATCATCTGGTTTCCTCGATGAAAGCCTAAAATGGGAGAGCTCCTTTTAGCTTAAAAGCCTCATGAAATAGTGAAAAAGTGGTGCTTGTTCCATTTACCTGAGAAATTAAATCCTTCACTTCTCATGAATCTAAAATGTTCATTAATATGCATGGCAGTTTTTGATCTGTGAAAATTGCAGGACAAGCTCCGATATGCACCACTATTTATAATAAGAATAAGAAGGTTAACTGAATGCCTTGTTCTCTGTAAGAATAAGTAACTGACCTGGTATTTGTCACTCAAAAACAGAAATAAAAGAAGTGTGTTATGGGCACTGTTATAAGTTCCTTAAAAAGGCCTAAAGTAAGTTAAAAAAAAGACACATGGGTTTTTAGTATTGCTCTTTAAGAATGTACAGAAAAGGGAAGAAATCAAGTTTAGAAGCCTCATGGGTTTTTTTTCTAAAACAAAATGGTGTTCACTGATTAATATAACTAAATGATAGGGGGTCTAGGGAGGGAAACATTGACTAGAAATGAGACATCTAAAATATCTAGGAGACGGGAGACAGCATAGCAAGTATGCGCGACAAAGAATAAGAACAGGCCACTGGATCAATCAGTTGATGAATCCTTGAAATATGCCTTCACTTACACCTTCTGAACTTAAGCAATGACATGTGCTACTTTCCTTGGGGGGGAAAAAGAGACTGGAACAACACCTGCAGGGACCCACACTTACTAGCACACAGTCTGGTCCAGACAACAATCAGCATACAATATATTGTTGCTATTAGATACTCAAAACACCCTTCTGAAGGACCTCCATTGAATAAATAAGGAGACAAGCCTGAGAAAAAATATGGAAAAGGGGAAAATTAGTAACCATTTTTGGAATACCAAACCCTGTGCCTCACTTCCCCCTCAGAGGTTTATTTATCTTTCTTTCTTCACTGCAGCAGGGAGGCAGTGTGAAACTCCCTTGTTTTCCATGGCACAGCAAGTGTTTCTTGATGAGTCAGTAAGGTTATATAGACTAGCACATTCAGAGGATGAGTTCAGTTAATGCCAGACCACTTCCTTAACCAGGTTTGCGGGAGAAATATGACAGCTCTGCAAGATCTACTTTTCCATTTCCTACTAACACTTTTATAAAAACTCCTGCTACAAGGTTATAGATGCAATGCAGACTACATAATGGAAACAGAACTATTATAAAACTAATGCTTTTCCAGTTTTATTTGATTTAGAATTTTGCCAGATTTGTTGTTGACATTTAATAATTTCCTCTATGTTTGAATTTTCTTTTCTTTTCTTTTGAATGTCATTGAAAATGTAAGGAAAAAATGAGTACTCTTTTACATTGCTGATACTTAGATTGTTCAGTGGTTTATGTATCTGTTTTAGTAGACTAAGATTATACTATAGCTTAACTAATTTTAGAAAATGAAAATGTAGGAAGATTTTTATTTTTAATAAAATAGATCAACATTTGGTATTGTAAAATGTATTCAGGTAGTGTGCATACTTAAAAGAGTTTAGGGTGAAGTGGCATTTAAATAAAGTCCAGTCATAGAAGAGTTATGCTTTCTTTATAAGAATTTTGCATCTTAAAAACAAATGAAAAACTATTAGATCACTTAAAAATGCAAAAAAAAAAAATCTGCTTTTACATAAACTTTTCCAAGCCTCTGCAGCCCTGGAAATTTTTATAAGACTTTGCTTGAAAATTGCAGGAATCTGCATTACTTCATGGTTGTAGTATCCTTGAGAAATAACCCTTGTTTTAGAAGGGACAGAACAATTCAAAGAAGAATTTTACAATATCCAAACAAATTATAGATTTTAATGATGTCAGATATTTACATTTTGTCAGATTTTACATTTTGAAATATAGGCTTATACGCTTATTTGGCTATTTATATTTGCTATCAGAGAGACAAAAATGTTAAACATGCATTTGGGTCCTACCATGTATTCTTTTTGTTTCTGCCACCACGATCAGCTCTACTTAAATTAACCAATCCTGGCCTGGGTATCACTAATACAGACTGAATGAAAATGAGATTGTCGAGGGACAACCAGTAGCTTAGGAGAATCACAGGTGGGTCTCATTCTAGATGCTGAAGTCTTCTACAGTAGCACCCACAATGCTTCATTCTGGAAGTCAAGAATTTGGCTTTTTTTCATTAATCTGTTCACTACCTCTTGGCTGGCCTGGAGAGATGCAGTGTGTGTGCAAAATTTTAACTCCAATGAGTGTCCATAAGATTTTCTGTACCCTCAACTGTATTTCCTGCTTTATTTCAGGACCTGAACACCTGTAATATTCCCACTGCACATGTTAGTTTTCTCCTGGGTCTCCTTCCTTCTTCATATAAAAAATATTTAGATTACAGGGTCTCCATTCTTTTTTGCACAAAATTATTTACATCACAGGGTACTACATGAGGTCCGGAGGAAGTTAAAGCCAACTGCCAAGTAGTGTGACTACAGTGATGAAAGCAGTGTGAACAAAACCAGTACTTTCTTTGTGGAAGAAGGACCACAGTTTTTCCCTGCAGGTGATACAAAACGACCATATGAATCCCACCTTCTTTCCTAGTACTGACTTTACACAGATTTCAAAAATCAAAGACCAGCGTACTAAAAAGGGCACTTGTAGTTTCCAACAGCTGTTACCTTGTGACATACTTACTCTGTGGTAAGGATAAAGCATATCTTTGTAGGACAGATCTGGATTAAGGTATTATTTTCTCAGAGAGTTAAGAACTATCAATGCAGTCAAGCTCAACTGCAAGGTGCATTGCTGTTACTATTTTCCAAGGAGGTTAAATGACTTATATAAAGAAAATATAAAACGAAACAACCAACCAACCAACCAACAACCCCACCAACCAAGAAAAAACCCCAAACTAAAACCCAAGAGAAACAAGGCTCCCTTCCAATAGAAAAGAGAATCACAAAACAAATGTCCCATTCCTTACTACCATACCAGAGGAAGCACACAGTGATTGCTTTGATATGCAAACACTTGTGTAAAATAGAATAGTCCTACTATACTGAACTGTCTGATAAACAGCAATCTCATAGAAAATCACACAGCTTGAATAATGCTTTGGAAATCCCTAATTTTTTTTTTTTTTAAAACCTCAGTTTTCTTGTGAGAAACAATGTGTAAATGGCAAATATTCTAAAATCAATGAGAAATTTCTAAAGAGCCTTCACATGGCCCAGGAATCTGAAGTTTTGATTTGTCCTAAGATGTTACAATTCACTGCAACTGTAAACCTCAGTTTATTCTGCCTAAACATTTTTTTTTTTAAAGGAAGAGTGAGAGAGAGCAAGGGTGAGATTAAGACAGTGTTAGGCAATTATACAGGAAACATCTTTTTTTTCCTTTCAAACTACATAAATTACTTGTCCTTTGGTATACAGTTTTTCAAGTGTTATTTAATTAAAATAAATGAGAAACATTCAAGTTAAATTTAGCATAACAAATTATATTAGCCTCATGATATGATAAGAACATATATTACTGTTTCCAACACTTTTTCTGGTGGATTTATTCTGTTGTGTGAACATCATTCTTGCTCTTCATTTTAGGAAAGGAACTTATCTTATTGCTATTTAAATCCTTTAATCCTAACATTTAGATAAACGTATTTTATTATGCTGTCTCTATAACCGAATTTTACTACACTGTGCTTTGTGAAGTGCATACATGTAAGGCATTGTAAGATTTATAACTTTGGAGAGGTTTTGCATACTTTGATTGGTCACAATTAAAATATGTATGTATCTTCCATTCCTGGGAAACAATGATCTATGTACATTTTAAGAATAAAAAAAGAAAAACACCCCCTGGTTATTACAGAAGTAATTTATCTGGATTATAAATCAGATTTTTATTCATAAATGTAGGACATGCCTTTGCAAAATAATTATAAACTATTCTCATAGCTGCAGGGTTTTATTTCTTGCACTTTTTTGGTCCCAGTAGACTAATATAAAAATTTCTTAGTGTACTTACAAAAATAAAATGCAGATGCTTAAAAAGATAGAAACTCATAAGATACAGAATTTAAGGTCACCTCAATAGAGAGTACTTTTAAACTCTGGCATGCCAAATAAGTATTCCTATTTATTTTCAATAAGAGTATATTCCTAACTATATTAATAAAGAGTTTTTCCTCTTTTAATCCTTTATTGAAATTTGCATTATGAAAAATGAATACATTAGTTTAGGAGGAGAAAGGAATCAATAGAATTATGTACTTTGACTTATCTATCTGCAAAAAGTCAACTGGGTGGAGAGAAAATATTGTTAAAGAGTTCTTCAGTGTTTAAAAGAAGAGAGTTACCTGATAGTGTCTATGACAGAAAAATATCTGGTTTGGTCTTAAATTTGACATTTTAGGGCAATATGAATTATATAGCATGCAAATCATGCCTAGAATCAGCAGATATATTGCATGTTATATGTTGTACAAGTTGATTTGCACTCACTAGTTATAACTTATATTTTAAGGTCTTCAAATATTTTAAGGTTTCTAGATGGCCCACTAGGAGGTGGGTGCTTTCACAGGCTGAGATACTAAGTCAGGAAGACTTTTTAAGGAGGCTTTAAAGATACCCTTTTTACACCACAGGCCATGTAGGAAATTTAGATGTTCAGTCCAGAAGAGTTAATTCAGCTGCCATCTAAAATTTAGGCAATGGTAGAAGCCTGAGTAAGATCAAATGATTCATAATAAGTAAAAGAGGCCCCTTAGGAGCCCTATTCTCATTAAAAAAAAAAAAAAATCTAACAACAAAACAGAAGCCACTAACCAAGCAAAAAAAACCCCAAGAAAAACAAAAAACCCAAACAGCCTTGACACAGCAGAACAGTCAGGTAAGGATTGTCTTTACTGTGCCAAAAGGGAACATGAATTAGGTAAAAAAGATTTGGCCACTCTGGAAGCCCAAAATTACTGCTTTCTTTTAATCCAGAAAGAATTTTAAAAAGTTGCATGTCCATAGTAAAAAAGTATGTTTAAGCACAATATGCAGAGCTATCCCTAATAGAAAACTGGAAAAAAACATAGAAATAAATTGAATTAATAAATAAAAAGAATTAATATACCCTCTAGAGCTACCAAAATTGTTAATACATTTATTGAACTATAATTAGAAGAAAAAAAGTGGGTATCTACAAGCAGCAGAGCCCTAGTTGGGATAGAGGAGATAATGGAACTTTTTATTTTCTCAGTAGGTATTTCAAAAGACAATTGGATTGTTTCAAGCACAAGTAGCATAAAACAAGGTGAATTCCTTTATCTCAAAAATGCAATGCCTTTGAACACCTATATATCTGTTGAATAACGTATCAGAAATGGTAATTTGTCTGCTAATAAGAAATACCTGAGAGTTCATATATCATAAATCAATGTTTCAACCGTTCCCTTCATTTTCAAGAATGATTCTAAATATTGATGCTATGCCCCTGTGGATCTGTTGTAAAGTAGTTCAGTTGTTTGAACAATTTTTCATCTGGGGAATTCAGGTTTTCATGGAACCGTGTTATTAATAGTTTCCGCATAATTTTTTCCTTTCATTTCCAAGTTGAAAGTCTAAATTTATAGAAAAGACGGTGAATTAAGATAATCACTATTGCTCTGTCTGTTAGAAGACCTAAAATCATCCCCCTTAAAGATTTGATTTCTCACAGAAAAGAAAAATAGGAAACCAAAGATTTTAAGCTGGAATTGTCAAAGATGACAAAGCAAGTAAAGCAAGAGATAAGGAGGAATCCATAGGACTTGATTTGCAAACAAGCAGAGTACTCATTTGGACATGCTATTTTTGAAATTGATTAAGTCACAGGATTTTCCAAACAACACTGTTGACCTTTTATCTTTTTTTCTTTTTTTTTTTTTTTTTTGGGAAACAAATAAATTACAGAGAAAATCTCCCTAGTGCAGCTATACTTTAGTAATCAGGAGAGTGATCAAACTGTGCACAGCAAGGAAACACAGCGTCTTAAAGTTCCATCACTAAAATTTCAGGATAAATGTTAAATATCTGAGACCATGAGTTCTTTCTTTTGGCAATACTGATTTTCTGAATAAATTAGCTAAGTAAATTTCAATAATTTCTGAATATTTTAACCAGAATATTTGTGAAATTTGAGACCCTTTTGGAAACTATTCCTATGGCATTATATTTACCACCAAGATAAAACACAGTTGCACAAATCTTTACAGTCAGAAAAAGAATAGAGAAAGAAAACTCTGATATTTGCTCAGAAAAATATCAATAAACACAAAAAATACCCCTTCCTACTGAAATCTTCAAATAATATCAATATGCCAATCTATTTTAAACAAAGATAAAATATATATTTTCTGTTGTAGACCATTATACCTAAAATAAAGAATTATGTACCTATATTAGTCAAAATAATGTAAAATAGAATAAATCTAAACATTAAAAAATGCAGTCAATTAAGTTCATTGAAATTGTGATGTGTATTTTTGAGCCTTAATATGTTGATAAAGCTACATTGCCAGATTTGATCTCAAACCTAAAAAAAAAAAATCAGAAATAAGCCCACTCTGCCCAGTAATTTTTTTTGTTTATGAGACAGGATTCCTAATCAACAAACCATTTTCTGCAATAAAATTTTTCGTCATGCCACCACAAGTAGGCAGTACATTTAACATTAGGACAGAAGACAAGTGTAGTGGGTTGACCCTGTGTGGATGCTAGACACCCATGAAAGTCACTCTAATACTCCCCTTCTCAGTTGGACAGGGAGGAGAAAATACAACGAAGATGCATGAGTTGAGATAAGGACAGGGAGATAAACCACTCACTCACCAAATACTATCATGGGCAAAACAGGCTCAACTTGGGGATATTAATTGAACTTTTTACTAACAAACCCAGAGAAGGATAATAAGAAGCAAAATAAATCTTAAAAACACCTTTTCCCCACCCCTTCCTCCTTCCCAAGCTCTACTTCCTTCTCCTTCAGTAGCTAAGGGAGATGGAGAATGGGAATGATCAGTTCATTACAAGTTGTTTCTGCTGCTGCTCAGGGGGAAAGCTTTTCCACTTCTTCAGCGTGGGGTTCCTCCCACAGGTGACAGTGCTCCAAGACCTTCTCCAGTGTGAGTCCATCCCATGGACAACAGTTCTCCACACACTGCTGCAGTGTGGGTCACTCTTCCATGGGGTGCAGTCCTTCAGGCACACCCTGCTCAAGCTTGAGTCCCCCACAGGGTCACAGGTCTTACCAGGCCACCTGTTCCAGCATGGGCTCCTCTCTCCACAGGTCTGCAGCTCTGCCGGGAGCCTGCTCCAGACCAGGTTTCCCCTGGGTTTATAACCTTCTCTTGGGCATCCACCTGCTCCAGTGTGGGTCTCCTCCATGGGCTACAGGTGGATCTCTGCATTCCCATGGACCTCCATGGGCTGCAGGGGCATGGCTGCTTCACTGTGGTCTGCACCACAGGCTGCAGCTCCAGTGCCTGGAACACCTCCTTCCTCTCCTTATCCATTGACCTTTGTGTCTGCAGAGTTGTTTCTCTCACATATTGTCACTCTGCTCCTCTCTGGCTGTAATTACATATGCACAATAATTTCTGGGTTTTTTTCTTAAATAGGTGATCACAGAGACGTTACCACCATTCCTGGTTTACTTGGCCTTGACCAATTCATCCTGGATCTGGTTGGCATTGGCTCTGCTAGACATGGCAGAAGCTTCTGGCAACTTCTCATAGAAGCCACCCTCAGCTCCTCCGCTACCAAAACCTGGCCATGCAAACACAATAAAACAACTTTCATTGTTTTTTGAAGGCTGTTCTGAAGATGTGCTGAAGACCAAATTTGCCATCTGAAAAAGACTGTAAGCCTCACTGAGACCCAAATGTTGCTGAATGATGTTCCCTGTTATGCGCTTAAATATACCCATTGGCTCTGTATATGCTGCTCAAGAGGCAGCTTTTTGGACTTGAAGTGAGCTTCTCAGAAGACACAGCAATACTGAAGATATGCACTGCTCCCAAAACTTCTGAAAAAACAGAGTAATTATAGCCCTTTCTCACCCAAACACAAGCCTCTGTCCTCATTATGACTGGGCACATTATTTGTCTTAAATACTTGCTGTTCTAATAATAGTAATTTAGATGGAAAATATGCTATGCTGTGTACAAGAAGCAGGATCATTTTGTTAGAAAGAAATATTTTCTGAGATCAACAATCATAAGGGGAACTTCTGCTCTACACTTGACTTCTTTATTGTCTTAGCCTAGAACATTTTGTTTTCAGTCATCTTGTTGCTGCTGATCTATAACGTGCCTAGACTCTCTTTTTGTCTTGTCACAGCTACTGCTTACACAGTACACTGTAGATCCACTATGTCTTTCCCTGATGATGTATAATGCTATATGTAGTTGTGATTATCACCTACCTATACAAGTAGTATAAACCTTTGGAGTTTTAATGTCTTTCTTTTTTTTATTCAATAGCCTTTGTGCTAGCTTCCAGTCATATGTACCACTTTCCCCTTCTTCAGACCCTAGCTGGCAATTCTCATCCTGAATAGCTTTAAAATTGCTCATAGCAATCAATGACAACTGAGGCATCACTAAAGAATTTCTCTTATCTCCAAGCTCCAATTTAGATCAGTCATTAAGCCTGAGTAAGCCTGAGATGTCATAGCATTGTCCCTCATCACATGCTGTAAGCACAAGAAGTCAACTTCAAAATAAAATTTGTTCTATCTCTTAGCACATTATGTAATGGTCTAGTGTGGACAATAAAGTTTACTGAAATAGGACTGTCAATCTTTGGAACACAGGTAACTATACAGACTTTTTATCTAAGGAAGGCTTCTCTACCTCAAATCTGATCTACATTAAACCGTTTCCTCATATTTCTTCTTTTCTGCTGCTTGATCTTGTTAGAGATGTATACTACATTGCTGTGCAGACCTTATTTTTAATAAGCATACATTTTAGAAACATGGAATTAAAACATACATTTTAATATGAGAAGGAAAACATCTAAGCGTCTAAATATCTATTATATCAAACATATGCAGAATATAGATGTTCTTCTGCAGTGTCTCTATAGATGCTTTCTTTCTTGCAGACAGTATTCAGTCTTAAAAGTGACAGTTGCAATCCTCTGCTTATATTGTTTTTCTGAATTCATACTGGATTTTCAACTGTGTCTTAAAATAAGGTCTGGTAATTTTTTTGATTCTTTTTATTCTTTGGACTCTCTTTTTTTGAGCAGATTGAAGCTGAAAATAAAAGTGTGTCTTGAATGAGTTTTTTGACTTTCTGACAGTTATCTGATTGTTTGGTTAAGGCCTAGTTTGAAGAAAAGGTGCTGTAAACACCCATGATTTACAGATTCTAAATGTTACAATATGCTTCAAATTAAATATTTATATGCTTCAAGTTGTTTTAGCATTTTTAAAGGATCCTAAATGCAGACTGAACAAGTTGATGCATTCAAATGATGGTTTTTGATAGTGTCAAACTAATGGTAATCCGCTGGATTAAACACATTTACCAACTCTCCTGAATGGGCAGGGGGGAAAAATTTCATCACTTGGTGATGAAATGAAGATAGATCACTTACCACCTGCCATCACAGGCAAAACAGACTTGATTTGGAGATTATTTAATTTCCAGCCAAAATAGATTTGGATGGTGAGAAAAAAACCCAGAATTTACAACAGAACTTTTACCCTCACCTTCTCCTTTTTTTTCCAGTCTCCATTTGAATCCTTCATTCCCAATTCTTCTACCCAGCAGCCTCTGAACAGTGGAGAGGGTTTGTGGGGATGTGGGTTATGGTTAGTACACAGCAGTTCCTCTCTGCTGCTGCTCGCTCCTTCTCACATTTCCCCCCTGTTCCTGGGTGGGTGCTCTCCATTGTACTTCGGGAAAACTCTGTTCCAACATGGGCTCTCCATGAGCTCAGGTTCCTTCAGGAAATATCTATCTGCTCCAGCAGAGAGTTCACCATGGGCTGCACTGTGTATATCTGCCCCAGAGCAGTCCTCTATATGGGCTGCAGAGGGAATTTCTGTCCCCAGTGCCTTGATTACTACCTCATACTCATTTTTCTCTAACTGGATGTTTGTACTGGTTTCTCACTTTTTTTGCCTCACTTCTCTGCCTCCCCAGCATATTTGTCCATTCCTATTTTAATTAAATGGGCTTTTAACCTACAAAATCTTCACAAAGATTGATTTCAGGAGTGCCTATGGAGTAAGGAGCTTCTCAATGTGAGTAAGGGCAGGATATGACAAAAAAATATTTCTCAGTGAAAAGAGAAAATGAAAAGACTATTATAGGATCTTCTCTAAGATATTTTCTCACATTTTTCAGTCTCCCATTACAGAATTTAGTTAATAAAATTGTCTGTGATTTAGAAATCATCCCAGAATGCTCAATATTTGTGTGGAAAGATAGGAGCATATACAGATATGGTTTATGAAGGTTTCTATATTTCATAGCTGAACATATACACTCTAACGCATTCATTTATCATTCCTTATATTTCTTAAATTATATCTCTTTTTAGGTCTTTTTTTATGGAGCTGTTGGTTGCACCAAGTTTTATCCCAACTAAATGAGTGAAAAAGAATGTGCAAGCATAACCAGACACAGATATTTCTGATTACCCCCTGTCCACCTGCAGTTATAGAAAGATGAATAAATAAAAAGGAAGTGAACTGAAAGGCTTTCAGATGAATACACGTTGTTCTATATAAAATACATAGAATACAGAGTTGTAAAATGAGAGATTGGTTCTTAACTATAACATGTGTAACCTAGCCACAGCAACTGAAGGGTTCATTCTTCAGCTCTCAGCCTTGCACTGGTCAGGCACAAGGACATACCTTCACAGGAGATGTATGCTGCAGTGGTCAATGCAAAAAGGGGCAAGTAAAAAGGAATACCACCAAATTTTTCAGAAAATTCAGTAACAGTGGTTAGTCACCATTATAACAAAGAACAAATTTAAATTAGTGTTGATATGCAAATCATACCTTAGTTCAAGTGTACAGAGACATCAAATACATATCTGTGTGAAATTGGATGAACATATAATTCACAGATTTCACAGAATACTCTAAGGGACCCATAAGGATCATTAAGATCAACTCTTAAGTGAATAAAGGGATCAAACCCAGAACCCTGAGGTTATTAGCACCATGCCCTAACCAACAGAGCCAATCTCAGTCATATAGATACTCACCTCTCAGGTTGCCACCATTTTTAACA
>NW_008239553.1:17683055-17694658 GCF_000691975.1 Corvus brachyrhynchos
TAAAAACGGCAGTTTTTAAGATTTAACCAAAAATTTTAGGAAAGTTGCTTCACAAAGAGGATCAAATGTACAGTGAATGCTGATGACTCATGTGATCCTCAAAATATTTTTTTTCTAAGATCGTAGAGTTTTTTTGAGGTGTGACATGACAGAAAAATTTGCTTTAAGTACTGGAGTGCTAGATTTCTAGCTAGGGAGACAAGGTGATTATTTTCTTTTATTCAGAATAATATATATATTCAAAAAAGATAACGTGAAAGGTAATGTTTATTTTTGCAGAGAGCAGAGAAATCCACACTGTGGTACAGGTTTTGAAGTCTTTTTGGAACTAAGCAAGAGGAACTTATGAGGGTTATGGATGGGAGAATTTGAGCTGCTGGATATATTCTGCTGTGAAAATGGAATGGGAGTTGACCTGGGAATTTCTTAAGAAATTCTAGGGCAGTCATGTAAATGGTAGAACAAAAGGAATACAAGCACAAGAAACAGGGGTTGTACACTGCTTACTGAAATAGTTTAATGAAATTTAGTTAGATGACATATTTGGATTTAGTAATAACTGTGGGAATTCTAGGTACAGTTAAGTCATCCAAAATTTTAAATGGATCACTGTTAACTGCTGTTACTGCTACCTCCTGTGCTTAGAACCTCCGGGTCCCTGTGGGTGGCTTGTTGGGGACTTGTGGGTGCCTCTTTCTTTCCCAGCCACTGATGCCACTGCCTTCCTATTCTTCCTGCTCTCAACATCAGTGAAGTCAAACCGATGGTTCTGTGTAAACGGAGCCATTTCATTCATGGTGAAAATAAAATGAAAATGATAAAAGTACATCTAAAATGGCTTTGCTGATTTACCACCATTTTTGCCACGAAAAGGTACTTGATTTTTAAAAAATCAGACTATTTTCTTTTTTAAATTATCATGATACATGATATGTAGTGGCAGATACTATATGACTGGTTATTAGTGGTGGAGATTGTGAACAGTATTTTTAACTTTTAGGCAAATATTGCAAGCATTTTTTAAACATCCACAAAGGCTCATAACACCTTTTTGACAGAGAAGTTTTTATTTGGATTAGGGTAAATCATGGGATCTACTGCTTAATTATTATCACAACTAATCAGTGGATAGCAACAAAATATCTATGTAAAAAACCCGTAGAAAAGGCTAATGGCTAATTCTCATGCATGAAGGCCTCAATATAATATAGAGGAAACTATTACAGAAGAGAAGATCTTAAATGCTGCATCAGGAACAAAAGAAGCCATGAATATTAATTTCAAATTACTCTAGCCATGTTGTTCTGTTAAGGAAACTTATCATCCAGGTCTCATTTATAAGGATTTGTAATTTTCAGGTTGGTAAGATGATACAGTACAAGTAGACTTAGCTGGGACCATACTCTCTGTAAAACAACATGCTCAGACTTAACAGGTGATGGAGTAAAATATGTGGGGCTGGAACTCCGGAGCTATTGTACCAAAACTTCTGTGATAACTCCTAAAGACCACACTCAGATTTTCTACATATTAGAATATCATCAATATATACTGTTACTAGCACTCACACTCAAGTTAGTAGTCCTGTTATGGCTCATGGCAAACATATTATTCTAAACTCAAAAGAAAACTGCTTTCTGCCATATATAAAGCACAGGTACAAGGCACTGCTGTTAACACATAGGGATACAGTAACTAATTTAAACTAGCAATTGTAAATTAAACTGTGATTTCTGCATATTAGAAGTATTAAAAATACCATGTAAATTGTTGAATTTCTAAAACTGGAACTTGAACTTTGTCATTTGAATATGATTATTTTTCTGTTTTATTAAAAAGAATTTAAATGTTTTAAAAAGTATATTAATCTCATTTTTTTAGAAGATATTCAGTTAATGTATTGTGACTTGGAAAAAATAATTGAAATATACTGATGGTGTTAAATTTACTCACTAGATGGACATAAATGACCACCAAGTGAATAAAAGTGAAATAGGTTTCTGTAAGAATTTCTTTAAAGCCAGTGCTAGAAAAATTGTTAAATTGTACAAACAGGTATTCTACTCAATATTTTTATATATTCAAGTTTTTTTATGCAAGATAATTTTTAATACTTGTGAACACCTTGTCCATATAGATTATGCTTACCTTGATAAGCATCTTGGTCTGGATTTCTATTTGAAAATTATTTCATATACTTCACTGCACAAAGATGTGATATAGATCTGCAACTGGATCCACAAATACTTTGAACAGTCTTTCAGAGAGCTTGCTGGTTTTCTCCCACACTGCAGTTATTTAAATGTTTGATCACATATTTTATTGATACAAATAAATATCTATGAACTCGGTCTCATTTTTATAGTTCAGATTGATGTGAAGGAGAATATATTGAATTTTCAAAAGCATCCAGTGGATTTGATTCTTCTGAGTAGCAGGGTTAGCCATTTTAGAATGTGAGCTGACAGAACATTTTCCATTCTTCATTTTGTGCCTAAAAGCTTAGGACTGGTTGCAACCAAGAAAAAAAGTAGAGTGGAGGAAATATTTTTATTACTTGCTTACTAAATTTTCTGCTGTCTCAAAATGTTAAATGCTAGATAAAAAACATATTAATATGTATTTCCTAATCTGTTCAACATACCTCACAATTCAATTAACTAGAACACAGTAATTTCAAAGTATATATGCACACAGTCTAGCTTGTACAGCATAAACCTACCTGCAAGTGATCACTTTTAAAATTTTTACTTCTAATTAAATCATGTCAGATTTGCTTTGACTAACGGGCTGAATCTTGCAGATCAATAGGCCTCTGAGAAGTTCCAAGGTTTGGCTTCAATCCTTCCTTATGGAAATAAAGCAGCAAAATGTGGACAGTAAAGCTGAACAACATAACTGCACCTGCAGTTTGACTTCAATATCTTTGTTCAATGCTTAAGCAAACGTTCTAGCTCTGTCAATTAGCAACATTCCCTGATACAGTCACTTTTGCCTTGTGTACTCAGATCACAGAAGCATTGGTGGAAAAATATAATTTGGTAGCAATCTGTATCCACTTTGAACAACAGTAAATGATGATACAAAGTGAAAGTCAGCAAGGATCACGCCTCAGACAGTCACGCTGCTCTGCTGTCTGGCATTCATTTCACAGTCTCAAATTCCCATATAGTATTACATGAGTTCTGAACCTGGTAAAAGGTGCTTAACTGATATCCTTGGGAAAAGAAATTGAACAACCATGTCATTGCAAATTCTTTCTGTAACAGAAAGTAACAAGATTTTGAATCTTGATTAGATGTAAGTCTCATTTAATTTTAGAGCAAAAGTAGAGATCATTAGCCCAAGTATTTATAAAACCTTCCAATTTATTATTGAAAAATTTAGATCCCGAATAATACCAATATTCAAAATGTATTGGGTTTGGCTACTCTTGGGCCATAAACAAACACAGTGGAAAAAAAAAAGTTAGTAGATAATTTGGGAATTTAATTTTTTTCATGAACCCAGTATGTTTCAGATCCACAGGCTATCAGTAATTAATATTGTATGAAGAAGTAATAGAGTTGCAGTGATAGGAGTCCAGAGTATCAAACTTCTAAAGAAGGAATATGAAGCTTTAACTATAAACTGTGACCATTTATGCACTTAGTTACTTGTTCTATCGTGTATTGTTATTAATGCTTAATCCTTAAACATCCTTAGTTTATTTCAGCTAGCAGAAAATGAAAACATAATAGTAATTACTGCCAGGACCACTGAGGTAATTTAAAAAGTTCTACTTTTGTACTGCTGAAACTAAAATTTTGTCTGTGGGTGTTACTTGAGCTAAAAAATAGTAAATAGCTTCCTTCCATGTGTGTACAATAAAAATATAGAAATGATGCAAGTTTAAATGCATAGGGTTGCTATATTTTCTGACCGCTTTAGTTTAGTTTCTTCTGTGAACTATTACTGACTGCATTTCTTCTAATGAAAATTTAAAATATGCATAAAAATAAGGAGGTTACATAATTATATTAATTTTCAATTATTTTTATTTAAATAAATTCTGAAATATTCTCATTGTCATTCTAATGCCATTCTTCAATTCCAAAAGCACATGTGAATTAGATCCATGCCTAAATGAGGATTACTCACAGCTCTTTGCAGACACTAAAAAAAGCTTACACATTACAGTTAATCTTAATGGCTAATACTTGCCAACAACATTTAGTAAGGGATTAAGAACAGATTCAGGAAGTTAAATTCAGGGGGAAAAAAAGAAACAAAACAATTCCTCAGGGGTTTGAAATATTTTTATTATTGCTATTAGGAAAAGAGGTGCTAGAGCCTGCTAAATATAACAAGGGAGCCAGACTGAGACTGAAAGAGAAAAAAGGTACTTCAAAACCTTTTTGCAGAAGCCATTCCAGGGCAGTCCAAGGACACAAGTGACTGACGAAGTTCAACACAGTGACCAATGCTCACCAACACTTTCAATACCTGGGCATAAATAACCATGTCTGTTGTGTTTTCAACTGGTGGATTTGTCTCTCTAAGTGGCTGCATTGATAAAATGTAGGAGAGCAGCCAAGAAAGGAGGAGAGAGATTGGTATTCCGTTTTTCAATAAAAGGCAAAAAAAAATCTTTTTATAGACATATTTATGACATTCTTACTCTCTCCTCCTGGTAACTCCTGTTCTTATTCGTGAAGGAAAAATTGACAAAGAAGAAAAGCACGTTTCTTCTTTATCATCATAGTTGTTTTCATGTGCTTTTCCTTCACTTAAAATCTTCTAAATTAGTGACTGTTTTGTTTACACAGTGCTGACAGTTGCTGAAAACATTTCATCTCATACAGCACAAAGAATACAAAAAGAAATAGTCATAAAGGATTATTATTCTTTTTCAGGCTTTCCAGTACTTCTGCTTTCTTGGTGGTACATAACAATGCATTTTACATTACAGAACAAAGTACAATATACAGAAGATAGGCTTCAAATAAAAGAAATATTTTAGATAGCTCTGCTTCCTCCCATATCTTTTCCTTCCAAGATAAGTGGGCTTGGTAATGAGTAGCAGCTAAAATTTAGGTACATTTTCAAATCACACTCTACTTTTGACTAAGATGTTTCCATATGGTCAGAATTTAGAAGTGAAAATACATCCCATCTTTCTTGTTTCCTTAAAACAAATTATTTACATCTAATGATAGCAATTGTTGGATATTGATCTGTCCTACTGTATTGTAGAAGCAAGAACCTATAAAATCTTAACCTTATTAAAATAGATACCAATAATGTGAAAACTGTGACTGCATGAAGCTGTTGTGTTGCATAATGAATATTTTTCTTTTAATATTGACTATTCTATTTATTTATAACTAATGATTTTATTAAAGTTGCCTAAAATTAATTTGATTTTTATATGAAAAAACCAAGTAAGAAACATTTTACAGTCCCAATACAAAAACTAATGCCCGAAAAACTGGTAACTTTTGTCTTTGTTCTGTATCCAAATAAAAAATTTTCAGTTGTACAAAACTTACAAGCACACACATCTGATCACCAAGCCACACATAGGCATAAATTCCTTCCCTTGCATAGTATTTGTACATAAGTATATACAGCTATTTTGCATGATATTTATTTTTTACAAAATAATTATATTAATCTTCTAATAAATCCGAAATATTTTTTGCAAAAAATTATAGTTTTCAGAAAATCAGACAAGACTATAAACAGATCATTCTAAATGACATATTTCTATTCTACCAAAATTCCTGTAATGTATTATTGATACACTTAGAACTTGTTTCAGTTATGTTTATCTCAAGTCATTTGTTTATCTTGTCCAGCATTACTTAAGACTGAGGGAGCAGTGATTTCTGAAACCTATTGTCAGCAACCCAGGTTAATTCTTCAGCTGAACAACATAGATGGAAATTGAACTATGGTTTCTCATAGCATGAAAAACTTGATACAGCACTTCTATTTCCCCTTTGGACCAAATCTTGTAATATAATGTCGCTAGCTGTGTAGCTGTTCAACTTCTCAAACTTTCACAATGCAGTTATGAAATCTGACAGGGAAACGCTGAAAGTGTGTAAATTGGGAATATTTTTTAAATAACATGGAATATTCTGGTATTTTTTTCCTTTTTTTGGTGTTTAAACCATAAGCCTTTTAATTTCGGCTTCAGAGAAGCCAGACCACAGCATGGCAGAAAGCGTAGATTCTGCTGAAGATATCTTCATCCAGGTGTTGAGATGTGCACTTATATGTGCACAAAATAAGTGCACTTACCTTTACCTACCTTTAGTTCTACCTTTATTTAAAAGTTAAGTTACCACAACTAACAGTCAGCTTGATATGTAATTACCAGAGCTCTCATTGCAGGTTGTTCCTTGCTGTTTCATCGAGAAGAGCTGGACCAAGGCTTTTGTCTTTTGCCATTCACTGGCCCCAAACCTTCAAGCTTTCCTTACTGAGAACTCAGTTGATGGATGAGAACTACCAGCTGAGAGTTTGTGGTTCTTAGTCTTTTGGGACTTCCAGGTGGGCAAATAAACACCTATTTCCAGAAATCTGCAATATATCTCATAGCTTACTGATGTCTGAGTTGAATACTGTGAATGAGCTCTGAGATAGGAAAGGCAGGGACTAGAAATAAACCATATTGTTCTCCCTAACTGTATTGAAAAAAATCCAACCAAAATTGTGCATGAGCAACCCTCAGGATTAATAAAAAGTGGAAAAAAGAGATTAAAAAGAAGAAAGGAGAGAAGAGAAGGAAAAGAAGACAATTTTATGCCACAGATAAATAATCAGCAGTATGAAAAATATAACATGGTTATGTGCATATGGTTACAGATTTTGTTTTGTAAGTAGTCTTTCAGTTTATGATGTTTTCTAAGCTAATGGTAAAGACTTGCAATGCTAGCAGATATGTTCTCTTTACTTGTGCCTGCACAGGAAGGAACACACCACCCTGTTAGTAGTCAGTGTTTTTCATCAGAAATAACACATAAGTAAGTTTCAGTCTAGTGGTTAGGGAAATAAAAAATAGTTACATTGCAGAAGTCTACTGCTTAGGAAAGCGTTGTGCTTCCTTTGGGGATAATGCTGCACTTTATTGTGCAATTCAAATTATGTACACTTATAAAAAGCTACTGAACAAACAGAACCTGTCATACTGGAATTAAAACATGTAGAATGAAAAAAGCCAAAATGATTTGCATCTTCCAAGCTGGTTAGCAAGGAAAATGTTGCTAAACAATGGAGGATTGTCATATAATATCTTCTAGCTCAAAAGCTGCGGAATCAGGGGAAATATTGCCATTCTTTCTGCGTGAATATGTAAAAGTGATACTGGTAGTACGAGATTATTGTTTATAGTCAAAGCACCCAGAGACCTGACTTCAAGGTCATCTCTTTTTACACTAATGATCCTACTGTTACACTGTGTGTACTTTTTTGGGTGAGTTGCGTGCGTGAAGACCCAAGCCTTCTTTAGGGAAAAACTGGAGTATCACCCTAACTTCTACAAATATTTCAGTGTTACTAAGACCAGCTGGATACAGGCCCTTCCTAAAGCCAGGCTATGGCTTCATGGAAGAATATGCCTTGAGTCATCTCTTATCCTGTGCACCTATATACTAACTTCTGCAGGTTTTGTCTGTGTAATTTTTGGGGGGGTCGTCATTCATAGGCACCTGTGTCTCCCTCTGCCTTTATTCCCTATATTATTTATTGAATTTCCATAACCAGTTGAATTGCATGGACTTCAGTTAGTGGCTATCTGCTGTTTACTAAATGGTCTGAGAGTCCTTAGGATATTTTTTGTGTTTAGAGAAGGGCCCTGTGGCATGGTATGTCTAGATAGTGTCCAATAACAGAGCTGTCCCCTTTGCCTTATAGGCGTAGTTTTCCATTAGCCCTTTATATCTCTATCTTTTTATAACTCTTCATTTTTTAACTTATTAGAAATGATTCATGCCTCACTATTTGATGCAAAAATTATAATGGGATGTAAAAAGGTGGTAGAAAAAAAATCTGAAAATTCACTAGTTTACAGGTAGTGTAATGAAGTATAAAATACATACTGGGCCCTCAGCAGGCAGGTATGTACTTAATTTCTGTTACTCCAGTGAGATTTTACTTAAGCAGAGACATTTTCATGTTTGCACCATAAGATTGTTGTCATGGGGGAATATCCACACACAGTTTCTGAGACATTGCCTTTGGTCAGTCAGCAAACAACTTGTAAATGTCCAATCTCCGAATAAAGGATCAATGTGATTTGGAAAGTAAGGGGCGTTTAAAAGGAGGTGCAGACTGAACTTTAATCTCTACCCATATTCTCAAAGTGTCTTTGACTGACAACCTCATATGGAAGTGAAAACCATTCCTTTCCTTCTCTCCCCAAAAGACCTTGCAAGTGCATAATTACCTTTCTTGGGTGGTCAGCTGGGATAACACTTTTTCTCAGCCTTCCTCTTTTCCAATCTAAGTCTAAAATATACTTTATCTTCCTAGTGCTTACTGCCCTTCTAAGGCCTCCAGGGTAGCAGAAGGTAAGAAATACTAACAGAATAAGAAAAATCTTTGCATCACTCATGCAGATCAAGCAAATGCTCTCTGCATGTAGCAGTAAGAATGTGTTACACCTTTCTCAGTAATTAATATTGTGCCTGACCTGTTACAACTTTGTAAAACTGCCGTGTGCTTTAGTTCTTCTTTTAGATGTCTAAAGATATATAGAACACTAACTGTGAATATGTTTAATTTCAAATCCTTCAATAAATGTGTGTTTTCCCAAATCACAGTTTGATGTTAGTAAGATCATACTCACCTCCTAACCAATATTCGATTTCTAATCATAAGTAGTGTTTCGTTGGACAAGACTCTCTGTGGCCTGAGTATAATGATATTCCCTCAGTACTGCCTCTCAGCCTACAACAGGCTGTGGCCTTGAGTGTTTCTGAGCTGGAAGTGGTATTTTTGTCTTTGAAAATAACATAAAATCTGTAGTTTTCATGGCAGTTTGGTAACTTGATAGTGGAAACAAAGCAGATATATTTACCTGAGGCCTAAAACATTGCAAATGTATTCATATTTGTATTCATCCAGGCTGACTATCTGGCATTTTACTGAGTTTTCTGGGGAATCTAATTGCAGAGGTTTGAGTTTACAATAGACGCATAATTTGCTTAAGACTTGAAGGTTGTAAAAGAGCTAATGGGATCGTAACAAAGACCACAGTGGGAGAAGCAGGGAGGGGAGATGATATACAGCGCTGAGTGGCAGCAAATATATGACAGACATCAGCTTCTAGTTTGTGATTCCTCCTGAGTTCAAAACTGAGTGGAGGCTGAAAATCTTTGTCTCCCTACCATATCACAACTATGAGGGACAGCCCCTGCAGAAAGCAGGAAGACTCCAAGATAACATGTGACACACTGAAGTGTCCTATGGCTCTGAGTGGTATCTTTTATCTCACACAAAATACTGTTTATTTCCTGGTATTGTAAGCTTGCACAGATACATGGAGTGAATATTATCCACAGCCATAAAACTGGTAGAACCCAGTCCTCTAAGAAATTTCCTAGCAGTACTAAATTCTGCCTAAAGAATTCATTCCCACCCCTTAGACAAGAAAAGAGTTTTGAGCAGTTTTCATCCAGCCACCTGTGAATCCTCTGTTTGAAATGATCATTAATATTTGAAAACCAACTCTTCCTTTACTACATCATCCTGACATCCTCAGCAGCATAAAGACCTCAAAGAAGTGCAAAGTAAGAGGATAACTATAAGCAGCTAAACTAACTGAAATTCAGATAGCTGCCAATTCTTCTGTCTTGAATCCAATACAACGTTTGACATGCAAAATGAGGGTCAGCTGGCAGGTATAGCAAATCTGCACCAGCTTGGAGCTAATAAAAATTGTCAAGACTGCTTTATTTCCCTGTCTGTATTTCCTGATGATATGAAAACTGAGAGGTTTAGATTACACAAATCATTGAAGAAACTGAAGTGTTGGAATCTCTTCAGTGAAGTAGCATAAAGGAGGATGCAGTACTTTTACTGCAATTTTACTGCAGTCTTTTTTCCCTGCAAAGAGCAGAATGGTATGCAGCACTTGCTGTTTTATTTAATCTTAAACAATGTAATTCGTTGGTACAGCAGCAATTTCTACCAGTCCTAATTGATCATAGACAATAAAAATCTGTCCTTTTGGCCAGTGCTTTGATAGAAAAGCTTCTGAGAAGAGCACTGAGTTGCTGCAGCACAGTATAATTAAAACATTTTAATAGATGTCTTAATTGCTACCTCAGATAGTATTTTAAGTTACAAGGTTTTATGTATAAAATTTCTTAAGTAGATTTAACCATATAAATGCAAAGACATTTTTTATGC
This sequence comes from Corvus brachyrhynchos, assembly GCF_000691975.1. Taxonomy (NCBI): domain Eukaryota; kingdom Metazoa; phylum Chordata; class Aves; order Passeriformes; family Corvidae; genus Corvus; species Corvus brachyrhynchos. The sequence continues at coordinate 17,693,457 of NW_008239553.1, forward strand.
TAGCAAAAAAATCTGATCTAGACCACAGCCTGAACATTTTGTAATATTAGCAGGTGCTGTAAATTACCTGGAATTGTTTGCCTCAAAACTTTCTCATCTCAATGAAAATCTGTATCCTGCCTTTATTCATGAAAGAGAATTTGAATTAACATGCAAAAGCTCTCAACATTTCTTGGATACATTATTACTATAATGAACAAATATGCTGATTTTCAGTGGTCTGACATAATTTATCTGGAAAACTGAGCCATAACCTGGATAGGAAACAGATTTTAAAATTGAAAATATTAAAGATGAAAGAAAAAATCTGTATAAAAACCTCACATTATCTATGTATAAAATATTTTGCCATTTCAAGCTTCTTTTTTTTTTCCAAATGTAGAACAAACCACATGACCATCAGAGTCAAAATACTAAAAAATAATTGAGCAATTTTTTAAAAAGTGAGATTCATTGATAGCGCTGTTATCAGTGTGAAGATATTACTCTGTGTTAGTTTCGGTCTTATCATGCCACTCTTTGTCTGAACTATAACAGCTGCTAAATAGTGTTCCACAAGAACAAATGAAGGCTTCACATAAAATACATGCCTTATTCAACGGAATCAATACATATATGTGAAAAAGTGAAGAAAATGATGCAGGTCAAATGGATTCCCAGTGGGATGTGTCTAAACCTCATCAAAGTGATGTTTTCTACCTCTGTACAATTCTGCAGTGACTGAAGAAAAATGACATCAAAATCAGTTGCCTTGTTTATTTGGAATTTCTGGAGGGGACAATTATGTAATAGGCTGGACAGAAACTGGTTTCCTTGAGTTCCATCTTGGATTCAGTAGCAGCTTGTCCTTCCAATAGTTTAATTGCTGTATGTGCTAGTTTTCCATGTCGGCAAATATTTTCTCACTTTCTTACTAGGAATTAATGAGAAATCATAAGAGAATTCAAGAGAATTAATGTGAAATCCTATAAAAGTGACCATGAAATCCCAGAAAGTAGAAGTTAAAGTGGAAGAAACCTTAATTAACCATTTAGTCTTGTAGGCAGCCTCTGCTGCATTTTCATGATGAATCTATGTTTTTACATAACGTTTTTCTCAGACGCTTTTAAAAACACCTAATAATGGGTATATTGCAATCTCCCTTGGCAACCTGACAAGCAGCTTGCTCAGGAACACTTTGTGCAGAGCTTTGGGTAGGGGAA
>NW_008239553.1:17694690-17733094 GCF_000691975.1 Corvus brachyrhynchos
CAGAGCTGCTTCTGAGCAGATATATGGAAAATTCTCACTCCCATTCAAGCCCCTCTACAGAGGCTGGCAGAGTGCAAAGGATGATGACAGATTTCATTTGGAAATCTCTGTTTACCCTCATGCCAACATGTGAAATTCAGGATGCCCATGGATCAGACTTTTATTCTTCTGACAGCCTCCTGTCCCAAGTAGTCACTTTCAGCAGCAGTGGAGGACAGCAACACTAAAAGACACGAAGGACAACCCTTTTCATTGGAACTTCTGACAAACATCTAGTCTGATTCTTTAAGCTTGTATTTCTTTTTTAAGCACATATCCACCTATCTATCTATGTACAAATATAAATTTATGCATAAATTGACTTTTTTTGCAGTTTCTGGTTTTGAATATTCCAATAATCCACTCACAAAAAAAAAAAAAACCAAAAAACAAAAAACAAAAAACAAACCAAAAAAACAAACCAGTACTTTTGCTCAAAATTCACCATGGAGTTTATGCCCACAGACATGTCTTTCATTTGAAGATCAGTAGGATGTCCTGTGCAGTAAAAGATCATCAGAAGAGTTCAACCCAAGTAGTATTCTATAAAAAGAGTTTTGCATAACCAGTGTGGGTAAGATCTTGCATTTACAAGAAGAGCAATGGCGAATGCATACGTGCAAACGTAAAAAAAATATAAGGTAATTTTTTATTAAAAGAAGTTTTTAAGAAAAAGAAAGTGCAAGCAGCAAGTGAAAACAGCAGCACTTTGAGAAACCAGTTGTGATTTGTGGTGTGAAATACACACAAATATGCATGTGTGTAAAAGAGAGAAAGAGAGAAAGAGAGGAAGAGAGGAAGGAAGAAAGGGAGGAAGGATAAGTTGCCAGAAAGTAACAAAGCAGAAAGAAAAGAAGAAATAGGAGTCATGCAGGGCTTTTAGCATCCTGAAGGAAAAATTGGTTAAACTGTCCAGGAAACTTATGAGTTTCTATAGGAAAATTTGCAGTTTTAACGGTCATTAAAAATAATTAATTATATAAGGTGTTTGAATGCAATTAATATTGCACAAATGAGATTTATATGGTCAAAATCTCTCACAGAATTAAACTAAACTTGTATTTAGGCTTTGGAAATTATCTAGTTCCTAGTTGTTCTTTACATATATTCCAAAAAATACATATTCAAGGGTTGTTGCTAAATTTTCATTCCTCTTAACCTAGTAGATAATTGCGGATTGTGATGTTTTCAACTCCATATTTTTCTTCCATTTCAGTACTTGTGAAATGGAAAAAATCCCAACATGTGAAATGTGATAAAAAGACCAAGTAATTGTTCCTTAACCTACAAAAATAGTAATGTAGATAATGATCAGGAAGAAAAAAACCCAAAATGCCCCCTCTTCCTAAAAAAAACCAAAAAACCCTCAAACCCAAACTTAAAGGGCACTACAACTAAGAGTTAAATCTGTATTAAAATGTGAAAGCATCATTATACACAGCAGTTCTCAAATCCTCATTCAGTTCTAAATCAAAATGATTTCCAGTTAGACTCACATTAGATTTCAGCACAGCATTAGGCTTGGCATGCAGTGTACAAACTAAGTCTCTAAGATTTTGTGCTGTACTTTATTTAGATATGGATGACCAAGGAAACCCAACAAAACTACAAGTTCTCTTATATTTTATGAAGATATGGGTTGATACAATATTTAAAGGGTAAGCTTGCTTACTTCTTACTTCACACTATAAATTCCTTCCTCTTGTAAGTGTTCATTTGTTGGGGTTTTTTTCCAGAATTTTTCTATTAATATATGGTTTAATACTGACTTAAGGGTGGGTTCCATGCTCAAGATCAAAGACCACCATTTAGGATAAGACCAAAGATTTTTTTCTTAATTATTTTCTCTTTCCTACTCTGCCTCAGCACAAGCAGGAAGGCATTTGTTCTTGTTTCATGGGGTGTTCTAATACTTTCAATAACCCTAAGTATAAGCATGGATGAGCTACTAAAATTTGCATTTTTTATAACCTTTTATATTGTGTTATGTATAATGTCATTTTTTATTTACCTGCATTCCATTTTGATCACAGCTGTAAAATAAGGTTCTCAAATGTCAGTAATAATTCATACCACAAAGAATATGAAATGAAGGGCAAAGCTTACGCAAAAGTAAATTAACTGGATTCAGATTTTATCAGGGATATGTAGAGAAAATGTTCTGCTGTGGATATGACAGTGAGTTATCTGCCTTTTGCATTTACCCTTATACTGCAGACTCAGGTGGGGTAAAATATATGCCATAATATACTATCGCATAAAAAGAGACATTCTTCAATAGTACTTGACCACATTTGTAGGAAAGGCAAATGTTTCAATATCATTGTCTACACCTCAGGAAGATCAGCTACCGCAGCTCCACCGAGGCATTCAACTCTGTAGTGCAATTAAAGTGCAGCAGGCTGCACACGTCTCTACGTGAATTAATCTGGCACTCCTACCTACAGAGTATGTGTACTAGGAGTTTGTTTAAAGGCTGCCTTTGGAGGTCAGGCAGAAATTCATGCTCCTGCCTGTTGTGCCGCTGTTTGCAGCTACCAGTTTTGGGCATCACTGACTGTAGGAGCCCAGAAGATAATGTTAATATGTATGTCTCAAACACCAATTGCTGGATAGCCATGGAGTCGGCCAAGGACTGTTGGTAAGAGCACAGTGCAAACTGGCAAGAAAAACAGAATGCATCTAGATTATACTTTAGTCAAAAATATGGAAAATCAGTTACAAGCAAAAGTGTGGTTTTAATGCCTCCAACTTTATGGCAGACTAATTTCCTATGTATTGATGCTTTTTCCAAGACTATTTTATAGCTCATGCTGAGCTTCAGTGTCTTACATGTTTACTGTTATTATCTTCATTCTGATAGTTTAAAGCTAGCTCAAGCATTTCTATGCAGGTTTCAGTCATCTGTTTTTGACTTTGGTCAACATGTTTTAGAGGCCTAACAAAAAATTCCAGCCTTAGGCACCATGGTTTTATTCTGCCAGTGAATCTTTACAAAAGTAATTAAAAATACACCTGTAATTTGAAAATCAAAGCATGGTAAAACATTTGGTGACAGAATTACTAAAATATAAATTACTATGATATCATGTGCTTTCCTTCCAGAGTCAAAGCACCATGTTTGCCTTATTATGATATACAAATAAAATTATTATCAGTTGCTGAAAATTTCCATTTATAATTTCAACTAGGGAGAAACTAAGATTTCCATTAAATTTTGTTTTTCACAGCTGAGCTAGGAGGCTTCCAATGTGCCTCAATATTGGTTGTCTGAGAAGAAACAAGTCAGCATAGTACAGTTAAAATTAATGTCTGATACTAGTTCCATAGAAAATCCCAGGCTTCTGCATATGAACCCACAATGGACAAATAGATTAATACTTTCACGAATCGCGCCTACTTTAAGGTAATCTGAAACCAATCTGGACTCAGAAATTATCTGATCTACTTTCTAAACTGACTGATTTTCTGAAGTTTGCCAACTTCAGGTCATCTACTAAAAGATGTGCTCGTGGCACAGAATGTCTATTATGTTTCTCTTACCTTTTTCTTCAACCAAGAATTCTACAGTACAATCAATAAGCTGCATTTCAAACACTGTCCAGAAATACATTGCTTTAAGAAATTAGGAACAGCTTCAACAGACTGATTTTATATTTCTCTCAAAAAATGCTATTATGCTGCAGCAACTATTTACTTGGGATTTTTTCTCTAAATACAAATGCTCTTCTTGCTATCATGTCATCCTATTACCATGAAACAGAATTTACAGATGTTTTTTATTGTGTGGGATCCTTTTTTTTGATAAAAAGAAAATGTGGAAAAGACTGTTCATCCTTCCTTTCTGTTATATAGGAGTCTTTAAATTGGCTTTCCATTCTATTCTTTAAAGTTTTTAGTGAGCATACAAAGAACTAATAAGTACAACACTTGCACAGTTGACACCACCAAAATCAATAGATCAATAGTCATTAGTATGAATTTGTATGTTGGCCCTAAGTTTAAATACACAAATCTGTAATGCTAAACTGTAAGTTTATGCTACCTTAGTAAATTTATAATAGAAAACAGTTTGCCATGTGTACAATGTCTTGCTGAAGCAAATTAATTTTCTTCATTTTTCTCCACAAAGTCACTAAACATGTAACTAGTTTATTTGATTAAAATTTCCCAAGCTAACCTCTCTGGTTCTTGGATTAATGCTTTAATACAGAAACTTGGAAAATCTCATCAGCTTTTTCTACACTGTTCAATAGCTTCCCAATTTGTTGATCATCTCTAAGTGAGGAAGTATTTCTGACGGACTATGAATCTTTAGCTGAACAACTAGTTATAGAAATTAACTGCTTAGTTACTGTGAAAGAAACACATCATACTTACTCAAATCAGAAATACTCAGTGAAAGAAAAATAAAAGTATAATATTATTTTCTTCCAGTATAATCACTATTAATGACATCATCTTTAAAATTAATTTATTTTATGCTTTTTTTTTCAAAGGTATCATGTCTTATAGGTAAAATATTTTTCTTTCCTACAGAACCAATCCTTCTGCTAAAATTACAGCAATCATTAAAAACATGGTCTTGGTTAGGAAATTATTCCTTAAAAGAGAATGTGTACAAAAATCATTTGGACTGTAGCTCCCATGAGGTAAAACTATTTGGAAACAGATGAATATGGACTTAAAACTTGAAATAACTTGACTTTCTTTTGAAATAATGCTCACATGAATTGTTGATGAAAAAAGATTTTTTTATGCTGTTTTCTTCTATCAATGATTATAGAATTGTTGCCTCTACATGGATCCCAAACATTTAATGAAATAGATTTTAAACATATCCATGCAATTTTGGAATCAATACACCAGCTGTCATATGCATGCATAATAGTCTCCTAGTGAATCTAAAAAAAGTAAATATTTTGCACTCAATGTGTTCTTTTCTTCACTAATAAATTAATATTAAATAGGAGAGGCTAAACTTAGAGCTGAGTTAACATTTCTTAACTTTTATCTCAACAACTTTAACAGTTTTCAACTCAACTGCAAATGTTTTCATATGGTAAAACTTGACATAAAATCTTAGACTAGCCTTTTTTTTTTGGAAATGAATAAGAGACTGAAAAAATTTAAAGTGATATACACACAATTTTAAATTAATATATATATAAAAGAATGAAGGGTGGAGTATTGTTTTTTTAGCTACCATAAGTAAAATCCAATATTTTAATTTACCTTGCTGTAGTCACAGTCACAGCAATGATCCATCCTGACAAGAACTGCATGTGGGAGCTGGAGAGGTCTATTCTATGTAGGGATTTAAGTTATATTTCCTGCCTGATTCAGATCTCAACTATGTAGCCAACACTTACTTTGGGGTTAACTAATACTGCTCAGAAGCACTGGATCTATTTTCATTAGCCTCTTCCACCAGCAGCTCACTCATGACTCCTTTCCTGGGACATGGAGATCTTTCAGACCTTTTCACACCATACCGTAGCCGCCTTCTGCATGCTTTGCGTCGGCATGTTGCTCCTACCTAGGATTTTCACAGTCACCTTTCACACCTGGAATTTCTATTCTAAAACAGTTAAAAAGGGATCGATATCTAGAGAATGTCATGAAAACATTTCTCTCTCTGTTTTCTCTATATCTTAAACTATCCCATGCATCTCAACATGAATGCTAACCACTATGAGTGGTATTTACTCATGAAATGAAGATACCACCCTAAATGGGAGATAAGCATATTTTTTAGATATAAAAAAAACCTTATTGTACTATACAAATTTAAGGATAGATGTTAAAGTGACATTAATAACTCCAGATATCAAAATATTAATAGTGAAGCCTCGCAGAATACATTCCATTTTCTTAAAATGCTTGAGATTATAACAGATATTCCTGGGTCTTTGATTTCTCTTTTGGATCATGTTTTGTAGCTTGAAATTATAAATATATCTTAGAAATTTGCATGTTAATATGATGGATAGAATAATTTACATGGAATTACATTGAAAAACAAAAAAAAAAAAGAAGAGAAGAAAGATTCCTACCTAATTCTATGGTTATAGAGGTAGGAGCTTGAAGGAGAAGGTCATAAAATTCAGTACAATCCATAAGAGCAGAAGAAAAAAATAAAAAGGCAGAGAACTCAAGGTATCAAAGGAAGCAAAGAATTTGTGAATGAGCTGGATAAAGTTTTATGTGCGCAAAGGAAAAATGTTCTTTATTGGTCTTGTAGTTTAAATATTTAAAAGTCAGGTCCAAAATATGTATAGCGAGATAAGTGAGCACTATGAGTGAAAACTTGAGCCTCAAATCTCCTACTACTAATAAAGTTAAATACCTGCACTAGATTAAAAACTAATTAAAATAAAATTCTGGGGTTTTTTTCTTATTTGACAACCAACTCTCTGCATGTGTGAGAAATCAAATTTTTATCTGATCTGTGCGAAATCTTCTGGATTAATTTTCTGATGATAATTACGGGAACACGACTACCTGAGTGGGGGACCCCAAAGTTAGCTTTTTATCAACATTAGCAGGTGTAAACCTGAAATATTTTAATATCTGTGGGAAAAGAAACAGGTAACACAAACGAAGATAGATAGATAGATAGATAGATAGATAGATCTGCGATAGTAACAGATTTTAAAGGCAATCCTCAGAGAACAGGGATTCTCGGTTGATGCAAAATCAGTGGCAGGGGGAAATGTATTTCAATTTAAAAAATTTTAATAACTTATTTGATTAGAAACACTAAATGAAAAATACAGAATACATTTAACATTAGCTAGACAAAATCTCAGTAATTTTGTTTTTATGTGACAATTGTTTCTCTGCTTTCTGCATACTTAAAGAAAATGTTTCTCCAATTTAATGTGAGCAACTGCTTGATGGTAACCTAAATTGAATGAATAAATAGAACAAACAGTGTTTCTTCCCTGTGGTTTTTATGTATGCACTCATTTCCATAGGTGTTGGATTTTTTTTTTTTTTGATAGATTCATCAATAATGGTACTAAAGAAACTTTTATTCTCTCTTAGTTTGTTTAAACTGTTTATGGGATTTCATACAATATGTTTATATAACAGGGTTTGTTTAACTTCTAAATACAAACCAGCCTGGATTATTTTCAAAAAATCTCTTTTTCAATTCATGTCTTTTTTAATATGACAGTTACTCAGCCAGCTGTGTCAGGATCAAATGTATTCTTACTGTAAGATTGTTAATATAATATGTAGTAAAAATGAGCACTAAGTATTGTTACAAACAATCTGTCAAAAGCTTTTGTTAGGTTATTTGTAAGTCCTTGCTTTACCTATTTCTTTTCTGAGCTCTGAAAATGTGGTATTGTGCCACTCATGAAAATTAATACCAGAATTAGCAGCAAGCTTGAATTGGTATGGTAAGAGTAGTTGATGAACTTGCAAAATGCATGAGTGGAGAGACTATGGACAAATACTTCTTCAGAGACTGAAGACTGGGAGAATCCAATAATACATTCTTTCAGCAGCATGTTTTATTTTAATTTGAACTTTTGTGACAAAAAAAACCCTTTTGTGGCAAATGCCAGTTATTGGCTTTCATTAGATGACCTTTGTAAGCAATCACAACCTGGTTTTAGAGGCAATTTGTACTGGTGAGGAGACCTTAACAGAATGGGAACTTCCTGCCAAGAACTTTTGCAAGCATCAAATAGTAATGTCAAATGCAAGATAACTACATGCACCTCAGTTAATTAACATTAATCATAATAATCAGCATCATTTTAATTTAATGTAATTAGGTCAGTAAAACTAATAATCAGTTAGGAGATAAATGGCTATATGCTCCCTTTCTTACAGTGAGAGAATCCAGGAGCATGACGAAGGCTTTTGAAATTCTATCCCCTGGTTAAATAGTCAAAGTATCTTACGTTATTTGGAGCAACACATGTCCAAGTTTTGCTAGCTATTCAGAAGGATGGAAGGACTGACAAATGACTTGCCAAAAACAGTGGATTATAAGTAGCAATTTTCTTTGTTAAAGTGAGGGATTTATTTCAGATGCAGAAGCTGAGTTTGGAAAAAGATACCAGTTGACTGATTAGACTGAAATCACGCTTTTAGAGCTTGGGTAGGAGTATCATCCATGTCCACTTAAAGACAGCTTTATACCAAAATGATAGATTTTTCTATTAATTCATGTGTTCTCAGACCTTATATTGTTGTCCATTACCATTTCTTTCAGCTTAGGCATATTTTGTGTAGATCTTTTGCAGAGCTTTCAATGTCAATGCTGTGATATTTAAGATTCCACATTTATTGAAAGAATTTGAGAGCTGATGATGAAAATGGTTACTGCTTCTGGCTTTTGTTCGTGGCTGCTTTTCTACATTGCCACACAGGGAATGCTTATTTTTCTGTTGCTGCCATGAAGACTGAAACCCCATCTTTTATTTAGTAAAAACTTAGACCTTTTGTTCAATAAAAGTTAAGAATTGCAAGCTCATAATAACACCTAGCAGTTTGCAAAGATGTATTCTACATACATTTTTACATATGTTATTTTAAAAAAGACCTTATTGTTTCAAGATCAGTAGTATTTTAGGCTTGGTTCTTTATTATATTAATGTAAGCTTATGGATGAGATCAAAGTCAATATACTATCTATTTCATACAGTGCTCTGGTAGTCATTGCCTTGTTTTACTGCATGTGTTCATATTTATTTACAAAAAGCAGGACACAGAAAAAAAATTCTTCTGCAAAAGTGAGCTTGTTCTGCTTATTTAAACAAACATATTTATTTTACTGCAATTGTATTAAAGCTATTTGGAGCAGTGGTCGTTAGCTGTCAGCCGCATTTAATTTTCAGGAGATTGATATGATGATGTTACTTGCATAAATTAGTGCTCCTGCTGAAAAGGTAGCTGAAAATGAAAAAGAACAATATAACAAAAAAGAGCAGAGTAAGTGGATCAGAGGAGCAGGGGGCTGTGACAACCTGCCGGAGTTGGTATAGTCACAAAGGTTAAATATATTTGAGAGTTTATAGGAACACAACTAGGGAGTTCTGAGCAGAACAGAAAAATTGTAGGAAATTGACATTGCCATGTATTTAATGTTAAATTTTCAACATAGTGAAACTTGGGTGATTTGTCAGGGGTGTTAAAAACTCCTCTGGACTTTTAGGCCCTGTTATGATTTCAGGGCCTCTGTAAATCCTACATACAGAAAAAAAATACAAGTACTGAGCCTGTGTACAGAAACAAGTAAATATTGTTAACAGTGGAAGAAAATGTAGCAAGATGTAAAGTAACAGATAAGGTAGGAATGCCTATAGGCAGTGGAAGAAGCAATATCACACCCTTATCATATGGTTGTTCTGGAGCTGTAGGTGTCAAAAGTCAACCACAGGACTGAGATGAAATCCCAAATCAGTTTCAAGACTACTACAGCAGTGAAAATATTGATTAAAACTCACAGTTCTGAAGTACAAGGGAAAAAAGACAAGAAACACTTCCAAACTATGCCAAAATTTAAATAATTAAATAATTTTTCATTTAGATCATACTAAACTATTGACCATTTCATTATTTCTATTGTAACAGCCATATTTCTGATGTTAAACTGTAAGAACAATTATTAAATCATCTTAGGAGTAGCTATAACATTATATGGAAAGCACTTTTGTTTTTTCAGAACCATATATTTAGCATCTAAAAATATGGATATAGGCAGAAACACAACAGTCTTTTTATCATACAGTCATTCTTGACCCAGCTCAGGTTAAAAGCAAACATTGTTTTCAGTACAAGAAACTAGGTTTCCATCAGGAATTATTTGATTTAGTACTTACACATTTTCTGTAAGCATATAGTGTTATGGCATGTGAAAACAGCAAGAGAACAGCACAGTGCTCTCATTACAAGCTGATTGATTTACACCAGGAATTGTTACAATTTCAGTACTTCAATCTGATCATTATGACTTAATTGCTGAAGCTGAAAAGCAAAGGTTAGCCCATCCACTCTCATAAACATGCTCATGGTACTGAACACAGAACTGGGAACGGAAAATCTTTTCAAATGGCTTCCACTGGGCTTTGCATTGGGCTAGCTGGACGAAAGTTTGCAACATTTTTACAATTGTGTAGTGGGATCTTACAATTATGCTCTCCATATTTCTTCAAAACACTGTTTCATCAGACACTTTTCTGAAAAGCAAAACTTTTAATGACTCATGCAATCGTTGCAGCTAAAATCTATTTCTCTGCTAATATGTGAGGCAGTGAAATCTGACTGACATCCCTTAGTTTTTACTGCTAACAGTAAAAACGTCTTTTGAGAGTGGAGTAGACAAATATGACAGACAGGGAGAAATGCTAGAAGCATATACAGCAAAAAGCGTGGCATTTTGCCCTTTTTACATAAAAGCTTTATTGACCATAGTGGCGAGACAAAGTATAAGACCTCTAAGGGGCCAGCTCATCTGGTATAAGTCAACATCACAAGTCAAAGCTCAAATGAGGACATTGCAAGTTCGTTTTGAAGATCACTGATATTTATCTAGTGAGTTTAGTTATTCTGGAATACAAGAGGGAAAAAAGTAAACCAGGGACTTTGGTCTGAAACCATTTTAAATGACTGAAAATATTTCAATTCTTATCTTCAGAGGTAAAAATTTATACCTTGGAGCCAACTGATTTTTATTGTGCTTCAGATATCTGCAAAGAGATTACCATTTCTTTATTTCATGATATACGGTTAAAGCAGTTTGTCTTTTAGAGGGTGAGTGGAGTTTGCAAGACTATGTGCTAGAAAATCCTTAAGTAAATAAAATCCTAAAGTAAATAAAATCCTAAATCATTTTTACTCAGGCATGTGTAAGCCCTGAGTGGATGTGTGCTCTGATGATAAAACCCATAAAATACAAAGTGCTGTATGAAAACTAAGGAAAATATCTGTATATTTTAATTAAATGCCATAATCTAATGCACAATATTGCTTTTTTATTTTATTAATTTTAATTTTCTTCCAGGTTTTTTAATTCTTAAATTAATTATAAATATTAGGGAAGGTGATTTGCCTTTACAACAATACAACAATGCCTTTACAATACAACAAATATTAAATTTAGGGAGATTGATAGAGCTGGTTTCTGTTAATCCCTCTTAAAGTGGTGTCTGTCGGTCTGTCTATCTATCCATCTGTCTTTCTGAGTGGACTAAGCAATTTCAGAAAACATACCATGTTATAAAAGACTGTGGAGGTCTGTGTAACAGAACCAATTTATATGATCTGAGAATGGAATTAATATAGGAATTTATACATAGCAAGTCAAACCCATTGAATTTTAAAATATTTGTTTCAGCTATGATGACTAATTATTTACACTGAAGAACAGTTATAATCTGCATATCTAAGAACTATTTTTGTGAAAAAAAAAGGAAAAAAGGAATAAATTATATCAGGGAATTTTAAAAAATCACTTTGACACCTGAAAAACTGAAAAAATTCCATTATTTTCTTAAAAAGGATATATTTTCTAGATGGAAATAGTTGGAAAGTAGTAGAGATTAGTCATCTTTATATGGGAGATGAAAAATATTCTGATAAATGTTGATAAATTATTTTCTAAGCTCAAATTTGACACTGAGATTATTTTTGGAAAAAAAAAGGAGAAACCAACATCCAAACCCCAACAGTAACAAAACCACCACACCCATCTAATCCATTGTTCTGACATTTTTGTACCAAATTCTTTTTGTAAGAATTTCTAGAAATCAATGCACTGACCTTATTGGACTTTGCCTCTACCTATGTATTTGTTAAGTCATAAAAAATGTTCCAATGTCATGTATTTTCACCTGTGTAATTACTGTTTTCTTTATTACAAGGTATAAGGTATGCTAAGCAATCCACCAGGAAGAAATATGAAAACACCTAATGTTACCTGTCATGGGTAGCTTAATTACAGTTAATAAGTTGCATAATAATGAGAATCCAAAAATTTTATTAACACACTACCTTTTTTAGCACTTGCTTGTTCAATAAGATCCTTTTCACTCCCTGAAATGACTTACTGTATTCCTCAATTTCATTAAGGGGAATTAAATCTCTAAAAGAAAGAAGGAAGGAAAGAAAGGAATGAAGCAGCAAGAGACAAACACTACAAATAACTGCTGTAAGAATAAATGATGCTTTGTTTATATCCTCATGGTGACTAGAAAGGTGAAGAATTAAAAATATTTGGTACTTTTATTTCTCAGTGGAAGACAGAAAGCTATAATGATGTGTGAAGTACGCTATTTCAGGAAAGAATTAGTCATACAAACATTCACTGTCTACTTCCTTTTTTTTTCTTTTACATTTGTATTTAATTACTGTGGATATCCATTCAGTGAAAAGCACTAATAGTTTACAATCCTCCTGATGCCTCTTTGCTTCAAAGAAACAGAGGAAAGTAATTTAATTTTATTCTTTTTTTTTTTTTTTTTTAAGAAAACAAAATTCAGAAGAAGCTGTCATGATTACTTATCAAGCTTTGTTACATTGTTCTGAATTTTGGTCTCTTAAAGGTTTGTGCAAGTTTTATCAAATTCAGTGGGAAAATCCACTAAGTCAGTGACAGGTTGCTGTGATGATCAATATTGATTTAACAACTGTTTTTCAAGGATTGCACTGGCAAGGGGCATACTGAACAAAGTGACTAGAAGCAGAAAGAAATTTCTAGTTCTTTTATAGTAATTAAAGAAAAAGGCACTCTGGAGTGGAACATGCCCACCAACTACTGGTAAAAACAATATGCTAGATTGGACTCTGTACTAAATTTCAAACATTATTGGACAAACAAACACTATATGTCTTTTCTGAAATTAGATTCTGAAAAATAAAGCATACAGTATTTTATATACTATATAGTATATTAATAACATAGTATATTAATCAGCTGTGAAGTAATATTTGTTTTATATAGACTAGAAGAACTGGAAAAATAATTTCAAGCAATATTCCTTTCAGAGTAAGACTCTATGTTCTGATCACTGCAGTCCTATGCTGGCTCTTCTAGTTGCACAGAAAAGCATGAATGAGAACTATGAAATACGCCAGTTCTCTTTGCTACTGGACTTTATCATTATTCAGCTTATCTTCACTGTGTCCTCTCCATGCCAAAATTCTGGATGTGCCACCGTTTTTTAAATACTCTGGCATTACTGAGGATAGTAAAAACTTTTAGGAAGGGACGAGGAATAAATGGTGATACATTTTATAAATTAAGAAAAATACTTTTCAAAGTAAAATAATGCAAAGAATGCAGTAATAGAAAAAAAATACAATTTAGAAGTCTGCTGCTTGTTGGCAGCTGGCATTCTAAAGTTTGGTGCAAAGAAATGGAAAACTGTGGTGTCATGGTTTGAGCCCAGCTGGAAACTAAGCCCCACACAGCCACTCACTCATTCCCTCCCATGAGAAAAATGGAGGGAGAATCAGAACAGCAAAAGTGAGAGAAAATGGGTTGAGAAGAAGACAGCTTAGTAGGTAAAGCAAAAGCCACTCATGCAAGCCAAACAAAAGAATTCATTCACCACTGCCCGTGGGCAGGGAGGTGTTCAGCCATCCCCAGGAAAGCAGCATTCTGGCACACGCGCCGTTGACTGGAGAAGACAAATGCCATCACTCCAAACATCCTGTCCTGCCCCCACCCCACTTGCTCCTTCTTCCCCCAGCTTTATATGCTGAGTGTGACAACATGGTGGGGGCTACCCCTGTGGTCACCTGTGATAAGCTGTGCCCTCTTCCAGCTGTTTGTGCACCCCTAGCCTCTGTGCTGGCGGGGTGGTACAAAGAGCAGAAGAGGCCTTGATGACCTGCCCAGCAGTAAAAAAAGCCACCCCTGTGTTATCAACACTGTTTTCAGCACAAATCCAAAACATGGCCCCATGGTAGCCACTGTGAGGAAAATTAACTCTACCCCATCCAAACCCAGCACAACAGCATTGAAAGATCCCATCCAGAAGGAATATTTTGGCATGTTCTCTTAAGGGAATATTTCTTTGTATTTGAGGACAATTTTCACCAACCACCTGAATAGAAGAAAAAGGAAATGAAAATAGATACTATGTCTGTCAAATGTGTCTCAGTGTGGAGTCACTGGAAAAGAGTGAAATAAGAAATATTTTCTGATACAATACAAGCTGCCCTATTGGAAGGGAAAAAGAGAGTAGTATAGACCATTTTTGTGCTAAAATCGTCAAAGTTGCAGTTTGATATGATTTATTACAGAAGGCAAGTTAATTCAAGCATTCCTAAAAATTGAAAAGATTATAATAAAAATTTAGATTCCTTCTAGAATAACTCTTCCCCCTTGCCTTCTTTTCCCTTTGCTTCCCTTCCCTTCTTTCTGTCTTTGTCTTTTTATCTTATTCTCCCTCTCTCTCTGGGCATCTCTTATTGAAATAATATTTTCATTCATGATGGTCACTATGCACAACTTAGAATACAGAAAGAAATACAAGTATACAGTGATTTGATTAGAAAGTAACTCCATTTATCAATCTGTATCAGAAGCTTCAGTTATTCTGAAAGGAATTCACAGAAGGATCCAAGGAAATACAAATATCAAAAGGAGGAAAATATTAAGAGAATCTGACAATAAAGAGTAACTTGAAGGAAGTTTTTCAGAGTAACCTGATATATAAATCTATGAAACCTTAATGTGTTACCAAAAATGCATCAAGAAGACTTATTAAATTATACTTCAATAAACCTCAGCAAAAGCAAAAAAAGAATTAAGACCATAATTTTTATTTTTTCTGTACCGTCTTTCTTTCCAGTGCTCTGGGACTCATCTATGATGGTGGCCTGTGTCAGTTGCTCCCAAAAAAGTGATAAAAAAACCTTTGCCAGAAAATAATGTCACAACCTGCATAATGAGTAGCCTTTCTAACTCTTTGGTTTAAGAAATGTATCTCATCTTACAGAAACTTCAGCAACAAAACCCACTTCATTTTAGCAGAAATCTTGATATTCTCTGAGAGCACATGAATAGAAGCATGGTTTTCTGTGCCTTTGTCACAGTGCCTGCTACTCATATTTTCAATGTACTTTCTATGGACCCTCCTTGTGCTTATCCTTTTTGTCATTTTTCTCTGAATATTTCAGTTTTTATATAATTTTGGAACAGGTTGACCAGAAATCATTGGCATTTCAGGTGAAGCCGTACTGTGGGCTTACATAACTCTGTGACATCTCTGGTATTACTTTCAACTAAGGCTTTTATAAGTATGTAAACAATTTTATTCTTGGTTCATCTCTGTCGTCATGTAGTTTTCTTTTTTCATCTCCTCCTCCCCTGAGTGCTAGAGTTAAATTGGTGTTGGTAGTTCAGTAAACTCTTCATTTACTCTACTAGGTTTACTTGAAATCATCCCAGTCATATTGGCACAAACTAAAAAATAATTTGAATAATCTGCAGACTTTCTGCCCCTCTGCTCTGGTGAGACCCCACCTGCAGTGCTGCATCCAGCTCTGGGGCCCCAGCACAGGAAGGACATGGACCTGCTGCAGTGAGTCCAGAGGAAGGCCTTGAAGAATGGATGAATGGGGCATGTCTCCTACAAGAAAGGCTGAGAAAATTGGGATGGTTCAGCCTGGAGAAGAGAAGGATTCAAAGTCACCTAATTGCAGCCTTCCAGTATATGAAGGAAGCCTACAGGAGAGGTGGAGAGAGACTTTTTACAAGGGCATGTACTTACAGGACAAGGGGGAATGGCTTCAAACTGAACTAGATGTTCTTCAAGGTCCCTTCAAACCCAAGCCATCCTATGATTTTATGATTCAATGGGTGGCATTACTGCCCCATGACAGGGGGACTAGATGATCTTTAAGATCTTTTCCAACACAAACTTTTCTGTGGTTTTTTTCCATCTTTCATTTCCCCTACTGACCACCAATACCTCCATTTTCACTGAAGGTGGGCATGCTTTCAACTTCACTTTTGTTTAACCACTATTTTTCAAAGGTATCATTAATTCATTAGAACTACCTATCTCATCCTTTATGACATTCCCAGTATTTACTGTTTTCATTGAAAGAAGTACTACTTACAGAAGTCTATTCATATTGCAGTCAATGCAGAAGTCTATTTGTTTCTATTATTGCTGCTCTTAAGCAACAAAAAATTCATCTATTTCTTGGTCACCATGACCTGTCTGATTATTTTGCATCCAGAAGCCCAAACTGATGTTTTAAAAGTCTACTAGGATTACATTGGCAGTTTCTGAACTTTATGCAAGAAAATACGCAGGAAAAATCTGCTAAAATAAAGATACCTCTTGAATAGTCCTAAACACTGTTTTGGTATCAAGGACTTATAGAGCTAACCAACACTACAGCTTGGTGGCAAAGGACATGACAGTCATAAGATCAAACTTGAGGGAAGACAGAAAACGTATTTATCCTTGTGTTACACTGAGCTTTGTTTCTTATTCATTTCTACTCTATTTAATTTTCAAAATTAAGAACTTACCTATATTCTAGCTACAGTTTTCATGGGGTTTTTTCTGTCTTCTTTCATCATAGCATGAACCATTTCTGTGCTCTTAGTAACCTGACTTCTTCCCTCCTATTGCTCTTACGTTATGCATCTTGAGCAGTGGCTGTGCATCTTGGGTGTTGTGAAGTGCAGAGATGCAGATACCTGAGTATCCCAAGGTACAGTGTGTAAGGCAGGTGGTCTGCCAGCTTTTTGCCTTTCTCTGTGTTGCAAGTGTGTGGCAGTGAGAAGCAACTTTGTGTTTTCTCAGGAAAAAAATAAAGAAAGAAAAAAAAAGAAAAAAAGTTAAAAAAAAAGTGGGTTTTTACTCTGTGTGACAGCAGAAAAGGCAGGAATCATCTATTCTATACAGCAGCAGCATGAGATGGAGCAAAAAAATACCACAGGATCCCCATGTATTTCTTACTAGAGCACTTAAGATACACTGTGAAGCCTGCTTTAGATTACCCTGCTTCAGCAGGGGCTTTGGATTAGATGGTCTCAAGAAATCTCTTCTGTGATAAATGATTGTGTGATTCAGTTACTTGCTTTTTAGAACCCTTTTCCAAAAGTCTCTTCCAGTTAATTCCGATTTTTTCTCACCACTGTTTTTTTCCACCCTTTTACTTTATTGAGAAATTAATATAATATATTAATTTAGAACCTAACAAAAAAAAATCACTCTGCATTGCTGAGAATATGATATTAATAGATTCTGATTACACAGTAGCTGATTCCATGTTTTCTTCTCCTTACTCCTAGGTCTCCATAATAATCTATCCATATTTTTTTTTTTTTTTGGGTTGGTTTGGGGTTTTTTTCCTAATTTAGAATAGGGAGCTACTTTTCCTGTTTATGAAAGTGCTATGAGTACTTGTAGCTCTGAAGAAATAATACATGCTACCAGGGAAAAAGTCACTTCCTTACTGCAGAGTGCCAAAATCCCTTTTTATTTGACTTAACAAGGCTTTTCTATCAAATGAACAATGCTGGCTGATGCCCAAGTATAATCAAATACATCTACATCAATTGCAGGCTAAGGCCATGATTCAAAGTCTGATTCTGCATGGTGATTCCACAGGACACAGCCCAGAAGGTACAGCTTTGTAAAGTAAGTTTACTCTTACAAAATCCTAGACTTCTTTGAAAGTCTAAATGATATTTTATTAAAGCAGTTCCTGACCATTAAAATGCAGAAGATCCAATTTTCAGCTCTTTGCAGACTCCCAAAAAGACTTACTATGAAGCTGTGAATCAGACACTGATTCCATCTTTTTCATAGAAAAGTTTCAATGAGAAAATTGTTAGTGCTGGGTGTGCTGTTGTTCATCTTTCACACTTGCTCTTGGGGACTGCTGCTGCTGCCTGTTCCCCACTACACATAGCACAAGTGTGCATTCAGAAGGCTCTATTATTCCATGTCTTGTGATTCTCTTGTAGTGAACTTGTGAAACCAAACTCAGGTGGGAAGTAGCATTATAAATCAATCTCCACAAATCTCTTTCAGATCCTTAAGTAAGGATCTTGATTTTAGCAAGAGAATGCACATTATATTAACTCCTCTGTAGCAGTGCATTCATGAGTAAAACAAGAGTAATGATTTTTCATTTGTTTTCATATAAGGCAAGGACCTTTAGTATTTCATGTTAGATTTTATTTTTCTTTTTGATCAAATTTTAAGCAGTTGTACCTAGGAAGTTTGCTGCTGGTGAACTCTCTAGCTCCAAAACAAACTTGCAAACCACCAAAATGTACATTTTCTTCAGCTTCATATACATCAAGGCAAATTCAATTTCAAGTGGCACAAGACAAAGCTGACTTTTTATAAGATAATCTATAGTTATTTGATGCTGATTCAGAAGAGTAAGACATGCTTGTTTAGACAATACAGTGATTTCCTGCTTGGTCCAGGCTCTCACAGAAATTAAAACTCATGGCAAATTTACAGAATTTTATGCTTCAGCTGCCAGTGGCACATTTCTAATTTTGTTTCCTGTAATGTAAGTAATTTACAGTTTAAATTAAAAATGTTAATATACACACAGCTGTTTTCACCATTATGGAAAAGCTGGACTCCACTGAAGACAAATCACATAGCACAGTGGTGAGTTCTTTCTAAGAAACCACTTACAATGGTATTGGAAAATAACTTCTGTATTCCTGGGACATTCTGGATTACAGGGCATATATTGCTAATGCAGCATCCCAAGGGACTATGCTTGAGGCAGCAGCTTTGCCAGCTGTCTTGTCTCTCTCCATGAGACAAGTGTAGAATGGGAAATGCAGCTCATGTCCTGACTCAAAATAAAGACAGGCCATCAGTTTCTGCCTGTTGCCACTTGTCCCATTGCTTGGCACCACTGAGAAGAGTCTGGCTCCATCCTCTTCACACCTTCCCTTCCCATATTTATAGACATGGATGAGGTCCCTTTCAATCATCTCTTCTGAGGTCTTATTCTTAATGCCATAGAGGCTGAATTCAGGTTTGCTAGATAGAAGACGACTATCAAGCAAGTGGATGTAAACCTAACAGGTTTACACTATTATGTTTGCCTTAACTAGCTGGTAGAATTAACAGTGTGTTGCTTTTCTCACAAGAAAGCTAATTAAAGCTAATTAAAGCTAATTAAAGTGTAGTTATATTAAAACTAAAAGAAGCTCTACTATAAAATGTTTGCATGTATTTACTACCTAGAAAATAAAATAGTAGGCTATATTGAAAGACTTGCTTCAGCTGTTGCAATAGTCAAGAGTACATCAGTCATGTGAAGCAGAAAAACTGCCTGTGACATAGGAACTGTAGGGCTCTCTTCAGATGTGATGTGCTTTGCTTTGCAGTACATCAAATGATTGTGATGACACGACTAGCATTAACCAAGAATGTCTGTATATACTACTGTACCCTTCTGCTGCAGAGTTTTGAATCACCTGCAAATTGATGTATCACTTTCTTTTAAAGAAGTAACAGAAGACATTAGCTGCTGTCATTAACACACTCTAGAAGTGTTCTCAGAAGCACTCTAATGCAATAAATACAATGCTGATGTCCTCCACTAAAAAAAAAGTCATTATGCACGATACAGAGTTTGTAAAAGTATTTAGAACGGCACTGGATGTAAATATATATATATGGCATTCACTATATGGACCTATCTTTACAACACAAAATTTATTGAGATGGCAGTGAACTGCAGTGAACTTTCTCTTACTTTCAACAAGCAGTATTTTATTTGATAATTTTATTGTGAAAAACCCTTATTCATTTCCCTGAACTGAAATTGCAATCAACTGCCAATTTTAAAAGACAGATTGTCTTACAAGAGATTGTTTTAAACAAAACCACAGAGCAACTCACCACTGAGGAGTTTTTTGCTAATTTCTTGAACTCTGTTAGCTTATAAATTGATAAAGTAATCGAATCATAGACTCATAAAATGGTTTGGAAGGGACCTTTAAAGATCATCTAGTCCAACTCACTAGTCACTGGCAGGAATATGTCTCAGTGTTTAAGAGATGTTTGTACAACACCCTTAATAACATGATTTAATTTTTTGTGAGCCTTGAAGTAGTCTGGACCCTGAGATGGATCTAATCAGGTCTCATGGACTTGTACATGTTCAGGTTTCTTGGGTGGTGTCAAATATGATCTTCTCCTGAGATGTGTTGGATTTCACTTCCCAAGTCCCTGCCTTGAGATTTAGGGAGTAGAGATGTGTGAAGAGCAATTGCCTTTGAAAACTGAAACAAAAATGTTGAGTTTCTCAGGCTTCTTAATGTCAATTATCATTAGATTCCCCATCTCATTTATTGTTATTACACTAAAACATGAGATTTGGAACAGACTTGTCCCATCAACTATCCTAGAAAGGACCATTTGAAAGAAAAACCCCACAACTGTCTTTTCTTTCATGCAAAATCTTGTCTGGATTGTAGTGGTAATGTTACAGAGAATGTAATTTTTTTCAACACAGATAGAAAATAACAGCACAGGTAAGAAAAAGTGAGCTGTTTTTTGATCTAGTTCTCATCACAGACTAATTCCTTGTGGATGTTTTATCCTCTTTGCAAAAAACCAGTATAATTTACCACAACTGAAAATCTTTGACTGAGACAGGGACACAACTGAAAAAGCTGGGATATTGCCGTTTAGATGTGTACTCCCCTGGCAGAATTTACATCACATGCTAATCCTCTACAAGGACCAGATACTGTCCTTGAATGTGAATGATAAAAAATCCTATTAAGTTCTGTGAGAACTGGTTATTCTGTTTTAGGAGGATGGTTTTCTCTTGCTCTTCAGGACTTGGCAAAAATCACTCGTTTTTATGACCATTACTAATAATTTAGAAAGGAAGAAAACTTTTCCTAAGGAAAATTTTTCCATCTAAGCAGTTTTCAATGAATAGAATTCAATCCTAAAGATACTATAGCACTGGGTTTGATGACAATTATTTAATATATCTTTAATGCAACTCTTTATATAGTGCCCTGCATTAGAACTTATGTATGCAAAATTATTTATAAAATGAAAGTGGTGCAGAAGAAAGAGATAGAGGTACATAAAATTATTAATTTCATTAATGAATTCCAACAAATGAAACTTTAGGGCAGGTATAAATACATATAGAATACATCTGTGTGCTGATGTCTTTTGATTTGATAATAATGAAGTTGATTTAAAATGTCTACTAGTTTCTAGAATAAAGGGGGGTTTATTTTTTTGTTGGAAAACAATGGAACAGTAACATTTGAAATAACAATGAAAGAACTGGGTAATAAACTAGTATTTATTTAATGGTGACAGATACTAGTGGCAAAGGCTTTTGCCTAGAGCTGAGAACTATACAGACTGAATTTCATCCCAGACAGAGAATCAGTACACCATTAAAATCTGTTCCAAGATCTTCCATGGCATCTCAGAAGTACATTGATATTTTGCTGGTCTTCTAAATAAAATAAAACAGAGACCATCAATACACACATTTAATTTTGGGCTTAAATTTATGCATGAGAATTGTCTTGGTGAAATTCGTGTTCATAATTGCATCCTTTACCCATAAGTGACTTATGCTCAGCACCTTGAAGGTGGCATTCCATGAGACAAATGGAATCACCCTGCTACCAGATATCCTGGAGACCAATGTAGGCAAACTCAGAAATACAAGAAGTAGTGAATTCTCAGGTTAACCTGGCAGAGACACCTGTCAGTTTGCACGGTTCAGTTCTGACATCTGCAAATAAAGTATTATTCACATCCTTTGAGATCTGTGGACAGAAAAGTGGGATAGAACAGCTGAGTATGCCATTAATATAATATCCAGGCTAAAACCCTATTTGTGAGAAATTATGCCTTTTTGCACACTAATACCTAACACAGGTTTTCAGATATTTTAATCAATCTTACTTTGAAATACATTTTGTCCCCATTTGACACAATACAGTATGAAAATTACATGTAACTAGATTAACTAATTGGGAAGAAAACATTGCAAATATCATTAAAGGCACTGATCATGAGAAATACAAATTTCCAGAGATATATTTCCTGATCTTTTTTTTTTTTTCTTGCATGGGTATAATAAAAATCACAATTAAAAGTACTTATAAGTATTTTTTGGTTGCAAAGAGAGCCTCAAGAGAGTGTTCTCGGTAATATTGTAGATGATGGTGCCAGTTGCCTGGCAGTTAGCAAATGTGACACCTATCTACAAGAACATCTGGAAGGAGAATCCAGGGAACTTTCAGGGTGCCAGGGAAGGTCATGGAGAAGACTATCATGAGTGCCATCATGTAGCACATGTAGAATCATAGAATAATTTATGTCGGAGGATATATTTAAGGTCATGTAGTCCAGCTGTAAACTTAGCACCACCATGTTCATCACATTAGCTAATCTCCAGTCAACTGAGATGTCCCTGGTTGGCCAAGACTGCTGGCAAATGATTGCAAATGGCTTGGTGAGTCCTTCTGCCAGCTCCCTCAGGACCCTTGAGTAGATACTCTCCACCCCCACAGACTTGTGGATGTCAAAGTGGCAGAGCAGGTCACTGAGCACTTCCTCCTGGATTATCAGGGCTTCATTCTGCTCCCCATCCCTGTCTTCCAGCTCAGAGGGCTGCTACCCTGAGGACAACTGATGCTGCTATTAGACACTGAGTGAAAGAAGGCATCGGCCTTTTCCTTTTCGTTTATCACTATGTTTTCCTTGCTTTCAGTAAAGGATGGAAATTTTCCTTAGCCCTTCTTCTGTTGCTTATGTATTTGTAAAAAAAGTTTTTGTTACCTGACAGTAGCCAGATTAAATTCTAGCTGGACTTTGGCCAACTCAAACCTCATGTGACCTGCTGGCCATGGTTCTTTTGATGCAATACTGGACATGTTTGGCTTTCTGGGCTGCAAGCACACATTGCCAGCTCATTTTGAGCTTCTCATCAACCAAAAACCCACCAAGTCCTTTATGTCAGGGGTGCTCTCAACCCAGCCTGTATTTGTGTTTGGGGATTGCCCCAACCTATGTGCAGGAGAAATGCATTTCTGGAGAAATATGTTTCCATTTACTTGAGTACCAAGAAAAAAATTGCAAAACCACATAAAATCTCACAAAAAGAAATACCAGACAGACCTAGTGGACATGATTATTTTTTCTATGTGAGGTAAATTGGTGTATAGAATCAAACTTGAATGCAGATGAACTAAGTTATTTCATGATATGTTAATTGGTTTTGATCTATGCAAATGTGCATTTTTTTTAGCAGTATCTATCTAAACTTCAGGCATTTTTTTAATCTAGGGATACTTTTTAACTGTGCCTATAACTAGTTGTACCCTGCAACAGACTAGTGTACATGTCATAAGCTTTTACTCTGGTGTTTCCCAGATAAGTCCAGGTAAGCTCATTCCTGCTTCTTGGGGAGGATGGCAGCTGAAAATAAGTTGTATTACAGTAAACATCATACTGGAAAAGAGCTGTGGGGATTCTCCCTCCCTACCCCTTCAGTTCCAAAGGAAACACTTAGAAGCAAACTGAAAGCCAGATGATTTATTCTGTAAGATTGGAGGTCTGGTCAAATGTGCTCTGGATAGAGGCAGATACACAACCTGTTACTAGCTGCTCAGGTTGCACACCCCATTTTGTGTTCTGTGACTACTTTCCACTGCTCCATGAGTAGAATTCTTTCCAGGCTGTCTTCTTTCCATAGGAATACTGTGCTATGGAAGAAAATAAGTGTCTTTATATAATGAGGTTTTATTTTTATACACCAGTGAAAATAAAATATCTATGTGCTTACAGGTTTTCCTGTGACAGGATCATGGGCAAGACTGAACCTCACAGCCAGTGACAAACATAATCTACTTTCTCCCAGTTATTTCTGAAATATTCACACTACTTCCACATCATTTGTTTTTATGATCTCCCAAGTAAAATCAATCAATTTAAAAGTAGAAAAGCACTTTTTCTCATCTCAGTTGTACCTTCTCTATTGCTCTTCATACCACTCCTTTAATCCTGAAAATGAGAAGGCAGATTCTCTCTGGTTTTTTCTTACGTTTCTTTCCTTTGCCAAAGGATATTGTTCCTTTCTCAGATATCTCAAGTACACTTCTTGTTCTTACCTCTTTTTATATTACACTGGAGAGAAGAAAAGACCAGTGTCAGAAGGGATTGAAAATAATTAGCACTCAGAAAGAGATACATAAGGCCAATGGCTATTCATACCTCACAGGTTATTTGTTTTATTGGGCTGCAATAATTTTATTGTTTTATTGGTGATGTACTTTCTCAACTTCTTTTCAAGTAGAAGGATACCTAAAGAAAGTGAAGTTCAGGCAGTGGGGATCTTTTGTGTTTTGGGCTGTATTTGGCATTATATGTGAAAATATTCTTCAAGACTGTGCTTCAAGACTTTTCAAGATGTATTATGTATTATGTATTTCAAGATGTATTATGAAATGTCTTCTGTAAGATTACAGAGAAACCAAATGATGAAAAATAAACCTGATTTACAGAATTCCTAGAGCTCAACTCCTAGTCCACTTACACAGTTTTGTGAAGGTTAGGAGATTACAGAATGTATCTTAATTTACTGACAAAATAATTCTACTAGAAAAGTTTTACATTAGTTGATTTCAAGCTTTTTAATCTTGTCAAGTTACGATATGGGAGAATAGCTCTTTAAGAAATGTTGGAATTTGCACTAGTTCTAAGCTTTGCCCTGAGTTAAATTTGTACTTGTTCACAGTTCTGCTGTTGATTTCACTGTCATCAAACATTATTGGACAAACATAACTTTTGCAGGTGGTAGAACCATAAGACTGAAAAAGAGTGATTCATAAGGCCTTTTAAACTTTCATTTCTCTCTTCCTCTGTTTCTTTGTCTACAAGTGAAGAACAAGAACACAACCCTATCCTCTGAAGGCTTGCTTGCACTGTGCATGTTATCAGAATACAGAAGCCTGTGGTTCCAAGCAATACTGTTGAGAAGAGCACTCAAGGGTGCTCCAATGAGGTGGTGAAAGCTCAGATCTGAAAGCAACAGCTTAGGCTGGAGTGATGTTACATTTGCAGAAATATGTCAGGCCACTCAAATTCTGAATGCACAAAATCATACTGATGCAATCAAACTAATACTAATTTTTGGGCAGACTTGGTTTACACTTAGTGCTAATTTCTCTGCTTTGTTCTGTATAATGGCACCAGAATATTCCAGAATCTGTGAGACAAGAGTTTTCTTTAGTCATTGTAACCATAAATAAATTTTATATATATATATATATTTTTTTTTTAAGAAAGCCATATAAAAATAAAGCCTGATAATATGATTTTGAGGATAACACATGATATAGTAAAACAAAAGTGTGAAAATAACGTGTTGTAAATTACCTCATAAATGTATTAAGAATTGTAAATGACCAATGTCAAAGTTTCACAACATTTAAAAATCACCCAAATTTGGGTACATTAAATGTAATACTTCAACAAAGAAGACAAGAGTCTCAATTGCTGAAATCCCAGACCAGCAGAAAGAGCCTTGGGTAAATAACTTCAGAGGAAAAGAAAAAAATCCCGAGCCTTATACTTGGTGGAAGTGTAGAAAGGTCACAGAAGAAAGGATATTTTATGTTGGCGGTTATACTTGAAGAATAGATGAGATGGCCAACAGGGAACATGTACACTGTGGACTGGCAGCAAGAAGTGAAATAGTTATGGCTTACAGCAGTGATTCAAGGCTAGGCTAGAAGCACTAATTTTCTATCACTGAAATATACCAGTATTTTACTGAATTCATGCAGAGCTAAATTAAACATACTTGCATGCTGTACAAGAAGGTACCCGTGGTGATACAGATGCACCTGAACATTATGGGAAACATTAAATATTCATTGTTGCTTACATTTATGAATTGACAGCTTTTCTCATGCTGAATATTTGTATCAAAGTTTTTTGATATTTAATTTGGTTTCTTGGAGGTTTTCTTGGTTGCTGGCTCTTATTTATTTTTAATTGATACAATTTATTTTTCCACTTTAAAATACTTTATTTTAATAAAAAAATTACTGACTTCTTTTTGCTTTGTTTTCAGCTTTTAAAGCGGAAAAGTAACTAATAACACATTTGTCCTGTGAGTTTTCAGATATGAATGTTTGATATTCCTGTCCTGAAATTTTAAAATTCAGATAGTTTTTTAGTGAAATAGTCATTATCTTAATATTTTTAAATAATATGAGAATGGTTAACATAAGGCTCATTATATATATGTGAAATGCCATAAGTAAACTTTATTTTAAAAGGATTTTTTGGGAGTTTTTTTAGGGGCATATTTTCCATTCAAATTACATATCATTTGTTGGAATTTTTCAGATCCATCAGTCCTTTGAACAGATGTCTCTAGAGAAAAGTGAAAAAAAAAAGGTAGTTAGAACTGGTGTGAGGACCCTAGAAAAGGTACGAAGATGGTGTCAGGGTCATCTGCACATCATCAATGACAATATTCTTAGTTAATGACACTTTAATTATAGTCACTACCACTATATCTGCTACTTTACTTTTGGTCCATTATAGAAAAAATCTTAAATTCCCTAAGAGGTGGAATTCCCAAATAAAATACAAAATGAGCAGCTCAGTAGTGAGTAACAAAGACAACTGATAGTAAGGTAGATTCCATTTATTTAATAAGTTTTTAAAATTGTGACATGGCTCACAAGGTACTAGTACATTGATTTTTTTGACGTTTCCTTAAGGCTGCTAAGGAAGTTGCTTGCTGTCTGCAATAGATCTTATTCCTGCAAAATATCTTGAAATATCTTCTGAAAGGTAGTCCCAGATGACTGTTTTGTAGAACCTATTTTGTTAGAGAACCTATTTTGTTTTGTGCAAGTAAAACCACAATCACATTCTTATTGTATTATACAAAGTATAATGACATACTGGAATTTAAAAATAGCTGAAATAAAACATAACTTGAAAATTACAAACAGATTTCTTTGTTTTACTCTCACCTCGTTCAAAAAACTGAATTAGTCTTGCCTCAAAAATACAGTAAAACTAAGCTTTTAGCTTAGCATTTAGTGGAACATCTACCCAGTAAGCTTTGCTTATGCTGCAGACAGCTACCCTGAGGAGTGATTTGAATTTAAATGTGATTCCCTTATTAGTTTCTGCTAACTGCAAATATCCCAGTCTCTTAATTAAGTGGCTGAGTAATGTATGAATGCTCACTTCTGCTTGTCATGCAGAACAAAGTGATGTATTTAGATTCCATGCACAATATGAAATTTAATGACACAGGCAACAGTAATTTAGAAAACCTTTTGGTTTTTATTATCCTTGGTTTTGCTTAGCCAATCTCCTTGTAAGTGTTTGGCTGCAGCAATGTTATAAAAGTTTTCCCAAACACTGGATGTTAGCTAATGGATTTTTAGATTAAAAGATAATGCATTACAAATGCATGGTTACCAAATGTGTAATATGTTGTTCATATCTTTCCCTCCACATTTTAGGAATAATATACAGAAATCAAAACAGACCTTGATGAAAGCTCCTTTCTTGGTTTGGCACAGAATCTAGTGTTAGATTCAGAGAGATTCTGAATGGACTAAATAGTGCACTGTAAGAGGTTTTACAAAGAGGAAGGAAAGAAGAAACAAATCAAGCTTTTCTTCTAGTGCCTCTGGTTTCTGCTAGCTCCAATGACTTTCTGCAGTTCTCCTGATCTCTTTACAGATTTTATAGCTTATATTCAGTCATCAAATCTCTCTGCTTCGGCTCTGGTATTCAGTATGTATATTTCTCCCCAGGGGTATGATGCTAATTTTTCCCTATCCTGAAATTTTTCTCTTTGCCCTGATACATTCTCATGCTTGAAGAATCCTCTGCAGACTCATAAGCTGAATGTATGTGTGTGAGTTTGTAAAAATAAGAGTAGCACATATGTACAGTAATTTGGACAGCTGTTTGAATTGTCAGATTTTCATGTTATTATCATGTATAACTACATGAATTAATGTTCTGCTGCTTTAGTTCAAGAACTTGGCTATCACTTTAATTAGAGCTCTAACTATCTCTCATGTCTTGAAATTCTCATTTAAATTGCCTGAGTACTTTTCTCAACAAATCTTCAGTTGTATTCTTGGCAAATTGGTATTCCTAAATGATGTACATTTTTAGACTCCCTGTATCCCCAAGCAGTCTCTAGTATCTAAATGTTTGCCAAAGAAATCTCATGTAAATATTGTCATTTAGATCTGTAGAGATAGATTTAAATAGTTATAATTTCTTTTATTTTTAAGGACGAATAGTTAATACAGTTATTTGTATTACAGTGCTTTTTACCAGTCCTAACTAGGCTCAGGACAGTATATATTAAATGTTATATTATATTTTTATATGCCTTTGGCAGTAGCACTTACTTGGACAGCAATCTCCAAGATCTTCTTACATCTCTGAAGCTCATATCCGTTTTTAACAGAATGCTCAAAATTTACAGGAAAATGGATTGAAAATATGATTTATCACATTTATCTCTAGCTATTTCATAAATTAGACATGCATTCTAAGCTAATCATATGAGCATTTCTTAAGCCAAAGGGAGGAAATAAGGTGTTCCAAAACATGATTAAACTCAGCAACTTTGACACGTATTTTAAGATGTCAGGGATTGCCCTCTGGAAGTTCCTACCTGTATGGGCCACACAGGCAGCTCACTTAATGAATTCAGACTAAATACTTTTCATGTGAAACTGCTTTGGAATTATTTGCTTATCATTATTTCTACCAAGTAGTTGAAGATGGTAAAAAAAATTGATGAAATGCGTCTTATCTTTTTGGGTGAATTGAGGTCAAACAGGAGATATGTAACTAAGGTAAAAATTATATGTAAAATACTGTTGTTGGACCCCATCCTGACAGTTAGAAAATTTTCTGCTTTAAAGACTTCGTACTATGACATAGCTCTTAACTCTTGTCTTCATAGATAGTGGCCTTTGACATTTGGCCTCTGACAAGCTCCTTAGAAGAACATAGAAGAACAATTTTCTTTTACTGTATTTTCTAAAACTTGATTAAAAATGCCTAAATAGACCACTCAAATAAAGAGTGGAAGAATAGACATTTCATTTTGTATGATTTACAAACACTTACAAAAGGTGATTGAAAACTGTTAACTAAATAGTGTTAGTTACTTTGTGAAATCGGTTTAGCTAGATTTATAAAATTAGTTTAGTTACATCTGTAAAATAGATTAATCAGAAGTGAAGTGTTTGAGGGTTTGGATTTTTTTTTTTTTTTGACATTTACATATTTTCGCATTATTTGCCTGCTCTACATCTTGACTTAATTTTGGACAATTTTATAAATCATAATCTATTTACTTCTTTCTATAAAAACAATGATTAAATATTCAACCCACATATTTTCCTTGCATTTGTTTCCCCCACAAATAGCTCATTATTTAAAAAAACAAACAGAAATATGAAGACTACATTGCTGTAAAATTCCAACTAGTGAGAATTTGTTACATAATTCGTCCCAGATCTATTTACATAAAGAGTATTAGTTCTTGTGTATCTCATCTTCATTATAAAATACACCCATATTATGGAGCTTGTGGAATGATTTGCTGCACATACTTATTCCCTCAGCCTACTGCTTAATAATAGAACCAAGAAAAAGTGTTCCAACTCTCCTGCCCTTCCTCACAGCAAGGAATTAAGGCAAGCGACACAAATTAGTTTTCAAGCTAAGACAAAATTAAATCTGCAAAAAGTAAGGGCTTTTTTGGATCAGAAAGCATGAATCACTGTTTGATTGCACAGTTTGTACAGAACTTGATTTCTTCAAACATTTCTATTCTTTCTGCAGTCAAAAGTGTTCTACAACTGGTGAACTTCTGTAATTGACCATGAAATTCCTAGCACAGTCAACTCAGAAGAAGAATTACAAAGAGCAGGCCCTTAAAGGCTGGCTGACAGCACACCTTATAGACTTTGGGGGTTTTTTTTAAATTGGGCTTCTTTTTCATTAGGCTTGTTTGACTATGGCTAACTTGCATTGTGGTACCTTAAAGTATTAGAGTCACAGATAGGGTAGAACACAATGTTGAAAAGAACCTGGTTTCACTCAGAAGTAGCACAGAATTTTGGCATAATTTCTGCACATTTTTCCATCTACTTCTGACAATCTGAAATCCTGAAGTACTGTTCAGCTTAAACACAGCCCCACTATAGACAGGACATTTCATTACTCTTTTCTCTACAATGTCTAATCTTGGCAGTTTTTCACTTATTGCTCCATCAGTCACAGTATATTCTAATGTAGTACAATGAACAGTTACACAGAGTTAACTGACCCCAAATGAGCTATTTCAATTATTAAACCAGTAAAGGTATGTTAGCCATGTGCCCCTGAGGAATTAATTTGTTCTGTTGTGAAGAGCTGCCGTGAGATAAAGGAGTGTGCTAATAAGACTATCCTTTATTTAGTAGCTAATTTAGCAGTGAATGCTAACTGGAATACCTGTGCATTGGAGCTCACTGTGGCTCTAAGTAAATCTCTTTAGACTGAGTGCCTGGCAAGTACTGATCAGAGAGAAAATCACTTACGAATATCAGTTATTTATCTATATAGTCAACTGTTATGTACTGCAGGTGCTTTGGCAGTTTGTGCTTCTAAAATTAGTTTGACTTGTTATGCCTTTAATTTCAGGAGTTGACTCAGAAAGTCGGCTGTATTACGGGCCATAAATTCATTTCTTATCCATCCTGTGTACTGTTGGCAATTTCAACTGTTTTCTTACATTTCTCTTTCAAAGCTCAAGGTTTTCCTGGTTACCTAGAAGACATAAATACCATATTAATTCTTTTTCCATGATTCATTTATGTGAGATTTTTTTGGAGATAAAGAATGACATCGCCAGTTATACAGGAATGGCATAGATGCAGATAGAGAGAAAAAACAAGTCCCTTGCATCATTATTTTATTCCTTAGCTAGTCCCTGCAGTCTAAATGATGCCAAAATCAATCGCTATTATACTTGACTTCCACTAGTCAAGTTACATACGTCAAATATAACTTAAAATCATCAGTCTGTGACTATCATAAACATATTTCTTTATACAGACACGTAGAAGCCTCAAAAAGTCTAATGTGTGGAGGATTAATAAACAAAAATAATGGGAAAAATCTTCCATTAGTGAAGGGAGCTAATTCTAATGTGATCTAACTAGTGTGGTGACATTATAATGTGATAGATGGTGAATGGTTCTTTAATGTTATAATATTTACTTTGAGAACATGTAGCTATTCTTTAAAGTGCATACGGAAATTTAATGGCTATTTCTAATTTTTTTTGTTCCAATATAATAAACAGAGTTTGCTGTACATTTTAAAAATTAGTGCATGAATCAGAAATATCTAACTATATAGTATCTATGAAAAACACACATCTTGCCAGACAGCAGCTCATCTAGGCTGCAACAAGTAGATGTGCCCCAAGATATATATCCTAATTGTAAAAAAGATTTGAATATCCATCTAAGCAAATCTGCAGTTAGGAAAATCATGATCTGAAACTAGCATTGTGAACATGTCCTAGAGTCCCAACTGAAATTGCAATGTAAACATAGCTTGTGTTGGCACAGACAAACATGTTTTATAAAACTGTCAGAAAATGGAATTTTTTCCATAATTCATTTCCAGCTCAATTTTTATTTTCAAACATTGAAGTGTTTCATTTAAGATGTTTCCAGTAGTTTTGTTGGAGTAGAAAATAACATTAAATGCACATGAAAACTTCTCAAGATCTCTTCCAGTCCCCTCTTACTTGATTTTGTGAAATGTGTCAAAAAGTTAAACTTCTATTGATTTGTTTGGATTTTTCTCCATGAAATGGAAAGCCTGGAGGGCTTGCTTAAGTAAGACATCCTGAATCTGACATTTGACATTCTTATATGAGAACAAATATTTTGTTCATAATTCCTTACTGAACTATGGTGGATGCTCTTAGCAAACCAATCATAGAATGTATAGACAAATATGTATTCATTAACATTTTAAGATAGAATATGATGTATCTGCTTATATGCTTAAAAACTGGTGTTAAAAATGTGTTTTGGACAATAGTTGTAGTTAAAAGAAAATAACAAAATAAAGCGCTGAGTTCTGATTTTCAAAGGATATGTTTTTCTTAAAGTGCCCTTTGTGCAGCAGAGACTCCACGTACAGAAGTTTTCTTCCTTCAGGTAAAAAAAAAAAAAACAAAGCAAAACCCCAATCACAACATTAATCCTTGGTTTGCAATTATCTTTTAAGAAAAGTGATCAGAGTCACAATATTATCTTGTATCCCACTTTGAGTCTTGGGAGCTCCTAATTGTGATACTAAAACAGAGCAAGTAACTATTAATAATGAAAAATGTTGCTTTTTCTCCTTTTCTGATGAGTTATTTCCTAGAGATCTGAGACATCTATATGCAGGGCATTCATGATGCATATTTTACATATTTTCTGTATGTGTGCATGTGCTAATGTGTTATAATTAGCACAGTAACCCAAGGCCAATCTAACCAGAAAACAGGTTGTTATTTTCAATATGTTAGGCTTAGAAAACAAGGGGGGTTTGTGCCTATAATTTTGTTCCTTTCTGCTGAACTTAGTAGGGACTGAAAACATTGCAGAGATAAATTGAGGATGACCCTGAGAAACTATTTTAAAGGGAGAGTTTAATAATACAGTATGTATATTTACACATACAGTTAAGCTAGTCTCCTCCACCAGCATGATCCAGGACAAGTGTAAAGTCACGGTTAAAATTATGTAGTGCAGCATTATTTGCTGCAAGAATTGATAACATGAAATAATTGTTTACTTCATTTAATTGCTCCTGTCCTTTGTTTCCTGCTGGTTCTTTTTGCTTCAAAGTAAGAATTATTCACAATCAGTAATGCCATTGCAAATGGAAATCCAGTGATATAGGTACAAAAGATATTCTGATTTTATTATATTTTAGAAGAATATGTAAGTATCAAATCCATTCTGCTATTAAATGAAACAGATAATCTAAAGCCAGTATGAAATTGGTTCATCTTCTGCAGTTATGTGCATAAAGCCATAGAAACACATATATAGATGTGTCACCTTCTGTTGCCTTAAATAAAATGACACATGTTCGTTTGGGGAGTCCAAATAAACATGTAGTTTTACCATTTCTCTTGAAAATGTTGTGTGCTTTTTTTTATAGTCCAGGTACCCCCATTGTATATACTTCAATCATTAAAAATTGTTGTATGTACAGATACCTGCACACATATACTTACCTCCCACTGCCTCCCCTCCCCCCATTCTATGGAAAGAATTTTTATTTAATAAAGACCATGTTAATAGTAGAAAAACGTGTGTCTAATATTTGTTTGGAAAAAGCACATTGACTTTGTGAGGTCTGTTAAGTGTTTAGATTCAAAACCAACTACCCATTATGTTTAAAACTAGGTTTTATATAATTTGTTAGTTGCCTCTGAAGACAAATACATTTTTTACTTCCTTCAAGAGCTATGACAAGAAACCAGTATGTGGTTACTCCCAGGAAATGACTTTCCTTTCTTGATTTTGGAGTGGAGAAAACAATGTATTTCCAAATAATTCAGAGACTTTGACCTCAGCTGAGATCAGGAATATAATGAAGAGGTTTTTTTGTGTCTTAGAACTTTTGATACATACCTAAGATAAACCTAAGAACACAGCAACACAGACTTAAGAATTATCCACACTTATACAGAGGTATTCTTCTCGTTGCTCTAGGGTCTATTCCACTAATTTATTTGGGTTACTCATTAACACCTACCATTATTGAAACTGAAAGAGGAGTAGTGTCCTATTATTTTGGGGTGCCTGAAATAATTATTGTTAAACTCATTTCAGGTCGGAGTCTTCAATCTGGATTTGAAATGTGGTGGTGAAATTAAAGTAACAGTGCTGGTAGAAATGTCACCAGTATCAGGGTTAACTGTTGCCCTCTCAGCCTTAAGACATAGTTACCTGGCTAATTTTAGCCCCACTGTGGCAAGCTCAGTATCTGCTGAACTACCAAATACTGTCAGAGAAGGTAAAATAGGCAGCTTGAATTTAGTTAAGAGCAGTAAGGATACATTCAAAATTATTTTTAAAAGAGTTAGTTAGCTACTATTGTTCAATGTTTTCTGTGGTCTTCTTAATCACACAAACAGAAGGAATAAATCCCACAGAACTGTCTTATTTTCATGTTTTGTTTTACATATATGGTAAAGTTTATTGAAAGAGAACAAAAACAGCAGAACCTCTGCTCAGTTACAGGAGAGAGAAAAGGAATTCAGCACTAATATTTGTGCTAAAGCAGCAGCTATCCAGACTTTCTGAAGCAGCATCTGGTACAGAAGAGAATGAAAGTATTCTGGATCCATAAACCAAAGGAGAATTCAAGCTGCTTTTTTATGCAGCATGATGCATATACTTCAGAGTTGAACATGTGTTTCTACAGAGTTGGTTCTATGAAATAGAACTATATATTATGCAAGTTAATATTTAGGTTTCACCACGGCAACTCTTTTTAGAAAGTAAATAACCCATGAACTAGCTTGTATGTTTCTGTAATGATAATGACCTCATGGCCAATTCAAGATGTTGATTACATTGGTCCCTTAGGTGACACTAGATGTTGTAAATATTAATTTTTGTAATGAAATATGCTTTGAGAAAGGTAATTATACAGGTTGTGTCTCAAATTCTCATCCACTATCAAGTCAGCTATTGCCTTTTGCCTTAAGTTGCACCATTTTTAAAATGTATGTCAGTCTGCCACAAAGTCAAATGTTGATGAGTCATGTTTTATATACCACATGGAACAGTGATAAACTTCTTTTAGCTAAGTGGCTGTGGTCTGATATTACTCCAGACTAAAGTTAGCTGGTTAACTTAAAAATGTCAGATTGCATTAAGCTGAGTTTTTTATAACTTTTATGGTAGAGAAATGAGCTACTTTTAGAACTATTTCTTCAGTTTATACTACTGGAGTTATGTCAGTCTGATGTACACGGAACTTCGTTTTTATAAAGCATTATTAGAAAACATTGAATGTATGAGTGATCTCTGAATATATGTTAAATTTCTGAAAAAAAGGAAGAAATAAGCAACCTAAATGAATAAAGTAATGCTAATAAATCCTCCACAATGGAGGCTAGACTTGATGTAAAATACCAAAAAAAATTTGTTATTATAGTAAGATGGTTAGTAGCAAAATATGTTAATTTTGAATGCTATACACTGAAGATGCTGGTCATGAAAAACATGCAGAAACAACTTGAAATAGAAGTACATACATGTAAAATCTGAAATTATAGAATAGGTTACTTCAAAGAGCTTAGTTACTGTGATTTATATGATAGAGTACCTAGTTTGTGATTAGTAGGTGTATTTGTCTGTGTACACACGTATATTTTTGTGCTTGTACATATTTAGATAAGTGTACACTAAGTCATTTTACATAAAATCTGTATACCCTCTCAGAATGAACACAATTTATAACAGGGAAGACTAGCTTCTCACGAATCTTCTAATTTCAATCTATTAAAAAAAATATAAATTCAAAGATTTTAGGTAAGTTTCTTGTTGCTCTTCATTTCTTGATATCTAAGTTTCTATCTTAGGTTACTGATGTAAGTAAGTGACATTATCTGGGGAGTCTACTTAAACTAGACACTGAAGTAAAGTTGACAAAAATATATTTTTGAATTCAGGCTTCTACTTAAAATGTCTCTAAGACACATGTAATATTGTAGCTGTCAACACAACCTGGGACAAAAATTGTACATGAATTGGTAGTAGGTAGAGTGATATCAAAGAGCTACAGCCTAGAAAAATGCTGGAATGCCATACAAAGGCAATAAGTAGCAGGCAAAAAATTCCTCCCCTGTGTCCCCCCCAAGAAAAACAAACCATGATAAAATATACCAAATATGAGCAACTTAAATAAAAAAATGGTGACCTAGAACATCTAACCCATATAAGTATATATAGAGAGAGACCATAAGTGTATATACAGAGAGACTGAACATTACTGGAGGAAAATTACCCCCATATGTAACATTATAGCACCTCACTTTATGCGAGGAAGTATTTTTTTCAAGAAACACTGGGTTGGGTAAGAAATTATTTCTTTGCTCTAGTCCTGACTCATGTGTGCCACCGAGATTGTTAGGGGGATGCAAGTAGTATCATCCTTTCTGTAGGTATTTATTACGTATCAAGGAGTAATGGACTCAGAAGATCCACCAATAGAAAAAATGAAATTAAGCAACAAAAACCTGCCAGGGCATAATAAGGTATATTTATAAATTTAGAAGGTAGTTGCAAAGGACATGATTAAATATTTAACAAAATATCTGGACGCCATTATAACATCTGCACTTCCATTAAAGAACATTGTCCTTCCCAGCCCTTAGAAAGCAGAGGCTCCTTAGAAAGCAGAGGCTCCTTAGAAAGCAGAGGATGCATGAGGGCAGTGTATCACACTGGAAATCAGCATTGTTACCTAAGAGGGGGGGTAATACATGATAAAATTCCTTCAAGCAAACTGGTGAATCTCCCTCAGTTGTCATTTCTAAGAAAAAGCTAATTCAGTGCTGTCATTTCCACCACTAGGAAGATGCCTCAAGCCAAGAACCCTTAATACAAAACATTGCAGCATAAGAGTACCTTTGTGAATTTATTCCTGAGTGCAATCATTTGGAAAATGTTATTTGTTCCCACTGGTAGCAAATTAAAAAAAAAAAGTTTAATAGTTTTCATATTAACTTTTTTATATGATTTACTTTCTTAAGAAACTGTTCATAAAATATTAACTGCTAGAATGACTTTTTCCAGGGATATATTAACTTATACCTACATAGAGACACCATTGTAAATGTTTTGAAGAAAGTTCTACAGCAGCTATTCTCAGGAGACTTTTGAAGCAGAGGAGGAAGCTATTTTCTTGTGAATTATGACAGAAACTACAGAAAGGAGTAAACAACAAAACCCCTACTCTCTACCATGATTTAGATGGCTAATTAAATTACATTTTCAATATATATGATTAAAGAACAAAATCATTGCACAATAATTAACCAGTCATCAGCCAAATATATTATTCTGACTTTCTAACTAATGAAGAATTTACTGAAGTATACGGCTGATAAGGGGCTTTTAATCCAATGAGAGATGAAAATTTCAACATAAGATTGAAATGAAGATTTGCCTTTAACTACCCATTTGTGTGAATATATTGGACACAGTATAGGTTTCAGTAATATGTTTCCTAGCTTCTATTTTGCCATACTGTCTTTTTTTTTCTTTATAGAATCATTAGATCTAGTTCTAGATTTTCCTCAATGATTAAGTTTATGAAATCAATGCACAGAATTTGGCACAAAACATCTCTTACTCCTGGTTCCAATCACAATGATTCTCTCTGATTGCTACTGAAAGGGAAAAATATGTGGAAAGATTTGAAATTCCATGGATAGTTTAAACACTGTTATAATCAGTCAGATTGAATATTCAAATTAAACATCCTTGTCTAGAATGTTTCTGGATCAAATTAATATGATGTCTGTGGAAATCAAAAATACCAATATAAATAAGGTTAGCCAATACTTTCTATCTTGAAAACTATAAACAATGTTATTATTATTATTATTATTTTTATTATTGATACTTGCATTTGTTTCTGTTCACTCATTTCCCAGTAGGTGTCTCTGTACTGCAGCTTTACTGAAAAAGAAGGAGGAAGAAGGCTAATAGCATAAAAATATTTTTAAAAATTAAAGAAAAAATAGGCAGATTAAACCTTACTATGACATGACACAGCACCAAAGGAAAAAAAAAAACCTACTGTAAAGAGTCTTCTTATGAGCTTTTAGGTACAACCATACACACATGTATGCAGAACCAAAATAGGCTTAGTAACTACTGATTACAAGAAGAGGATGTTGAAAATGGTGCACCAAAAAAGCAAAAACTAAAACTCTGAGGTTTTTTTTAAGTTCTGTGAAGAACAGTGATCTCTCCAATTTTCATATGAATAAATATGTAACCTAACAGCTGCTGGAATTTATCTTCACCGGCAGCTACTGTGAAATTATTGAAGTCTCACAATGAAAGTGTTTCAACCTTTGTTGGGAACATAAATGGGGAGGTTAATGAAGACTGCAGGGGTCTGGAGGAATGGAGAGGAAAAAAGTACATGTAGTAATAAAATATTGTGATTGGAAATAAGAATTCCAGTTTTTCTTGACTCAGGGCAGGCCAAAGTAACTTCATTTCATTTGCATCCAGATGAAA
>NW_008239553.1:17733104-17753012 GCF_000691975.1 Corvus brachyrhynchos
TAATTTCATATGAACAAAAAAAAAAAAAAAAAAAAAAAAAAAAAAAAAAAAAAAAAAATCGCTTAATTGACATGCAATCCTTTCAGACAAATAAAACTTATGCTTTGATGGATCCCAGTTGTATTTCTGCAGTGATATAAGTTGAATAAAAAATACTGACTTACCATATAAAAGCACTAGTATTCTGTTTAGCATTCGATTTTAATTGCAGATTTTACAGACCAGAACACTCTGAGATGAATAACTTGATGATGCTCAACTGAAACAGCTGAAATTCCATGTATGATTCACAATCAAGAACTAAACCTCTGAAAAGTTGCATTTTAAAGTCTTGCTGTTCACACAAAGTGTTTCAAGGTGAGTAAAAGCTGATAGCTCCCAGTTTGTCCATTAATCAATAGTTCACTGAGTATTTGGTAAGGGCTCAATGAGCCATAAAAAGGAACAACATGACAAGTTTTATTGATTGTCTCATAAAAAGGATAAAGAAGTGGCAGATGACAGACCCAGTTAGACCTTTACAGCAAGCAGTTACAGTACTCATGCTACATTACTTACAAGAATTTCTATTTCTGGAACAGGAAGTGATAGAAAACCACATGTCATTTGCATCAAATTTCTTTCTCTCTTTCTCTCTCTCTCTCTGTTTCACACACACACACATTCACACAAATAAATCCAGAAATTGGTTGTAGTTAAAAAAAAGAGTACTGTGGTCAAATAAGATTATATCATCACAGCTGAAATCAGACTCTGATCTTGAATTCTTCTTAAAGAATTTTGTTTTCTTCTACAATGTCACATACAAGGCATTTCATGGTATTTATGTTCTTGCCCTCAATGCATTTTATTTATGGACTCTCACTGTTCTTCAATATTATTTATAAGTATTCTTTCAAATGCCAATGTGTACTCAAATGTGAAGTTATTCAATGGTTTTTGGCCATAAATCATTGTACTGTTATTAGGACTTTGCTGCCACATTAATCCTTAAACTTTCGACTTAAGAGCAGGGAGTGGAACATGGGAAGTTAATGAGTCAGATAAGACCTTTACCTCATAGAGCTGTCAAAATCCAAAAGTTTAAAAGTCACGTTAGGGAAACAACATTCTGCAATAACAAGAAAGCTATTGCTGAGAAGCAGTTTAAGGGATTCAGCCTGAAGTAGTCACAGATTTCAGATACTTCCATCTAGAAATTTTTTTGCAATATTTCCTTTATGAACTTTTATTGTGCCTTCAAAATCTCAACTAAATTACATTTCTCCTTGCTACTTCATTTCTCTTTTGCATTTTTACAGGATCATGTTTCACTAAGGAATATTGTCTTTTTCACTGTTGCCTGTTCAAATTTACATAACATGAAAAATATACTTGAAAAATAGTTAGACCTATAAAGAGGAGTTAGTTTATTCTGCAGTAAAAACTCCTTAATTCCTTCACTTTCACTAAAAGAAAGTGAAGCACAACTGAGGTTCCATTAGGAAAAAAGTTCACTGACACTTCCTGCTCTAAAAACAGCTGCTTAGGTGTAAGAATTAAGTTATTTAAGTTACTTAATTCTTAGAGAAGGAGTAAGCAAAAAACCCCTTGAACTTTTTCCAGTTCCTTCTCTATATGGCACCTCTTTCAGCACTGAACACAGGCAGTAGGAACAAGGCAAACATAAGCAGTTCTTTCAAATAATGATCTAGTGTGAGTAATAGCGTAGCTGGATATCTGTTTCCCATCAAGGCTCTCATACATTTAAAAGGTCTTGATATAGTGCTGTGGGCTTTTTCTCATTTTTATTCTAAAACTATTGATAGGTCTGTTGTAATTTGAATAAATATTTACTTGCTAGCTGCTTAGAAGGACAGAAGAGTTTTAGAATCACGTTTGATTAAAATTTCAATCTTTCACACAACTGCCTATCCTGGCCACACTTTATTGCTCTAGGTCAATTTGCTTCTAAAAAATTATTTCCAGGCTTGGGTAGAGGTGATGGTTTAAGTTTGAATTGCTTATTTAATTAAATAATTGGACTTTTTTTTCCTTCAAAGACACCTGTAGTAGCTAGTGTTCATTTAAGAAGTCTAGTTTCTACTCATCAAATGTGACAGGGATATTTCAAGATAGATCAAAGAGAAGCTGGGGAAAACAATGTTGTTAACTCACTTGCACAATAGATTTTATGGTACTGAGCATATACTTGCCAAAAGTGACTTATTTTGTTGAGATATCATCTGATAGGTTTACTTTTGCTGTGTACTGAATGAAAGGTGTAGGGTTTCTGTATTCAGTTACAGCAATATCATCACAAGCCAGCACTGAGGAGTGGGCATGCCAAGTTCATGCTTGAGTTAAATATGTGCTGAAGTGTTTTTCTGAATCAGAGCCATAATTGCAGCAATTTATTTAGATCATAAAGTGATTCCTTAAATAAAAAAAAAATCCCAGAATAAATTACATTTACAAAGGCAGGATTTCTTTCTTGTAATCTTGTTTCTATGATAGGATTTCTGCTCTTTTCTATATTCTGGCATGAGCAAATACATATGAGTACTCAACACAAATGTGTTATAAATTCTATGAAAATGGCAGTGTTTTTGCTGTCATTGCTGCATATCCTTCTTTACATGTCCTATGCCACTACTAAGTCAAGATATCAGAGTATTTGGAAGTGTGACCTGGAAGTTAGCCAGTGAGCAGTTTAAATTAGCACCATTCTGAATCTAGTCAAGTTTTCAAATATATAATCTATAAAACTACACTCAGCCAGTCAGAGATACTGAGTAACATGACTCCATAGATGGCATAAAGAAGGGAAATAGGATGGAATGACTGACTGGCAGTACTGGCAGTCACAATGGATCTTCCCTCTAGGATGCATTCTCATGAATATTCGGGGTTTTTTGCCTTCATTACTGCATCAGTGATTCAGCTGCTGGACATCCGTTTGCCAGAACACATCATCTTGGTGTGTCCTGCCAACGAATAAGCAGGTGGCAGGGAAGACACAATGCCAACTTTGAGTGCATGCTAAGGAGCAGGCTAGGAGCAACATGACCTACATGTTCTGCATAACACCAATTTATTAGCAAAGTTAACACATCTAATCAGGCACTTTTCAGAATAGTTTATCAATCTCAATGATCTGTCCTGGCTGACACAAATCCTGCATCGAGTATCATCAAAGTGGCAATGCACTTGAACTGGTTAGAAATCCAAGGGGAAATGAAGCAGAGC
Organism: Corvus brachyrhynchos; assembly: GCF_000691975.1. NCBI lineage: Eukaryota > Metazoa > Chordata > Aves > Passeriformes > Corvidae > Corvus > Corvus brachyrhynchos. The sequence goes on from NW_008239553.1 coordinate 17,736,333, forward strand.
AAGGGTGAAGAACAAATTTTGTTATTGCATTATTTGTTAGCCAAAATGCTTAGTAACTGTGTTTTTGAGGAAGGTTGTCTCTGTCGTTGGTGAGGGTGGGTTTTTTTTAAATAAAACAAAGGCATGAACTCCTAAGATAGGGTTGGATGCAGAACTGTGAGGCACATGACTGGAACTAATGGGGTTTGCACTGGACCACTTCACATATTTATAACAAAAAAAAAAATTAACCTAGATATAGAACAGAAAACTGCAAATCAGACAGATGACGATAAGGGACAACTGTAGTTATATGTGAAATTTCCTATAACCAGAAAATTTATTGATATTTACCTTCCCTTATCTACTTTTGAAACTCAGTTAGAATGTTACATTTTTCTATTTTAAGGCTATTTTGAAAAATTTGTACATTATTTTATATATTAATACACTAGCAGTGCATCCTTAATGTTGAATTCTCTTGCTTAATCTGCTCATTCACAGACAGACTGGTAGTACTGAACTACTAGGAAAATTTTTAAAGTAGTCTGAAGAATGAAAAATTTTTGCACCCTTTTTTTTTTTTTTCCTTTTTTTTTCTAATGTACTTTGATTACATTTGGGAAATGAGCACAACTCTTGCCCACTGCATGTAACAGCAGCAAACTGAAGAAGAGAAAGCTGAATGTGAATGTTTGTAAGGCAGAAATATGAGGAGAGGGTCAGACTAGAGAGGAGTTTATCTTGAGCACCTCATCTTTGAAAACAGCACTTTGAAGTGTTTTCTCTAAACCTTTCAAAGGGATAGAGACTGAAAAAAGAGCAAGAGCTAACTAGAGGCTAAGTACTGGGAGGATAAGCCAGCTGGAAGATAAAATTCTTTCTTTGTATCAACTGTGTGTGAGCCCTTTAAAATCTGTCTGATTAGATAGGAGGCACCAGAGTTGAAGTGTTAAACATACAGCATATCCCACTGCCCGAGCTCCACTCTTGTGTGCTCATAATGTGAAATGATGGCTCCTCTATGCAAGTGGAACTATTAAAAAAAAATTGACAATAGCTGTTAATACGGCCCCATCTGAGTGCTTTTTAAATTGTAACAACAAGGATCAATTTTTTAAACTACTGAAATGCAGTCTTTGTTATAGTGAAACCCAGTAACCCTTCTGTAGCACACAGCCAAATGGAACTGCAGGGAACTTCAGTCAAAGAGAAGGCAGTTCCTTATGGGACTGGGACAGCCATGAAAATCTGAGGGACTTCTCAGAAATAACTGAACTCAATAGCCAGCATCAGTATTCTTTATAAGGCAAATTTTTAGAACTAGAAATAAAGAATAGAAGTTTAAAACAAGAAACAGCAGGAAAGTTTCCAAGTCTAAAGTTTAAGCGTGCATTAAGAGTTAAAGTATGATAACTGACTCCCCAGATATAATTTATTTAGTCATCTTTCAAACTACTTATTTGCATTGTATGTACTGAAAAGTCAAAGAAAAAGTAGACCTGAAATATAATTTCAACCACATCTGAGAAGCAATTGATGCAATCTCAAAGGACAAAATGTAGGTTTTCTGTCTCAGCTTTAATGCACATAAATTTCTTTAGCTGCTGTCTGTGTTTCAACCCCCTGCCAGAGTTCAAGAAGAGCTTGGACAACACACTCAGACGCATGGTGTGATTCTTGGGGTGGGCCTGTGCAGGCTCAGGAGTTGGACTGAATGATCCTTGTGGGTCCCATACAGCTCCTATGATTTTATGATTTATTTGTTTCTTTAAAGTTAGTGAGAAAATTTCACAGAGATGTTTCATACCATTGGTTTCAGAATGAGGAATATTGGTGAAATATGTGAATGATGCAGAAAGGCTGCCCAGCAGGCAAGTTGTATCTCAGCTGTTGTTTCAAATGGGTCGCTTTTTCTACAGAACACTTTTAAACTCTCATTCCTGTATAACATTTTTGAGTTGAAATACCTCAGTGTTGGCAAGAATTTTTACTTCGAACTTTTGTGTCCATACATACTTTTTTCACCTTGCTATTACTGCATTTATGAGGTTTCCATGCATCATTAAAATTCTGTTGAGATTGGTGAGCTGTTCTACTACATTAAACATTTTTTTCTCTTTTAATATTTCAAGGCATTGTCATAATTCTGAGCCCTCAATTTTGAAAATGATTTTTCCCCCAGTTTTCTGTCTATAATATCAACAGTATTTTTATTTTATCTATTTCTTTATGCTCTAGATGATAGAAGTGATGATAGAAAGAGAGAAAAGATACATTTGACTCTAGTCTTCATGTTCAGCTATGTTCTTTTCCGAAGAACATTAACTCTCAAGATTTCATATGACAGAAAGGTATTCCAAAATGTGAGTCTACTCTCAGACACATTGGCTTATAAAATCAAAGGTCTAACAAATATCTGTGGTCTATTAATTGCCTTTAAAATTTACTCCTACTAATTCTTGAGAAAAAATTTTTAGTACTTTTGCAACACGAATGTAAAAATAATTGTTCTATGTAGAATTTAATGGTCCTAAATCCAGTTTTGTTCTCCTTCAAGTTTTATATACATTGTGAAGCATGATTTCTTTTGAACTTTTGCAATAATGAAAAATTTCAGGATTTTTCCACATTTCCAACAATTGCCATTTATCTCTTTTTACAAAGTGCGTTCACACTACAAGTCATATTTGCTTTGCAGTGACTTATCTGCTTTCTTATTCTTTGCTTTTCCCCATTTTTTATTTTTCTTAGTGTTTTATTCTAGTGCTCTTCTTTGGCTAGCGTCCTGGTCTTTGGCTTGAAGCACTGAAGCTTGAATTCCATTGTGCATCTCATTTTTCTTCCTTTCTATTCTTTGCCTCTGTCTCTCATAGATACTCAGTTCATCTTGAGTTTTCCTTCTTGGATTTATTTTCATTTTGGCAAAGTTAAGATTGTGGCTGTTCTTGATATGACTGTTCAATGTGTTTTTACATTTGTTTGAATATAATCTATTTGATTTTCTTATTCACCATCTGGTGGGTTTGTGTTTGTTAGGTAACATAAGTTGGAAAGAACTAGGCTGTTCACTAAACAAAAATCAGTGAGTTTCTCATTGTTTTGATGATGATTTCCTTCCAATCCTTTCCCAATGTTCTCCTCATTTCTTCATTTTAGCATCCTAAACAGTCATTTACAGAAGGTAAATCAGGTTTTGGTTTCTTTCAAACAAGTAATAGGGAGAAATATGGATGTTTTTCTTCCTTCTGGTTATATTTCTATGTAAGGGAACATTATGTCCCAGCTGTAATCCTTCACAAATATGTTTTTGAGTTTGGTGTATATACATTACATGGTTTAACTAAACTGATGACGGTCTAGCTGAATGGCGCTGGGAATGCAATGGTCTTGAAGATGTTGTAGTCACTGAAGCATATGCAGACAAAATGAAGACACCTGAAATGTATTGTGGATTCCTACATATAATTTTTCAATGCCCTTACCTACTGATAGCATCAATAGTGTGAGGAATTTACTCTTTTGGACTTATTTTTTGTTGTTTTATTTGCGGGGGTTTTTGGGTTTTTTTCAGCCGGTTTGGTTTGTTTCCAAAGCATTAGTATATTGTAGGGAATGATTCAGTTCCTGTGACTGAATATCACTAGAATGGTAATTTCGTCCTTCATGTATAACTAGCAAAATTTTTACAGGTATAGCCTTCATTCATATTTACATGCGTTTGTATTCATCCAAGCTTAGGAAAGCAGCTATACAAAGCAATCACAAGAGCAGAGCAATTGCTTTTTAATATTGTTGTATATTGTGGTAACATAGTTATATATTTAAAATATATTCAAGCAAATTTCAACAACACTGTTCATGAGCTTACTCAAAAGAAAATAAATTTTTATACTACTTGCACACAACTTAGTTTCAGAAGAAGGCATTTGAAAGTCCACTGACATTTCTTTCATAATAAGGTAATAGTTTTCTCACAACTGTCACTGCTTTCAACTTAAGATGAATGTCAGTGAGATTTTGGGAAAGAAATCTCTTGCTGAATTCTAATGGATATAGTTTGAGACTGCTATGTACTTCCCTCATGAGGGTGTACTTAATGCAGAGGCTTTGTCTTCACTGGCTCTGCCTTCTTATTACACTACGTTCCACTGTGGCAAGAGTTAAAATAAAACTTTGCAAATATCTTGAAAGCTGTTTCTGAATCTGAGGAAAAGCTGAAGTCATTGTCCGTTGTGTCCATGGAGACACAGTAAACCACTTCAAGCTGTGACAGCCTGTAGTTCAAATACATTAAGCATTAGGGAGAGAAGTGGAGTTTTGTACCCTTTGTCACGGGATGCTCATTTTGTGCTTCTTCAGTTTTAAGACTTGTTAAATTAGGGTATAAAACATTCAGCACATATTATCACACCCTTTTGATTGAATTCATCAAGACGAGTTGCTAACAAACAGGAGTAAATAACCGGCTAAGAGGGTGTTACAAATCAAAATAGAACACATAAGCTGGTCAGGAATTGTAAGTGCAACACCATCAGCCACAAGAAGTCAGAACTAAGGGATGATAGGATTGCTGAACAAACATTTTTAATAAGCTTTATTATAAATTCCATCAGTTACACATTATTAGCTCCACTACGCTGCAGAAACACAGGAGGGATAATTTGAACTGCATTATTTATAATACAACAAACCACAATACCTCCAGGGTGTATATCATCCAAACAATTTTATTTTGCCACCCATTGCTGCATTTCCTGAATGTCAGCACCTTGTTGCCTTACCAGCTGGATTGGTACGAAAGATCTTGCTATTACTAAAAGTCAGTCAGCTGCAGTGCTGTTGACTTGACTGCATGTGATCCCCATTTCAGCTGAAGAAGATCAATCCTTCACAAGCCAAAGCTAACAACAAGGATAGGATACCACTTTAGGAAAAAAAAACAACCTCTCCAAAGGTCATAGACTCTCTTAAGTGCAAAACATCTCAACATTGCCTTTAAGAGACATAATATCAATGCTGCATGCAATCAGTGGTTTAATAATCGCAGTAGATGACCAAAGGCATCTAGATCTACACTTCCCATGTGTGTATAAAAGGCATGAGCCTTTTTTTCAAAAGTTACTTCCTCATGTACCTGTGCCAATTTTGTGTGAAAATTCCTATGTTTCCTCAAAATACTGCTGAAATGAAATTCAAATTCCAAACTCTACAGCAAATTCCATCTTACATTTCATGACAGTTCCAGCCATTGCAGCCCTAAAGGGAAATTAATGAAATAATTATAGTCATATGAAAGAAAAGATTATATTTTCTTCTGGGAACTATAATAGTGCTGCTGTCACTAAAAAGTGAGAATCGAAAGACTATATATCATGCATATTTTCAAGGGTTTTTTTCAGGCTACTACTTAAATGATAAACAATACAAAATACTGTGTATGAATAATAGAGCAAAATAATGATTTTAATGGGAACTCTGTGTTCAATTTTTTTTTTTCTGCCCTGTTACTATCCTTGTCAGACATTTTATATTTTCTTTAGCCTTTCATGGATATAGGCATGTCCTAACATGTTTACAGAGAAGCACCTTTTTGTCTTCTATTTACAGAGAAAGAAATCCTTCCTGAACTGTAAAAAATGCAAAATTTAAAAAAAATAAAATCGGCTAGGAAAATTTGTTTTAAAGAAAATATTTGAGCAACAATATTTCAGTGAGACACTGTTAAATATTTTGTGAAACTGAACAAATTTAGCATACTTATTTTAAAGCATCCTATTTGATCAGCTTTGTGGAAAGGATACAAATAAATACTAAATTTTAAACATAAAGAAGGTCAAAGAAATTTCTGGATGGTTCTTAAATCACTTAATTCTAAAACTGTGTTTGTAGATGCAAATATGTATCTGTTTCTCATATAACTCATATAACCACAACAGGTTCATCCTTTTTCTTTTATTTAGTTCACTCACAAATGGTTGTATACTCATACACTCAATATGTCAAGTTAGGAATTATGTTTAGGACTTGTTTGCAACATTTGTGCTTATTAGGTATTATTATTTCTATTAATCATATGGCTCTTTTCTAGGACAGCTTGACAAAAGTAACTGCTACAGTTAGATGGAACTGGTGATCCTACTGAGATCTAAATTTCTCAGGAAGTGAAAGTTACTTATGACAAAATATGCATTGAGAATTTTAGAAATATTTGAATCTTTTTCAGACTACAGTCCTTGTACAGCAGACTGATGAAAAAAGACTACTAATATAGTGAACATTTTTAAAGGTTTTCCTACAGTCATAGATAAAAACTATGTATGCAGGAATGAGCAAAGATTAAAAGAGAGAATGCAGTATTCTGCATTGAATCATGTAAAGAGTACAGCCAGAGCCTTCTCTGAGTCATTTAATTGCCACTGTGCCAAAGTTCCAATGAAGGACTTAGGGAATACTGTCTCTCTCCTTTTTAATAATTAAATTTCTATGTCACATATAGTATAAAGAACTTCCCATGTGTGTATAAAATTTACTTTCTAGATTGTGAAATCCTAAAAAAAAATTCTATTATCATAAGTGCAGGTAAGTCTTGACTTCTGGAATGATTTAAGATAGTTGACACAAGAAAAAGGGAATAAAGACATTGAAAAGTCCAAAGCTATATATTATAATTATTTAAATAACTAGCAGTAAAACTGTCCTGGTTTCAGCTAGGGTAGAGTTAGTTTCTTCTCAGTACCTGTTAGAGTGCTGTGTTTTGGATTCAGAATGAGAATGGTGTTAACACATTGACATTCTGTGTTTGTGCTGAAATGTGTTTATCCTATGTTAAAGACTTTTTTTCCTTGTCTCATGGTCTGCCAGTGAGGAGGTTTGCAAAAGGAACTGGGAGGGAGCATAGCTGGGACAGGTGACTTGAACTGACCGAGAGGATTTTCCACACCACAGAACATCAAACTGGGGGGAGTTACCTGGCAGGGAAGCTAATCTGGTTTTGGGAAGGGTGGCTCGGGAATCGGTCAGCATGTGGTGAACAATTTTGTGCATCACTTGGGTTTTACTTTTTAGTATAGTTATTATTATTATTAACTGACTGGAGCCAGTATTTATAATAAAACTTTTTATGGACTAGACTCTTAACTTTTCATGAATCTCTAAAACAATTTTTCAGAGTCAGGACACAGAATAAATGCACTGAATAAGTTATTTAATCTTTTTACACTACTTATTTAAGCTGGTTAGAAATGAAGTGCCAGTTCAGACATCCTTTTAATATCTTTACTTGTCCTCTGCTGTCCAAATACAGTACATTATATTAACTAGTTTATAGCTTTATTTGGTCATACATTTATGAGGAAATTTATGATTCAGGAGCTACAAGATGGAATTCCATAAGGAATGTAAAAGTTTTTCTTTTTGATGAACAGTATAGGGAGTGCCAATTTTTAGCAAAATATCACTGTCTAATTGCTAAAAATACTAATCACTAAAATTCATCATTTAATTCCATACTCATCCCAGTGTTTTTATATAAGGGTCTCTTTAGCTTAGAAATTTCTTTATCATTATATATTCTATTGTGAAAATGTTCTCTTTGATCTTAAAAAAAAGAGCTCAAGGAAACCTTAAAACGTGATAAGTAATATTCATGAATAAATTCTCATAAATTCCATGATTCTACTAATTTTTGTAGTATTTTTAGCCTGCTGTTCTTCATGCCAGGCTGTTGAAGAAGATATGGACCAAACAAAATTGATACTGAGCTAAGCATTACAAAGAAAACAGTCTGACCACCAAGACAGAAAAGCTGCACATTTCTGACAGGTGTCTGCTGTTCATGCCCAGTAGAGGAGATTCAGTATAGCAACGCCCAAACTATTGCTTACCTATAAATAGGTGTATTTTCTGAAAATACAGCAAGCTGGTATTCAGAACAACTAATATTTCATGCAGCACTAAATATACACCGTTTTTGGCTCAGGTGTATCTAACATCCCTTGGTGACAATAGGTTAAATATTAATCTATTTGAACTGAATATAATCTGTATATAGTCTGTCTGCTGCTCGTATCTATTTAACAGGTAAGAGCAAGCCATCAGGTACTATTGAATAGTGACAATGTGATTAGCATCAAGGTCAAAGTTTCTTAGCAGGCAAAATGAAACAGGGCCGAAATATCATTCTGTAGTCAGTGGTGCTGAAAAGCATAAGTCACTTTAAAAAATTGTCATCTCAAACCATGTGAGAATTTTATTTTTAGTCAAACTAAGGCAGAATTATGACACAAAAATGACATTAGGAGGTCGCTTATCTCATTCTCATGCCTAAAAGTCAACTGTGCTTATGACATTTCTAATGTCTCTGCTTAATATTGAGCATCCAGTGACAGAAATTCCAAAGTTACAATGTGTGTTTTTTAGTATGTTACAATAATTTATAGTAATTTTCTCCTTAATGTTTCTCCCTCTTAAATAATGTATCCATGGCTATCATCCCAATTTTATTACACTTGCAAACTGTCCCTAGGCATTTCATGATTGCTACACTTTTCATAATCTGTAAATACTCTGCAAAAATCAGTGTTTATGAAACTGTGCATTTAAATTCATATTTAAATCAAAGAATCTTTACCTGGACTGTGAGCTTTCATTGGAAACTTTTTTTATTTCTTTTCACTTCCACAATCGATCTTAATAAACAAGAGCCTTACTTGGCCTTGAGTTTTGAAACTACAGTAAAAGTCTTGAAAATGCAGTTTGAGTATATGTCAGTGGAATATATTAGACTTTTCCTGTCTACTGCAAAAGAAATGGATCTGAGAACTGCGGAGTCCAGATAAAGTTTCCTTAGAAATATATTTTCTAAATTATATAAGTTTGAGTTGTACTTGAATTTAGACAGTCAGAGATATTGTTACCTATAGAGCAGATTTTGCAACAGCAGAAGCATCTGAAGATCCACTGGAAAGGATAGGGGTTGGCTGTTGAATCTGTTTAAAAATCCCAAGAAGCAAATATTTCAACTTTGCTAATGTACTTGTTGTCATATACATTCTTCATATTGATATTACTTTCAAAGCATATTGATATTACTTTCAAAGCCAGTCACTTCATCTGACTGAAAATACAAACCATAATTCAAAGTTTTGAGACCTTTCAAAGATCAATGTTAGTATTTTAATGATTTTTGTCTAATGAAGAGAGGAATCAGATACTAGCACTGATTTGTTGACATGAAGGTTGAAAGCTAATTCTGAGAGAGAAAATAAAAATAAAACAAGAAAATCAAACTTTGGGATCCCATGTGAAGAAATCATAATTTTATTTAAACATTCCAACAAAATCCACACTGATGTACAGAAGAAGAAGAGAAGTGGTCACAACACCAGCCTGCCAGAGTCGAAGAGGTGTTTGGCACATGGTGTGACTCTTGGGGTGGCCTGTGCAGGGCCAGGAGCTGGACTTTGACAGTCCTTGTGCGTCCCTTCCAACTAAGCAAATTCTATGATTCTATAATACAAGTTAATATACATATATTTTGAGTGTTTTGGTTTTTTTTAATATTGGATATACATAATATATGCAATTTTTCAGCTACCAGCAGTGAATACCAATGAATTAAACTGAGAAAGATTTCTTGAAATATCTAGAGTAATGTTGTGATTTACTGGACCAAATAGTTATCACATACTTTTGCTGCTAACATAGCTTTTTCTTCCCTTGTAAAGGGATTTTCTTTCCCTCTTGAAATAATTTTCATTAGAAATAAACATCCCTACATGTCAGTGAGACAGAACTTTTTAATCACTCACGCATTCAAAAAGCTTTTTATATAATAGTAAAAATAATATTATACTTGCTTTAAATTTGGAAAACAACTAGATTCAGGCTACAATTATATTGTAGTTTTACTTGTATATCCAATTGGGTTTTCTTTGATATAGTAAATATCCTGCAGTTGTGCAGGATCAGGTTTCAGTAGTCCCCGTATTAAATACAAAGTTTTACTATTGTTTGGAATAGAAGTGTAAATCAGGTAATATATGATAAGGAGGTGAAACACATGAAACCCTCATTCTTACAAAAGTGGTAAAAATTTCAATTTCATACTGAAGTGCTTTTACAGTCAGTGCATTTTTCTTTGCAGTTGTCAAGTGAGACAGATATTCTGTGTTTTAGGAACATACCTAGATCTTTTCTTTTCCAAAAACTGGAAAACATTTTCCAATGGCTCACCTTGGTAACCACATAAAAGTTATCAAAGTTATCAATATTGAGAATAAACACAGAATCTCTGAATCACATACTGTGATGTTGGCATTTCTTTTGAAAAGCATTCTCCTTTTAAACTTTAACAGGTAAATTCTTTAGAATGATGAACATTAAAGTAACAGATAAATGAACAAAGCAACTTGTATACTGAAGATAATAATCTGAAGAAAAAATCATAAGGTAAAGATAAGAAATCCAAAGATTTCTCCTACTCTTTCATTGCTTCATTGATTACTGAATGAGGAAACTGAAAGAATTTTAATGTTCTAGTTATGTTATATTTAGTGTATTCAATCCAGAGAGATGACAACTAGAAAAATGAGAAAAATTAGATTTATTTTATTGACTTATTGTGTAGGCCACCACTTCAAACTGAGAAACACAGACTGCATATTGTTACACATATATAGCATGTCATGGAGGTTCTGCACTTCAGCGTTAGCAAACAGCTCACACAGTACTGGAGCTGCAATTTGTTTGCTATAGACCAGTGCTCCTAGATCTGGAGCTAAATTCTGCATGCCATTTATTCTTATGCTCTGAACAAAACTAGATGGAATACAAGTTCCATAGCACTTTGAAAATAAGCATATTAACCTCAATTTAGCTAGAAGTTATCTAAGGACATGCTTTCTAGTACTTACTTCTTTGCATACATTTGTGATAGAATGACAGACCTTTGTCTCTGTGAATGAAGACATCATTGTACAATAGATGCAGTCATGATAATATAACCACAACACTAGTGTGTGTAAATTTAATGTATAAACCATCGTGAGTCATCTGTTTGTATGACTCATTTAAAAAAAATGTCCACATTTTTGTGGACATGTCCACATTTGTCCATGTCCACAAAGGAAATCGATTGCATCTAAAAATAAAAAGATGCTGTAAATACTAATGCACTTTATCTGAAGTAGTAAAAATTCAAAATATAGCGCAATACTTTTTGACTATCTTTAAAAGGTTTACTGATAAGAGTTTGATGCAAGTGACATCAGAGCAGAGTGAGCCAATTGTTTCATCTTATCTCACAATAAAATGTAGGTCATGGAACCATCCCCCAGTTAAACTTGTATCAGTCTCACACTTTCTGTTTGAGCAACCCCATAAGCATAGAAAAAATTTTTTTCTCATTTCAGGTTTTGATTGTTATACCCTAGTATATATTTTCCTCTAGTATATCACACTAATTAAAATCAGAAATTTATTTCTAGGATGGATATGACACCCACTTAAAACCATGTATCTATGAAAAAATGATATAAAAATATTTGAAGGACAATCTCCTCCACTAAGAAAGTTCTTGTATATCCTGACACTATCTCTTAGGTTTCAATCTGATTTGTCAAAAGATTAACAATCAGAATTTAAAAGGTACAAATGCTGGTTAACAGCACAGTTTCTAAGACAGGTTGCATTATTCAAAAAGGCTTTCATTGAGTTTGTTTTCTTCATTTCTTGAAACACCTGTGGAGGGATGGATTATACCAGGGATTTGATGATTTTGGAGTATACTCACCGTCAATAAAAGAAAAAAATAATTATCTGCCTCCTCATTGGCTCAGGTCTGAAGTCTGATCATCTTTCTAGTGCTGAAATATAAACCCCAGTTATGACATTTCCTACTCTGGATACTAAACCTATCTCAGTCTCACTGAGGTCCTCTGGGTATCTGGATACTCCTGATACATACATGATTTTTCTCCACATATACATATATTTCATGGAATCATAGAATCATGGAATGATTTAGGTTCAAAGGGACCTTAAAGATGGCCTAGTTCCAACTGCCTTGCCATGGGCAGAAACACTTCCTCAGAGCCCCATCTAACCTCGCCTTAAACACTTCCAGGAATGAGGAATCCACAACTTCTCTGGACAGCCTGCTCCAGTGCCTCACCATCCTCACAGTAAAGAATTTCTTCTGGATAGCTAACTTAAATTACCCCTCTTTCAGTTTGAAGCCATCAGTCCCTTCCCTATCACTACAGTTCCTAAGGAGAGTCTCACCTCGGCTTTCTTGTAGGCTGCTATAAGGTCTCCACACAACCTTTTATTCTCCAGACCCTCTCATCCTGTTTTTATAAGTAGGGTGCACTAATCCCATTACTAACTTTGTGGCCCTCCTCTGGACCTGCTCCAACAGGTCCATGATCTTCTTGCTTTGGGGGCACCAGGGTGGATGCAGCACTCCAGACGGGATCTCATAAGAGCAGGAGATGGAGGGGAGAATCACCTCCCACACCCTGCTGGCCACACTCCTTTTGATGCAGCCCAAGATACACTTGGCTTTTTGGGCTGTGAGGGCACATTTCCAGGCCATGCTGAGCCATATTGGCCTTGTTGTTTTCATTATGGAGAAATTAATTATTGGCTAACCACTCTACTTCTTATAGACACCTAGCAAAGAATCAGTTTTTGAGGCATAGAGTGCATCTTCTATATGCTAAATTGTTAAACACAGGCTTTCATAATTATATTTTCCATGTTTTATAACGGAACTAGAAGGGAAGTCTAGAATTAATTTCACCTAACATTAGATTTCTATTAGTTTTCTGCATGCAAATTAGTCTAAAAGTTCCAATTTAGAGTCATCAGAGAGAGACAAACATTTTTGGAAGTAATTTAATTCCATACCTTAGGGTAGGATGAACTACATTCCATAAATTCATATTCCTCTTCATATATTTTAAAGGAAATCTAGTCCCTGATTTTAAATTTTACCCTAGGTCTTTTTAAGTACATATCTAGGTGCTGAATTAACATATAACTCCTGTAGTAAAAGAATAACCCATTTTTTCTGTCTGCGGTCTTCATCATTGTATGTTCTGAAATGCTGGCAATATCATTGTGCTTTATTTTCTTTAATGTCTTGAGGAATGGTGGGACTGTAACACCAATAAATAACTTGGTAAGTCATGAAAAGAAGAGTCTGTACAAGGGCAATGTATTTTGAGGGCAATGTTTTGAAGGCCAATCAATGTCTTTATCCTTACAACTGAAGCTACAGCTCTATGAATTCTCTTACACAAAAGACTTTTATTGCAACTTTAGAGTTATAGAAACAATCACAAAGAGTTTGGTACCCTTGTCAGAGTATTTGTAACTCACATATGTATACTTTATTGAACACATAAGGTATTATTAGCATCTTAACCCTCCTTCCAGTAAACTTGTTTACACTCAATAATACTTACTTTTTAGCATACTTCTACCTGAAATACAGTCCCGATAGTCAGCTTCAACAATAAGAAAGGAAATATCAGCAGAAAGAGAAATATGTGTAAAAATCATACCACTGTTTAAAATACCCTATTCAAGAAAATAATTCAAGATGGATTCCAACGATTTTTAATTCCAACATTTTTAAAGTAAACTAACATAACATAAATAATCCCAGAAGGTCTGTCTATGAGGATCTTGCCACAGAACTTGGCATATTTTTATACTGGGCCAGCTGAAAATGTTTTGCTTTCATCTGTAGCATTTTATTACTAATTTTCAAGCTTTCTATAGGAGATAAGGATGCCAAGTTAACATTATACTTATGGTTTATTAATGAGGTTTAACATACTGCAAATTCAGGGAGGGAAGGAATTTGCAGTATGGAAAAGATTGAAATGAAACAGCTGCATGTTAAAAATACTTTCTTTTTAATATTTAATTTTTTATTATTGTGACCATATGTCTACAATAAGGTCATATGGAGTTCACTCTTGTAAAGTTACATTACTATTTTAAACTACTCAATAATCGGCCTTTGGAAAAGCAAATGAATACTTTGATCTTGAGCTAGGTTAAACTGGCTATTTAAAAGTAGGGTTAATTGGAACCACAATGTAAATACCAGGATAGCTCTAAATACCAAAAATACAGTATGGAGGTTCTGAGTACTGGGTTTGATAGGCTTGGAGCTATTCACATTTATGATTAGTTATAAAGATAGTCCCCAAAATCATAATTTTGTATTAATCCTGTTATTACATTTGGTACACAAAATAATAAGCAGGTTGAACTAAATATAAGGATGTTACTATTATTATTTTCTAAAGAAATATTAATTTAATTTTCATGCAAGAGAATACATGACATAAGCTTCAGTCAAACTCACCCAAATATTTTTGTGACCAACATCTAAGTAAGGTAAAAATTAGGGCAATTTTAAATCTAACAGCTGAGTTTCTATCTGGGCATGAAGAAAGGATACATAACTTAAGAAAACATGTAAAACATGTAAAACATGTTCTTCCTATGCAGAGAGTATTTAAACTACAGAAAGTAACCTGATTTTTGTCTTGTAGGTTAGCAATATACAGAATATTATATATATTTCTAACGTACAGAATTCCACAGTGTATATTGATAGACAATGTTAGGAGTTTGGTGCACTGTTTTCCTAAAATATCTTGGAATAACAAGCTGAATAAACATGTAGATCTAATAAAAAGGCCAAAAACTGGTTTAGTGAGAAAGAATTTCAGTGTAACTGAAATCAGGCCACAGCTGTAGAATCTGAAGCAATCATGAAAGTGAATGTTCTTTTAAAGTAGGTTGGACTGAATCACTCAGAAACATACCAGGTGCCAGACACTAAGGCACTTGCCATATTTTACAAGGCATCAGAACTGTAGGGCACTGAATCCCAAGCAGCTTTTTGAGAGGGAATCATATTTGGAATGAAAGACTATGAAACTGAGATGGAGCAGATTAGCATAGATTTGAGAAAACTGATGCAAAATATGGGGCAAGAGGATATATTAGAAAAAAAGTTTAAATCACCTCTTCTAACTTAGGAACCCACTCACTATTTTAAAAACAATTATAGAGTCTTTGTTTATGCACCAAAGTTATACCAGCATAGCAACACCACTTCAATTATTTTTCCCCATCCTATTTATGGTATATGTAATGTTCTTACATTAGGATAGAATACCAAGAATCATAGAATCTTAAAATAGCTTGGGTTGGAAGGGACTCCTGGAGTCCATCCACTGGATCAGTTTGCTCAGGATCCCAGCCAACCTGACCTTGAACACTTCGAGGGATGGGGTATCTACCACTTCACTGGGTAACCTCCTCCATTGTCTCACCACTCTCATAGTAAAGAATTTATTTCTAACATCTAATCTCCATCTCTCATAGTTTAGAACCAATCTGCTTGACCTATTTCTATTTATCCATGTAAACATCTCTTTACCTCTTCTTTATAAGCCCTTTTTAGGTACCCAAAGGCTACTATAAGGTCTTCCCAGAGACTTGTCATCTCCAGAATGAACAACTCCAACTCCCTAAGCCTTAATATATCTATGTGGCAGTCACCAAAATATGAAAAAATCATGCATATAATTGGTTTCCATAATGTAACTCATTCTATTTGGAAGAATACTATAGATTTTCAGAAAGCTATGGAACTTGTATACCTATTCCATCATAGGAATCTGCTTTGAGAGACTGGCAACCTGTGTGTTTAAAAACCCCAGATTAAAAAATGGACATAAGTACCTAAATGTATTCCTGCTTGATTGCTCAGCCTATAAATGTGGTGATAGGTCTCCCAAGGTTACAACTGTCTGGTAAAGAAGGGTGATCTTCTAAATTCCTTAGCTGTCAAGCCCTCATGATCTCAATAATTCTTGACAGAAGAGGCATATTCTGAAGGTACCCCTGTATGCTTTACATTCTGCCTTATTAGCATAGGCACAAGTATTAGAACAAATACTTTTTTCTTTCAATAACTTAGTTCTGTTCTTTGCAACAGCTCAAGACTTCCCACTTGGCTTGATGGCTCCATCTACTTGATAAACTTTCTGTTCTGGTAGGGTGTCTTGTGATGAACTAGTAAGACTTCACGGGGAGTATGGCCTCAGTTCTAGTTCCTATGTCTTTCTGCTCCTCTGTGAAGGCTATCTAGAACAGGATCAGAATTGTCAGAATCACATATCTATAGTTTCAGGTTCCTGAGAATTCCAGAGATTAAAGGAAACCTCAAAGCTTCCTTTCCAACTTCTTGTGTTTTTCTAAGCGACAGAACCCATGCAAGACCTTCCACTTCAGTTATTTTGCTGGTTCATACTTTACTATAATTCTTAGTTGCAACATCTTAAAAATTACATATCTCAGAAATTGTGGCTGCAGAAATTTTTCAGTAACATCACCAAGCTTTCCTTGTTAAGCTATTGCCTTTACAATTTAAGGGTTGGCTACCATTGCATTTCCCATGCTAAGAGTGTGAAAGACTAAACTACTGTGAAAGGCTTAGTCTTTTATGGTGAACAGTTAACTTCCACACCTGTCCTTTAAGGAGGTAAATCTGCTGGTCTTTAACTGTTCTGGACTTGAATATACTTTGTTGTTCTAGTGATTAAACCTTATTATGGATGCTAGCTAGTAGGAGACTTGTAACTTTTTAAACTAAAAAAATGCTGA
>NW_008239553.1:17753027-17759079 GCF_000691975.1 Corvus brachyrhynchos
GTGATTTGCATTTCACCTCACTATCTTTATTTGAGTAGGTTTTATAACATTCAGTAATTTTTTTGCAACTTTCAGTTTAAGTGTGAGCACTAAAGTACTACAAAAAGGAAGGCAGAAGTTAACTACAAGGCTATGCAAATTTATTGTACTTAAATTTAGTTAGAAAGCATTGCTTTATTGCCATGCTACTGTATTTCTAAATTTAAGTGCATAAAATTAGGGTTCTTAAATGTTGAATCTCTGCTATTCATTAACAGCAACATGTGCACTTATAAGTGATGCCCTAATATATACATATTTGGCTTCCATCATTACAGATTCACTTATCCATCTGTGTGAAACATATTTGGTAGGTATCACTGTCAGAATCTATAAAAACATCACCAGTTTGTGGTGACAACAAATGGCACAGAAACTGACCATCAAAGTTTGCATATCTGGAAATACCTGCTCCCTGCTAATGACTAGAATCAGAAGCTGGTGTCTAATTGATGACTGAGATATGGCAACAATACTGTTTTATTCACTGTCACTTCTAGAAATAGTAGTGTGTCTTATAATTTGCTACAGTGTGGTACTGACAAATAAACCCCTAAAACAGAAGAAAGCTTGGAGGACATGGGTAAGGGTGATGTGCCCATGAAACTCAGGGAATAATAAAGGGTGTGATTGACCACAGCTGTACCAAAGCTAACTTTATCTCACCACAGAGGAGACCAGAAAACGGCCAAATTTTAAAAAGCTATCAACAGCTGAGTGGATCAACTCATGGTGTAAATGTTTTTCCCCGTATCCATTCAAAGAGCATGAATATCTCCCTGAGGTAATCCGACCAGCATGAGGGGAGCGTTTCAATCATAAATTCTAAAACGTCTGAATCAGACAATTGTATAAACTTAGAAATTACTGTTTCTTCTATATTCTTAAACACCACCAAGTCACTCTTTGGGTTTCTAGTCTGAGCAAAACAACTCAGTTTGGGATTTCAATGAAGTTATCAGTACCTTTTGGTCCTGCTGGGAGGCAGACCTATTATTTCCTGCAATAAGACTTTTAATGCTGCCTACACTACTGTCCAATCTAAGAAAGTAACAGATGTTCTCAAAATGACCTAGTAAGAAATATGTCTTCCTGGATTTCTATGATGGCAGCCTCCTGTCTGCATTACTCACTATACCTTGATTCCACTGGTCAAAGTTCTGAAGGACTATGACACAGCCTTGACTGCATCTCAGCCTGGGTCAACTGCCATGGTAATGACTTGATCACTTATTATACTCTTTTACATTCAGGTCCACCAAAGCTGACAGGATGGGTTGTATTCACCTGTGCTAACTCTTTTCCAATGGGAGCATGCAGGGAAGAGTACAGATGTGCTAGGAGTGGACTGCAGGGCACTCTGGGAATCTATCCCAATCCCAAGGTCAATACCTCTATCTACATATCTTGCTACCATCTGAAATGAATGATCAAATGATCTTACTCAATAGGTTGTATTTGCATTTTTTTTCCATTCAATAACCTTATCTGAGCTACCTTTCATTGCCCAATCTAACTCCCCTGCTCAAATGCTACTTGCTTTTATACATCAGTTAGGTCTTCCTGCCTGAACTTGTACCACAGGCAGTGAATGCAAAGCATCTGCAAGGGCATAGTGCTGAGCCTTGTACTGCTGGTTCTGCTCCTTAAACTTCGGGTTTTTTTCAGATTTCAGGTACTCAAATTCCTTGCAATGAGCTGTAAATTTCCTCCCCAACTTCCTTCTTGACTGTCTTTAACAGATTATTCAGATTATTTGTAACCTTACACAAAGCTGTACTTCAGCTGCCTTAAGCATCTTCTGTAGATTTAGAGTTATCCTGGGGGAATGCAACTAATTTTCCTGCTTTTTTACTCAGAAAGGCTTACAGCTTTTTTGGCAGATGAGCTGTTCCCCTAAACTATCCTAAACAGGAGAAAATTACTCTCTCTTGATTATTCCCATCATTCTAATAAAAACACATTCCTTAAATTTTAATTTTCCTGCTTCTACATGTGGCTGGACATTTAAGCTGTATTTTAAGTCCAAGCCAACAAACTACATGTGCTAAAAAACCCTAGGCTGTATTTGTCATTTTAGTTGGCATGGTATAACTGGAATTTTTATACCTCACAGTCTTGCTCCTTTCCAAAATGTTGAGGTTTAGGCAAACACACATAAAAAAATACATTTTTGGGAAAGTTGAACTGCAGAGTACAAGGAACAAGCAGTAGCTGTACTGCATTGCATGCAAATTTTATGCTTCTAAGTAGTTTTCTAATATATTAGAAGCAATAACTGTAAAAAATGTTTGTCCCTGCACACAAAACTTCTAAGATAAGTGTTTATTGCCCTAAGTTGTAGGTACTGGCAGCAAGACAGCTGACTAGGGTCCTGAGGATGGGCTGAGTTTGAGTTTCAATACCCTAAAGATTGATATTCACTGTCAATCTAGCATGTGATAAAGCTAAAGATACGTATTTAAGTTTTGAGGAAAGATTTTACCCGGAGGAGCTATACAGCATCACTTTTGTATATATTTCAGTTTACATTATATTAGCCATAGAACTGCTGGTCATACAAATTACAGTCTGAGTAAGCTACCCTTTATTATTATTATTTTAAAAATTATATTTAGCTAGTTCTGTTTCAAAACCCTTTGAGGTTGAATTTTATCAAGTAGATGATTTCTTCACTATAGTGTAGCATGATGACCTTTTTCTTATACAAGTATTTTGTCACAATTCCAAGCATTTTCTTGCAAAGAACAGCTTGAAATATTAAATATAATGCTAAGCTATATTGATGAAAAATCTTGGAAGATTATATATCCTCCTTCTGGCAGCAGAAATTAATATTTCAGACTGTCAGATCTTTATACTATGAAAGTATTTATTGCATAGGTCAAATTCCTCTGTTTCCCCAAACAAGGCAGTATTGCCTGAGATGAGGGGTTGCAGTTTAGTGAATTGTGTATAACTGCTTGTTCAAAGCCTCTCCTTTTTCACTCTTTATCCATCTGAACACTCTGGCTGTAGTTGTTCCCTGTTCTGCCTCCATCAGAGGAACCATCAGGCTCTCCAAAGCCTGTTGGCTCAGCAGTGTATGTCTGCCTACAGCATGTAAACACCAAGGAACGACAGTGAGAGGTCACTGCGAATGAAGCTGCTGAAGCAGGTGATACTGGAGATCCTGGATAGCTCTCTGTAGACCAAGAAATCATACAGAAGACAAAAAATCTTTAAAGTCTCCTAATCATTTCTTTATTGCATTATCTACTTATACGCCAAAACAATCCAAAAGATACTCCAAAGTCTTGTTTTTTATGATTTAGATTAACTTGAACTAAAAATAGTGCATTAGAAATTAGCATTTTGTTATGATTTAGATCAATCTTACCTTTTTTTATGATTACAGTACCAAAACCACATTTAAATTTATTATTTTAAAACTATTAATAGATTTTATGGACTTACAATCAATTAATTTCCTTTCATATTCCGTATTAGTTTTTTTTCCCACATAAACTTTAGAAAAATATTAAGCAACTAAGGTACACATTTATTAAAATAGACAATAAATCAGATTTGTAAGAAATCTTCACCTAAAAAAATAAAATTATGGAATTAATTTCGGAAATGATTAGAAGCTGTAATTAATCTGACTGCATGCACTATTAAATAGTAAATTAATGAACAATAGCTAAGAAAACCTTTGCTAATTTTCTCCTGCATAAAGAACACATTTAGGAATATAATTCTAAATTTAGAGTATTCTGATTTTAATTCTTCTCGATTCTAGAACATCAGAAAAAAATTCTGTCTTGTTTAAAATTTGTAATTAATTTTGGATTTGTGTTTTTTCCATATTTTTCCAGCGAGAAAAAAATATACCTACAGCCAAATCTGTAAAACCCATTGATTTCTAATCCTTTGGAAAAGTGCTCTGTCCTTATGGTTCTATGATGAATTCCATAAATATATCAAGTATTTCCTTTCCATATAATCCAACTCTGACACTGTATGACTTTATGTGGCCCAGCTTCCTTCTCCCTGTGGTCTGTTAATATCTCACCCATATATATAAAAAAAGATAAGAACATTGAATTGGCTGACAAAGCTTTTATAATCAGTTCATTTCTACTGACAGTATCCAGCTCAAAACTGCTGTATGTTGCTGATGCACAATAGCAGGAGCAGTTCATTATTTCTGCTATGTCTCCTCTCTTTCAGGAGGAGAAAAAAACTGCTTTAATCAAAAGCTGAGCATCTTAGGGTTTACTTGAAGGCCTGATTCTTTGAAAAGTCTTTGATTCTTTGAAAGGGGTCAGAGTGACATTTCTGTAATGGTTTTCCTTTCTTCCACTTGGCAGAGCAGCTAGTCTGTCTTGTAATCAGGCTACGAAAAGGACAGGGGGAATCAAAGCAGCTACTGATGTTTAGATGGCAAAATGGCTTACCTGAAAGCTTAAGTATTTTGTGAAAGGCTTCTGTAAATACCCATAATAGAGGTGGTAACTATGGGTTTCAATTCAGGATCTCTTTGTTTCATAGGTTTGGGACTCAAGAATAAATTTATGAAGGACCCTTGGAATTAACCTTGCAATGTCCAGCTTTCAGATATTTCTTTTGTTTGTGTAATCTTCTTCCTCAAATTTGCTGTACTGCACACATACACATTGTACATAAAACTGCAATATTAAGGAAGTGACTTGCACCTTTACTGAGCTAATTAGCTTTAACTGAATAGACATATTTATGAAAGTGTTACCTAATTCAAATGGCATCCCTTCTATTATTGTAATAGTTATTGTTATTATTAATAATACTAATAATTTATTATTATTATCACTGTCATTGTTATTGTTACTGTTATTACTTTACGTTGCCATTCCAAGAGGTTATTAATTGTGTGGTCAGTCTCTGCCTTGTTTCTCTTTTAGGAGCCATGAAATGCCAACAAAAATAATTAGTCCTGCACAAACCTCTTGTATTTTACCCCATGTATTGTTCAACACATAATACTGGGAGATTTTAGCCTGAAGTGAGAACTTATTTTTATATAATACGCATGATTACGCCAAGACAATGGATTACAGATTATACAAGCGGAGCATTTTACTATGACTGGAAGAATTTTACATATCTGAAGCCCTAATAATATATGATCATTGATTTAATAGGCTGGTTATTTATTGACAATTTTAGCTTGAAGTGGCTCATAATAAACCAGCGGCTTTTAAGGTCTTATTAACTTACTTGACTCAAGGACAAATATTTATTTATATTAATTTCATGTTTGATCACATATTGAATGGTTAATGAGCCCTGAGTTTTATTTATTTAAAAATAAAACTGTTAGGTCATTTGCTTGTTAAAGAAAAAACCTGGAAATATATAATAGGCTTATGAGTCTTACCTCTTTTTACCTATGTCTAGCAATTTTAAGCATGTTTTTCTTCTGTCCATGCTGAGCAGGCTCTACTAGTTTTGTGTGGGAGCTTTTTTCTCTTTTGAACACACTTTACCACTTTATATGTGCCATATAGCTAAAATTTATTTAACTGTGTTACCGTTCTTCCTTTCTGTTACATCTCTATTATAGAGAGATTTAAATATCAGATCACTTTATAGATCTGCACCATTTTCCTTTCTCTCTCGTTTTTTTTCCTTCCATTTTAAAGACATAGGAGTCTCTAATGAATTGAAATTTGTCATTTATTCTAGTTCATACATCAATAAATCAAGAGAGCTGGTTCTGAATGCTGTGAAAAAGAGTGATTATTTGAGGTTCTCCCTCACTCTAACAAACACAGAGTGGTAC
The DNA here is from genome assembly GCF_000691975.1 of Corvus brachyrhynchos. NCBI lineage: Eukaryota > Metazoa > Chordata > Aves > Passeriformes > Corvidae > Corvus > Corvus brachyrhynchos. The sequence goes on from NW_008239553.1 coordinate 17,758,870, forward strand.
TAGTTAAATAACTGAGGTGTTTTTCGGTATTTTTAAGTTTTACCTTGCCCATCAGAATTCTATTTAAATTCTTTGATATTTTGCTAATTCATCAATATAAGGTTTACATGCATTCTATCATCCTTCCTTTTGCAAATTAATTTGAAAACACAAGAGACAAGCTATTTAGAGAATGTGACTTTCAGAATACAGCTATTTGCTCTCTTTCCC
>NW_008239553.1:17759539-17775516 GCF_000691975.1 Corvus brachyrhynchos
CTGAGCATTTGTTTTCAAACCACTACGGCTAATAGAGATATATTTACATCCATTTACTAAGCCAAGTACTTTGAGAAACTGTCAGATTAGTTTTCCTTTTTGTTTTCTTTTGTTTTGTCTTTTTGTTTTGTTGTTTTGTTTGTTTTTTTTTTTTTTTTTTGGTCCCCGATTAGATTTTTAGATGGCAGAAGGAAAAAAAGAATGCCATGATTGTTGGTAAATAAAAAGTTCTGGATGAGTGGTTTTTAATAGCTTATCATCAACGTATAATCGAACCAAGTAATTGCTGCATAAGAGAGTAACTCTGAACCAGCAGCTGCCCCTGGGCAGTACTTTGTTGAGGAATGTCACTGCGACAAAAAGTGCTGGACATATAATGCATCATCAGCATTTGTGCTATAGGCATGTCATATAGGTGGATAGGAATCACCGGGGTGTGGTAAACGTGAGTGTGCCAATGACATCTGAGTGGTATTAGATGGATAGGGGGCAAGCAGAAAGTCAAAAAAGGCAAAAGACAAAGAAGCCAAAAAATTGAGAAAAACAGCTTTTACAACGAAATGGAAATTACCTTCAATGCTGCAGTGCACCACTGACTTTGACAGCTGAAGCAGCAGCAGAGAGAACTTCACAAAGATATTGGTTATAGCAATTCCTTTGCAAGCAGCTAAGTCTGTTTGATTCCCCACTGGCTATATTAATCATTGTTCTTTCAAAAAAAAACTAGACTGAACAGAAAAATATTTTCTTAAGGCAACAATAAATGACTTGAAAGCCTAGATTTATGCGTGTGAATGTGTGTCAACACGTCTATATTTGTGAGCTAATGAAGCATGAGAGTGAAAATAATTGTCTATTTTTTGCTCATTGGACTTGTCCTGGTTTCGGTCAGGACAGAGTTAAATTTTTGCTGCGGCTGTGAGGGGGCGGACCCTGGAGTCATGTGGGCAAGTCCAGGTTGTTATTCTATACCAGGTAAATCCTACCCTGGCCACAAAAAGTACAGGACTGTTGCTTCCAAGGAGAGGGGCATAGCTTGGGGTTGAGAAAAGCTTGGTGGGAGGGGGAAACACATCTGTCATTGTATGTTGTTGGCAGAAGGCACTGCTGAGTGTTTTGCTTGTCAATCACCCTCTCCTTTTGTATACTTTTGTTATTAATATTGTTGCCTTTCCTGCTCGTTTTTCTTATCTCATTGCTGTTTCCAGTAAATTGCTCTTATCTCAACCCATGATCTCTGCATTTTGTCTCTCACAGGATGGGGAGGGGAGCAGTTTGTGGTTTTCTGTTCAGTGGGAGTACTAAGTAGGAAAATATCATCCCTAAACCATGACAGGATTAAAGGCTATGTTATTCAAAATATGAAAAAAAGTTATTTAATGAATATGTATGTTAGCGTTATTTAACTTCCCCTTACTAGACACTGTATATCAAAATTATAAGCTTATATATTAGGATTAATTTAGACCTATATATAAACCTGCTTGTTCTTCTTCTAATTACATTTCCTCCTAAACCTTAATTTCTGAAAATTTTCCTTTACTATTTCATTGAGGTATCAAAGCTGAGTAGAGCTTATGCGGTTATTACTGTAGATGTTAAAAAGAGAACTTTGATATTATACCATTGGGAAATACCATTAAATATAATTTACATTTAGATACTTGAGTGAAATGCCTTGTATAAAGTCATAGGTTCTGTTAGTAGTGGAACCCTGCATAAATCTAAGTCTCTGGATCTTGTGTTTAAAATATGTTGCCTCTTACCTCTATTGCTGTCATGTTTCATTTTGAAATAAAAATCATACTTTACATTACTGAATGTAAAAATCTGACAATTTCCTTATAGTACTAAGATGAAAAAAACCAATACATTCACAAGCCAGATTCTACTCTCATGATTAAGGTTTCCTTTATATGAAAGCATTTGTCTTTATAATGTAGCTCTAGGCCACATTTTCTACGTCAGTCAGGGTATAGTGATGTTTAGTGCCAGCTGCTTGCAACAGGGCATGTTTAACAGAACTGGCAGTGACAGCCGTTAGTGTCTAAACTGATGTTCCTGAATTGCTTTGAGCCCCTCAGCATTATGACAAGTAACCTAAGCTGAGAGTTTGTTTCATTACTTTTATAGAAGAAAAAGCTGAATGCAGGTGTTCACTCACAGCCTGGGCACTTCTGACAGCAACTATGAGCTAGGTAGGGAGGGAAGCATTTTACAGAGTGTGCCAAGCTAACCCAGACCGTGAGAGACTTGGGTGCAGCATGCTTGCCTGTCTATACCCCTGTCTGAAACTAATCACTCATAAGGGGACAGAGTCTGATTACTGGAATTAGTAAGTCACACAAACCTCTGCTGAGGAGCAGTTTTAGCAGGGAGTTGTATGTCTATCTACATGAGTTTTCACGTGTCTGTCAGCTAACACAGATTTTTATGTGAACTCCAGCAGCTGGGGCATCAGGCAGATATCCAATTCTCTCTGAAGGCTTGTGGCTCTCCTAACCAATGTATGTGTTGCACTCATCCAGGCACATAATATTTTTTCATCTATAGTAGTTAAAACATGGGCTATTTGTGGCATATTAAAAAAAGGAGCATGTTTCTACAGCTTCTGATTGCAAAGAATTAGCCTCCATTTTAACAGGGTTTAGACTACAAGTGTCAGAGGATAGAGGTGGAAGGAAATAGCTTTTACTAGCTGATGAGAACGAGTGTGGTATTTTTGACACGTAGCCTGGCTGTCAGTGAGGTGATCAACTGACACACACTCAGTTGCTGTGGTGCACTATTGCCAGCTGAAAGCTTTGAGAGCCCTTTCCTTATACTGAGAGGCTTTCCCATTTTACAAAATGCAGCCTTGTCACTGAGAATGTATGTTGGGCATAACATAAGATGACTTACGGTCAACTTATTCAGTTGAATGCAATTACTGTAACCAGAGGCAACACAGTCAAAATAGCATAGTCTGTACTCCTTGTTTAAATATCTATTAGGTATTATGTGGATCTTGCAGCAGCATCCAAAATTTTTAGTTTTGAGATTAGGTCAGTCTGGGTTAGTAATGTCAGCTAAATTATATTCAGACATAAAGACAAAGGGAAAAAAAATATACATGCAGAGAGAAATCCTTGTACTCAGCTGCAATGCTTGGGCTCTGGGGACTCTATCTTTTTTTTTTTTTTTTTTTTTTTTTTTTTTTTTTCCCCCAAGTTTGATATACCTTTCTACTGGGAGAAGGAGGCTTAATTTTGGGTACCTGAAAAAACACTTAATACAGCAGTCAACTTTAGATCTTCTGCCTCTCAGAACCACAGCATGCAGTCTTCCATAAACTAGATTTCTTATTCCTTTGTGAGATATTGAAGCTCCATAATCCTGAGGGTTGGCTAAACTCTGAGTTTGCTGAAGGAGAGATCTCGCTTCCCTCAAATGAGCATCTGAAGATACTATTTTGGGCTACGTCTTCCATCCCATCCTGCTCAACATTGTCTATTGTAACAATCCCAGTCTGATAATAACCAGGAAGGGGAGTAAGAATTAGAAGGAGAATACTTTCCTTTTCTAAGTCTGACTTGTGTTCCTGCCATACAATATAACTCATGAACTTCTTTCTCCCTGCATACAACTGAAAGAGAGCAGTACATGAAAGCTGTTAGAAAAATTCTTGAGGAGAACTGCTAGAGACAGAGTATTGTGGAGATGACATGTAATAAACTGAATGGAATGGATGTGAAGGAAGGTGTAATTAGAGGATTAACTGGCAGAAAATAGATAAAGTAATGGTTTATGCACAAATGTCCAAAGACATTTTTAACTAGATGATTATCTGGATGAGAGAAAGGAAAATGAAAACAAAGAGGAGAATAACAATTTCAAGCAGATGTTTTGTAAGTCTTGAGATTTTGAACATAACGTAAGGAGGGAATTCCTTCTTTGGGATCGTAAATGTGAGAAAGACAATATAAGGGTACCATTAAAAATAGATTATTTTGGAGAATGAAAAGTAAGTGAATCATCTGCAAAAGGATTGAATGGAATTATTAGAGATAAAAAGAAATGGACGGACATGCTAAGGTCATATATTCATACATAAAGAGAACAGAAACTTAGGGAACATTTTGACAAAAAGTGAAGTGGAAATGTATGGAGGAAGGCTGGAGTGATGTAAATAAAATCTAGGTAATGAAAAGTGAACAGGAAAACTCAGAAAAAGAAAATCATGATTTTTAAAGAAGAAAAGGAACAAGTAAAAATAGATCATCAAACTCCGAACTTTGTTAGTTTCATAGATTGCAAGGTAATAAGGAACCACCAGTGCTTCTGATTTAAGATGGATTATTAGAGTTATTTCATTCAGCTTTCTTTGCTTGGAAACAGTATTCAGATATTCAGTTTAACCATTGTGTCCCAGAATGGCAGAACCACAAAGGTGGAAACGCCATGAATGTCTAAAGAGGTTTCACTGTCATAGTGGACACTGTTCTTCTGTGGTGAAAACACAAGATGATGCTGATATGTCACTTATGATCCAGTGTGCAAATATCTATTCCACTTAATTAGACATTCAGAAACATTTCTTCTCAATCTCATGATGAACCATTAAAAATCTATTCACATGAATCACAGAGAGTCAATGTATATAAAGGAAATAACCTTCTTCTACAATAGCTGAGGAAAAATTTCTTTCTATATAATGAAAATTATATTTCATTCTTATTTCAGTGAAAAAAAAGCTCAGACATGCAGTATTGCTACAGATGAAGTCACCATCTCCCAGCACTAATCTAAGTGATGATTGAACTGTGTTAATGGACATTAGTACTTTTTATTTTGTTAAAACTGAAAATTACATTAAATCAGTTTGCAAAAAGGAAATATATGTTGTATTGCATACTGACACAGTAGCTGGGGCAATCAATTCTTAATGAAGAGAAGAAAAGAAGAAAGTAATGATTTCCAAAAAAAAAAAGATACAATCTTTTGTTCATTACTTGAAGAAACTTTTTACATCTTGAAAGTCGTAGGGCTTTTTTGTTCTTGTTTGACATTGTGAAACTTGACATTAGCCAGAAGCAGAAAACAAAATTTATATAAGCCATTGGACTCTTTGAGATGTTTATGAGCCAGAGAGACCAGAAAAGAATAAACCCAAATATTCCATTTCATTTTTAAGTTAATATGTATCCCATGTAAATGTCCAAATGTTCAAATCTAAGGCACACGAATAGCTTATTGCATTTTTATTACAATATTCATGAGAGCTTCAGCTCAGCTCCTAAAACCTCTCCTTCATGAATTGATTCTTGCTCAGTTTTGGAGGAAAAAAAATACAGGACAGCATCATTTCTTCGGTGTGAATGTTGAGACCTGCAGTTGTACATATAGAGGTCTTGCTTTTTTGCATAGAATATAGAATAGTTGGGGGTTCTGTGTTACTGTTTTGGAGTGGGGGTTTTTGAGAATCTCTTCTTTCTATGTACTTTTTTTTAGTATGTGGATTGATTATATCCTGAGTTCTTGTGCATGAGAAAAAAGGTACTAGATAAAACAGAGCAGAAGGGAAAAAGATAGCACAGATCCCTTTCAGTCTGAGACAGACACAGGAGCCTTAAAATTTAACACACACTCTATTCATCTTTCTCAAGTCAGGATCTTACCATAAGACAGATAAGTATTGAAAGCTAACTGAACAACAGGTTGGAGTACAAAGTTATCTTGTTTGTCTTAGCCTTAGCTAAGCTTGGCTTCTTTGCTAGTACTGAAGAGTAACAAAGCAACAACACAGAGGAAGAGCTTGATTTAATGATGTTGGAATGATGAATGAGCAATTCATCTAAAGCTTCCTTTTGGTTGGGAGAACAGTCTCAGACCTGTGTGTGAACTACTCTCTGGGCAGCTGGATAATAGGTCAAGGCAATGTCATTCCCTTCCTGAGTTAGAAACAGTACTTTCTGTACTTAAGAGAGATGCGTTCCTTCCAATGGAAGCAAGAAATGCCATACACATGAGTCAGCTTTGAGTGTCCAGGTGGTGCCATTACTCAGTTTTTGGACACTGTGCTACAGCATATTCATACACTCATTCAAACACTTCGCAGTTGTGTAAAAGGGAAACATCTTTTCACATTTTTCCTTTTGAATTTTTAAATTACAGACATTAAAACTCCTAGTTTTTGAGCCAGACACTTTTTTATCAGTTTTAATTTCCCCCAATTTTATTTTGAGATGTTCCTATAGTGTGAGGAAGTATTAGATTAAAACAAAGTAAGCAAATAATGAAAGTTAGTGAAAGAAGCTTTACTTGTACTGAAAGGAAATAAAACAATAAAAGAGATTTCTGTCTCTTCATTGTCAAAGTGCACTTTGCAGCAAGTTTCCATGTTGACATCTTGGACCCAAGGTTTCCGAAATTAAATAGAACTTGAATAATCTACCTAGAGTTCAGCTGATATACAGGACCATATAATTTTGTTGCTTAAAAAGAAATCAAAACCAGAAAAAAATCCTGATAATTTTTATTTTGGAAATATAATTTTCCTGATAATCTTCAGCATAGTTAACATCCTAGGAATCTGAACATACCTCAATTAGTTTTCTTCAATATGCAAAGTAATATAAATACTATATTCTTTTTTAGCTTAATGAATGTGGGTTGATCTTGGCTGCATGCCAAATGCACACCACACTGTTGTATGAGTTCCCCCTCAGAAGGGTGGGCTAGAGAAAATAAGATGGAAAAAGGAAGAAACTAGAACTTTTGGGTCAAGATAAAGGCAGTTTAATAAAACAAAAGCAGATGCTTGTGCATGGAAGCATAGGAAAACAAAGTATTTATTCTCTACTTATCATCAGGCCATGTCCAGCCCCTTCCTGGGAAGCAGGGTTTCAATACGCATAGCAGTTGCTCTAGAAGACAAATGCTGGCCACAATAAATAACACCCCTCCTCTTCCTTTCCCTTTGTTTTTATATATGAACTGAAGTCATGTGCTTTGGAACATCCCTTTGGTCCATTTGGGTCAGCTGTCCTGGCTGTGCCTTCTCTCAAGATCTTGCTCACACCCAGCCTGTTGTTTAAGGATAGTCTTGATGCTGTGTGAGCTGTTTACCAGTAGCCAAAACCCTGGTGTGTCACCAGCACCTCTCTAGCTACCAATGCAGAGCACAGCACTATGAGAGCTGTGGGGAAAATTAATTCCATCTCAGCCAGACCAATACAGTAACAAACAGGATAGTGAATCAGTATCATTAGCTCCATATCAACATCTTGCATAACTGCAAAGGGGAAAAATTATTCATGGTCACTGGCTGGAGTTAAACCTCAGTTAAAGTTCTGAAATGTCTATGGACCAGTTCTGGATGGGCTATTAGATTTACTTCTTGTTAGTAACTCTTGCAAATTCCTTCTGAATTATTCATGTAATCCATTACAAGAGTTTTCCGGTTGTTGCTATGATAAGTAAATATTGTCTTATTGTTGCTATATAGTGTGCTTCTGTATATCATATGTATTTATTGTAGCAAGCCTAAAGAAGGAAAAAAGCCTCAGAATTTTCTGATAGATAGTAATAACTCTCACTGTTTTCTTGACTATCCTTAATGCTGTTGCTTCCAATGCCTTTTAACTCTGTGAAGAAATGATGGTTAACTGTGTAATTAATTGCTTTGCTTATGTTACCAAAAAAGCCCTGAAGAGGCCTCATTCTGGTAAAGCACCATTGCCCTCCAATACATATGCTTTAACTACAGCTCTCTGCTGTCTGTTGTACTTCATCCATCTTGAAAAAGTATTTCCCAGTCTCTGAACAAAGAGTTTAAACAATGATTCATGTTGTAAAACTTTCACAAAAGCTTCATAATTGTACAGCTACATGAAATTTGCTGGTTAACCTTGATGTAAAACATTATTTCTTTTACTAAAGAAGCATTGGAAGGAAAGACCAAACGTATTTATTGGATTTATTGCTGAAAACTCAAAAACAAATGAAAGAACATTTAGAGATCCAGATAAGACTCTCTAAGCCTACAAAATAGTCAGTATGCTTAAATATTCAGAGCAAAGTTTTTAAATGGAAAAATCCAGATGATAATTATATCTGGCTCTAAAAAGCATGTAAAAGCATACATCATTAAAACTACTAAAAAAAATCATAAAAACAGATTTCTGGGTTGGCATGAATTCAGGATAGAGATGAGTGAGTTTATTAGGGACAAATCCTAGTTGTGGCTGCAGCAAAGAAATAAGAAACCTGGAATTAAATTTTAACTCGTACTTTCTCCTCTTACTATTTAAATGTCTTCTACTGTTTAATGTTTACTCTTTTGTCTATTTTCCTATCCTCTTTGGGCAAGAACTTTCTTGTACTGTTACCCCACACAGTAGCTAAAAGAAGCTCTTTGATTTGGAAATTCTCAGATCCCATTGCAATACAAACAAACAATTACTAATTATAAACTTGACCTCTTAGGTTAAAAAGTTTGCAATATCCATATTGCCCCCTCCTGCTGCATGCGAAAATTCAACACCCACGGTGCTTTGTTTCTAAATAAGCAGCACTGACATGCTTGAGATTTTGGATGGTCAAAAGTAATGATTGTTTGTGTCCCCATTTTCTTTAGAAGCATTTCAAGGAGTGCTGAGTTACTTTTTGCTGTGATGTACATTATTATACTTGTGAGGAACAGCAGCATGAAAAATGACTATACCCACATTTGGAAAGGTACTTGTGGTTATGAGGAAGAAAGTGGAAAGCATAAGGCTGAATACAAATTATATTTTTGCAAATAACTACATTGTGCCACATTGTTAATGTAACATACCTTTGCATTGTATCAGCTTAAGGTGGCCCCATAACTAAACCTTATACTTTGAAGTCCAAAGTGCTGAAAACAGTGAGAAAGGCTTCTATTACCTCTTCTTATTCTAGAGAAAGTCAGGAATATATGTTTGCAGAATTTCTACAAATATATATTCTGGTACCTCACTGGGCAGCACCACTAAAGATATTAATTAAGTTTTTCTTACAATACTTTCTTCAAAATCTTAAAAAGCTGCAGAAAAAAAAAAAAAGGAAGGAGCAAAGATAGCAGAGCAGAGTTTAATGCCTGAAACATAATGGTTGATTTTTATTTCATATTTTCCTTCTTGGTTTCTGTACGCTGCAAATTTGTATGCTGCATTCTTCTGCAGCTGTAAGTGCTTTGATGCAGTGCAAGGGGTGGGGTGTGTGTGAACATATATAAAAACTGTTATAACACTATTATTACTTGTTTCACAAAACTTTAATTATCATCTATGGGACAGTTAATCTTCAATAAATAAGATTTGAATAATCCAATGGTAATTATTTTTCCTACCATACCTCATTTAATAAAATCTAAATTAATCAGAGAGGCAGTTAAAATGTTCCAGCAATTACTTGTTTTCAAACATGTCCTGCAGTTACTGCAGGTACTGCATTTTTGCCAAGCAAATTTACCATGTGGAATCTGAAGCCCATTTTTAGTGCAAATCTTTAGTTTTAGGGACTATCTTCCCTAAAAGAAGTGGGATATGAAGAGACCTCTGTCAGTTCTTAAGGTTTAATATGGCATATCAAGGTTAGTGACCAACAGCATCATTTTAAGGCTTTCTCCCCAGATAAGAATGTAAGAAGAATATCAAAGTGTTTTAAAACTTTTCATCCCAGTGGGTATCCTTTCAGCCCAAATACATGGAGTAACCCATGACTCTAAGATACCAACCACAGTGATTTTCTGGGAGGTTTTGAAAGAGGCAGTAGTTATGGCTCCTGTGACACACCCCCACATTCAACTCAATAAGTTCTGGAAATAAGCACCTCAAATTCAGAGACAAATCCTCTTTGTTCTACGAGGTTATCTTCTCTAGGGACTGTAAATGTAAAACATTGTCTGCAGACAGATAGTATTGTAAGCAATGTTATCTTACCTCATTTATTATAGTCAGCTGACAAAATAATGGAATTTAGGCAACTCAGTAGGTTATCTTGTTAAATCTCACTTTCTAAGACAGGTAACAATCCTTCCAGTTCATCTAAGGTGTTTCCTTACCTTCCTGATACAGCCTTTCTAAAAGTATTCTTAAAAATACCTCCTGAGAGGGTCTCCTGAAGTATAAACTAACCTTTTCTTCAACTTGAACTCCTATTTCTCATCTTCTCAACCACAGGTATAGCAAGCAGATTAAGCTCCTTTTATTACTTAGACTGTTGCAGTGTCTCTCTCTAGACTTCTCTGGAATAAAGAAGCTCAGTACATACAGTTACTGAGCTCAGCCGTTTTGTCTCAACTAGGTCCTAACTGTCACTGCACACATTGCTTACCTTCCTAAAATCCTAAAATAATAGAACATTTTGAAGATAAGTAAGTCCCAAGTGAATGTACAGTGCCTTTAGGAACCTCTTTATCCTCTCTTTTTGCCTTCACTTTTATCTGGCTGAACGCCATGCAGTGCTGTACATTCTGTACTGTTACTCATCATTGCCATACCTTGGCACTGCACTCAACAGGTATTGTAACTCTATTGGACAATAAGTTTTTAGACTGCAAAACTCAGCCTCTGTCACATAACTGAAATAAGAAGATCTCAGAAATGATGGCCCACAAAACCACAGTTCTATCAGCTTCTTCAGAGACTACTCTGGAAACAGGTCATCCTTGTTAATTTTAGTCATAAGGAAGGGACATCTTGAAGCTGTGCAAGCTCTAAGGTACAGGAAAGGTATATCCACACAACATGGTGCTGACTGAGTAGTGTTAGCAAATGATATCATAAGCCAATAATTTCTGTAGTGAATGATAAATAAATAAATAGTTTTCTAACAAATGCTTTTATTATTTCTTGATCCTAAGAAATGATGGCATAATATCCAGCTGTTATACTAGTGTTTTTTAAATTACAAATGTTCAGAATAAAACATTTGAACATACAATGAAACAAAATTACAAACATATATACATACATATTCCTTTATTTGACCAACCTTGAGTGACAAAAATTCTGTCCGTACCCAAAGCAGATGACATGACCAGGTTAAATTCTTTACTGGCATAAATCCACTGAGTGTGCAACAGGCTAGTTTTTTATTATTTAATGGGAAAATAAACATTTACACTTGAATTCGTGAAAGGGAATGATAAGAGGGTTGTACAGGTCAGTTGCTTATTAATGAAACAGAGATCCTTTCAGCTCTGAGCTACTCAGATGAATCTGAAGCAGGACAGAAGTAACCAAAAGTCATTAACATCTGACAGCTGGGTGATGGCCTGTATAAAATGAGTTGGTGCTCTCAGCCCAGTACATAAAACATCACAATAATTGGTGTTAATTTGCACCCCTGTTGGCAGTCTTAATGCAGAGGCCAAAGATCGAATGGGCATGAAAATTAAACTATCCTGTCAGCCATAAAGGTTTTTTCAGGTCAGGATTGAAGTGCATTAACAGGATACTATAAGGGAATTTGCACTGTCAGTGCTGGGCCTGTAACTGTTTGGTGAAAAAGCCAAAGAGTTTGTGACTAAATTCCCCAGACATTACTAACACTGAGGGGTTTTCTTCTATGTTTTATTTACTGATTTGGGAGAGAAAATAGATTTACATCAGATATACAATGGTGGCAGATTGACCTCCACATCAAGTGCAAATTATTGTATCAGTGTCAGGATCTGTGGAGAATCACTAATGTATTTTTACAACTGAGAAACCGTAAATGGTTCTTTGTACATCTGTGCTGCTGGAAAAAGAATTGACCACTTGGCTAATTAGCCTTATGTATGTTATGGTCCAGAGTTAACTTCTAGTATAACATTTAATTTGGATTATTAATCTGATAGTGACACAACTTGTAGATTTTTCAATTTAATGCAATCAGTATTTAACACCAGGCAAGCCTGTTCCTTTCAATCTTAGTTGCACATGAGAATAAAGTTTTTTAAATTGGAAAGGCATGGAAATATTGAAAAGATGAATGCCTTCACCTTGCCAACTGGCAGAAAAACTGGCTGAGGAGATTTGAAAAAATTCTACAGTTGTGTGGCTCTACTGTAAGGGAGATGAGATTCAGAGTGGGTAACACCTCAAATTCTTTTTGCACAGTTTGTTCACCATTTCTCAGGTCTAGCAGCTATCCACAAGAAATAAAATAAATCCTCTGAAGATTTAATCATACGTTTAGATTTGCTTTGGTCTAAAAGAAAGGCAATCCTGAGTGAGCTGCTTCGTTAAGTAATGCGGATGTGGCTTTCATGTGCAAATTTCTTTTGACTCAGTGAAACAACAGCTCCCAGAGTCTGGACTGATGTCCACACAGCCGGGCCTGCATGTGAATGCAAATAACTTCATTATAGGCCAAATCTCCGTGCACCAATGAGCTGTGCAAGACACTTGCAGTGATACCAGCTTTGTGTGCAGCTTTCTTGCTGTTTCTGTTTCCTGTCTCAAAATAAGTGGCATCTTATCCGTTGCTAAGCAGTAGAAAAGGGGTCCAGTGTGGCAGGGGAAGCAAAACTTCTCTTTTTGTTAGTGTATTCTTTCCACCCTGGCAATTGATAACTTTTATATTACTCTTTTCTTCCATCATATTGAATTTCACAACAGCCACCTCAAAATTAGTCTGAATTCTGTTCAGCTTGCTGTATTGATGAACTCATTGAGTGCACCTAGCAAACAATACATTCACTGACAGTGGTAATAACAAAGACCAGCTCTTTTCAGCTAAGTATAGCACAATCTTTTATAGGAAATATTGAAGGAAAATATAAAAAAGCCTGAACAATACTTTATGTATATTTTAACCCTCCTAGTGCAGAGACCAGTACTTCTGTACTCTCTTTACAGAGACTTCCAGATAAGCACTCCAAGATTTTGCTTAGTTTGAGAGACAGGCTCACAAGTCTTTTTAATTATGCCACACAAGTAGAGCACTTTAAGAGATTGGGTTAAGAGTACATCCTGCAGAGCTTCTTAGCAGTTCCTGTAGCTAAAGATCTTTTTTAGGTGAGGTGGGAAATGTGAATTTGTATCACACCACTGAGTAATTGAATTTGGATTGCTCAAAGCATATGTGTGGGCTGTCATCCCCAAAAGAAGGTTTTATTTCCTACTAGGGAGATTTTAGGAACTGTGCACAATTGGGGGCTTATGGACAGCAGATACATCGACAGTATGTTATAAACTTTGTTCAGAATCCTAGATTAGAAAATCCCAAGTCTGCATCCCATTTGAATGACTGAAGTCTTCAAATCCATGCTTGACTGCTTCCTCCTCTGGCCTACAAAACCTGCAGAATGTTCAAGGAGTAGTGCAGCGAGGCATAGACAGACAACTAATTGTTCCTTCCAAGCAGAAGGAGGCATTTTCCCATAGTGCAGATATTTAATTTTAGACAGAGCTAAGAAACAGTCCTTGCATGAGAATCTGTAACTGAGTCCTGAAGATGATTTGCTTTTTGGGTTGCTGATCATTGAGAAACCCTCTCTCAGACAGGTAGCTCTACTTTTGTACCAGAAGCAGAATTTTGACCTTGTATTTTGCTATAGGTGTTGCCTGACTGCTTTTGCAAGTCTGTCCTTTTGAGAATATAAATGCATTGCTTTATCAGCCCTAACCTTTATGTGTTTGAGTGCAAGGGGAAGAGACCAGATATGCTGTGTGGCTAAAATACTATTCTTTAAGAGTCTAAAACTGGAAAGAAAATCCACCAGTATTTCTCTTATGGACATTCTCATGTTTCTGCTGAGTAAAGATTTACACCTAAGCAAGAAATTCAAATACAGAGCAAAAGGGAGATCCCTCAACATGTCTTAAAACAATTGGGTTTTTCATCCTACACAATTAGATAAGTAACATCAATAACTGGAATGCACAGATGGATGTAGGTGTTTGAGAGTCATTAGTCACCAAGCATTTCCTCAAAGGAATCACAACTACATGACCACCAATCCTACCATTTTGTGCTGATCCATCAAGACAATTTATTAGCCCTTAACATTTCTCAGTGTTTACTGGATGGGAGTACTTGCTGCTTGAAGGAAATCCAATGCTCTTCTTGTATATTCCATTCCATATGTAGATGGCACAGAAAGCCTGGTACCAAACACCGGTATCACCAAGTAACAAACACCAGCCCCTGGAAATACCTCCAGGGAAAGCAGGCCCCTGTCTGCTTTCCCACATCGCATGATAAGCGCACAGCTATTTTCTATTCCACTACTCTGATGTCCCTGTGCTTGAACATATGCTGTTGTCTGTCTTGGGCATATATCCAAACAGTGTGCCTGCAGGCTGTATCCTCCTATAATCCATTGCATGTTCTGAGAAATCATATGATCTCATTGGTTTTTCAGATACCACAGTTTTAAGCTGTCAGAATTGACCTCGTGTCATGTTTCTCTTTTGCTTTTTTCTGCTAAGGCTGTCCCAGATCTTCAGGTTCAAGTATGATTGAGTGCACCAGTATGCTTCTGCCACAAAAGAAACAGATTTTCTAGGATCAGACATAGTATTACATAGACCCTACAAATTTCTAGGCTGTGCAAATTAAATTTCACAATATACCAGTTTGTTCCCCCAAGAATTGAATTCAGATTTTTGTACCTGGAGACTCCAGACCGCTCTGATATATGCGATAAAACTGTCCATCACTTCAGTTTTCTTCAGTTATGTTGTACTCAGTGTAACAATTTGTACTCTTAGTCACAGCTCAGAAAAAGAAGTAGCACTTAAGCCACAGCAGTCATGGAGTAGAGCTCCCTCCTATGAGCAAGGGAGCTCTCTCCTCTTTTCACCTCTATCCACAGCAAGTTACAACACCACTCTGCACCAGCTGTCTTTCTTAACACAGTGACTGGGCCAGAACAATTGGATGCCCTCTTACCTCTGCTCCCTGACTGACTTTAACAGGAAGGACAACAGTCTAAGGTGAGTTCCACAAGTAAGGACCAGATATAAAAATCCAGTCCTCTGTTATTACCAACATATGTTCAATACTTCACATAGTTTCAATGATTTGTAACTTTACCAGAAGTTTGCTGTTTGGCACAAAAGCTGATTCTGTCTCAGGTTGAATTCTTGAGGGTTTTCTCTAATAACAGCAATACAGCTGGTTGGAGACTCAGACAAAAAAAGTATCTATTTAAAGAAAAAAAAGAGAGGGGGAGAGAAAGAGAGTGACAGAGACAGATTAAGTAGAAAATATCACCACTACATGGATCCTTTATACAGTTTTGCCATAACGGACAAAAAATCCTTCAGAACCATGTTTAAGCCATTAACCATAACATTTCAATCTCTCACAACAATTTATGTTGGTTTTTTTATTTTCTGTGTTGTATTTTTGACATTTTAACTATGTTCAACAAAGTTCTCAGTAATTGTATGTTTTGGGGGGGGATCTGTGCATAAATGTAATAAAAATTACTAGGAATCATATTTAGTGTATTTCTCTGGAAATTCTAAGTGCTGTCCATTTTTGTGTGGAAGAATATTTTACTTAATAGATTGCACCCTCATTGCAGGAAATTTTTAGCCCAGCAAAGGAATTTCAAGGCCCTTGGACCAAATTTAACAGTCTCTATATAATTTCATTTTATATAATTCTCATTAAATTCTATTTCCAAAACTAAAAAAAGGGCCACAGTAGTTTTTCTTCAATATTATTCTAAGTTTCAGATACAATTTTTTAGCAGACATTAAAAAACAGCTTAATAAAATATCAAATACATGAAGAAGTCTGAAGCGAATATTCATTTACAAGGGAAAAAATACCTTCAGAATATTTTCAGGAACATTCCTCCAGGATCTTGTATGTCAAGCATCCAGGGGCCATTAGGGAATTTGTATGTGAAGCAGGTTAGAATGGGCTTCTATGAAATTCCTATGTATTAAAAAAACCCAAACCAACAACGAGCTCTCAAGAACAACATGAAAAAATACCCCATACAACATACTTCTCATTGGATA
>NW_008239553.1:17775526-17784091 GCF_000691975.1 Corvus brachyrhynchos
AGGAATTTGTTGTTTTCTTCAGAAAACAGCACAAGATTGGGTAAAGATCAATAATTAAAAATAGTCAGATTCTATATATTGGCTTTCAGTGGAAACACTAAAATGTTTTCAAACCAAATACCTATGCTATCTCCTGTATGTGAGATAGTCATAGTTGTGAAGGAATTATATCTATTGTAGTATTAAAGTTTTTTCTCTACATTGATTATACAGGGAGATAAAACTTGACAGACCTGAAGAATAATTGATTTGATGGGCTTTTCATTCCTTTGTACTCAAAATCACAATAGATCCACAGTAGGTAGTCCATAGAGTTCTCTGCCTTCTGTTCAACAGCTTCTGGAGCCTTGTGGTTGTGTTTCAGGATAGGTAAATTTGTCCATGTTCTTTACATGTTCTGTGAATAGTCAGAAGGGTTCAGTCTGTAGAGCTGCTATGACTAAAACTTTCTTGAGCAAAAAGCAGCTGTTGAGCTTTTGACCGGGTACCCTTCCTTCTAGGACCAGGGCAAGAGAGCAGAGGAGGCTGCTGTTCTGCTAAGTTATTTGTTTCATAGTCTCATAGCTTTTTGAAGGCAGAGTTTGAAGGGGGTTACATGATAAAGCCAAGCAGTAGCAGCAACAGCAGGCAAAAAACAGCTTCTTCTTCTTCTTCTATATGCTCTATATTTTTTCTTACAGAAGTGTGGATTATATTTGTTAATTTGCCAATAACACACAATTCTAGTTTTCCTTTTCTTAACCTATCCTGGTCTAACAGTCATAAGTCTTACACAAGTGTTACCTAGGTATTACACAGATTTGGGTATATAGTTTCTATCAGCTCTTATTGTTTATGTGAACACTCTATCTAAAAAATGTGAAGAGTATAGTTCTATCTATATTTTGTCTAAAGTAAAGAATTCTGTGAAAAGGTAACACTGCTGCAGTAAGAACTAAAGTCTCTGCTACAGCTTTTTAATGTTTAAGGCAGTTAGCATATATTTCTACTAAAAGTTAAAAATTCTAAATTTCTATTTCACTTTGGTGTGACTTCATGTATCTCAGCTTGTCCAAAGGTTTTAATTCAACCCCTGTGCTTTGGCTTCCCTCTGGGCCTGAGCCCAGAGGAGCTTTCACTCCAACAGCAGCATTCAGGTGCTGCCTGTAGAAAGTGTGGACAGGAATCTCATGGAGTTCAAAAAGGAGAAGTGAAAAGTCCTGAACCTGGGAAGGAGTTACACAAAAACTGTCAGGACACAGGCCTGGGCAACTGGGTCTAGGTGGCCATTGAACAGTGGAGTTGAAGCAGATGGTCTTCAGAAGTCCCTTTCAAACTCAACTACTCTGTGATTCTGAGAAAAGTCTAGGCCTAGACTTTTTCCTAAGAATGTCTATAGAAATCAAGTTTTAATATAGGTCCATGTTAAAAATACAATATAGATTCTCCCAATGAGAAATGCAGTACCCATGATCTTGTAGGACTTGCTTCTACAGCAGTAATTCAACTAACTTTTTAGGGAGGGGAAATTTTTGTACCCAGATGAGAAAGTTGGTCTTGATGAAAGCTTATCTCCAGCCACAGTTATCAAATAGAAAGAAAGAAAGGTTGAATTAATCTGAGAAGAAAGGCAAATCAAGGCTTAAAAAGGACAGTAAAATAATGGGAATACTTTTCCTTTTTAGTAAATAATAAGGCATGATAAAAATAAAAAATACTGAGAAAACTTGGAAATCTCAGGTAATATTTTTAATCCAAATGTTTTCGTTAGTGAATTAAGAATTCAGAGTGCAAAATAGCAATAAAGCCATTGTCAACCTGCAGGGAATTCAGGGCATCCTGAACAAAGATGGCAATGATTTTTCCTGTTACTGTTAAATAAGGACAAGTCACAATTTGTTTCAGATATCTCTCTGACAAGTTAAGAATTGTGTTACAACACCTATTTAAGGACACTGCATTCAGTAAAAATTATCTAAAAGTTTTTATTAAATTTACAGCTCATCACATTTTCTTATGGATGTTAGTTGCATAACACCCTCTCCAGCAGTTAATGTATCTTTATTACCTGAAACAGGGATTTGCCTTTGTCACAGGGCTTGTGTCTATGTTTAATGTTGTATGACTTAATAGTCCTTGTTTTTAAAAGGAGTCTATTTCTTTTCCATTTCTTTTCCTTTCAGGGACCAACATCTTGTCAAAATTTCTGAAATGAGTGGTCTGTATGGGAGCACATACTACTCATTTTAACCTTGGCAAATTGTTTTCTAGTTTGATTGTAAGCTCTTTGGAAAGGGAGTGTGTATTTGTTGAGTCTCTACCTCTACCACAAAAACTGTCTTCCAAACTTTGATCTTACAGTTCCAGCAATGCAGTGGTAGAAATTGCTCTGTTTTACCTCTGTAAAACAACTTTTACATCCTTCCTCTGTTTCATTATTAAGCCCTGTAAGCTCTGTTCTGTTTTCTTTTAAAGTTTTAAATATAATGCTTTGCCATATTTTTGATATAAAGTGAACAGAAAGATTTATTAAGCAGGTAGAAAGGATTTCCTCATGGGATGGTATTACTTGAGCAACATAAAATTAAAACACCTAATTTTTAAAAAAATTTTGAAATAAATCTTGTCCATTTTTTTTCCTGCTGTCCTGCATAATATTTAAGTTTCTGCCAGGAAATGAAAGCCCAAAATGTTTTTTGATGAAAACTATTAATTTTCAGCCAAACTAAGAACATTAGGAAATGCAATTATGTGACCTCCAGGGAGCCCTAGGTTAGAATCACATGCTTTAGTCTTTTTTACAGGCTGGATTTCATGGCAAGATACAAAGACCTCCCAAGATGTATTTTGAAGCTACACACAGTACACATGATGCACGGTTTGTTTTCTAGCCAGCCACCTGCAGCCACAGAATGGTGTGGTCACACAAGTTACTGAGATCATTTCAGATGAGACATTAGACTGTTAACATAGCACTAGATATTTTATTTGTGACTGCTCAGTTCTATCGCTAAAAAAAAAAAAACAAAAAAGCAAACAAACAAACAAGCAAAAAGAACACAAAAAATAAATACAAAGAATAAAAGACACCTAGAAAAAAATTGCTCTAAGTCAAGAGAGTATTTACAGTGTAGAAATTGCCTTTTAGAAGGAAAAATTTCCCACTAGAAAACATGTAAAATGTTGCACATTCTTTTCCATGTAAGATAAAGAATCACATTCCCAGGCTACTTTTTGCATGGATTCATAACAATAATATTTTAAGAAAAAAAATAGAGTTTTCCTCTTATATACGTCCCTTTGACCGCTGAAGTAGTTGGGTATAGAACTACCAGCATTTGGTAATTTGAGGACCAAAATTCCTGAAAGCATTCCCTGAATATTTTATATGAATTTTAGGCCTTATTTTGCTACCTTTCCATTAATACTGATTAATTATCTGAAACAGTCGAAAATATAACTACTTACCAAAGATTTATGCAACCAAAGTGGACAGATATTTTCTATCTTTCGGACAGTAAATGGCCTATCTTACACAACCAAATTTCAATGCAGAAATTTTTTAAATCAAAGTAAACAAATATATTTTTCTTGCAGAAGGGAACAACAGCAGCTTTCTTGATTCTTTTCATTATTACTGTGTAGGCAGCAGCTTCCAACCCACCTTATCAGGATGTCAGAGGTCGTTGGTGTGTGCAACTCTTATGGCTGCAGCCACAAAAAACCTTCCTGGCAGGCTACTGACAGGCCAAACACATCAGGGTAAGTATTCATTAGATAGAGTTTTTCAGAATACTATTTTTTAGGGGGGAAAAATCCTACATATTCTTCTCCACACGTTCTGTTTGCTGTTGGAGAAATAGGGAAAGCCTGAACTTCTGTATATGAGTGTATATTTTACAACTCTGCTTTCAAGTCTGTACTATAGGTATGTATTTGTTGGAATACATTTATATAAAGCAAATAAATACAAATACATGTATTTGTATAAACACATTTAAATGCATATATTTGTTATATAGGCATATAACTCTTGTAACGAGGGCTTATCTCAGATCTACAAATATGCTTCTGACATTGATAAATTGAGTGTACAGTATGCTTAGTATGGAATATGCCTTCAATCACTCACATTTTAATTCTCTATTAGATTTCAAGCCTGTCTTCTCATGTATATCCACCTCACACTCCAGCTTTATGTTTTAACAATTACTCACAATTAATTGTGTCAGTATTGTACTTTAAGGGGAACAGATACATTCATATATGTATTTAATTTTCAAATAACTTAAGTGTGTTTGTGCTACTTAAGCCCTTCTCACTATTCATTTGCTATCTGGTGGTCTTGAGCCTCTGTTAGATTTCCAAGTGTAAAGAGGCCATATTATAATTTTTTATGCATAGTAAAATAAATGTCAGAAACATTGTCATGTGCTGAAGCCTCCCTGAAAAGATATATCAGTAACAGGAAAATCAGAGATAGGAACAGTAATCAATTAAAAACTTGTGGTTTTGTATGCAATGGAGAGCACTATTCAATGTGATGTTATTTAATTTTTATACATCAAAATATAGTTGCTGATTTTAGTGACCTAATTGTTATATTTCTATTAATATAAAATGGTCTGTTGCAAGAAGGTTTTATTTGCAATAGTAACAATATAAAACAAATGGTTTTTTCTTATTTCTAGTTTTGATGTTTTTAAATTGTTTACAGAGAGCTAATAAATTCATCCAGCTCTTTCTAGAGCCTAAAACAAGGCTGAGTTTTAACAGAAGTGCTCTCTCTATGTCTGCATGCCCAATATCTTGTGGTCTTTAAATTATTACAGAATATATCTACATCCTTGCCTTTCGAAACATTGCAAAAGTTGGTACTGCTAACCAGCATCACTAACCACTGGTCTTAATTCTTTTAACCATCGTATAAACTGAATCCTTTTGTAGCATCCTCCTTCCCATGAAATTCTTAAGCAGCTTTACAATGCAGGGAAGAAATTACCCTGGAAGTAGTTTGAATATATGCAAAGGAAAAATGTGTTTATTACTGTTTATTACACATTTATTTCAGAGGAAGGCAGCATGGGCAAATTTGCATAAGCTTTGCATGTGGCCCAATAAGGTTTATTTAAAGTAGCTCTGATGTGAGCTTAAAAATGTTTTTCAATAATGTAAAATTTTAAAAGGCAGCTATTATTTTTTAGAAGCCAAATGGTTATATCTATTTTGCATTTATTTATCAGATCACATATTTTTATTGAAAGAAAAACTTTAAATGCAAATAATCTATTGTAATCAGCTTAATCATAGCTTATGATTTGAAAACTTGCTGCAATAATCAATACACTCAAATAAAAGAATGTACAAATGAGAGGCAGACTGAAATTTGTAGTACATGGGTCAATTTAACACTTGCATAAATCTTCATTACTAAATTCTCCTTGACATCTTTAAAGTGTGATATTGTCACAATCAGATTGGGTTTCCTGTTTGTACTAGGATGTCTGACTAACTTCAGTGAAAGATTTGTTATATTATGCTTTCTGATCAGGAGTCAATGTGTGAGATATTTTGCTACACTTTAGATATTCATTGATAACTATTGCAAATTTTCACTATCATGCAGCAAAATTAAGAAACTTAAAAACTTAAAGTCTGTATATTCTACTGCAGAAGTTATGCATAACAGCATTTTCTCTGAAATTAATAGCAGTAGATGAGTTATATTTATGTGTAATGCTTCACAAAGTACTCTAAAGGTGTTTGAGAAACACTTTCAGAACTCTGTCTATTCAATCACGATTTCAAAATCACTAAACACATCAGTGAAATGCCAGGTCTGGAATGGCTTGGAGTAGTGATTTAACAGAACACAGCAACCTTTTGTGTCAGCTCTTTCTGCATTTGCAGTTATTTTCAAGGAACATATGAAATATTATGTTATGGAATTAAGAGCTCTTTTGCAATTATGCTGAGTTCAGCATCAACCAGAGCAGGAAATAGTTAAGCTCTTGCATGTAAGTATCCCAAGGTTCTAACACTTCAAGCACCAGGCATAATGGTTTGTTTTTAACCTTTCTTATTATAACTAAATTGGGGAATGAGTATTAATTAAGAACAACAAAAAGTAAGAGTAAAAAAATTAGGAATCTGCAGACGACAGGTTTCAATTATTAAAGTCCAGTCTGTCTTGAGTGTTCTATTTGCACTGAATTGAAAAGATTCTAATGTGCTGTAGCTGAATATCTACTTATTTTTATATGTATTATTTTAAATTTACAAGGGAGGTATGACTTTTATAAATTATCTTGATCTTGCTTTGGGTCCTGCTCTTTATACATAATGGTCCATTTTTAGAATTATTGTTGCATTTCAACAGTGAATTCTGACTTCATGTGATAAATGGGTTCAAATAGATACGATATGGAAGAACTTCCTTAATTACTATTTCGGAACAGCATAAAAACTGTCAGAGATCTTCATATGCAAGTTTCCATAAATATTCAAAGATGATGGATTTTTAGTGTCACATTTTACTACTCTTTCTGATGAAGTTTTTTTTATTTTGTGTTTGTGAAAGAAAATTGCTGACACATCCCTTGCTCTTAATTTCACTTGACAGAATAGCCTTTTTCAGAGGGGGTTTCACAATTCTTTCTGTAAGAAAAAAAAGTTCTTTCCAGTGTTTCTAAGAAATGGAAATGACCATACAGGTTCAAGGCAGCAAAACTGGTAAAATGCAAGTATGTCCCCCGTGGTCTTTCATGTGTGACCTGATTCTCTTATTGCTTCTCTTTTTCATCTGTGAATGGCACTGCCTGTTTAGGCAGTGCTGCAGTGCTACCTGTTTGCTGCTGCTTTATTTATGGGTAGCTTGTAAGTGCTAAGATACCCCAGCCAAGAGGAGAACTTTGTAAGTGCTATGAAAATGTTAAATAAGTTATTTTATTTGCCATTGTGCACTTTGAACATAGAAGAGGGGGTCTCAGTGAGCAGCAAAAGCTGTCATTCTATTGCTTTAACAAGCGAACCAGGAAGGGAGTGAATCTTTGGGTGTGACACAACAATCTTTTTCTGCTTTTAGTAACAAAGCCTGTAGGGACCCCTCCATCTTCATCTCACCAGCATTCCAATGTTTACTAAGCATTCAAAGGTTTACTAGCATTTCAAAAGCCAAGAAATTCCATTCATTTATTAAAATCATACAGTCCTAATTATGAATATGTTTTAAGATTTAAAATGCACAGTCAGTATTCTTAAAGATGCTGGAAATATTAAATATGTCTTTAAACATTCCATCAAAAAAAAAAAAGAAACAAAACTATTTTTTTCCACCAGGGTGGAGGTGTTTCCTTTTTTCTCCTTCAGCACTGATGACAGTTAAGTAATGTATGCAAGTTTATGTGAGAATTAGGAGAAAGGGGGAGGAAGAAGAAGAGTTCATGTAGAACAATTGCAGACTTCAAAACTGCCAAAACCCAAATAATAGCATAATATTAGTAATACTGAAAATAATATTGTGTTAGTTTGTTCTTCCTATCTAGGGTATCATCTAATGTATGTTAAATCACTGTCTGTTTACCCAAGGAGATACATTATCTCATTTGCAATTTTCTCCAAGTGGGGGAAGGCTGAGGGGAAAAGATGTTTGCCAAATGCAGCCGTTTGAATATCCATGCGTTGCAATGTACCACGTTCTCTTGCTTTTAAACTGTTCCTACATATGTACCTACATATCACAACAGAGGAAAATTTCTTAAAATAAGAAATTGATTTCTAAACTGTGGTGGTTTTTTTCCTACATGAATCTGGCTTTTAGAGTTTAGAAGCTGTTACGCCTGACGTTTGAAAGGAAAAATAGATTGTTTCTGCAGGCTGTCACAGTTTCTTATTTATGGTGGCATATCACTTTACTACTCCTGCTGACGGCCCACCTGTCTCCGTTGCTCTGAATCGACACTTCAGGACTCAGCACCTACTGTTAGCCACTAAGAAATACTCCCTAAGGCAGGAAGGAGGCAGTAAGCCAAAAACAACATTCACAGTTAATGAATGCAGAAATTAAAGCAAACAAATAAACAAAAAATACCCTGGAAACCCAGAAAAGCAGTTAAATTGTATCATAAAGAGTACAAGGTAGAGTTACAATATAGATTGATCGAAAAAACAGAAACAAAACAATTTTGTATGGCACTGGGGTAGTTGTCTGTCCTATTATCATTTGAATGGTTTATTGTCATATTCTCATCTCTCACTAGCCTAACTGATGCCCTTACTCTTCATGTAAATTATGAGTGGAAAACAATCCTTCAACTCTGAGTTTGTTTGTGAACATCAGATGGAACATTAGAAAGACAATTCCTTTTTTGTATGAATTTTTTACCCAGAAGTAGAAGGTGCTTTTGAGGTTCCTAAGTTCCAATGTTGTCACTTTATCCTATAAAGTAATACCCTGAGATAAAAGAGAAAGAAAAAAAATTAAAATATTATCTACTAGAGGGGTTTTAAAGCACAGTCTGGTTTAGCACAGATGTATGACCTGACACACCAACTTTTGAAGCAGCTTATAAGATTTCTCTTGATTTC
>NW_008239553.1:17784111-17835436 GCF_000691975.1 Corvus brachyrhynchos
CAGTACAGAATTCTAATACTACCTGAATTGTAGGGGGAAAAATGATGTTTATTAAGGTTCTCAACTCAGCAAGAGCTCAGCAGAAGATGAGAGTCATTCAATCTCAGGATGATTGGAAGTATTTTGCTTTCCTCCCAGCTCCTGCTGGAATACAGTGGGAATTAGGAGCCATCATCTGTGGTAGGAAAGGTATTCCAGCTCTTGCTAGTTTTGAAGCTTCTCCTGAACTCTAGAGATATTTCACTTGTGAGAAATGAGGACATCTTCATCTTGATGAGTTTTGCATGCAGTGGAACCTGTGAGCTAGAGCTTGCAGATTTGCACCTAACTGGTGGATGCCAATATGTTTCAGGATTTATTGAGTTCCAGCTCTTCACAGTCAGACCACACCGGCTCCTGCAAAAGTTATGACCATAACTTTTCATCAATGACAATCTTGTGTTCCTTCTGCTGTGAAGAAAAGCTTAGCTGCTGCTAGAAACTAGACTGCCTTCAGAGGTCCAGAAGAAATTCAGTGGGAGAATACATCTTACTGATTTGCTGCTGATATGCATGTTCAGTAATTTGCTGCAGAAGTGTTGGTATGTTAACCTTCTAAGCAGTTGCACACCGTCCATCACACACTGCCTTACTATGCACTGAATGTACAGAAAAGCAATCCAGATGTGAAAATAATTAAGTGAAGAAATAGAAAATGTTTTAATGGAATCGATAATGAATAATGCTGAGTTTATTTCTCTGCCTACATCCATATTATACAATAGAGCCTCGGGATTGGGCCAAGCAAGTGTACTGCTACTTCATCCAAAATAGAGTATTCTTAGGTATGCATGTCATCAGTACAAAAGCAAGAATTAGCCTTGCCTTTTGCAGGACTAAGGATAATTAAGACTCAGATTAAGTCCTGAACTGAGATAGTTTCTTTTTGGCTATTGTTTTTGTCAGAATGTGGAAGGAATTAATACATACATGGTCACTAATACATACATAAGAGGCCACTTTACTTCTGAGCAGCTTACTACTGTTACGCCACTGGTGAAGCACAGCAGAGAACAGAAATCATGCTGTTTCTCTCACTAGAAAGCAGAAACTAACAGCACCTATCCCTGGTTTAAAATCAAAAAGAAAACCCAGATCCCAAAACCCCACCAAACTTGGCTCTTCACTTTGGTTTTATGGAGGAGAAAAGCTCTAGGCTGTTAGGTACTGCAAGCTAAGCACTGAAGAGTGGTGAACCACCACTCTCCTTTGGGATAAGTACCCTTAATTGCATCTTCTCAGCTAACAGTAAAGACAAAACCTGATATTAGTCTTCCTCTCCTTTCTCCAGGTGGCCACATGGAGAGATATCTGGCTCAGGTGGGAGATGGAGCTAATAGCTGCTACTTTCCAGGATAGTAAAGGAAGATCAGAGCAGCTCAGGCTCAGCTGGGAAGTGGTGATTAATGATAAGAGGAAGCGGGGAATAACCTTTTATCCTGGTTCTTGGCTGTGAGTGGATAGCAGAGTAAGGTCTGACTGTCCTAGAAGAGAGCTTGTCAAGATGGTGAGCTGGAGTCTTCTGAAATGTAGAAGTTTCATATTGCCATGGTACAGCAAATAAGCTAGTGAAAAAGCCTGGACCCAAGGTGGTCCAAATCTGTAGTCCAGTCATGGGGTAATTCTGTTACCCCTTCTCTTCTCCAGTGTGGAACTTGCTGGCCCCAAAGTATATAAAGAGCTGATGCATAACTTGGTCTGCTCCTGTTCTGTTTGTCCTATGCCTGATTATCTAAATGCAAAGTAAATTTCTAGTGTCAGTCTGCTTGCATAAGTTTCCTTCAGTGATATAAGATTCTTTAGTCGTAGCTGTCCTATGAAGACAACCTTCCCATACAGGAACCTTCTGAAATTAACAGAAAATTTGGTTTTTGTCCTCTGTATTCAGCTATTATAAATTATTTTTTGTATTGATACTATTACTTAAAATGTTCTACTATTTCAGTGCTCTAAACAGCTGAATTTGAATCTGATTTTTATGGATGCAACTTTTTAATAACCACAGATATTAGCTTCTTTCTAACTTCTAAATTTCTAACGTGAGTGTGACATGATAACAGCAACATTAGAAAATATTGGGTAATTTCCAAGATGCAATTGAAAGCGCTGGGGACGTGACTGTATGCGCTTGTTTATAACTTAGAGAAGCAGCAAAATCTGCAGAGCACACTGTTATACAGGTCCCTAGAAACCTTTGAAAGTCATCAGTAGGAACCAAACAAAGTAAATCAGGGGGAGAGTACAAGTAGAATTCTAGTTCCTTGTTGGTAACTATTATGTAATGCACATTGAGGAGAAAAAAAAAAGTAAAATAAGACTATCACTACTACATTTAAATAAGCTATAACCACTCAGAAGAGGTCTCAGGCATAGTTACATATATATAGAGCTGTGGCCAAAATGGTGTTCATCTCTCAACATGTCCCAGGGACGCTACAACTTGTAGTAGGTTTCATAGTTATGGGGCTTTTGTGATGGTTCCCAAATGCAAAATCCTCCACAGGAAGTGAGGGCCTTAAGATTGACTTTGTCAGTGGTGAATCAGTTTTGTACTGGCACAGTGTTACAGAATTTGTTATATAAGAGTAATGAACTGAGATTACTGACTTGTTAACTCCTATATGCATTTGCCAGTCCATTTACACCGTGCATTCTCAGAGCTTCTGTAGTCATACTAAATATATTGTCATTGCCTTAAAAAATAATGGCAGCAAGGATAGACAAAAGGTTCTGGGAGTCAGCTGTTCTTAATGCATATTGATTGCAAATGCCACTTTGTGAGGGGGAGCAGTGTGTAGGGAGCTAGGCACAAGGAAAAAGAGGAACAGTGAAGACTCTGAAACAGAATCAACCTGACATTTAAATTGGTGATAACCAGTTCAATGACTGCTGAAGCTTTTCTACAAAACAGAATGGAAATATTCTATCTCCTCATATACAGAAATTACATGATAGCAGCCCACAGGTTTTAAAGAGAAAACATTTCAGGTAGGTCCCACTGCATGGCTCTTGTCCCACACATTGTTTCTGCATACAAATATTTTATTGTGTTACTGTTAGCAACCAACAGCTCAAAGGCCCATTCAGAGAAACAAAAATCAGAAAGGAATTCATCCAGTAAAGGCAGCTTCTAAAAAGCATGGGATGGGTATTAAACAGCCTTTGTCATGAATTTGCTGAAGACATTGCAGCCTCCAAGTCTGTCTGGCATGCATTACAGTGCCCCAGTTGCAGTAAATCAACAAAGTCAGATTCACAGACATCCTTTGGTGTAATATTTTAATTTATTTGAGAATATTTAGCAAAAGCATATGAGTGTCTCAGTGAGACTTTTCAAAAATGGATTCCATGTCCTACCACATTCAAGTGCTGAATAAATTGTTTTCCATTTTAGAGATGTGGTGTGTACTGTTAGCTTGCCATTGGAAGCATTGCAAAGAGGATAAAGTTCCGTGAAGCAAGAGTGAGAAAACAGGTTTGTAAATGAGAAGCTGAGAGCATTGCTTATGTACTGGGCATGACTGTGTGATGCTCTGCTCTGGGCTGCCTCTTCATGGATTTGATGTTTCACAATATGATGTCTTGGTAATATATTGCAGATGTGTTCTGAAAAGACTGTGCAACATCTGATATGCTTTTGCTTCTGTCAAGCTTTGCAGGCCTCCAGCAAAGCTTTACAAAGCTGTAGGCTTTCAGTTCACATGTGATTTTAAATCTGAGTAAAGAACACAATTCTAGGTATCAAATAAGGAGAGAAAGCTTTAAAATTAATTTGAGTGACCTCTTGCTTAGAACTACACTAGCAAAATCTCTCCCCAGTTGTAATTCTGAGTTAGTAAGCAACTTGGTATGCCAGCCAGTAAGACTCAGGTTTTCCAGAATCAGTATTGCAGTTATTGAGTGAGTAATTATAGTACTTGCCTGGAAAGATGGACAGCTTGATATTTGTTCAGGGACTGATGAGTGATAATGGTGCTCAATGAAAGACTATAATTGAAAACAAAATGATCTTAATGCAGTTGACTGACACAAAAGAAAGACTATGGTCTTTAAATCAAAACACACTTTTTCTTCTTGATTATCAATACATTAGTTTAAAAATAGCAACAAGTAGCAAGACTTTTAGAGGGTAATATACCACTTGCACTTCTTCAAATCATCAATAAAGACTCTTTAAATGCTAATGCTCTTAGAAAAGCATTTTCTCACTCAAGGTGCTCTTACAGGCTATTACCAACCAGAAATAAGAGGAAGTGTCTGCATTTCCTTTAAAAGCTAAGAAAGTTAAACTTTGCCAATACACCCTTTCACTCTTCTGTCACTTTTAACAAGTGCTCATTTAACATGTCAGTAGTCTGTGAAGCACACGTAGCGTGCATTCCTCATCCTTCTGCTACTACATATACACATTGGGGAGTTTGTCTTGACTTCATGGAATTGCTGCAAGTTCATCAGCAAACACGCCCAGTCAGTAAGCAAAACATGTTAGAATGTTCAAAAAATATTGCAAAATTACTCTGTAGACTTTGGTAATACAGTCATATTCTCCTCAAGAGGATGAGAACCTCACCTAAAAATAGTTGAGTAGGAAAGACATGATTTGCCACTCTGGTTCCATGGTATTTCCCCACTCTCTAGTAAAGCCATAAGTCAGTAATCAAGCAGTAATTCTTTGTATTTCATTACATATAGCTGGGGAAAATACTATGTAAGGATGATGGCCCTCTCTGAAACGTCAGCAGAAATGTACTTGGAGAAAAATGCTTGTTCCTATGCACACTAGGCAACTGAATAGGACAAGGACCCTTAAAAACAGTAAATGTCTGGGGTCCTGTCCCAAGAGGGAGAGAACAAAAGTGTAGCTGGAATACAGCAGAAGAGGTGCTCTGGAGAAGAGAATAGACTGTGGCTGGTGGCCTCTGCAAAGTCCCAACTCTGCTGTCAACAAACTCAAACTTTGGCAAAATAAGCAGCATGGATGTCTTGCTGCTGCTTGTTTGTTGCTCTAGGCAGGTATCTTTGTCTTGGACAACGTGATTGGCAGGAATGCCAGATATACTCTCATTATCTTGATAGACCTGTGCCCTGGGTCTGGCAAAAATGAACACCAAGGCTGTCTGTACTTGAGCTGTAACTAAGAGGTCAGTGGTGTCCCATGGTCTACTCATAAACTGAGCACAGAGGGGAAACAGCTCCTCAGCCTGCCCCTTCCTAACACTTATCTCCTCACCTTGTGCATGGTATGAAGGCAGCTAGGCTACCTAAATGGGTGGTCTAAAATCTAAGTTTACACTAGCAATACCCTTTGCTAGAGAAGACTTAATTAATAGAAGGCAATTTGCCCATTCTAACACCTTGTTTTTTAGCAGGTATGGGTCTGTCCCTCCTTATAAGAAGCTACAGGAGAGTCATATGACTCTACATCCTAATAACTCATTGGGCGCTCATTGCCAATGATAAAATTTACTATGATACATATTGTATGTATGTATGACATTATGGGAGAAAACATAAAGAAAGGGTTCCCAAATTTGCAAGCTGTTATTTCTCTGTGTTTTTTCCCCTCAATGGTTTATTTGTGGTTATACCCAATCATTATTTCTCTTAATTTCTCAATATATTTTCTCTCAATTCTGCAGTAACAAGTTGATTCTTTTTTTTTAACTCATCTAGACCAGCGTACCCTAGGGCTCTTCTATATTTTTTTAATATGAAAACCTGCTGAAAAATTGCTGTAGTAGTTTACATCTAACAGAAACAACCATTTTATTGATATGTTTATGTTGTTTATCTTTACTGAAATAAATATGCTATGTATTATCAAATAGCAATATTTAATTCTCACGGAAGGTACTTGTATTTTTTTTTAACCTAGCTAAAATTAGAAGACAAAGCCCTTTTGGATCAGGTGGAAGATGATGGTTCTTTCTCTGGGTAGGTCAGTGGACTGGGAATGAGGTTTGGAAGACCCCTTTCTGCCTGGGGGAGACCAAATTTGGTCTCCTGTGTGCATTTTCTAATACATTGTAAGATATTCACAGCCAATCCATGCAAAAACTTAACCTAGTTAGTAATCCAAAAAGCATGACCAGATAATTTTCAGCGGTCCCTTCCAATCTCAACCATTTTTTTGATTCTGTGATTTTATATCCTTCTGTACAGGAGAATTGTAGTTCTGTACATGTGAGTGCCAATTCCTTTCCTTTTTCTTTCACTTCTTTTACAGACTATTAGCCAATAGGTCACACACTTGAAAATTTGGCAATAGGAGTTAAAGTCCTTTTAGGAAACAGAAAAACAGAATCTGAGTTTTGCCCACCTTGGATGAGCCACCCCGGCCTTGAGCTTGTTGCATGAATGATGGAATGATTCTTGATTTCTGAGTGGAATTTGTTCTCCTCACTTTCAAGTGGCTATTTTTCAGCTGAAGTTATTCAGGGAGCTTGAATCAAAATATACAATTAATTTTAAGTCATAAATTGCTTTAGTCATTTAGTAACATATTTGCCAAAATATTGTTAATGATCGATTTGACTGGCTCCAAACTAATTTCTCATGCATTTTAGGCTTTCCATTTGCATGGTCTCACACACCTGTTTTCAATTGGACAACTTATAGATGGGAGCTCCTATTAATTTATAAGAAAAATCAGAGCTTATAGATCACTTATATTGTGTATATCATTTACCATATATTTATTTGTATACATCATATATATCTTACAGTATGTTTTCTGCAGAACAATTCAGAAAATAATACATATGATTAGTATCCCAGAGTTTATTATCAGCAGTATGACTCTTATAAAGTTAATTATATCAAAAATTGTGTAAAACAAGAGTTAATCATTTTATGTTACACTGATTCAATTTTCTCTAATAATAAAATAGTATACTTCTGTGGTCTTTTTTTTTTCTGGTGCTTTAATATTGAAAATCCATAAAGCTGTTTTGACAGGTGAACAACACAATTTTGTAACAGAATGGAAAATTTTAGAAACTGAATAGCTGATAAAAGATGAGTGGAACCAGGGAGGGTTGATGTTATAGCTGAAGGCAGCATTAGAGATTAGGTACTCATTTGGCTTTTCAGAAAGCCTGGTGACTCATTCCACATAAGTGAAGTTTGTGATATGTAATGAAATGCTTTCTCTCTTCACTGCAAGCAAATTAGCAGGTATTTTGTGGGAAGAATATTAATGTTATCTTGCATTTGTTTTAGAGCAGGAACACACTAACAGAGGAGATTTGAAAAGAATTTCACTTTTATAATGTCAGGTGGTAAAACCTTTAAAACAAGGTCACCTTTGTAAAGTAATGAGAGAAAATTAGGTTATAAACAAGCCATGCCTAAAAATATATTCACTCTGTTTCACTGACCAAATGTAATACTGTGTTGCCCCGAATTTTGGATTTTCTTTACCAAGAATGATAGTCATATGTCCTGAGTGGAATCTGCAAAGTTAAGCTATTAGAAAGCCATGGTCTGATGAGGGAGAAGGGATAAGCATCTCAGTGGGCAGAGTCATATTATGCCACTAAGGGAGAAAACCAGACAGGCTGTTTTACAGCCTTTTCTGTTCCACATTGTAAAACAGTATCTTTTTTTGGTTTTTTGTTTTTTTGGGTTTTTTTCCCCAGGAGAGCAGGAGTGAACAAGAACAGAGATATATTTGAGAAAAATAGTGATAGAGGAAACTAGAGTGTATGATACAAACAATCAGTATGCCATAAAAGCAAGATAGGTAAGACAGTGAAATTAAAAGTGCCACCTTTATTCTTTATTTGAAAACAAGACATATGAAATAAGACTGTACATTTGAAAATATTGTATTAAATGGGACAACTGGCCAAAGAGGAGGTTGGTTAGTAAATTAACAATATTTTCTTAGCGACAACTGGATTACTTAATGTGTGGTTTGTGAATTAGGCACAATAAAGTACTAGAGTGGGAAAAATAAATATATATATACATGTGTGCGTACACGTAGAGATAACATAATGGAATTATTTAGGAAGAAATACTGAATATAGGGAACTTATAGCTCGATATGAAAACACAGATAGCGAGATAGATACAAAATTGATCTTCAAGGCAACCTGAAAAGGTAGATAAAGAAACGCATTTGGTGATAAAAAACTGGCCTTGCAACCTTGCAATCTTAACATACTATCAAGATGACTTGTGGTAACAGTGGAAGTACTTCTAAGTAGGTGGCATATTTTTAGACATGATACAAGACTTTTTCATCTCTCCTGGTTCATGAAAGGGCCATAAAGATCAGAGACTTCTCTTAGTTATCCAACTTAAATTCAAGTAGAGATCTTCAATATCATTCTTTAAAAATATGTGTATAAAAACCATGCAAGCCTTTCACACACACACACACAAATATCATGTAACTACTCATTCAATCAGTGGTTTATATCTTTACAGCCCCCATATATCTCTGGGTCAATGCAATGAATCTGATCAAGGATCTAAAAAGGAATAGGTTGTAATTTCTTTTATATTTAGCTGAACTTTCTTCATCAAAATATTTTTATGTTGCCTTTGCAGTTTGAGAGATGGTCAGGTAGAAGTTTGTGCTGGTTGGGACAAGTTAAAGTAGAGTGAACTTTCCTGTTAACTTCAGTAATTACTTTAAAAATGTTATTTAGACACATTTTATTATCCACTTTCTCTAAAATACAGTTCCCTTCCTTTGAAACAGTTTATAAACACAACAACTTCAAATTTTTGATAAAGAGAACACCAGGGAATCTGACAATGGTTGTCTACCACACATTGGTGAAATAAATCTTGTTCAGTTAATGTTTCTGAAAGACCTTGAGGGCTTTTGATGAGGTGCTTATTACTTCTTGAGCATGCTCTTTTAATTAAATATTGTGTGTTATAACTTCTGCTGGGGTACGCTGACAGAACACCAATGAAACTAATACAGCTGCAGATTTATACCAAATAAAGATCTTCTGAGAAATATTTAATGCTTACTACCAATAAATAACCTGAGGAGTCTAAATAAATAAACAGCATAGTGTTAATGGTTTCAAGGGAGAAAGTCATATCAGGACAAAAAAAATAAGACAAAAATATGGCTTTATTTTGCATCAAATAAAAGCATAACATTTTAACCAAAGTTCGAATCTATGGATATGGAGTCTGGAGGAGAAAAAAACATATGTGCACCCATTGTTTCCTGAGTAACATACACTTTAATTTGTCAGAGAATTCCTTTCAGGTCAACATAGACTACATCCATGTATGTGAAGAAAAAGTGGAGAAGGAGAAAGGAGGTTTAATATACATTTCCATAGGTTCACCACATGTAAAAGATATCCCTGAACATGCCACAAAAGCCAAGGTTATGTCATTCTTAGAAATATGACCCACCTTTCTAACATAACACTTGTGGTCACTGATTTTAAAGCAACTAAAACAATCTCACCCTGTCAGAGACACTGCATTTTTATAGGAAAACCAAACTGTAAGATAAATTAAAGACAACAAGAGATGAAAACTAGGTGTATTTATTAATGTATTGGAAGTTTACCAAAATAGACCCATGAGATCTGTCTGTAGTTGTATGAATGATATTTTAAGGTCCTGTGTTTAAAATTACATTGAATGCAGTTATTTGAATAAAAAAGCTGTGCATGTCTTCTTTCTCACAGTAAGAAAAAGGAAGGGATGAAAAATTTGAAAGAAATAGAGGGCACTTGTATACAGCAAAAGTCGACAGAATTTGTATCTTTTTCTATAATAGTCTGAATGCATTTTCACTTAGGTTTGAAAATCATATTCACAGTGAAGAAAGTGCTTTGTGTGTTGATACGCTCTCCTATAATACATTATTGTCTAGTGGCTTGACCACACTGATAGCTCAGACTTCATTTTATATTCTCATTGGAGATTCTGCAATTGGTCTCCAGGCAGCATCAGCTGCTGCAGAGAGTTTTGAATGTTGTAGCCATGTACAACTTCCAAATAGGAGTAACCTATGCCATGCAAAAGTCAGAGAAGCACCAAAATCTTCACGTATTCAGAGCTAGCTAGTAGTGTAGATTACAGGTCTTTATTTAATGCAGATTACTCATTCTGTCCTTCAGAATCCACGTCTTTTTCTCTCCCAACACTAAGAATGGTTTGATTACAATGGCAGTGAAAGAACTACAAGATTTATGAGGGATTTTTGAGCTCTCACAAGTGAAAAAAGCTTTTGTGCTCACACTGAATTCAGTCAAGTCTTCATTTATTAGCAGATCCTACTTAATATCTGTTTTGAAGTAGTTCTTCATTAATGCTATGTAAAGTGATATTACTTGGAAGCAAATGTAGAAGGTTTAGGTTAGCCTATAGTTCAATTTAGATCTTTGTATCTAAAGCTTTTAAATTACTGTAATTTTCTCTTCAAGTTTAGGAATGTGCAGGACAAGAAGCCCAAACTTCTAGTCAATTGATCTTGTGTTGATAATTTTCAATGCTGCCAACCTGAAATTTTAATGTAAATCATGTGTGACTTTTCAGTGTGGTGACCCTTCTATGACATGAACCATCTTTGCTTGCTCTACAAATTATCAGTGAAGACTCCTATTTAGTAGAAGAATGAGGGGATGATTGGGGTTTAACATTTGTAGATCTTCATTTGGTGATTGAAGGTCATATTAACTCCATCTACTCACCTTTTGCTTGGGAACGTCCAGTCTTTGGAAGTTCACCAATTAAACATATTAAATAAAAGATTAAAATGTTCTTTAAAACCTGTGTATCACCACCTTCATGGACAAATATGAATGATTCTTTTTACTAGAACCAATATGCATTATTTCACTCTTTAAATAAATAAATAATTAAAAATGACACGGTAAATATGATGCCATATTTTTCTGTAATAATTCATAATAAGAAAATTATTGAGCTATGATTGAAATTATTTTAATGTGTCTATTTTATGATACTAAGTATTTAAAAGGTTTTAGTTTGTAGTTTTATTTTGTTTTCTTGTAGTTTTATGAGGAAGAGTACTGAACATTAACAGGAACTTCAGAAAAGTTTGCTAAACTGTTTATAATGAAGATGTGCTAAATTTTTTGGCCTGTAACATAAAATGCAAGTAGAATATATCAGCCTCTCAGTGAAGGGAATTCTACAGCAATTGATAAAGCTCCCTTTGCTCAATAAGGCAGATTATAATATCCATGAGTACAAATCCTTGCTGGTATTTAATGGCTCCTAAGCATCACTGGGGAGGGAGTTCAGTATTCTGTGAAAGATTCTTTTCTCATCTATAGCATCTGGTCTTTGACCAATGTTTGAACTGCAAATGAGATTAAAGGTGTTTTGATTGCCTGTATAATCTGTGCATTGTCAGCTTCTAACTAATACCTTTGCAAAGTACTCTTGAAAATTTAGTATAAAAATAATATTAAAATATCCAAATTATTAATTTTTAAAATTCTTTACATCTGTTTTCATTGCAAAATGTCACTGCTGGCTTTGCTCATTAGCAATGAATGTCTGTGCTAGCAATTTCACTATCAAAATGAAAAATAGTAGTGATTACCAAGATTTTAGTATGTTCGCAAGTGCTCAAAAGGATACTGGGAAATGTGCTATAGTAAATTGCCAGAACAAGTGCTCAACTTGAGCACTGCTGGAGAGTTCAGAGGAATGCCTTGGATTCTTGTCGGGCACATATTGATGTATTGGGCATCCAACACCTTCTGAATACTTTTGACTGTACATAAAGAGATGGTCTTCACCACATGCAGTGTGTCCTACATAACTATAAACAATAGTACACTTCTTAAGTGTTGTATCAGTGGAAGCATTTGCACTGGGTTCCTAGATGGCAGGCTGCTAGCCTGTAACCAGCAGACAAAGGAGCTTTTCATGACTGAAAGGACTGAATGGGTCTGGTGGTCTGAATATTCTTTCTAGAACCAGAATACTATTCTAGGTCTAACTTGCTGGTTTCATATGATCCTATAATAGTACTATACAAATTTAATTTTTGAGTAAAACTGGGAAAACTAATCAGAGAGCAAGAAATATTTGTGCTAAAGTCCAGTTTCCATTACTCTTAATCACACAAAGTGGTATTGTGCTATGAAAGTTGTTTCAGTGAGTTTTGTTGAAATTATCAGAAGCAAACTAATATTTGTTGCTTCTTTGTCACTTCACATTTTTGCCTTTCGCTATTGAGAAAATACAAGTCACTTTTTCATACAAAGAAGTTTTAGAGAATGATGCTGAGAAAAGAGAAAAGAAGTTTATTTAGATCTAGTAAGGAAACTGTGGTGACGTTTAGGACATCTAAACAATAAAATTATTTTCTATTAAGGGTACTTAGTTCTTCTTGCACAGTAGAGACAAATATTCAAATACAAATAAACATTGTGGCCTGGACTCTTAAAAATGCTAAACTCTAGGCTAATTTGGGTTTATGCCAGGTTGGCTTTTTTTTTTTTTTCCTGGTTTGGGGTATCCCCAGCTGCTCATTTGAATCAGTGGTGGTAAGAATGTATAAAAGAAGGAGCTGGCTCTCTCAACACATGTACATCTCTCTAAATGTTTTCCTGAGTGAGAGGTCTATCAGGTTGTAAATATCTATATTTAGAAAATGTTATTGCTATCATTAATATTTCTTATGTGGTGATAAAAATATGAGCGATGAGTTTATTATAGAGCTCTAACAATGCTCCTGCCCTGAAGAGTTCTGGTTTTAAGTTGGAGCTTATTCTAGGTGTCACTGAATACAGCAAAGGGAAATCTCACAACAGGCACAGTGAAAGAAATTTTCCATCCAGACCTTTATTTGTATTTCAAAATGACACACCCCAATCAGAACTTATATTTACTACCACAGTTGAAGAAGATATTCAAGAGACAAAATAGATATCCATAAAAATGCATTCCTTTTCTGTATTCAGAATTCTTATATGTAATGAATTTGTCAAAGCAAAAAATCTGATACACCATCAGTCTGCATATATGACTGCAGGTATACCTAGATTCCCCTAAATTAACTGTATAAATTAACAGTCATTGATCTGACATTATATAATTTTCTCATTCTTCTTTCTTTTATAAATTCTTCTGTTTTCTTTTTTTTTTTTTCTTGGTCATATTTTTATTTTACTATGAAAACTAAATCAGGTATTCCAATGAAAGTTTGTGCTCTGAAACTAGTTTGAGAATATTTTGCAGGGTATTAAAAAGTTCATGGGTGACCTTCAGACTGGGAACAGATTGCTCCTGAGTTGTTCTTTATGGCATTTCTTTTTCTTTTTTTCTTAAAATTAAGGGCTATTATTAACTGAAATAAATAGAGGATTAAAGCCACAGGAGGCCCAAATCTAGCTTACAGTATATTTTTGTAATTAATATCTCTCTATTCAGAACATTAATCAATTTGGTTATGTAATACTAGAGCGAAATTCTTTAGCAAAGCATTTTAACACAACGTTGTGATATTGAATTGATGTCCATATTAGGTAAGAAAGTAGAAAGATTTCTTCTGGGGATAATGGTGGCTTATTTTACTTTTCAGCTATATATTGGTGTCCCTCAGGGTTTAATGGGTAGATCAGTCAGTACCTCTATCTGACAACCGGACAGCAAATCCTACCAGTGTGTATAACATTGTGTATATAATGAAAAGTTTCATTTGACTTCTCTCCTTTCTGAACACATAAAATGTCAGAGCTGCGCTAATTGTGCATGCAATAAGTATTTTCAATTGCGGACCATTTTCCAGACATAGCATTAAAGATTAATCAATTGCACTTTATTCCCTTAAGACTACTCTACAATTCAGCCACCAGCACTCATGACGCTGAATCCCAGTACTAGCAGTCTAGTTGGGATTTTAACTCAGTGAGTTGTTATGGCATATTTCCAGGACATGATCGTGGGACAGCTGTTTTCTTCCGTAACAAGGTGAATTATAGCAGACAGTGAAGCCAACAAACCTCTTAGCATTTGAGTAGGGTGCTCTCTGCCAGCCAGGGAGCAGGCATTGACAGGATTTGGCTTTGGAAGAGCTGGCATTTGTTCCGTTGCTTTCATTTGCCAACAACAGTCATTATATAGAATGGTCGAGTGGTGCCTCCTGTAGGGACATGAGATTACAGTGAGAGATAAGTAACAGCAGAAAGGACATTCGTGTTCGCCTTTGAAAAATCCCATTTTATAGGTGACATTTTCTACGTATATGCCTCAAATACAGTTCCTGAATCTAAGTGAACCCTGAAATGCTCATGATTAAATATCTGATTATCAGGAAAGAATAATGCAGTCTGTCCTGAAACATGTCTAATATGGAAAAGCCACTTTCTGAGATACTTATCATGGAGTTATTTTAAAAATCTCCTGAGTATTTCATAGATTTCTGAGAATGCAGGCAGTATTATCATTGACTGTGGGTTCGTTCAAAACTTTTAGGACAGAATCCAAACTGTCTCTGTATCTAGTGTGAAAAGTACAATCTTAATCTATTCTATATCCTACAATGATAGAAGCTAGTATGAATAATATTACTTGTACTCTTGTTCCATAAATATGAAATGAATTCTCCATCTAGATTACAACACCAGGTCAAGCCATAAACTCTTATTCATCAAGCAGAGAGGTACCATGGTACGCAAACCCCTAAAACTGATCATCTCTTCCATTGTTTTATGTGTTTAATAATTGTCCCCTAATCAGAAAGACTGATGTCTTTTGACTGTTTCTTATTTAGGCTGTCTCCTTTTAGGAGGTTGTAAAACCATTGTTTTCTAAGTAGGGATGGCTGGAATTCTCTGTACGTAATGACAGGTTGTTATCTGGCACTGTTTCTGTTCCAACATCTTGTGTAACAATGCTTTTCCCAGCATGAATTCCAAACCAACTGCTAGCAATACCTTTAACATATCTTTTTCAGGCAGATTGTTCCCCTTGTACAAACATATATGCATAGTAAGTGTTAAAATACAGTATGGTTGTGAACAAAATATGAACTCAACCAGATTTGTTAACCATATGGACAGACACAAAGAAATACACAGGAATAGCATAAAGAAATGTTCTCTATAAGAAGGTCAAACAAGTTATGTTAATCTGATTGGTATGTGAAAGAAGAGTTAGGCTTGCAAATTAAGAAAACAGTTCATCTAAATTTCTCACATTAAGATAATATGACATCCAAGACTGTGAAGTCCGAATAATAAATATAACCCTCTGGTTGGATTGATTCAAAATTTGACATAGATCTTCACTTGCATAGGAAGAAATTAGGTTAAAGTGAAGCAAATCAAACCAAATCCATAAATTATAATATTGAAGATCTCACAATAGCAAGAAAGCTGCTGTCAAAATGAGATTCTTATTGAATTTTTTTGTTTTCTTTCTAAAATGGGTACCAGTTTCTTCCAGACTGCTTTCCAGGACAGCATTAACAGTAAGGTCAAATAACATGTAAGTGCAGGAATAATGGTATTTGAATCAATACTACATTTAGGATCAGCTAAAAATTACCATTTAAAGCAAATTAATGATGTGAAAGAATTATATGCAGAGTCACTTCTGCATCAATGAATACTGTAGTTAAAACATGTATGTAGTGCAAATTCACGTTCACCACTGTTGTCAAGGGAACTATCATGGATTTGCATAATCTAAGAATCCTTTTTTTTTGCTGTGGCGGTTGATTTATAATGTTGGAAATCTATAATGCCATACTGTAATTTGCAGTGCCCAAGCAACAGTCTTTTCTTTACCAAGAGTCAATGAAAAAACTCCAGAACATAATGAGTACTGGATTAATAACTGATTGATGACTAAACTATGCAGATTTCCAGTTTTCTCCTGTTGGAATGACTACTAGTTTACATCATGCTTAGATATAGAAGGATGTCAGTGGTCACTCTAAAGTAAGGCCTCACAATATTTTTTACAAGTAAATCAACCACGCATATGGAAACATGTAAAACCAAACATGTTAAAATTTTATAGAGAGAAGTTAATAATAATATCAGTACTGTTTCAGCCCTTCTAGGAATGTTTTGAGTTTCAGACAGGAAGAGTACTGGAATTTGATTACTGCCAGATATGATGAAATATAGAAGAACCAAAATTTAGAGTACAAATCAGGCAAAAGAAAGGGTAGGAAAAGGGAGTAGGTAGACACAGAAATGTTTCATATTTGCATAGAAGGAAAAATAATGATCATATTTCAATGAAAATCAAAGAATAAAGGGGACATAATATAGTTGGCATAAAATTTGGAAAAAGAAAATGGAGAAAACCCAGCTAGATGCTCTGTCAAATTTTACTTTACAACTACCTCCTTAAGACTAACTGGTTGAATCAGCTAGACAACTTCCAATCATATTAATTTTATGGCAAATAATTATATTTATTGTGTATGTTTCATATTAATGTTAGAAAGGTAGAGAAGTTGCCCTGTGTTATTCTGGTCTGATACATGGTTGCCTCAAACTTTTCACGCCCTGCAGGCAATACGAAGCCTCTTATGCAATAAGGCTGAAATAACGTTATCTGCTTCTTGAGAAGATTCTCAGGAAAAGCAACAACAATTTCCTTGTATCAATTAGACTGCTAAGGAGCTGTTGAAACAAATTACAGACCAAGTTTCACTAAGAAGAAAGGAAGGGCAAGACACACCTTCAGTACGGCACTAAGACGGACAACAGCTATCAGAGAGCTCTACATAGTGATAATTATGCAGGTGATATAACAAGCAACTGATGCCTTTTCCTGGTCTTAAAATTAAGAGCCAGACATGGTTAAGGGAAAAAAGGGTTTTCACCTCGGTATTCAATAAGGACCCTTATGGTGCACCACTTTGCCAAGGTGGAATGTGCCTAAATGCACACACAGGATAAATCGCGTATACAATTTATAGACCTTGCAAATTAGCATATCTGTCAAAGATTCCCCAATGAGAGGCTTGAATGATTAGTGTGATATCCCCCCATCCCAAGGAATTCTGCCCTGGATGGGCCTATCTTAGTTTACAGAATGAGATCGGAGGACCTTGGTTTCTCAGGATACCTTAGGCTTTCTGGCCTCCAGCTGTGAGGCCTCTAGGATGTCTGGTCTCCTGGCTTAATTGAAAGCAAAGGGTTAGAGCCTTGTGCTGCTTCAGATAGATTATGACTTAATCCAACTAGTTTAAAGCTAGATTAGGTGTACCTCTAAGAGACTGATAGCACTGTAGACATGATCTTTTTGTATCTTTGCATGGTTCCAGTTCACATTTTTGATGTAATTAAGAACAGGTCTTTATGGATTGTAGGCAGTTAGGTGCAACTTCCCCCACACCTAGTTACCTATCCATCCTGGCTGAAATGCAGGAGTCCTGGCTCCTAAAAAAATAAAACTATTATTTTATCTATCCTGGACACAATACTCTAAATATAAGTAACACAGAATCCAAATTTTAGTGCAAATATATTTGACTCCTTGGTTCAGGAAACGAATTTGAAAATAAAGGAAATAAGAACATGGAAAGATGAGTCTAAATATCCACTAACAGGACTTGAGTAATGGAGAATAAATAGAAGAAAGCTGCATATCAATCCAAAAAAATCACAGAAAAAAAGATCACAGATACAGTGAGAGAATGAGAAACATTTCAGGTTCATTATAGAGCAAATAAGCTGAATTCAAAGAAGAAAACAAACACTTTGCATTTATTTTAAAAGTGTTGAGCTTGAAAAATATTTCATCCTGAGATCTCAAAACAGTTTTTAAAAACTAATTAAAAAACTAAGCATCAGCTTAAAATGTACCAATGAGGACTGTAAAAATTATTGTTCTATTCCCATAAAAAATTGAGATACACTAGGGATACCTGGGAATAGCATCATTTTCTTGACTTCTAGGTTTCTCTGTAAACCATGAGGACATTCTCAGACCATCAGTCAATATGCCAGTTGGAGCTGGCATCTGAAGTGACTGTAACAGATGGTGAATGTGATCATTTTTATTCAGTTCTGAGTGCATGGATTTAGCAATTATATATTGAATAATACATTCCAAAGGTATTTTATAGAAGATACATAAAAAGTCTGCTTTGGTCACATGTGAAATCTAGGAACTGAGACAGCATAAACATATCTGAAATGGTTAAAAAATTCCTGAGTACAGCTAGACTCTGAGAAAAGGGCAGATAATGGTTAGTAAGACATTCATCTTTTAAAGATTTGCCCTCCAACCTACAGGATATTATTAGGAAAAATGTTTTTCAAGAGATTCATTGCCAATTACATATTCTTGTTGATCTTTAGGAATAAACTTTCCTTCTAAGAGAAATTTATTTTTCTAAGTTTGAGATTCCTGATTCAACTGATAATTGCACTGGAGAGAGGGTAAAACATCTGAAGAGACACCAGCTACTGTCAGTAGTGGTCACTGATGGAACATCTACATTTGGCATTGTGAATAATGTGTGTACATGCACACATTAGCAGAACAGAATTAATAACTCTTACATTTATAAAGTCCCTAAACCAGTATATATCTACTAAGCCAACCATGAGGTAGCGTCAAACTAGGGATGTCTGGGACAGTAGGGACTGTCATTTTTTAGAGATGGAAAGGATTTAATTCCTTTGCTTTCATAATATGTTCATTTCAGCTGTTGTTATTTGAAGGGTATAGATGTGTTGGTGAATAGGGAATATATGACTTCTGTCTGATTCTCACTCTGGATAGCATAATTTCATCTGTATTGGGTTCCAAACATCGAAGGCTAATTTTTTTCTACCTCATTTGTTTGCTGATACACTGCCATGATTTCAGGCATAAAGTTCTGTTGAACTTTCTTATGGAGTTAGAAATCAGATTAGAATATAGAGTCAGAATGCTTTGATTAATGTTTTGTATAGTCAGGATTCTGGCTCTATTCCATTTTTCTTTCACAGCATATGTGAGATCTAAAAAAAAACCTTCCCAGTCTTTTTGCAAGTTTAGTCAATTTAATGTCCTTATGTGAAGTGTTTTTCTCATACCACTCTTTGAGGCATCATCTTTTCTGTTTCCAAACATCTAGCTACTAACAGCATAATTGAGATAAAAACTTCTCACCTAATTAGACATGGAAAATGGATTCAGACAAAGGTTCTTTTTTTATATGTTGCTCAGCTATGGAGAAAATTGTGCTGAATTATTTAGGAAATATTAAGAAGTGTAAGCAATTTTTGGGTTTTATAGTTGC
This sequence comes from Corvus brachyrhynchos, assembly GCF_000691975.1. Lineage (NCBI taxonomy): Eukaryota > Metazoa > Chordata > Aves > Passeriformes > Corvidae > Corvus > Corvus brachyrhynchos. The sequence continues at coordinate 17,803,376 of NW_008239553.1, forward strand.
AGGAACTTAGGTAAATAATCAGGTAAAAAGAATTAACCAGATGCCAAAAAATTCTAGGAGGTTACAACCTGGGTAAAATCAAGCTAATTTAATTCTGGTAAGTGGTTATCATAATAACATTCAAATATAAAACCAAGCACTGATAAATTTATATTAGAAATATTTATGAGGCAAATTTTCAGTTGTCTGTCTTACTAAGCACAGTGATAACAGGCAACAGCTGCTGCAAACTTATATGTTGAAGTCACACAGAAATGTTGACAAGTCACAAAAAAAACTTTGCATAGAATCTGGTCAGATTCCAAATGGGGGTTATGTAGAGAATTTCACTCTGTGTAAATAAAAAATAATAATTACTTTTATTAATTTATATTTCAAATATCTTTGTCATTTTTATGTCATTTTTATTAAGCCCACTACATGTAATGCACAAGTCATACACATCTTTATTCTTTGGATAAAATTATCTTTTTTCTTTTCTATGGAAATACCCTGTATACATTCTGTATCACATTATAATCAGAGTTAGAAGCTAACCAGGAAAAAAAGAGTTTACACATTGTATTAAATATATCTTAGTATTTTTTGTCAAGTGCAAATAGATGTCATCTTGCATCCAATTGATAAGCAATTTCTTGTGAGAAAATATATAATTATTTGCCTATATTTATAGATGAGGATTCCCAGGACCACAAAACTTGCTACTAACTTTGGTTTAGGTATAAGGACAACCTGCATGTAAATACATGTTTTTGTAAACAGAATATTCTCATATTCATCAGTAATATTGTTTAATTCAATATGCTTGCATTTGAAGTATTAGATTTTTTTGCTATGGTAAGGTTTTTGTTTTAAGAAGCAAGATAATTCTTTTTACTTAATTTGACTTCCAAAACAGTTGTTGAGAATTATTGTTGCTTTAAATAAATCATATTCTCAAGATTTTATCACATATACATTCTGCAGAAAATATATAATGAGCATTGACTTGTAACAGCAATAAATAACATAATACTGTACAAGCAGAAAACAAATTAAATGCAGACAGATTTAAAATTGCTTTTTACATGAAGTTGATTTTCTGTGAATAGGAAAAAATCTTACAAATTCAATTATTGAAACTGTTTTTTATTTTGAGAAGTTGAAATACTGCAGCTTGAAGATATGTGCTTGCAATGTTTGTGGTTTACTTTGTCATTCTTAATATGCTCAATTTACTGTTTCTATACTGTATGAAATTATTGAAGTGATTATTTATCCCGGTAGAGGGATGCTCCAGGAAAAACATGTCCACCCACATGCAATCTTTTATTACTACCTATTAAGATTAATCATGTTCCTGATATATAATACAATACAAAAATAAAGAAATTCAACTACATTCATACGGTGCTACCGCCCAGATAGTCACACTCCATGTCACAAGAGATGCTACCTGTAATACCAAATCCAGTGACTCTTGACTCGGTCTCATTTCTCAGAATTCCGTGAAGTAAATAGCCCAAACCTGTACTTTCTGACATCAAAATGTTAATTTCTGATGTCTTGCACTGATTTTAGTGGTCTGCATTGTATGTGTTAGAACATACTATAGGATGTACAAATTTGGGGTTAATATGCATTCAATATTTTCTTCTTTCTCTAATTAGACCTCTTGGCAAAACTTTGTTTTAAATACTGTTTTTCTTAAATATGTGCATTTATATTTATTGTGAAAGCTAACCGTACAGAGGGAACTTATAAATATATTTATATATTTATAAATTTATATAATATTTTATATAAATAAAAGCCCATTGAGAAAGACTGGGAGAACAATTCCAAATAAGTTCCTATGAGAAATAGCAAAATGTAGGGTTGCATCTGGAGCTATGAATTTATTTTACTATATGCCTTACAAGTGAGTAGTACAGTACTTCACAGGGACAATTAAAATGTAACAGCCCACAGTGGGCTAAAGCTGCAAAAGGAGTTTAGCCTAAAAGCTCAGTGCTCGAGCAGACGTTCACTATCCACAGCTAGGAAAGCTTCATGAGAAGCCTGACTCTCTGCAAGCAGATGCATGCAAAAACCTTAAATCTTTTTGAAGTACAAGTCTCAGTAGAAATTTCATTCTAGCTTTTTTTTTTCAAATCAGTTACTTCTATGTCCATATTCACACTACACCAGTGAAACAAGTTCTTTCCAAAAAGTTTTCTGAGAATTGTGCTGATCTTCTTCTACAAAGTCAACAAATTAGATGATGTCTTACTTAAGAACTGGGAGACATGGCCAGAATAAAATATGGAGAATGACCTTCTCTAGGTTGGTGTCTGTTTTCTGTACACTTTGGTGGCTGCACGCACTAATAACCAACTACCAGCAGGAAAATATAACCCACTGATATGATCCAATTATAAGACATGCCTCTGCCCAAATTAAGGTGCAAACAAGACCATAATGGAAGTCAATAGAATGGATTTTATTTAACAGTAAATGTAAGGTAGAGAGATAGAGACGGGGCAGGGGGGAGACAAAGAGAGTGAAAGTGATGCCTTAGGTTTTAACTTTTATATTTTTCAAATCCTGTACTGCCTAGCATGTAACTCTGAAGTTTCGTGTGGCTTGTTAACTACTGTTCACTGGTTGGACATAAGAAATCCTCTCTAGGTTTGCTTTTCAAAGACACCTTGTTGTCCCAGGCCCCAAAATGTGTAAACTAAAAGCCTCTGAAGAGGAGGGTCAAACTTGGGGTAATTACATCATTAACTGAAGTTATAATTGGAGAATTAACCCTGATACGCAAATGGACAAAACTTATAAAAGTGTGAAAAACCCATGACCTAGCATCCATCTTGGGTGTAGTCTTTTGACTGCCCAGGGTATACCTTTGAAGGCCCTTCAAACAAATACCTACTTTTATTCTCTTATTTTTGTCTAGCCTCTGTTTTTAGGTAGCCACATCAAGGCATCAAAAGAGAGAAAGAGAGAGATTAAACAAAAGATATCACCACCATGTGAATTCCTGTGGCATCCCTCTGGTCCTTCTTCACCCTCGTCTTCAGTGGTGGGAGTCCTGGAGTTGTTCTCCTGCAGGTACCACCTCTATACAGTCCAAGTCCTGGATATCCATGGGGTGTAGATGCCATTTCCACAACTTTTGCCAGCACGTGTGCTCTTTCGGAGTTTGCTACCGTGTGAATTCTTGTCCAGATGCGTTACCCAGATCTGCTTTACAGGGCCTGGAATTAGCATCTTACTGCTGGTCTTGTCTGCACTTATCACAAGTCCGTTGTGATGGCTTTTCTTACAGGAACTTCCCTCTTTGACAGTGTTTTGAGACATTTGACTGCATTCTCTAAGTTCTCACACCCACCTAACTGGGTACAACCAAAAACTTCAACTGGAACGACTATATAAACATCTGCCACTATTGTGTGTCTAATTTCACTCAATGTTTTATTCCCCCATAGATTTTCACTTCAAGAAGGTCTCACTAATCTGCTTTTGAATGTGAATCAGCACCATTTTTACAAGCTATGTTGAGGCTGGGGTTGGAATACGGCCATTAGTGCAACTCATCCAGATGGAGGATATCTGCAATCCCCGGTTACAAAATGGCCACAAAAACCTTCCTACAGCCTCAGGAGAATGTGCTGCTCAGATGAAATAAACTAGGCTTTTTTCTTTGATCATATGATTTTTGTCTCATTGTAGTCCTCCACAAATTCCATAGTGGTTAGAATTACCTTTAAAAAATAAATTTTCAGGAAGTAATTTAAAGTCTTAAAATATTCAAATTCCTGTCAGTATTGCTTTTATATTGTTCACTGATAGTACCAATCCCTATTTACAAAGTATGAATATTTAATATTTTAATACTAGAATAAGCTGGATATTGAATTACCAGAATTTGATAGATTTCTTAATTAGCTTGCAATAGAAATATTCAGAAAAATTCATATGTAGTCTTTTCTTGCAAAAAACCCTAACAACCGACTTTTAAAACACAGCTTTTTTTTCTCAGTTATGCTATTACGGAACATAAAATGCTTAGCAAATAAATAAAGAAAAATGGTGTACTTTCTCTCTTACACTATATCATTAGGAAAAAAAATCTGCACTTTTTTATTACCTATATTTAGGATTTGTATTAAGCAAATCATGTTTTAAATCATACATATGCCTCATTGAGGAACCTTGACTAGATTAAGGACCATGTTAAATATACACAAAGTTTGAATAATGTATTTGTTTTTGCTTGATTCACTTTTTCTTTTCCTCTAGCTGAAACTGTTATATCTGTTGATCAATTCTACATTCTTTCTTCACATCCATTGATGGTACAGCTGAAAAAGATGTTGCACAATAGCTGTGTGGATATAATTTATTTCCATGTGAATTGTGAGAACGTTATGCCTGTGAATACAGAGAAGCAGACATATGATCTGAAATTATAGTTCAGTAGATTCCAAAGTTTATAAAAAGTTTTGAAACTAAGTTAAAAATACAATTCTGCAATGACTATGAAGACCTTAATAAAAATGTATTGTTTCTGGCACTAGAGATAATCATGAAATTGTAGATACTAAAATGAAAAGCACAAAAGTGTGCAGCACTGCAATATTTATATAGTTCTATACTGTAGTCATCAACACTATGAACCTGAAGTGTATCAGCCTTACTGCTGAAAACAAACCTAGCTAACTGCAGAATATACCTATCTACTGTACTAATCCTGTCAGTATTAAATTAATTAATACTAGCTTATGAAAAACCAATTCTTATAAATTTGTCTTCAGAGTTTGTTATCTGCTGAAATAATATTCAAGTGGAGTGGTAAGTGCCTGCATTCTCATCACCACTAAATTCCTTTCTTCTGTGGCCTTTATCCATTAAATTTAAGACTTACCAGAAATTACTTAATCTATTGAATCTATGATCAAATTGAAAATGAAATTTGTCACCTAGCTAGTAGGGAAGTATTTGTGTCAAGGTTTTCAATGATATTTAGACACTAAATCATATTTGAGTAAAGGTAACTAAATCTAGAAGCATGTCTTTGTCAAGCTCTTAACACTCTCTGCAACAAGTTTTTCCATAACTAAAACATTTATGTGCCTAAATTTTCTCTGTTCTGCAGCCACCTTGGAAGGACTGAGTAATTACCAAAATCTAGTACGAATCTACTTACAGTCCTTAAAGGCCTGACCCTGTAGCTGAGCTTGAAATCAATGTGTGTTGAGAGGAGAACTCCATTCAAAACACAGCTAACATTTTTTCAAAAGGATGATGGCCATTTTCCTTTTGAAATATCTGAGTTAGCTAGCAGGTACTCTTGTATCTGACATCACTTCAATTACCTCCGTACCAGTAAGTATCCAAGGAAACCTTTGTGAGAGACTAGACTACAAAGGGGTCTCTGCATAAAATCATTCTCTGTTTTACTGACACTAAGCCAGTTTTAAGAAAGAACTCAAGAATCACAGAGAAAGAACATAATTCTCAAGCCTATGATTACATAAGAGTTTTCTCTGCATAAGAGAAAGTTGCATAAGAGAAAGACCTCTGTCATTTACAGACTTGAAAAATAAATATAATAATAAAAGTTGTAGAAATTGAATATGCGGCCTTTTGAAATGCATCTTCTCCAATATAAGCACTACTATAAAGAGACAAAAATCTGCCTCTCTCTGGTCTTCAGATATATTTTTCTCTTCCAATGGAAAAGTACACTAAAGATGGAAAGGAAAAATATCTTTCTGCTTAGACCACGGAAGACTCCTGATTTATCACCATTTTCCTAGCTACTAAAAATTTATTGAGGCAGTCACCATCACAGACTACAAATGTTCTCCACAAAATAGATACAACAACAACAGCAAGCAGAAATTTAGCCCTTTTGAACTCCTGAATACCTTTGGTTTTACTTTTCTTTTTTTATTTATATAAATGCAAAGCAAAATACAAAGAAAATACTGCTGGGAACAATAAGGAAAATTGTCCAATGCATGGCAGACTGTGCTGTAAAAAAGTTATTCTGGCAGCAGCCAGCATAGTCCCTGCATTCCCTGTTGAACAGAAAATTCACCCTGATGGATTAAACACTTGTAGCCAAGTAACTGATGGATGGAGAGGGGGTAGCTTTCATCTGTATACTTAGGGCTACTGAGGTCTGGTGTTCTTTTAAGAAATATTGTCAGCACTTCCTGCAGAGATGAGAGCTTAAGTTCACAAACATGAATTTCTAATGTGCTTCATACCTACGTAAGTGTGCTCACTTGAGCATGCCACTCTGCCAATACTTTCCCCAAAGAAATACTCAACACCTAGTGAATTCAAATGAGGTTTAATACACAGTCTTATGATTAATGGAAAATGGCAGAGAGTAAGGGACTGAAACAGTTCGTGCTTTGTTTGATTAATTAATAAGAGACTCTCTTTTCCCAGCTTCAACTCATTATGCTAATGAAATGTCATCAATTAAGTCTTTCCCCTGATTATTGAATCTGTCAGGTAGTGCTCAGCTAAAAAGCTGCATTCCTTTGCTGTCTTTGTAGAGATGCCATCACAGGTTTTTATGAAATTCTTCTTCCATTAGACAGTGTTTGTTCTACTTTCTCATTATTGTATCATCCCACTGACCTTGAGACAGGTGAATACAGAATGACCAAAATGAGACAGAAACAGCACTATCTGTGGCACTGTGGGTCAAGATAACATTTTAGCAGAATGATAAATACCATTCTTTATTCACAATTCCTTCATAATTATTAATAGTCTGGTCAAAGACAAATTCAAGGAGAGCGTGTGACATTCAGAAACCTATGCCATGCTGTACTAGACCATGCTTAGTATAAGGTGGAAGGGAAATATTTTATCCATTCAAAATATATATTTTGCTATGAAAGTGACTTCATAGGTGTATGGAAGTGGCACTGTACAACAAAGGTATTCTAAGTAATTCATGGAGACATAATAAAAAAATCCAGATTAAAAGAAGTAAGGTTACAACATTTTGAGGTATGAACTGTCTGTGCATATATTTAGGACTCTCAGTTGCTTTGAATAGTAATATATGGTGTTCTGAATATTGTTCTATATGATGCCAGTGGCTGCAGTAAATTCTGATCCATCAGTTGTCATGGAGAGAACATAAGAAATTACACAGCTCCTTGGGAATGAGCCTTTGGAGAGGCAGAAGGTGGGATCTCTGAAGGTGTTATCTTCCGCTTTTATTTCAGCAGCTGGAACACAATTAATTCTTTCTGATGGGTTCTTCTCCAGATTACTTACAGGTGATCATGGGTCTAGTCATATATCTGTGCCTGGCACATGGGTCATGAATTAGGGGAGAGATATTGTACTTCAATGGAAATACATGAAAGAGTGCCACAATGCAAGTAAACATGTAAAGCAAGCAAAATGTGTGACTTTAAAGTTTCTGAACTAAAAAAATAAAATCTCATGAAAACCTCTAAAATCACACAAGTGACTGTGTTAATCTGATTTAAAAGAAATTTTTCAAAGATAAAAAACAGATTAGAGAAAAATCTTCACAGGGGTTGATAGGGACAATGACTGTATCGAGTCATCCAGTGATCTGTAATGTTCCTGCACAGTTATATATATATATATTGTATGTACAGGCTCTAGATCTGGGAAAGAGATTGAATAATGTACTAAAAAAAAATTTGTATATGATATAAAATTGCTAAAAAAATCAAATACAAAGCTAATTGCAAAGAGGTAAAATACAAGAAGATCTCATGATAGCTTATGTTTAGCTAGATGATAAAATGACTGGTGAAATTAAATTACAGACTCTAAGTTATCGATAACCACACAAGATGTTGGAATCAGTGAGGATAGCTTTCAGAAAATTTCAGGATTCAACACCTTTTAAAATAGTCAAAATTCAGTAGCTGTTAAATAGTAAATAGGATATCAGTAATTGCTAGGAAAGCACAGAGAAAAGCTTTATAGCACTATTTTTACTTAATACTATAGGCATTGTAAAGATAGCTTGAAAATATAGTTCTTGTCCTCATCCCCCAGAGTTATTTAATAATGGTAAATGTGCAGAGAAAGGCAGAAGACATGATAAAAAATGAAATGGCTTCTTGAAAACAGAAGTTACATAAATGTGAACTTCATGTCTTGAAAAAAAGAGAAAGGATGGGAGACATAACTGAATTTTATAAAGCCTGGAAAAGATGAATCAGTAAAAACTTTTTTATTATTTACATATTATGTTATTACATTGAAGGAACTAAAGAGAAGATGAAGAAATAAGAAGATATAAAACAAGGAATCTGGTAATTTTGGGACTTCTCACTCAGTCTTCAGCTAGTGGAACTTACTGTCTGTAAATTTCTCAGAGGTCGAGAATATAAACTATGTTCTGTTAGGTAGGAGATGTCCTTGTGTAGGACAGGTCCAACAGTAACTGGTAGATGAGAGGACTGCTGCCAGTTTTTGCCTCAAGAAGACCACTGAATACTGCTCCATGGGAGAAGACACTCCTAGGAAAGAATTACTGCTCACCATCTTTCCCCAAGCAGCTTTTTCTGCCTACTGTCAGAAATATGGTGCTAGGCTTTTGGCTTACAATAAAAAAAACAAAACCTCTAACAGACCCAAAGTGCAAAAACAGTTGAGTTGTTGAAGATACACAGTGTTTACCACTTTATCTTCCCACAATCCAATCACTTTAATAGCTAACAACTGTCATCCACAGCAGACTCAGGGGACTATCAGGGTGTAGGGGGTTTTACTTATTGCTAAAATGACTAATGTTATGCTAAAAGTTATGCTAAAATGCTAAAGTTATTGCTGAAATGACTATGGAGTTACTCTTAAAAAAACTACGTTAAAAAAATCTAATGTAAAAACAGCCCATAGATAGGGAAGAAAGGCATAGTATATTCTCTGATTATTTTTGCAATTACTAAGATCCAGACTTTTTTCCCCCTGTTTTTAATTCTGCTTGTAAATTAGTCAAGGATTTCTCACTTGAATCACACACATTTTTCTAGAATATCAGCTGGCCTGTGGCAAAGACAGTAATTCCAAACAATTGGACTGTATGTGATTGCAAATCTCTCCTCAGATAGGTTTTCTTGTTGGAATTCGGAACTGAAACTGGTGTTGAATTATTTCATCTAATGTTCTTTGGAAAGGACAAGAGATAGTCTGGATACATTTCACTTACCGAGATTAACCACCTTGGGTGAGACTACAGCATGTCTGCAACTGAGAGCCTGAGACTAAACCTGCTTGATTTTAAACTTCACCTTCATTACAGATTTAGTTTATAATATTTGTGGAGATATGCAGCTCATATGCTTAATTTTTCTCATTTTTTAAGCAAACCACAGAGTTTAATTAAAGAAGATGCAAGAATATTTTGAGTCTCTCATGACTCAACCAGGGAATTCTGTTGCGGTGGCTAAATCCACTTTACACCCCCCAAATTGCCTTAAAAGCGGTCTCTCCATACAACACCGTGCTAGAAAGTTCTCCCTTTGTCTAGATTCTGCTGGTCACTGGCCCTCTCCCCCCCTCCCATTCCCTTTCCCATTGGCCTCTGTTATGTCACTCAAGCTTGCCTCTGCCCCCTAGTCCTCAGACTATTGGTTTTGGATGCTCTGCCCACCATTGGGAGTTTTTGATAAAATAGGCGTGGGCGTTCAGTTTTGGGTTCTTCTTGCCTCTGTTCCCTTTGGGGTGTTGCCATTAAGCATCTCGGAACTGCAGGCAGAGAACCCCTCTCGCCTCTCTGTCTCCAGCTGATGCACAGACCGCGGGTGTGATAAGCGCAGCCACTGCGAAGGTGAGATCGGGGGCACGCGTGGGCGCTGGCAGAGCGCCGCCTGAGCGGTGCATGAGGGACCCAGCGGGGACAAACGCGGCACCGACCCACCGAAGCTCTCACTTAATTAGAATTCTACTTCAATACAAACTGTATTATTTACTATAGCCATTACCTTTCTAGTGTTGTGAACACTTGAAAATCCTCACCCTCCCAATGCAACTTCTTATTACTGGGGTTATGTAGTAGGTAGAAATGCTTCCATGTGTTATGATGGACATATGACACAACTTCATAAAGTATAATACAAGAACTATATAGAAAAGGAGAATGAAAAATCAGCTCTTATTACTGGGGTTATGTAGTAGGTAGAAACGCTTCCATGTGTTATGGAAGCTGTACAGATACAGGATGACACAACTTCATAAAGTATAATATAAGAACTATATAGAAAAGGAGAATGAAAAATCAGGAAAGGGATTCAATTACAATAGCTATATAGATGAGGTGTCGCAGAGAACTAGTTGTATTTATTTGCATATTTGTTTGATGTTGCTGTACCGTATCTTTACTTCAGTACAGCCAACCTCTCCTCTCCTATACTCCTTCATACAAAATAAACAATCCATTTAGAATTATCTGTAAGCTATTGCTGATAATTATTTGAAAGAGTGCTGCTATTATAGGAAGGGCTCTCCTTCAGGGAGGATAATACTTTACCAGTATAGATAATTGCGCACTAACATAATAGGTGGGGATGTGCTTTGGTGCAGTTTAGTTTTGTAGTTAAGCTGTATATCAATGGAAAATATCACAATTCACTTCCCTCTTGTGAGTAATGCAGTTTCTTTTAGATGAGGTAATTGAAAACCAAAACAAAACAACAAAATGACTGGATCTAGTCCTTTATGGGTTTGCAATGAATAAATTTTAAAAGATGATACAGGACACACAAGAAATATTTCATGAAGCCTAAACTGAGCAAACAGAATGAAAAGATGAAAAGCAGAGCTTACTAGACTTTGCCATTATGTCAGAATTCATAAGACAGCTAAAATATCACATGGAGCACACCTGGGGAGCTATATTTTGCACCCTGGTGAAAAGTATTATAGAAAAAAAGGAAATAATGCTTTTCTTTTGAGGGTATGAAAAACCAAAGAAGCAGGAGATTTGGCAATTCTGGCACTGAAACCATCTTTCCATATCATAAATGGGGCTTCAGAGAAATAATATACAAAGAAAGTCCCATAACCACATGTCAAGTTGTGTGTAAATATCCCATTTTTTTGTGAGAAAACTAAGAAATAAACCTGTGGGTTCACTAGAAGTTTTGACCAATTATTGAGATTATGTACATACATATTTTTGATTTAACACAATAGCAGATACACTGGCAATTCATAGCTCCAGTGTTCCTGGAAGAGTGGTTGGAGACATCCAGAGTTTGACCCTCTCATCAAACTTTCTTCACAAACCTCTTTCAAAAATACAAATATCAATAGAATTTATGGAGAACAAAAGTACTTGGAAACAAAATTTTCATAGCTTTCCAAATGTCTCAAAAATTTTCAGTCAAATTTTCAATTCTGGAATTACATTCTATAAACTTTGGATTTTTAGTAGTTTCATAGGATTTCTTTAACTCATTTCTTTTTTGTAGGTGAAGCAAGATACTTTTAAAAGCCAAAATATCTGACATAGTGTATGTTACACATTTTAAACAGGAAGAACTCAGCTTACGTTAGTCATCCAAATCTAGAACTCGTGTCACAGTCTGGTGCTAGACTAAGAGGGAGAGAAGAAATGTGATTAAATTGAGGGGTCTCCGCCACACATATTTGCTGACCAAGAGAAACTGTGTACTACTGCCTTCTGGGTCAAATTAATTTTAGATATATATAGGTGCAACTTATCTGATTTACATAGCACGTATGTTGTCAAACCTGCAGTAAGTCCTTCTGTCTTTATCATATGAGTTACTCTCATTTCTGTTCATGTAAATGATTGAAACATCATTTAAATTTATTACCTTTGAACTCCATTTGATTTCCAAGGCAAGGAAGGCTAGAAAATTAATTATCTCTTTCAAATTAATTTTTTTTTTCCTTTACTGATTTCTGAGGCATCAGAATGAAACAATCGGTCTATTGAAAATCTGTAATACTGGAAAGTGAATTTTTCAACCAGTCATTGAGCTCCAAAGTCTAGATTTAGTCAAATAATTGTCTTGTTTCAGAGGGAAAATATGTCTGAGGAAAGGGCTAAGGACTGTCTCATCTGTCTTCTCAAAAAGTATATCTAAGATAAGAACTGTGTTACCTTGGACACAAATGGACACAATGGACACAAATGTCAGTGTGATCATTTGCACCATGATATCAAAAATAAATGGGGAACAGCTTTTAGATGGAAGTAGTTGAACCTTCTCAGCTCTTGCATGCTGCAGTGCAGTGATCTTGTGGGGTTTAATGAAAAATCAGTGCAAGTGAAACCAAGTATCATTTTCCCAACATTTAGTCAGCTCACAACCCATGTCATTGCCCAACTTTGAGTTAAGAGTGTCATAAAAGAGGTGTTTATCTGTGGTCATGACTTAATACTGTGCACAGTACATATTGGGACTATCCGCTAACATCTCTGCTGTTAAAAATAATCACCAAAGTTTCAGAGACATGGAGACGTAGTGAAAGAAAATGATCCTGACCATTGGAACAGCCAGTTACATGAATTGAGCATATGCAGTACAAATCACACAATCACAGAACCACAGAAGATGCTGAGTTGGAAGGGACCCACAAGGATCACTGAGTCCAGCTCCTGGCCCACAGGACCATCCCCAAGAGTCACACCATGGGCCTGAGACCCATCAAATGCCAGCAGCTAGCAGAACAAACAGGGAATCTAAAGGTCTCAGGTTTTTGTGTTTTATATATATGTGTACATATCAAAACACAGAGAATGATAAAAAGGCAAAAGAATTAGTAGTTATCAAATGAAATTACTTTTGCATTTGTTAGATAAAAAGTGACCAGAGGTAAGCTAAAAAGTCTCCATTATTGTAAAAACCAAGATCAGAATTATTTTCTTTGTGTAGCATAGTTTAACATATACATTTTTCTATAACAGATATGTAACAATTTTAAGAAAGATCAAAAAATATATGAATTAGGTTAAGTACAATATAAGCATAAATTTTGAGCTGCAACCAGTGCATAAGGAATAAAAAGACTGAAATAGTTGTTTAATAATGAACTGGCTCATGAAATGTAATGGATAACTAATAAACAGTACAAAAGGTAGAATTATCCATATGAAATTCTGTAAGCCTATTTTCACATCATAGCCATAGTAAGAAAAACAGAAATTTTTAAGTAATATTTATAAGCAGAATGTTACGGATTAAAAAGGAATATCAATTCATCAACAAAATGATGCAGAATATAATATTTTATCCATATTCTTTCTTCAAATATTAGAGATTTCAGATAATATTCCATTATGGGTAAAGAGGAATATAAAATTCTACATTTATAGTTCAATCTAAACACCAAAATTAAGTACTGAAACTGACCCTCTCTATCAAACTTAATGTTCCTGATAACATCTTAATTTGGACACTGAACTCTCCAAACTCAGTCTTTTAATCAGGATTCTAGCAAGATATCTCAATAAAGATATCATCAAATTCCCACAATTCTTAACTACTTGGACAAGAATCAGAGGCAAAAGCTTTTTTTGAAGAGTTATGCATTGAAACTGTTATATTCTTCATTTCCAGGAAAGCCTGACTATAAACTTATTTAGGTTCACTACATTAGCTAGAAGTGCCATATCTTACTATCTGCATTGTCTTTCATCTTTAACGCATAATTAATTGTATGTATTGAGGATGCCTCCTCTAGCAAAAATTTTCTTTGTATGATTCTTGCCCTCATTAGAAATAACTTTCTCTATATTTATATTTTTTATTATTTTTACTTCCAACTGTTTTTACAGTTGCATCAATGGTCTTCGAAGTTTGTGGTGGGTTAGTTTTTTTGATGATTTGTTTTATTAGTAGTGTTTTGGGGGAAGAGAGTAGTGGGTTTTGTTGGGGTTTTGATTTTCTTTATTTTAATAAGTAGTTGAATAAATTAGTTGGCTTATGCATTCAGCAGTTAACTATCAAGATGTTTATCTATCTAAAATGATGTCAGCAATTCAATGTGTAAGACAAAGATCTGACCTATAATATCTGCTCACTTGTGCAATCATATATATGCACATATACAAACACGCCCCCCCCATATATAAATTCACGTATATGCTCAGCTGTGGGAACTAAGATTTTGTCTGATTAGGGAGTGAAGACACAAGGAATAGTAAAAAGACAAAAGAGCAAACAAAAGGAAGTCACTACATTTCGACAAATGCATGCAAGTTTGTAATGAGAAAGAAGGTTATCCAATTAATTGAGAAGTGACAATTTCCAGCCAGGTTACTAGGGTTTGAGGCATCTGGAATATACAAAGCAGTCAAATTTGATTCTCCAGGTAAGGATGGGTTACTTATCAGATGCTGCCAAAAGAAGGTGGAAGTCTCCTGGGGACTGGGAGACCCTTATTCCAGATAGGGTTGCCAGATCTCAGCATAGGGCTGGAACTCAGGCTGTCAGTGCTGTTGCTTGTGTCAAGGTTTCTAAGGAAATCCTAGCAAAAAGACAAAAGTCCTTAGCAGGTATCTGGTAGCTATGGCAACCAGTTGCAGTGAGATCTAATTGCTAGATAGTAGGAATGAGTGACTTTTGGTTTTTTTGTTCAGAGATGAAAACTAGAATCTAAAGATATTGTAGTCATTTACATCTGGCAAGGGGAGCATAGAAAGCTGCTAACTCAACATGGCAATACTTGATGCCCATTTCATACAGGTGTTAGCAAATGACAGGACTTGGGGAAATGTCATGAAGCTGAGTCAGGGGAGGTTTAGGTTGGATATCAGGAAAAAGTTTTTCACCCAGAAGGTGGTTGAGCATTGGAACAGGTTCCCCAGCGATGTGGTCACAGCTCCAAGCCTGACAGAGCTCAAGAAGCATTTGGACAATGCTCTCAGGCACAGGGTGTGACTCTGGGGGTATCCTGTGCAGGGCCAGTTGGCCTCAATATTCGTTGTGGGTCCCTTCCAATTCAGCATATTCTATGACTCCATGATTTTGTGATAACCTGCAACACAAGAAAATGGAAGAATCAACCCCCAGACTGTTAGAATAACATTTTCTCTGCCTTACTTAAGGAGTAATCTTTTCTTCAATATAATCAGGCTGCTACCTAGTATTGAGAGCAATGTCATTTCTTACAGAGAATGTTGCCATGGAAAAGTTTGTCACATTCAAAAAGGTACATGCACACACTGAGCATTGTGTCCAGGTGGTACACGCTGAAAGAAAACATTGGATTAATCTACTCATGCAGGATAGAAATCATAAAATACCAGCTGAGACTGTATACAAGAATTCATTTTCCAAATGTCCACAATCTAAAATATGCTAATATGCCTTTTGAATTGCCTGGAGCTGTGAACATCCTTCAGTTTTGATCTGGAGGTAGGTCTTTTCATTACTTAGATAGGTTTGATGCCACAATACTACTGACGACTGTGTCTGCAATATTTGAGGTAAATTTTTTTTAATGGTTTTTGATTTGGTTTTCTTGTTATGTTTATTTCTCATATTTCTGCTTCTACTGGTAATAATTTTCAGATTGCAGTATGATGTCAAATACTTTGTTTTGTAAGCAGTGGTGCCAAAAGTGAGCAGAATGATTTCTGTAGCTACTGAAGTTCAGCAAACATACTGTTAAAAATTACTTTTGTTTACTTAAAAAAAAAAAAAAAGATATATTGGGAGTCCGCACAGGAATAATAAAATACTCTGAAAGTTATTGGTATATTTTCTGTAGTATACTTATCCCTGGAGTTGTTGAAAAGGCAACAAATCTGAATCAGTTTTCTTTTCCAAGAAGTAGAAAATTATTTATACCTCAGAGGCAACAGATGCATCAGGTAGTAGAGTTAAAATTAACACTTTGAATATTAAAAACAAATTAAAAATCTCAAGCAATTCAGTAGGGAAATCTGACCATATGGAATGATTTTTTTTCATTTCATGAAAACTGCAAAATTAAGAAATGGGCTTGAGTGAGAGAGAGCATTCAGGTGGCTTATAGCTGGCTCCAGTATGTACCCAGTGTGAAAACATATTTAAGAAAGGGCAAAAAGTACTGGATGGACAGAAGGGAAGAGAACAAAGAGAGTGAGAAGCAGCAAGGGCAACAAACACCAAGATCATAATACGAGGATGAAGTGGTCCATGATGCTGGAGCAGATATCCACTGCAGCTTGTGATCAAAGGAACTGTCATCTTGAAAAGTGTAAGAGGAAATTAGCAACTGAGAGAAACTACTATGTACTGACCATAACACTCCACAACCCACTGCATTGGTAGGAGAGACTGAAATAAAGGACTGAATTTGAACCTGGGAAGGGTGAAGGAAAGATATTGTATGTCTGTGTTTTTGTTTCCCACTAAAAGCTTTCTGCTTATCTCTGTATCTTCATCTAGAAAAGAACCTAAATGGAAGGTCTCTTGTATTTTACTTACATTCTTTTAGCTTTGGCCAAAAGCTTTGGGATCCTAAGTTCTTAAATAGAAGTAACTTGGCAAAAACTTGTGTGCCTTTGATTTTTTTTTCTTCCTGAATTACCAAGATAAAAGCTGCTGAAATCAGCATATCTTCAATTCTCCCCCAGCTGTCTTATGGGAGTCTTCCAGAGTTCTGTGGGAAGACAGGCT
The DNA here is from genome assembly GCF_000691975.1 of Corvus brachyrhynchos. NCBI lineage: Eukaryota > Metazoa > Chordata > Aves > Passeriformes > Corvidae > Corvus > Corvus brachyrhynchos. The sequence continues at coordinate 17,819,998 of NW_008239553.1, forward strand.
CTGGAAATATGACCTACCCACATCTGAATTTTCCACGATCAACAAGACTTAATACATTGAAGAATAGAGCAGCATAAAGAGAGTGCTGTAAGAGAAAAGTTTGGAGAGCTATTCATAGTACCAAACTATGTCCCCTATGTTAGGGACAGAAGTCAGTTGGCCAGTCTCCCCACATCCCTTTTATGTGTACAGTTGCTACCTTCTCTCCAGATCAGAGACCTAACATACGTGAATTGAATTGTTTTCTTAAAGTTTGTCTTTCTCCACCAACTGCAGAAGCCCATGGAATCTATTTTATAACATAGGTAACTAAAATTTAAAGTTTTTCAGTATGAATACCTTTCATTTTTCATTCAATTTTAACCATGTGGGGGGAAAACATGCCCTATGATGTATGATATTTAAACACCATTGAATTGTGAGTGTCTTGCTTCTTTGCATTACACTGAAATTTATTGCAAGAGGACTACCTGCTTATTCAACATGATGAATCCCAATGAGTGGATCAGAATTATTAAAAACTAATATCTTCCTCAGGTTTTGTACCCTAGATATCATAAGAAATAATATGTAACCCTTTTTTCTGGATGCCAAGGTGATTAATGATTTTATTTCTGGGGTGAATATTATAGATGAACAACACTGCAATCTTTAGATAAAATGGGAAAATATAGAAGATGATTAAGGAGTTTAATTTACTAGGTATGTTATAATTGTGTTATGTTAAAATACAGAGAATTACAAGAAAATTTTCATTTTCATCATTAATAATAGTTTTGCTCCAGCACATTTACATTAGAAAAACTATCTTTGAAAACAGACACAAGAAAGGCTTATTTAATATTTTCCCTTTCTATATCTGCCTGTCTTTATATCTGAAATCAAGATCTCTCTCCATTTTTTTTCTTTTCCAATGAATTATAATTTCAGTTTCATATTGGAAAGCTGCCAGTGAGCATTAACTTCTACGTGCATGTTTCATCCTGCTATTTTATACAGTTTGTTGTTTTAGTTAAAATCAACGGTGGCCAAGAAGAAGGTTTATTCAGTATTAGACAAGAAAAGAGATCTAACAAGGTCACACAGGTTCTAATGCAGCAGTCACTGAACACAAAACCCAAACTATTTGTAGCTTACGTGGGAGCAGAAACTGCTTCTGATTTTTCATAAAACATGGCCCATGCATATAGATGATCCCCACTTTTTACTTTTTTTATGTGTATTTTAATAAGTATTCAAAAACTCTCACCCTTCCCAAATAATGTGTTTTTCAAAATATAAATATATAAATGAACTAGACACATACTTCCTTATGATATATCAGGAGCTTACTATTTTATTGTCTTCACACCATGACTATAAGAGAGCACTGTTGCTATAGGCCATAGAATTCCCTTTTTTTAATGCATACTATGCTGTCAGGTTTTAAGTACAGTATGAGTCTTGGCTTCAAAGCATGAAAGATGATAGAAAGGTGGTGACAACAGAGAAATTAAAGTCTGGGGTGTTTGATAATACATGTTTGATAAAATTGCATTATATAGAAGTGATTTTTTATTATCTTTATTCAAACTGGCTGATCTCTACAAAAATAACCTTATTTCAAAAATATCATGGCAAGCAGTCAGAAGGTGTTTGATGTTTTCTGGTACTAGGATTAGCCCAAATAAAATGGGGGTTTTGAATAATTGCCATAAACGCAGCGTTGTTTCTTTTCCACTTTGCAAATTTTCATGAAGGTTGACACTGTTTAATTTGCACCTTCACTGCTAAAGAGTAACATTTCATTACACACATAAAAGCCTTGTTTTTATGGAAAGAGTACCATGCTACTTATAGTGAGACTCTACTTGTTTGCCATCTGGCCCTCTATTCACTGGACGCAATTATAGATACCTTGGCTGAACATTGTCACATGTATTTGCAAAGGTAAAAAGAGGAAAGCTAAGGTATTTCTTATCTGATTTGATCCATGCACCCACAGAATATGTCAGAAATTTAACAAAATAATAGTGCATGCTATTATTATGGGAACACAGTAAAATAGGTTAATTTCAATGGGGGATTTTTTCTGCATGATCACAATTTAGGATTTGACATTGCTGTTTTGAACGTGATGTTAAGTGAAAGTTTTTTTCAACTTTATCTGTTGCTGCTACACAAGTATAACCTGGAATTTTTTTCTGTCACGCTCACACTGAGTCCAAAATCATTCTAAGTGTGGTCTAAATGGTTAGTCTCTTACTAAAGAAAACTTGCAGAGATAGGTCCAGATAGCCATCTCAAAGCACAGGAAGTAAAAAATCCAACACAGTATTTGTGCCTCACCTTAATGACACAAAACCCCCTGAGGTTTCTTCTATTTGTAAGCAGTATATTCTGCAAGATCTAGTCCTCTTGATCTTGATTTACCTTGATCAAGATCCTAAATTAATAGCAGCAGATGAAGCAGGAGCATGTCACAGAAACATGTCCTACAGTAAGGAGTGCTAATAAAGCATACCAGTCTTTAATTGTAATAATAAATAAATCTGTTTCAGTGTAAAAAGAAGAATGGGAACAATACAGACCGTTTTGGATGCAGAAAAACTCCTTATTCTTGTACCAGTTTTGGAAGTAAATAGAGAATATTACAGTTTATACCTAGCATATGATAAGAAGGACAGATTTTTAAGTGTCCCTCTTGAACAATAAAAAATAAATTAAAATAAACCCATAAAACTTTCCAAAGTCATGAAAAAGTTTGAAAACAGCTTCTTTATTCAGCAGCCAGAGCAGGAATTTTTTTAGAGATGACAGAACTTTCTCGCCAGAAACTACATATTAGTGGGTGTAATAATGGCATTCTAGATTAAAAATTAAATAATTAATAGCATATTGAAATTATATTAAAAATTTTATGGATATAACCGAAAAATTGTCTTATTTATCAGGTCATTGATGGTTGTATACACTGATGAACTGCATCATTATTATGATGAGGGTTATAGAATTTTCTAAATAGGTAATTAAAAGAAAATCTCATTACGCTGGAAGTTCCTCTGTCTTTTTATAACAGGAAGTTCTACTTTTGTCATTATTTTGCTTCATTAATTCCACATACTGCTGACATCTAGTGACCAAATAATCCCATCTGCTTTGATATTTCTCTGTTATCAACAAACACGTATTTGAAAATTACACAAAGCTGTTTAGCTGTTTCAAGATATTTCTATCCATACAAATATCAGTTCTTTATATTTTGTTAACTTAATGAAAAAAACCTGTGTTGTATAGATAGAAGACTTGAACTGAAAACAAACCTTCTTTTCCACTCTACAGAGTAAATAGAAACAAAAACAAAAACTAGCTTTGAAAGGCTTAATTTATGTGTATCGTAATTTCACCTCTGCTGTGTAGGCTTTTATGTTGACTGTTTGGAATTTAAGTTTTATTTTTGGATATAACATTAATGTTGAGCTGTTGGAAAGGAGGGATAGATTATGAAGGATGAAGCCTAAACAAAGTTTTCCTAAGCTTTGATGTAAAAGAATCAATTCGTGTTCTGCTGAGCACAAATTAAAGACAGTACTCTAAAGGCTAAAATGTTTATGAAGGGTCAAAATTCTGCATTCTTTTGCATATGGAATCAGGCTCCCCCTGGTAAAATTACTTCTGAAGTCACTTTTCTGAGTAGAAGAGCCAAATTTGTGACACAGTTCAACTGATGGAGCTAACCTAACTCTCAGTTCCAAGTGGTGTAGACTTCAATGTATTGTGTCAGGCAGGTAGAAAACGCCAAAAAGTTCTCTGAAGTTTTTTGAAAATCTAGTAAGATTCATTGCTGAAATGGCTGGTGGATCAGCCCATTGTAGCAAAAAAGAGTTCAGAAACAGATCTGATAAAACAGGTATGTTAGTCATACTAGTCATTCTTATTTCAGGCTTTAGATAATCCAAGGATTAAATAGTTAATAACTTTTAGTTGTGGTATTGTCATGATTTGTTTCAATAAAAACTACTATGAGTTTCTTATTTTGAAATGCTTGACAACTTGGGAGCCAGCAGCTGTCTTCTGAGCATTGATAGCAACGTAACTTTTACAATGCTGTTGAAGGAGTGTCGTAAATGCCCACATTTTCATAGAGCAGCAAAAGAGCAACTGTTTTCTTAACTTCACCTCTGGAAGTCTTTTTTGGAAAGACTTCAAGACTGATGGAGCTAATAAAGAAAGATATATCACCAGTTATGTGACTGTAGATTACTCTTAGGCCATTTAATATCTTAAAACACTGATTTAGGAGATGTATGCTAAAATCTGCTACCTCATTGCTTTCTATGCATTCTACACTGTATCTGTCTACATTGGATGAAAATTACAAAAAATTATGTTGGATGTAGAAATGGGATCTTGAACAATGAGAATTACACTGTCACTAAATACAGAGCTCCAGAGTCACTTTCCTTTGTGCCCCATGAATCTTGCAGCTGGGCAGGTGAATACACTTTACAAGAAAGGCGAGAATACAGAATTCAACTCTGGTTTGTATGGTTTGAGAATAGTATTTGTAACCATTGTGGTTAAGAAGAAAAAAGACTAGAATTTTCCTTTCTCTGGATGAGAGGTTTAGTTTGCAAGTTGGTGTAAAAGGGGAACATAGTTCAGGAGCATTTAGTTTTGTTTAAATATCAAGACTACCTAAGTGGAGCTCAGAATTTTGAAGCTAACTGTTAGTGAAAATCCTGGTTCTGCTTCCTCTGTTAACAGAGGTATCATCTCAAAGGCATTATTCTCAGATTTGTTTATCAGATACTGTTTTCTACTTATCATTTATTGCTGGGAAGCTTACAGTTCTCTCTTCAGCCTATAAATCTTTTTATTCCATCTGTGAAATGCATAATTCTTATGCTCACAGTTTAGGCCCAAATGCATTAAAGTTAAGCACTGCAGTGTCTCTGTCCCTTCCACATCTACTTAATTAATCCCATGTATCCATGTCTTAATTTGAAACTGTCATTATGTTCCTAACACCTGTGAGTCAGTGAAGTGAGGAATTGATAAAAAGCAATGTTTATTGCAAAATGATTGTTTATATCAAAATAAACCCTATTTTTATGTCACTAAGTGATAACAGTGATATTCTATAAAGTCCAGTAATCATAAAGCCAAGGAAGGAAACTCTTGCCATGAAAAGAACAGGGATGAATCTCTGTTGCACCATGTGGTTTTACATATATTTGTATAGAGAACCAGACCTAAGCATGTTTTCTTTTAAACATTCTGAGTATCAGTACAGGAAACGGGTGATGAGGGGAGAAGGTACCATGGAAGTGGGGCAGCACTGTTCTGAGCCAACTTCCTGCTCCACTTGGGATTCGTGCTCAGTTCCATCCCCCCCAACTCACTTCCTGAAGAAGGACTGGCTGTGCACATGTAAACAAAACAGAGCAAAAAATCTAGTTTTCATAGGAGGCATGCACCAGGCGAACTATGAAAGGTTAAAGATCAAGCTCTCTCTCTTTTTTTCTTCTCTTTCTCTTTTGTTCTCTTTGTTTGTCCCAGCTCCAGACCAGGACCAGAGTGGGATCGAAGGACTAGTGATATTTCTTGTCCTCTCTCTTTTCTGTCTTGTTTTCTTCCCTTGCTGTGTCTGGGCAAAGTGTGTCTATCTTGCTCTACCCCATATTGAACTTTGCTGTGGGAGGGGGAGATTGTGGAGGGGTATTGGGGCTTGTTAGCCAGCACCTTTGAATAGTGGTGTTGTGGCTTGTGAGCCACCACTTTGGTGGAAGTGTTTTGGAAGAATATTTTCCTATATTTTTTTTATACCAAAATATTATCTTGCTATATACTTTAATGGTGTAGATCACTAAGGGCTTGACTCTGCGAAGTACTACAAAAATGGTTTAACAATAAATCTAATAATACCCCTACCTCATTATAGCTGTGATGCTTGTTAAACTTCAGTGTAACTGAAGTTAGTATTGAATTAGTACCTACCAACCCTGCTGGTAGTAATGCTCACAACATTCCTGTCACAGGGCTATATTAAAAAACAAATTTTAGAGCCATTGCCTGCAAATTTTAGGGGTTTTTGTTTAATAAAATGGGAAAAGTCTCAGCCTGTACCCTCCCCCACGCCACTGGCACAGCAGGACGTGCAGAGCTAACTCCAGCAAAAAGTAAAATAAAGGAAAAATGAAATAGAATTGTAGCAATGATAATATGATTTATTTGTGATGATTCTTCTTGTATTTGATAATTATATTAGCATTGCAAGAAGTTTTGTCAGCTCTATAAATGGACTTTCATTCTTAATTACTATTTTCGGTGATTTTTGGGGGGGGGTGATGGTAATTTTAAGCCACAGCTGCTGTTTTCATTTTGATTTGTTTACTTTCCATAAAGCAATTTGTATCACAGAAATGAATGTCATTGAAGTGAGCCTCTTTTGTGTAATATGTGAATATAACTCTTGTCTTAGGGTTTTCATTTTGATTAACACTTTTTTTTAATAATTCCTTGTTTGCAGAATATTAGTCTTTAAGTTTTAGTTTATGCATGTTTATTTTCTTAAGAAATAATGCAAATAGTTTGTGCTGTTTTTAAAATATGCCAATACATTTTTAAAAGGATGAATCAAAGGTCCTGCAACTGGAGAGGAAGATCCCTTTGCAACCGTGGAAGATGGGGATTCACTAAGCATCTTGTCAGGCAGTGAGATGAACCCAGTGTGCTCAGGCATAGCAGAAGCCAAGCCAGTAGCTCAACAGAACTGATTGTTAAGGAGTTGCAGTGATGGACTGCTCCATGAAGGAAGGGCAAGCTGGGAACTGAGGGTTGCAGAGGAGTGGGAAAGGGCACTGACCTCACTGACAATGAGTCAGGAAGTTGAGTCAGTAAGTCAGGATCAGGATAGCTGGGAAGACAATGTTTGGATGGTCAACCAATAAATTCTGTGATCACATAGCAAATGCATGGTAGTGGGGCAGGTCCAAAGTCAATCCAGGAAGCAAGTCTGTGGCTGAGGTGGGATCAAGGCAGCATGACAGGAACAGATCTGGCTGCTACACAATTGCAATGTTGCATACTCGTGAGACCTCTAGTGAGAAGGAACTTCTTGGGAGGGAGGGACAGATCCTCATGTCTTCCTTTCTTCACAGCAGCTGTTAACAGTGGGACTCAGACAACCAATCTCCTAGAAGAGTGAATGTGCGTCCAGTCATGGCAATCATTGTTCTCCTTTGCTCTGTATTTTTTTTAGACTAATCTAAAATACCATATCCAGATTTAGGGCTCCTCCAATATAAGAAAGACATTAATAAACTGGTATTTGATCAGTGGAGGACTACCAGGATGGTCAGGGAGATGGAGTTCTCGCTCTGTTAGAAGAGTCAGAGGGAGTTTGCTTGTTCAGCTTGGACAAGAGACAGTTTTGTCGAGCAGCTAATAGCAGCCTCCCAATGCCTACAAGGGGGTCATCAATACAGAGCCAGTTGAGCAAGAGAGGTCCAAAGTGAGCCTAACAGAAGGTTTTTTCTTCCACCATGAAGGCATTGAGCAGTGAAACAGGTTGCTAAGTGAGACTGTGACATCTTTATTCCCAGAGGTTTTCAAGACCATATTGGCTAAAGCCCTGAGCAGCCTAGCAGTACCTTGCATCTGACCCAGCTGTGACAGACCTTCTGAAGTCCTTTCCAGCCTGAGCTGTCTTATAGTGCTAGAGTTCTACAATGTGTCATTACTTCATTAATGCTTTCTTATTTATTTCTGTTTATAGATTTTAATTTTTCTTAGTATTACATTTATATTTGAGAAGGGAAAATGGGAAAGGCCAATGAAAAAAATTATTTCAAGATCAAAAAAGAGGCAATGAAGTCTAATAAAGATCTAAGGAACATCTTCAGAAATTAATTAAAATTTACTTATTCTTGCTACTGGTAAGTAAAAGCAGGAGTGTGTTATTAAAAAATACTTTCTTCAAAGGACAATTTAAACCAAATGCAATTCTAACTGGCAGTAAAACTGCCAAAGCGTTTGGTATTTTTTCTCTGTTACTCAAATGAATAGGTTAAATAGATACATAAACCAGGAATAAATTGTTCAGATTAAAAAATTCTACAATAATTCAGTGAAGAAAAGGAACTATAAGGTCATCAGAAAGTCTTCAAATTGAACTATAAGTGTAGAACTACAAAGTAAGGGGAGGGAGGGGAAGTGAGGTTCATTTTACCATCCCAGCACCTGTGAAAAGGGAAATGTGTGAACCAGCATGAGCTAATAGCATCTAATTTTTCAAGAACTAGTCATACTGAATTCCTTTTTCTATCAGTTTTTTTGTTTGGGTAGTTGTCTGAGGACCGTCGCCTGATCATTCCCTGTCGCAACATTTAGTTACACATTGCAGACTGTTTTTCAAATTTACCAATTCTATTTCTTTTGGACAAAACTAGATCAAAATCCTGCATTTAATTCCTAATGGGCACTCAATCCCCTGGATTACAACCAGTCCAAAGTCAACCCTTATGAAATGCATACAGCAGAAAAATAGATCTCAGTACCAACTTTCACCTGTCAGTATCTTCTTATTGGTCTGCACTATTTACTGACTTGAAAATAGCAGTTACTTCCAGAAATTAAAACACCTCTAATAAAAGAAAAATAAAAATTGAAGATTGAAAACCAGATAATAGCTCATCAGTGTGAAATCTTACACCTACATTTTGTGTCACCGATATTTTAAAAGGCTGGGTAAAACAAACCATCTGTAGTTTGGTTTATTTGGGGTTGCAGCGTTTTGTTTGGTTAGTTGGGTTTTTTTCCCCACAACTTGGGGTTTTAGTCCTTTAATTGAAGTCAAATCTAAATGAAACCTGGCTCCATATCTTTTTTATAGTGTCAGGACAGTAAAGGTATAGCTTTATCCTTTAAAAGGAGGAGCTTAACTCATCTCTCCATGGTTCCATCAATTCAGAAAAAGAAAAACTTGGCAATAAGTTAGGTCTCAGCTTTTAAGGATTCACAGATAGAATATTTCTGAAGTAGCAACAAATGAATAGTTGTCTTTGATAGCTCTTTTATGCTAGGTACAGATAAATTAAACAACTGCAAAGGCAACTCAATTTTCTTTATCATCAATTTGGCATTGTTTAGCAGATGTTTTCTGGAAATTTTAGTAATCTTTTTAGTTTGTCTCTGTGTAATGTGCAGCAAATATCCTTGGTTAATAGTCTGATTATTAAATTTAATTCCTTTTCAATAGCAGTTTTCATTGTTGCTTTGAAACCTAATAACAAGGCTATAAAGAATCCTGCTTTCACTCTGGTTTTAAAGCCACAATTATTTTACAACAGACATATGCTAAACCAGCCCTTTATATGAAACAGTCTGTGACAGCCTGATGCCAATAGATAGAATAATAGATGAGGGAATCTTTAGTGATGAGTATTTATCCAAAGAATCAGACATATATTTTGACTTGATGTTTTTCAGTCTTACACCATCTACCTTCTCTGCCATTTACATTAATCTCCTTTCACCCTCTACATTTCCAAACATGTTTTTCAGACTTATTTCTCTTCCATTCCCAATGTAAGTGTATCTAATTTTAAATTAAGTCTGTGGCTAAAATATGAATGTCCTCTCTGCACGTTCATTTTCTGTTTCTCCTATTTCAATGTAAGGTCAGTATATATGATATATATTTGCTTATAATTTATTATTTGTTTTAAACCATACCTACAAAAGACTAGACACTGCAAGAATTATATAATTATTCTTGTAAGGAAGACCTCTTAAAGCTGAAGAAGTTTACAGTCCAGACTCTGTAAATTATAATACACAGGTTCAGTCTTTGCCTGCTTGACATACTATTCTTCTCTACATTTGGAATATGTATAAATTTTTTCCACTGCATAGCTCTTACTACCGCTGAGATTTTTTGTAAACATGCCAAGACCACCTGCAAGACTTCAATAAGAATATGACACATAGGAAAGATGAGATAAGAAGACATTTAACACTAACTGGAAGCCTGGATGGATACTACATCAGAGTTGAATTAATGAACAAAGAGGTCCAACTTCAAGAATTAAATTAATTAGAGGTTGAAAAAATGCAGTGGATTTGGTAAGTCGGAAATGTAATGCCAGCCTTGCTAAAACATAGATGAAGAAAAAGTCATAAATTCTTTGGAAAGTGTGCCAGAAACAGAACTATATCCTAAAGAAAAAAAAAAAAAATCAGCACATGCTTACATGTTTTGCTGGAGTGAAACCTCTATCTCTAGTACTTGAACTTATCAGAAGCATAGACATTATTATTGATTTCTATTATTTTTAATCTAGTGTCTAAATCTATTTATAGAACTTGTACAATGGAAGGGAATATTAACAGAGGTAAATTACTCAGGAAGATCTGTCTGAACGCAAGCAAATTAACAGAAAAATAATGGAGTTTCAGTATGAGCAGGGGCTATTACACATGGACGGGAGACTTAAAAGACTTAAAGCAGAGACACATTCAATATGTACATGGAAGCACAGTAAATGTGTAATGTCAAATAAAGCAATAATTAATACTTTATATTGTTATCTATTATGAAATAAGTCAACATATATTTCAATTATAAAATAGCTCAGAGTTCATTAGTATATATAAAACAATAGTAATATATGTATTTCAAATTATATTGCAAAATACTGCTTTCCTATTATTGTGATTTTCTCCCATCATGTGGCTTCATTAGGCGTTTGGAGTCAGAGTCTTCGCCATCCAATATCTGTGCTGGGCGGGGTCTGAATTTTTTCAGTCTGCATATAGGCTTTTCAGAACAAAAGTCTCAATTCCCATGGAAAGGCAAAAGCTCTTACTTCACCCTTTACTGCAAGCACATTACTTTTACATTTCCAAGTGTTCCTGTATTGCTGGAGGAGAATGAGATGGGATCCTACAGTCAGGTGTAATAAGGGAGTGTTAAACCACATAGCATAGAAGACAATCACCTCCTTCGGGAAGATAGTCAGAGGGGAGGGATGGTGCTGTGAAAGAACACAAGCAAGTTTTATCCCTGTGTAGGACAATTGTCTTTAAAGATTTCATATTGACTTTGTTCCATTTCATAGTAAGATGTCCAAGTATGCTTTGAAGTTTTATATTCCTTGTGTGAAGGCATACTCCAAACCATATTATAAAGCTATTTTCTAAATAAATATTTGAAGCTTCTATACAAAATGCAGTAACATCAGGACGGGTGAATGAGAATCTTCTGAATTGTGCATTTACAGTTTCTTAGAAAATATCATCCCTGCTGGTAAAGTTAATGTAAGATGCTCATACTCACCTGACTAGAGAAGTCAAGAAAAATTCAGGACTTGATTCCATAACCTAAAGATTAATCCTGAACAGCAGCAATATGGAAAAGTTATTCTCCATTTCTTACAATTTACATTTAGTATAAAGCAAACCCTCTATTTTAGTTATGTAAAAGTATTTTATTATACAATAATTTATAGAATACTGTATTTATTTAACTACCTACATTTTAGTATAACTTCCCAACCATTAGTCTTTAGCAGAAAAGTGTAATTGTCCCAGGAGACAAATATCTTGGAATATCCTTGATGCAGAAGGCTGCATGCAGACTGCTTACAGAAATTGTCTCACAAGCAGTCACCTTTCCAAACCAAGGAGGTTTGTAGCTGGCATATTCTGAAAGTGTGCAAGGACTGTATGAACAACCCAGGTAGTTCATACAGCAGCCCTCCCTGCACTTACAGTCTTGAAACAAAGGACCTGTGCTGCTGCATGGAGGTGGCTCTTTCTTCCCCCTCTAAGTATAACCTTCCAATAAAGAACAATTTGAATCCACTTCTTTGACAAAAACTTTCAGCATTTCTTTTCTGTTTTCCAACACCTCAGAGGAATTCAGTAGAATAATAATAATAATAATAATAATAATTTAAAAAAATAATACTTTAGTGTGAAATTCCGTTTTCTTAATCCTGAGGCAAGTAATATATTTTTTTGCAACACAGTTAATTTATTGTACTTTATCAAATGCTGCCCCAAAGGAGGCAAATTTCTCTCATTGAATATTGTCAAGTTGCCGTGTGGGCTGCAGCTCCATGTGGGCCCAGGGCCAGGAGTGGCAGGGACACCCCAGGCTGGCAGCAGGACAAGGTATGGCATCCAAGAGCAGGGCAACCAGGGGTGCCAGGGCAGCCCCTTCCCTGGGCATTGGGCACTTCCATTGGATGGGGATTGGTCAAGGCCAGGTTGGGGTGTGGACTTGGATGTGGGCCCATCTTGGCAGGCCCTGCTGCAGTTCCACTGGGAAGGGGCTGACCCCAGGGGCTGGCATGGGGCAAGGCTATGCTCAGGGCAAGGCTATGCTCAGGGCCCTGATAAATGTATTTAATTTGTCTTCAGAAGAGTGGTGTGTGGGGAGAATCCAATCACATAACCTCACAACTGTAATTCAGGTACACAGGGGAGCAGAGAAAAGATAACAGGCAAGTATAATCTTACCATATTCTAACTTTAAAGTGCATTGACTGTTTGATGTTCTTTTAATATATTTTCTGTGCATAATTTGTATCAATTGAAAATAGGTCAAATGAATTACTCAAATATCAATAAAACTATATCAGAAATACATAATACTTAGAATGATTATAAAAAATATAAAATTCTGAGAATTAAGCTATTGCATACAAATAATGGCTTCCTGTTTGGGAAACTGAGAGCAATTAGACAGTGGAAAAGTATTTATAATGCATTTTTCCTGAGATTGAAAGTATTAACACAATGACATTGACATTGTAGTTTAGTTACAAACTGCAGATCAGAATGGATGAACTGCTATATTTGCTTTTCAAGCGTTAGAGGTAACATTTAATTCTTCTGGACCTTTTCAAAACCCTGCAATGGGTGTCTCATTGAACAGCCTGGGAGATTTCTTAGAATTTTTTATAGGACTATTCTCACATGTTTAAAGGAATATTTGCATATATGTAACAAAGAGGATATATGCAGCTAATGGTTCACACCAAAACTAGGCTGACATACACAAAGTCTCAGCATGGAACAAATCCTGTGGATACTTCACTACTTCCTGACACCTGTCTCTTGTAGGACCAACAGACAGTCTTGTGCTTGTACCTGCTTCCTGTATCAGGTGCCTGAGTTACAATCATAGTCATAGCAACTGAGGCAGTAGACTCCAGACAGGATCACTTGATTAGATCTCTCTCAAGAGAAACCGAGAGTTTTTAGACAACTGAGCATGATAGCATACTATTATCTCTCTTTTATGAGTGATGGTAAAGGTGTGAAGTATTTGTATCATTGCCTATTTAATCTGTTATTTATAAGTATTTAAATGATGCTCTTACTCAGTGAGTTAGAACAATTGCTTTTGGTTTTTTTTTTTCTCTTGGGATCAATGTCATATCACCATGATGTCTATTGGCAATGTATCTACAACTCCTGAGAATTTTCTAGGCATGCTGGTGAAAACAGTGGAGATGCTCTTATCTGAAGCACCTACAATTTCTCAGAACTTTTACTGCTATTATTAATGTTCTTAAACAGAAGTTAAAAGACAATAGAACTAACCTCTGATTAGGATACTCTGACCTCTTCCCTTCTTAGTGTTCTGTCCTCTTAAGATTAAAAAATGGTTCTGTAATCAGCCATATTGACATTACTGTACCTATGCATGGATTTATACTGGGAAATTTCCAGTTTTCTTTGTACCACAACTGGAGTTGAGATATGTCTCCTAGTTCTCTTAAGCCTTAAGCATCTGATTATTTTACAGTTAAGTCTTGCACAACTTCTTGACAATGCCATGATTTTTAACTGTACTTAGCTGTGATTCAGGAGTTGCAACTATTCTTATGTTTTCTTAATATGTAGTCTTTTAGAAGTTAAAGAGACAAGCATAAAATTCAAATAACATCTTAAACTTCAACAAGAGTAAACAGACTACCAATAAGTGTTGAAAAAACAGTTGGCTCCAAGAAAATATATCAAGCACAAACAGTGAAAAGGAAAAATAATTGCAACAGGAATGTATCCATCACAATCAGTGAAAAAGAAAATAATCACAGACTTCTATATAACACACTAACTTGTTAGGCTAACTAATGTGAAATGCAATTTATATTCTACAGTTTCAGAAATTGCTCACAAAAGAATCTGACATATTATTTTTTTGTTTTACAGCTAATACTACAAAAAACTCAAAACATCAAAACCAATCAACTAAACCAACCAAAAAAATATAAATAAAACAACAACAAAAAACCAAAAACAAACAAACAAAACCCGAAAACAAACAACAAAAAAAACACCTAAAACTGGTGCAACTTCTATTGCTGTTCATTATAGCATGAATATATATGGCAGAAAATTGAGTGCGTGGGCAGGTATGCACACAAATGCATTCAGGAATTTAAGGCTTTCTCAGCATTATTTTGTACTTGAAGTAGTACCCCTTAAAAATTTATTTTCTTTCACTTATTTTTCGTTTCTCAAGTTCATATAAACAAATATGCTCAAGTATGTTTTTTTTTAATATTATTTTACTGCTTTGACTGTCCTTGTAGTTTAGGAATCTTTTTCTCCTATTATAGATTTCTTGAATGTCCTTTGGGCAGTAAGGTATTTTGACATGGTATGTAATTTTTTCTTTTTCCCTGCTACTCCTTATCTTCTGCAGAAGAAATTGATTTGGTTTTTCTTTTTATCATTCAATTAAATGATTGTTTTTCTCTGGAGATAGATTATTATGCTTTTGGTGACTTTATTTTTGTGGCTGGAGCATATTATTTGGCTGAGATTTTACTAAGGTGCTTTTTGTGTTGAATCTTAAGCCATCAGCATGAATACGTTAAAGCAGAAGAATAAAATGAAGATAGTATTTTAAAAATAATAAATAACATAAGTAGTCTTCCCAGAAATATTATTATCCTTGCAGGGCATATAATCTAGTGCCATATTTACTTACTGGAATTCTATTTTCCTCTTTCTCTGATAATCATGGTACAGTTGCTTCAGCAGAATTTCTTGGAAGAAAACAGAAAATTTCAGCTGTTTGTGATTGGCTTCAAACTCTCCTGCACTTGCTTCTAAAGCCAAAATTAGTATTTAATTTACTATAGAATATCACAGAAATAATTTACACTTATATCATTACCTAAATTTCAGGTCATAGGTATTACTTAGCATTGGCACAGTACATATTAAAATACTCAGTCTCTTTGGATAATTGTGCAAAATAGTGGTGGAAAAAGGGACATAGCATAATCTTTTTTCTTTTTCATCCCACACGTCTATAATAGTATTTGAATGTACTCCTCTGAAATTTTTCCTGAGGACTGAATTATGCCAAAGAGTTTGCTGGGGGTAAGCATGTAGGTGGCAAAACCATACAATAGGATTCAATGAAACAACT
>NW_008239553.1:17835494-17872217 GCF_000691975.1 Corvus brachyrhynchos
AAGAGTAAGCTGAACCAATGGATGATTCCGGATTTACAGATGAAGTGACAGACTGTGTAAGTAGCTGTGGATGGCTCTCTGCCAGGAACACAGCACCACCACATGAATTAAACAAAACAAAACTACTAATGCTCAAGACCGGGCTGTGGTGATGGAAAGGTTGTGTTAATACTTGAGCCACGAGTGGAGTGGTGATGGCGGAAACATTATATACTGATTACTGTATTGGTGTTATTTTCCTAATCAATGGCCTATTGCCTTTTTCTGAGGTGTTTCTCACCAAGAAACGAAAATACATGGCATGAATGGAAAAGTGATAGTTCTACTGGAAAGCCCATCAGCCTGAGGCCAGGTTTTTCAATCTGTTCAACAGAGAGCATTATATACTGTGCTGACCTCTGCTGCATGTGATGGGGATGGAGGAGAGCAGGAAATTGACAGGCAAAGAAAGCAAAATCTGTAAAGCACAGTGATAATTTTATTCCTAACAGAGGTCAAAACTCAGGCCTCTTGGACTTTTGTCTACACGGCTACCTATGTTCACAAACACTGTTCTCATTTCCCTGTTCAAAATAATATTGTTGGAAAAGTCAGCATAAATGAGAGAAGGAAAAGCCATCCAGAGCATCAAGCTTCTCCGTATTGAGCAGCTATTGAAGTAGTTTCAAGGATGCTCAGGTGGACATTAGAGGCCAAAAAATTACATTGCAGCTGGTCCGTGGGGCCCAAGATTACCCTGGCAAGGATCACGGAACATGTTTCTGGGCACTAGGGACACAGTTTTAGAGATGACTTTCTGAAAAAAAAAAAAAGAAAGAAAAAAAGTGAGACTGGATAAGTGCTGAAGACATTTTTTTTTTCCATTGCAAAGGTCAAATACCTTTTGCTTTGCTGTTAGCATTGTTTCTTAGGACTATGAAAAGATAGGGATAAATTAGAGAGATGATGAAAGACGTGGGCTGGGACAGCTGGGAACTAAATCCCAGGAGAGGTAATGTATCACAGTCCTTTGTGATGCAGAGGGCATCTTTCTTGCAACCCTTTTATGTTTCTATCATTTTAGGAGAGGAAAGTCAGTAAATTACAGGATTGGAACTTTTAAAGAAACAGTGGAACCTAATGTGATATGTTCTCTACCTTAGCAATCTACTGGAAATCTGTTCTCTCTTTTCTGGAGCGATATCCTTGAATATTAGTCATAACTAGAGGGCCTCAGAAATGTGTAAGGCTGAATGGTCCTAGCGAATCTTTTCACTTGGGTTAGCTTCTCTAGTTAGAGCATCAAGGGTCCTTCAAGAGCAAATCAAATGAAAAAAACCACAAACCCAATAAATTCACTCTTAAAGTCTCTGTAACAGAGACCTTTAAGAGAACTGTATGGATGCAGCCTCAGTCCTCAGTGTTTTCCTTATGCATCCTGTTCCAATTTGAGCAGCAAAGTGTGTTCCACACATCTATACTAATCAGGGAAGCTTTTTGGAAAGGACTAGGGGAAAGTTTCTTCATGTAACCATGACTTCCATATTGTAATTTTTGTCCATGGTTTCCAAATAATTAACATAATTATTCATCATAAAGGGAAAAGTTAACTATGCGTCTACTTCTCCATTTAAAAATATTTGGAGGTGATGAGATTTCTTTCAAAAGATCCTTTGTCATTTTACTTGAAGAAAACTTTAAGGATTTTTTTTCCTTTTGAAAGTACATTCTACCCCATTGACTAGAGGTTTATGAAACCTGCAATAAACAGAGTTGCACTTCAATATCATGTAAAGATGCATTTTGTAGGACTCATTTTTTTGGTATGTTTTGTTAAGAATGTGAATGCAAAAAAAAAAGTGTAGTGAGAAAGGATAAAGAAATATGGAAAATCCCAGTTTCCTGCACATGCTCGACTGGACTGTTAAATAAAGTACAAATAATTTAATTAATTTTCATGCTCCTCTGACTGGTTAGGAACTCGTGTATCTTATGTGATGTGTAACTAACTACTTTGCAGATGTGCAAAGTGATTTCCATGTGCATCCTCAAAGCTTCAGATTAATAAGGGAAAAGGAAAAATAAAAAAAGAGAATCCATCTTAATGCTGCATTTTAATTCTGAATAAATTAGTTTCCATCTTGACAGATGCCTACACTTCATTGCTTGGAAAGCTGAAATTAGAGAGGAGCAGAATTATTTGAGGGTAGGAGGGCAGTATTTTGTGGTAGAAGGTGGCACTGCAGGTGGATGGATGGTTGTAACACAGACTGAAGTTCTCCATTTCCCTTCCCTACCAAGCAAATATTATAGTCATTATAATATTGTGGAGTTGACTGGCTTCTATATATCCCACTGAAGTATGATTTGAAATGGGCTTTAGATTCGAACTTTTTTAATATTAAGAGATTTCACAAAAGAAATAACTGTCACTGGGTTCTAGTTACAAGTAGTTAGAAGGTATAAGAGGTTGTATCACTCAATTGCAGTAGTTGAGAAGCTGAGATTCTATCCACAATCCTTGAGATCAAAGTAGAATCATAAAACTTACATGCAGACATTTAGTTTTTATTCTGAGCCTCAACATCGCAATTTGAGACCTGGTGAAGGTGCTGAGTAAACAGGGCTCGTTACAAACTACACAGACTTGGATTTATTATTTGGTGAATATAGCAAAGTTTGTACTTGCAATTTGCTTCGACACTAGACAGAAATAAATGCAACTTGTTCATTCTTTTTTGGTTTGTGGCAAAATGAAAAACAAAGCCCCATTGGTACAATTCTTACAAATATACTTCATTAGTCATTAAACTGTGCTCAAAGCTCTAAATTTCTTGACACTTTTCAAATATGGACCCAAAAGCCCATATATCTCAGCAATTAAAAATAGGTAAGATCTCTGCATGTTTTCTGGTTCTCAACAGTATATTGATACACTATGTCTTGCACCACTTGAGGCAGAAGTATTGCTACCTGTGAGAAAGTATTCTATAAACAGCGTAATGCCTTCCTTATTTAGAGAAAAAGATATCACTACTTTCACTCTTTGCTACCATTCTGATCCTTGCAAAAGCTTGCCTCTTTCATAATGTGACCTTTCATCCAAGTAATCACTACTGAGCGCTTCTTGATTGTCAGCCACATACAGAATTTCATATCAACATACACGATGTACCAAACAAATCTTTGGATGTCCTACTATATGCTGTGTCCATCACATGCACTCATTTCTGGGTAAAAACACAAGACAAAATAAGATTTTTGCTTACTCTACTACATGAACTAGCGCTTGCTGAAAATATCTGCCAGTGATTTTACTCATCTAGCAGTGACATATAGAGGTACCTCACAAAGCCTGCTTCCACCCCAAAGTTATCATGGCAAAAAGCCACCCTTCCTTAGCTTGATTTTATTGTCACAGTCTGCAGCTGTGTCAACACACTAAGCTCAAACTGAGCTCACTGTCTTGTATTAACTGTTTCTCTACCAACCTTGTAGGGGCATAGTATGTTCGTGTTCCTTTTTGTGGGCAGAGGCTTACCTTCTAGACTGACTAACTGTTGCTCCATGTTCTTCATCTGTTATTATATTTAAAAAGATTAAGCTATTCTGATTACATAGTTGGGACTTTCCCTTGAGCATCAACCGGCTCAGCCTGAGAACAGTTGTTTCAATCACTTCAGCAAATTAATAGGCAAAGATGTCTTTAAAAAAAGTCTCAAAAAATGTTTTTCCTCCTATCTTTTTGTACTTTTAAGCCAGGAAATAGAAAGAATGAAGAGTAGTTTTATCTTGAAAAACAATTTTCAGAGCTGCACACTGTTATCTCCAGAATATCTGTGGTTTGTTTCATGCACTCAGAGTGGCGGTGTTACACATCTCTCTCCTCTTAAAGGAATCTTACACATGTTCACTTGAAGTTGCCTATCCAGCAGCAGAAATGTTCTGTGCACTGCACACCTATCACGGAGCCATCTAACATGAATATTGAAACCATACTTCTACTGTTTAAGATGATAGCTCTGCTCAGTTTAAGTGGAAGTAAGATGGAGGCCAAGCCAAAGGTAGTATTGTCAGAGAGAGGAGCTTTTTGATTTTCAGCTAAATGATTTTCACCTGTAGCCAGTGAAATAACATCAGTGTATCATACGAAAAAAATGCTGACTGATAAGGACCAAGTGCTTAAGAGTTATTGCTAGAACTTAGGTAAAATACGGCTTGAGACAAGTCTGATATGTTAATACTCAAATTCACGTTTTTCTTAAGTTCTGAAGTTCTGAAAGCCAGGGATTTTGTTTGTACTTTTGATACTTGTTCTTTTCTCTTCGCTCTTTTTAACCATCTTCCTAGAAACATTCCTTTCTTCTCCAGTTTGGTTATTTCCATTGCAATAAACACTGTTTTTCCCCTGTTTCTTCCTGGTTCCCAGCCAATGTGACTTACTTGTTTATGACTGTAATTTTATTTGTCAAAAGCATCTGTGATTACATCATCAATGATGTTCGCATAGTTCTGGGAATAGACTTTCTGAGGTAACAGTTCTGGCTGGAAGACCACATAAAGGAGTACAGCATTTTTTAAATGTATTTTTTTTTTCTCAGAGAATAATAGATTCAGAAAACTATAAGTTCATTTAAAAGTCTGTAAGTTTCCTCACAGTTTCTTAGGCCAAAGCTATTCCATCAATACCAAGTCTAAACAACATGCATACATACAATACGAAAAACCTACAAATAAACAAAAAATACCCCAAACCACCTAAAACCCCACCAAAGTACAGAGGTGTTTGTTTCACTGTCAAAATGATTGTAAAATTTTGTATTCTGTGTTTTTCCTAGAATCATGAGCTTCATGTAGCTGAGTGCTGCACTTGTTAATTTTCTAAGCAGCAGCTTCAGAGTGAGAAAAATTCTGCTTGTAAGAGGAGGTAGGCAAAAGTCAGCAATACATTCATTTCCCCCAGGAAATATTTTAAAAAATCAAATAATTTGGTGGATCTCTAGTACTTCATTAATTTTAAATTAGGGGGAAAAATTTCAGCTGCAGTGACTGGCCATCTGTCCAAATAACAGCTAGGAATATAAATGCACTGACCCTTTCCCATCTGTATTTGTCAATGGTTTGGTAGAAGTACATCATGCTGTCTCTCTGATCAACACTGAATGTTCAATCTATTTTCGTTTACATTAGCTTTGAGGGCAAATTCATGCTGATAAATAATTATTTGGACACAGAAAACATTCTTTGTTTATTTTTGTAAGTAGCTGTTATTTGTATAGCAATCATTTTAATAATTTGACTAAATATAACAAATAAAATAGGGCAAAGGAGTCTTTGTATCTATCATATGAAATTATCCAACAAACAGGAAAAAAGTGTACACAGTGTATATATTGCTCTCTGAATTGACTTACCACAAGGAAAAAAATAGACAAATCACTCATCTAGACTCTATATTCCACACCCTCAGTAAATCTTCCTCTTTTAGCTGTGACACAGACCGAAGCCTCTTAAGTATAGGGAGTTGTTCAAATTATCCCTTGCCAGTTTTCAGGAAATTAGCAATACATTTTTATGCCCATGACACACATGAGCTACGGCATCATTACTGTTAAATATGCTGAAAACAAAATGTGGGTTCTGGGTTGCTGGAAGATCCCAAAATGCCTTTTACAGCTATGATGCTGTATTGGGTCTGGCTGAGGTGGGATTCATTTCCCACAGCAGCCCTCCCAGTGCTGTGCTTCACATTGGTAGCTAGAAAGGTGTTTATAACACACCAGTGTTTTGGCTACTGCTGAGCAGGGCTGGCACAGCCTCATCTCTCAGCGTTTCTCCCATCAAGGGAGAAGGGCAAGGTCTTGGGAGGGGACACAACCAGGCCAGATGACCCAAGTTAACCGAAGGGATATTCCAAACTATGTGATGTAAGCTCAGATATAAAAACTATGGGAGGGAGGAGGGGTAGAGGGCTATTTGATATTTTACATTGTTTCCCCTCTGGAGCAACTGCTTCTTGTGTTAAGTCCTGCTTCCTGGGAAGTGGCTGAACATTGCTCACTGACAGGAAGGAGAGAATAATTTTTTTTCCCTCTTTGCTTATGTGCTCACAAACTTTTGCTTTATTTTCTTTAGTAATTGCTTAATCTCAACCTACTAGTTGTTTTCCGTCTTATTTTCTCTCCCCTGTCCCACTGGAGAGTGGTGGAGTGGCTTGGTGGCATCCAGCCAAGGTCAACCCACTGCAGATGAGCAAAAGAGAACTTTGGCAGTCTCTGGATTAGTTACTTCATGGCTCAGCACCATGTTGCCTTGAAGTTCAGGGTTAGGCTGCCCTCTCCAAACACGGCCTGGATGATATTTCATTGCCAGAGAGAACTACTACGACCAGTAGGTATATTAGGACATTGTGGTCTGCATATACTTCTGAGTATTTAAAAAGCACTAATGGTGCAACAGAAAAGAAGAAAGGGAGTACTTTTGTGGAAGAACTTCCTGTGGGAATGGCATCTGCTAGTGAAAGCACAGCAAGGGGTTTTGGCAGATGTTTTTTATTATTTATTAATTTCATCATTTGATCCAGATAATCCATTGAATGTGTATGAAAAGAAGGGAGTGGGACAGAAAGAAAAAATAGGAAATTACTATAACCAAATTAAATACCAAATGAGAGCTAAGATATACAGTGTAGTATTTAACCTCTTCTGCAAAACAAAGAATATCAGCAGATGCTGAAAACTTCTTTTAAAATTCTATACTAAGTGTTGATGGAAAAGTTAAAGAGATTTGACTTATAATTCTCAAGGTATGCTGAAATACATGAAGTGCCCTATACTTCATGTAGGGCACTCCATGGTAGAAGTAAAGGCTGAGAAAAAAACCCCAACATTCCAAAGCTTCGAATCTCATCAGTTGAATAGATTTAGGTTTGTACCTGCTGAAAATTTAATGTCTGATAAGAATTCATAACCTGCTAGTTAATGTTGTTTGAATCTGGATTTTCATTTCACACCTATTATCTCTAATTAGAATTGAAAACTGGAAAGATATATGCCTCAGGTATTTTGTAGCTCAAGGAAATAACTCTAGATACATACTTTCTTTATTCTGATTTTTCACTTTTTGTTCCATGGTCAGTTTTCTCCTTAAAAAAGAATAAGGCAAATAAATAAAATCATAAAGCACATAATTTTTCATTCATTGTATATTATTTTCTAGTACTTTTAGTAAGTACCACTCTTGCTGTGAGCTAATCAGTCATGTAAATTTCTTTGCTTAAAATATTTTGGAATTTGTGTGGTAGATCTAATTTTTACTTTGAACTCCACATTAGTTTCTGAAAGTGTTCAGTACTTGAACGTTTTGTCAGAAACATAAAGAGATCAAACTTAGGGGAAAATTAACTACTCATGTCTAGCAAAACAAAAACATCCATAAGTTAACCTTAATCTAATCATATCTGTTTGTATAGGGTATTATTTGGTTGTACTAGTGGTGTCCAAGCAGAGGAATTCCTCTTAGTGACAGAGCTTCAGGAGGAGATCAGTAGATTGATGAACGTAAGGGAGAATGAGAGAGGTGCCTACTGAAATCACACCCTCCATTGCCTGAGACAGTATCTATATGGCCAACAGACAGACAGAAGGCATGATATGGAGGATTCCTTATTTTCTTTCTGCCTGGCTGAACAAGTGACAGGGGGCAATGAAAATTCCTGCCCTGAACAGGTGTTTTGTGTTTAGAAGTATTTGCTAATTCTTTATACCTTATCTAAATATTTTTGAACTTTAAAACTGTGAACATTTATTAAGTCTTTAAAAAAGCCTAGCTATGCCTTCAGGAAAATAATTACCTGTTTCACTAAATCTGACACAATCAAATGAAACTCACTGCAGAGCAAAAAACCCTTGAGGAACCAAACTATAAACATCACTCTATGTGCAACTGGGAAGCAATTTTTCAGTTAGTATCAAAGTTACTTAAAAGGACTTAGTACATTACTAAATAAATCAGATGCATGTTGATTTTATCTTTGTCATACTAGAACTGGAATATGAATTAAGGAGAAAGGAGATAAAAATTGTTTTGATGAGTAAATGAATATTGGGATGGAAAAATTATATTGGGAGTATGTTTATATGATGCCATGGTATCACTTTGACAAAGTGATTTCTGCTGGAGGGACACTTTCAGATAAGGCATATAAATTAGGATGCCTCCAAGGCCTAGTTTTTCATTCTACATGAAACCAAGAAAGCATTATGCATCTAGAAGAAGTCTGTAGGGACAAACAGGCTCATGCTTAGTTAAGGGAAAAACTGCCATAAGAAGGGAAGTTAGATACATGATTGTGATATCCAGCAGGGAAACTGGTCTGATATCACTAGTAATAAAAACCCATCAAACTCAGCATGTAGTTCAGCCCTTGGTTGGAAACGCTAAGTGAGACTGACAAAAAATGTTTCAAGGGCCATCTGTAGAATTGTTCAAAGTCAGATGTGACCTTTTTTATTACTGTATCAAAGTGAAAGAAAGTAATGTAAAGAACAGTAATCATTAAAAAAAAAAAAAAAATAAATTTGGGGGAAAACTTATCTGCATATGAAAGCATTGGTGTGTTCTCTGTTACAATTAACTGAATAAAGACAACCCTGCCAAAAAGCACACTCTGACCTCTGCATCCGCACTTCAGGAGGAAATCTACTGAAAGGTACAGGATTTAGAAAAAAAAGAAAAATTACTTAGAATTCAATTACTTAGAATCCTGCTGATACATTCTGTAATGATTTTGAGTTAAAATTTTAGCTGATACTACTCAAGTCCTACTCTGATAGTTGTCCAAAGTGGCTGTTCTAAGATTGGGATGAAAAAGAGCAGCAAAGCAAATAAGCAATGGAAAACCTGAGAGATAATACCATTTAATCAGATGGTTTCATGGTATCTGAAACAGAAAATCCAGTGGGGCTATTGCAACTACTTCTGAAACATTTGCATTCTTTTTTCACACTCTTTTGTGTATCTGTGAAGCAGCTTCATTTGGAAGCTTTCCAGAGTTTATTTGATTTTAAAATGAATTACTATTGCTTTTTTTCCTAATACTGCTCTTGCTTTCTTTTCTCTTTTTCTACTTTTCTACCTCCATTCTGCTCTTTCTCCATTCACTTTTAAGCACAAAACTAAATTAGGTACTTTTGTGTTTTCTTTGCCAGAAACATTAAGTGGCTTGTATTGATTGAAATAGTTTTTTACTCCCATTTTGTCATTTCTCCAGAGAGAATGTTAAGTAGATGCAGAATAATTTAATATGCCTGGACTGTTTGAAATTAAGAATTTATTCCAGTGTTTCATTTTATAGCCATGAACACTACTGGTTTTGACAAATTGCTTTTAGGAAGTGAAAGAATAACAGATGTCTTGCAGCCCTCACCACCGACAGCTAATTTGGCTAACAGAGTCAACACTGTAAAATCCCTTTGTGTCTATAATTATCTCATTCATGTGATTGCTGGCATCGTCTGGCCAACCTTACCAAAGTTAGTCATAAGAGATGGGCACAATCCAATGGAAATGCTAGTGAAAAGTCAGCCTTTGCTAACTTCTGCCAGCCTCCAGAAGTAACTTAAAGGTTATTGACTGTACAAACTCAGAAACAGTCTTTGAAATGCTTGAATTTGAGTGAAATGGGGAGTGCTAACTTTTCTGAAGTCTATACAGATATTGCTGGTAGGTCTTAGAGGCTGTCAGGGTGTGGTTATGTGAATGTATCTTAGTTAGGGTGCAGAAAACTATAAGGACAGCTGAAATACCAACATCAGACCCTAGGGTAAATATTTGTGTTGCTGGATCCACTCTGTGTAATGATTCAAATGGTATTGAAATCTAACAGTCTAGCGCCAGCTTAGGTTGCTTTATATGAGCTGCAAAGTTGTACTGGCAATATAGTCTGCTGTGTATTTTCCAGTCATGGAAAGGTTAGAAACACCTGTGTGCTTGAGCACTCTCTGTAAATATCTGTCTCATACAGCCAGTTACATCCACAACCATGTAGTCGCCTTGAAGGTGACAGCAACTTGTGCTCCAAAGTTTCTTTTGGCAGGTGCTTTTTGAGTCCTATATTCACAAATGTTATGTGATTGAGCTCAGTGCTCAAGATTTTGAAGTAAACCCCATATGGCAAAACTTTGTTGCATGTCAGTCTCACTATCTTTTCCTACTCTCTTTTTGTAGGTGATTCGCCTATAGACAGTGGGGTACTGGAGAAGGCAGTTCTATCAGCTAACAGGTTATGTGCCTCTTGTGCAAAGTCCAGCATAGCACCAATGCATAAAGTCCTAATCTACTGCAGAAGGTTAGATGTCCTTTCAGATTCACACTTCCCCTGCAATGACTGGCACTGCTTTCCAGCATAAGTGTAAAGTGCCTTTTTTATGAAAACTCTTGTTGCATCTGTAACCATTTCCTCTATCCCATAATTTGAAAGAATGTGGCCTGCACAAATATTTTTTCCTGCCTTGTGAATTGCAGTGACCATACTGCTTAGGGCAGGGTTGTGTAACATCCCATTTTCAGATTGTCTATGTGCTTCATGTGAAAAAAAGGAGTTTGATTTTTGTTTGAATTATTTTTGAAAGTCATCTGGTTTTGCTCTTACTGATCAAGACGGGGTAGTCTACACTGTTCATGTTTTTCTCTTCTTGATGCCTCTTTCTGTTGCTTATTCATGGCCTTGGCTGTTACACTTTTCTTTCATATGGTTGCTGACAAGGATTTGAAATGGAAGGGACTGTGCTGTGAAGCTAGAATTTTCTGGAGGTGAAAGTTGCCTCGGTGGAATTCAGTCCATGCTATGTCTCTTCTTTAATTCCACAGCAGTTGAAATCAAAAGGGACAAAGACAAAGCATTTGTAGAACACTATAAGATAGTAGAAGTAATTTGGGCTTTCTGGAAAGAAAGAAGAAGCAGAGTAGCCTTTGGCTGGAATACATAATGACTTACTTCATTCCTATGCCTATTTTTTGAGAGAGATTTTTCAAGAGAATAAGAGAAACAGACATCCCAGTATGACAATAAATGGAGCTTGTGTACCAAATAACTGCTCGATAATTATGATAATTGCCCTATTTTGTGGTGCTGGTTTCATCAGGTAACTTCGGAAAATTGAAGACAAACATGAAAAAAAGATATTTTATGTATTCATTTGATAAAAGTATTTTGATATGTTTTTCTGGAGATCTGTCTTAGTATTTTGGGAATTAAACCTGTGGAAATTTTTTTGATAGAACCAGGCATTAACAAAAGTGTTTCAAAAAGATATTAAGGAAAATTAGAAGCCTGAGCTGTGATCACCTATGCTTTCAGGCCAGAAACTGGTGTTTTCTACAGCTGGCACTTGGCTCTCAGCTGTCCAAACCATTGCTGAAATGCAAGTTGGAACTTTGTGGACTAGCACTGGGAAAAGTGAGCTGTTACTTTACAGTTGCTATGCACTATGTATGGTGTTTTTACGTCTCCAATGACAACAAAGTGGGGCACAATGGACATCTCAGACAAGGTACTGAAATTTGCAAATTGCTTTAGAATGGTGAGGTGGTCTTTGAGCAGCAGCGAGGCATTATTGGATGTAGTCTAACTATGAGGGTATTGCAAGTACTTTACAATGCCAGCTAGTATCAGTGTAGACAAATTTTATAGTGATTCACAGCATCCATTTAGTGGCAGTGAACGTAAATATAGAGGTACACATAAAAGGCAGATATCTCACTGGTACCTGTTCAATACCAGCGTTCATGTGGGGAATAGTAATACACTATCAATATGCTGCTTTACTCAACAGCTTTCAACTAGCTTGGTGCATCATTTATGGATAGGATCTTCCTTTCAAAATCTTACAATCCCATTGAAAGGCAAAGTGTAAGAGAGTGATGTATCACCAAGGATGCAGATGAGGGAGAGGAAAGGGTTCCTTTATGGGGCCATACACATGGCTGTTTGTGTGCTGTGGTAATTCAGAAGCTGTTATTGTCACGAAGAAATAAATAAATATGTATGCACATCTGTCTAGGTGTTATGGTTTCAGCATTCTTAAAGTTCCATCAATGCAAAATTAACATGAGCAAAAAGGCATTTCTCTCTCTCTTCATTTTATAGTTTTAAAATCTCCTTATGGGTCACCTCAGCGCTTCCTCTTACACTATGCTGTTGTCCAGAAAAATTATGAAAACAACATGATGTTTAAACCAGAACAATAATCACTGTTATTCCTGGAGCACTAAGAATAACAGTGTTTATTGTCCTTGTGCTGACATTGTTTCCCTGTTGCTGTTCTGACTTAATGCTTTGTGCTTTTGCTGCTCCCACCCCAGTGAGCTTTCAGTGCACATTTACTAACCCTTTAAGGACTAGAAGCCCTGGTTTTTGTTGAAAAATCTGATTCAATGTAAAATGAGGTAAAACACAAGCCCTTTTTAGGTCCCGTTGTGCAAACCGTGGACAGATGGAAATTGGACGTAATGAGAATTACTCCAGGGGAAAGTCTGACAAAAATGGGAAGAAGAAGGAAATATATTTGAGATAGGGAAGTTCCAGACTGCAGAATATGCTTTATATGGGTAAATATGTGGAAGTAAGTCTGTCCTAGCTTATAAAAGAAGTTTGTAGATACCTGCAGTCAGAGAAAAATTCACTCGTAGTACACAGGAGAAAGGGATGTGAGAAGAACAGGTAATTTTCTTTCTGCCAGCCTCTCTAATGAGCAAGAGAATAAAAATCCAGGCACATTGATATAACTATATAAATTAGTGATTTCAAGAAAATCTTCTTTTTCTCAAAGGCATAAACTATAAATACTTTATTCTTAAAGTTAAGAGAAATCTCTACAGGGAGAAAATGTTTGTTATTTCTTGCACCTCTGAGGTAACAAGTGCATGGACAGATCCTGTTACTATCTCTCTTTTAATCCCCTCGTTTCTGCTGGTGCACTGCACTGAACCCTTTTCCCCCCCCTTTTTCTTTTATCACCCTTTCTGTCTTGACTGCTCAGATTGTAGGCCTTCTAGAGAAGAAGCTCTCCCTGTATATTATTACTACATATGGTAAATTGAGGTCTTTTGGCAATACTGTAATATATATGTTCCAGTAGTACAGTTATTTAAAATGCTATTAAGAACATAAGATAAAGGTAATTCAAAATATCTGGATCAGTTCAGGACAAACAAATCAGAGGTCGCATTATTCCATATTTCCTGTTTATTCACCTTCATGAAAATTCCTTTGCTTTGTTTCCTGACAGCTGTGCAAAACTCTACATTTCTTTACAGATCAAAACTTATGGATCAGGTTCATACAGATTTTCATGCGGACCTGTGAGGTACATGTTTCTTGATATGCTTAAAAATTTTGGCTTTTCATAGCATTTAGAAATTAGTTTTGTCGGAGGGAAGGGGCAGTAGATGAAAGGCTACTGGTGCCTACGTACTGCCGTGGGTATAAACATCAGACTAACTTAAAAGTATGTGATCAGGTTGTCCTCTAGTGGCTGCCAAAGAGAAGATCTAACCATAAATTTTGCAATGTTGCTGCAATGGAAATTAGTGTAAGTTCTTACAACTTTTCTTTCTGCAAGGATTTGATAACTAGATCTCAAAATTATCAATCTCTGTGTGATTTCCATTCTAGTGGCAGGCCCTGCAAGCCTTTTTCTTATCTCTTCCTGAATTATGCCTCACAATAACATTGTAAATTATGTTTCTGGATGGGTCTTTATCAGTAGAAAAGCCAATTCCACACTTCTAGGCTTTTTTCATGCAAGAAAGAAACAACCCTTTTTGAAATTCTGTTTCTCTATTATGCTTCTACCCTCTGTGCCACTGGTTTTAGCACTATGGTCCCAATACAAGTGTGTCTTCTTGGTAAAGAATAAATGTAGTGGGAGATAGGAGACTATTTCTCTCTCTAATTCCACAAGAGAGCATTGTTTCCTCCTTCCTGCAGCCCTGCACCTGGTGTGGTGCAGATACCCTGTTTATGGTAGTGAACGAGGGTCTTATATCCACTGAGGAGCTGTCTGGCAGAGATTTTGACTCTTCTACTGACCTAAGAGAATCTCAGATTTATTTGGAACAAGTAGTTTTCTGAACACAGTGACACTGGTATTGAGACCATTGTAATAATTTGTATTAAATTCTGTAATAGACTTCTTTTATGTTGTTACCTTTAAATTGAAGTTCCACATATAAGCCAAATAGAAATAGAAAAAGAAACCACATATTTCTTAAAATAAAATATTTATTCATAAGTGCACTTTCAAACTGCACAACAAAACACCCACAGGAGTGAGATTTCTGAAGACAGCTGAGAAGTCTTTCTCACTGGGACGTACAGAGCTTGTGAGGGATCCACCGGCCAGTTAGTAATACCTGGAATCAGAATAATGGAAGCTGAATCAGTCATTAGAGAGGTTACAAGGCCTGGTTTTTACCAATATGTAAATCTACGTTATTCAAGACACAGTTTAGACTTCTCAATGTAAAACAAAGGCAGCAGTGACAGCATTTCACCACATTAAGATTAATATTTCTCATCCAACAATGTTCTTATGATCTTTGTTTCACAAATGGTGATGACTGCAGCAGAGCACAGTTAACTGAGTTGCACACAGTCACACCTCAGTTCCCCACAGCGGAGGAACAAATGCACTGTTCAGCCCTGTGTCCTCTGGACCACTGCTTGTCCTTCTCCCGACAAGGGAAGCTGTGTGTTAATGTCAATTTATAAACAGAATAGAAGTAAAACTACAACAGCTGTAAAGACATATCCTATGTGAGGCTGCCAGATTAATGCTAATTGTTGGAGTGTGGATCTGTCAAGCCATAATGCAAAGCAAAGAAAAGATATCGAGTTCACTGGAAAAACATATTCAAGATTCCTCTGAGACAATGTGTATCATGAGAGCAAAAGTTATATTATTTGCATTTGAACAGGACTGTGCCTACCAAGAAGGCAGTATTAGTAGGAAGCAGAAAGTGTTTAGCAATGGTGAATGTCCTCTAGTCGTTGAACATTGTTCAACAAATAAGCCAAAAGTCCTGCAAATCTAGTTTTTCATTCTTTTTTTCAGAATCAGCAATCATATAAAATCTTGCATAGAGTGTAACACAAGGTTATAAGAGCAACATATTTTTTTCTGATGTAATGTTTTTGCTTTCACAAAGCCATGTTGGGTTTTCTCAGTGTCCACAGAAGAGCATCTACAATTATACATATTTCTAGGATGCTACAGGAGGCAGATTGCTCCATCTGATGTCGACACGTGTTGTAGTTTAGCTGTAATAACCCCACAGCTCCTCCTCACTGCTGCAGTTACTGTTGTGCTCCTGCCAGTTGCGTCTTTCTTGTGCTTTCCTTTCTCTCAACTTCAGCAGCTGGGCCTGTGTTAGAGTTGGGCCTAGGGGAACACAGAGGGAGTTTGAACATTTAGTAACAGTGTTCTTTAAGAATTCCTACAGCTAAAAATCTCTCCTCTAGCTCAGAACCTAGGGTGTTAGATAGCTGCTTACACTCTGTACATGACATTGCTTCCAGCTGGCACTGTCACAAAATGATCATCACTCTCTCCTCTGAGTACAGGATCTGCAAGACAGCAAAACTAATGAAGGATTTCAAGCCATTACCCTCCTACTAAACAATGTAAAAAAGAAATCTGAGAGAAGGTGTTTTCGTTTCTGTTCCCTGCTCTCTCTGCCCCCCTTGCCCCCTGCCCCAATACATTTTATTGCAATTGGAAGAAACAGTTTGTCTCCTTGAAAGCAAACACCAAATAATAACTGGTGATCTACTCTTATTTTATGAGTTCACAGATCGACACACAAACAGTTATAGAATATTGTCATAGAGGTGGTATAATATTTAGTGCAATCACATGCATACTGCTAAATAGAACACATAAAAATGAAGCTTTTAAAAATCTACAGTATTCTGAGATGTTTTCAAACTATTTATTTGCAGACACAAAAAAAAAAAAGAGAAAAGAAAAAGGGAGCTGTTTTGCAGAAGATGCACTATGAGGTTGAAATGAGCTTTGGAAATGAATTTTGTTTAAGCTTGTTTTATTAGTGCAACAAAACCACTCATTTGTTGTAAAAAACAAAACTTCTGGGATAGCTGCTGGAAAAATTAAGTTTTGCTGAACTGGCAGAACCCAAAATTTGGATAGGCTACTCCAAAAAACATGAAGAATAAACTTGTTGCAAATGAAATAAATCAATGTACTGTTGAAAGGCATAATGTAGCTATTAGTGAGTCACTTAGTAACTACCACTTGGGGAAAATAACCAAAGGAAATGAAAACATATTTGCACCAGTAAGGCTGTACTCTCTCAAATGTTTTTTTTTTCCTACTTAAAGTTACTTTTCTTAATAGTCTGGTATTGTTAGTAGCAAAAGGAAAAAAAAACAGAGATAAAGAGTATTTTATATCAAAAGCTTCAAATTTTAAATACAGTTTTAATAAATATAAGAAATGGATGAGGAAATATTTAATACTTAAACACATAAAATTCATCACCAGTATTTTCATATTCAGATGTTGTGAATGACTGGCTTCCATATATGAAAATACAATTTTGTTATAGAAATGAGATATATTTTGTCTGCAAAATGCTTGAGGTTTTTTTACTTTGTATTTGCATTCAAAAACATTCCCGGTGTCATAGTAAAGGACTTTTTGATTGATAAAAATATATTCTTTGGAAAATTGGAAGAGCTATGTTTTCATTAAAAATAGCATAAACTGTTCAAAATATTGATATTGGCCAGATATTCACAGAAATTGAAATTACACAATTGTAGGAACCCAAAAAGGATACAGATATACAACTGCAATGAGTCAACTTTATGCTAGAGGTCTACAAAGTTTTGAGGCAGAGAGATGAATAGGAAAATGTTCTTCTCCCAGAGGGTGGTTGGGCACTGGAAAAGGCTCCCCAGGGCAGTGGTCACAGCACCAGCCTGACAGAGTTCAAGAAGCATTTGGACAATACTCAGACACGTGGTGTGCAGACCCACAAGTTAGACTTGATAGACTTGTTAGACTCATCTTTGTGGGTCCAGGATATTCTATGTGTCTATTTATTTCTAGTAATAAAGCATCCTGAGAAACATAAAAATAAAATAATGCCAGGTGGTACAGTAAAGAAAATGTAAATTAATTTATTTTTTATTTTCATTAAATATCTAAACTGGAGCAAAGAACTGTAGGCTGTTGTGGAAACTAAAAGACTAAAAGATAAGTTAAAGAAATTACATAAAATTAAGAAAAAAATAATCCAACCAGCACTAGCTAGCCACACAGCTACAGTCATGCATGCAGAAAGTACCTCAAATGCAAGCTTATAAAAGCTGGAAAGTTTTTCCTCTGAAATTCTATTATCATATGTTTACGTGTTCTCATAGTCTTCCCATAAGTCCCTGCCAGACTGAGGCCACTGAACATCATGGACTTTTGGTCTGCTCAGTTAAGGATGTCCTCACAATCCTTTTCCTCACATGCTCTATTTAAGCAGCAGCCACTAGGTTTAGGATTTGAACCAAAGCCAACTAGCTGAGGAAAAATACGGACTTATCCTTTATAAAATGCTTCAGGAAAATTATTTATAATAGTTAGTAATAACTTCTTTTCTAATACTATTATTATAAGAGAATCTAAAAGCCATCTCTTAAGTGACATTGTTGCAATTTAATCCTTCCTAAATAACTTCAAGAATATCTATTTGTCATAGGTTAGCAAGCATAGTCCCAGAAGGGACGTCCTCTTTTAGGTCTGTTAATAAACTTCTTTATATTCTTTCAAGTTTGGTGCCTGCTTTGCATTTCTCCTAATTCTTATCTCACAGCAGATAAACAGTAATGAGTATTTTGGACCAAACCACTACACTATTAAGTAGCGGTGCCTTATGCCAGAAATCTCAGTAGTGTGACATATCCCTCTATATCAATTCAATTGATGGTACAAGATCACCACTCCTTTTTTCATCAGTTAAGAATTAATTACAAAGTGAGGGAAGTCACAAGTTTTCAATGACACTTTAAGATATATCTTTCCTAAATCACATGTATTTAATGTACTATAAACTAATGATGTAAAAATAACACTAAAATTAAAGAATGCTTTAAAGCCATAATGTAATAGGAAATGCAGTCTTACAAAGGAAATTTCTGAGCTGTTTCAGTCTAAGGCGATAAAGCCATTTCTGAAACCTTCTTGTGAGTCAGTTGACAGAAGATAGTGGTTGCTTCAATCACTAAGGTTTACCTGATCAATCCAGGTACATTTGATACAGTAGACTGCAAAGTTTTGTGCACCACTGCTTGAAGCAATCAGCTTACTCTAAGAAATGTCAAAGCAGTGTGTTGAAGAACTAGTAAAAAAGTATGTGAATTGTTTTTAATGACATTCAAGCAAGGAAAGGCCTGTTTTTCTTCTTTTTTTTTGGAAAGCTGATCACTTTGTGATTGCCTGTTCGTCTTGATAACTGTGAAGTAATAATTATGGGGGAGGGAAGTGTAATTAATTACCAATATAGCTGAAATTAGGACTCAACAAAAGATGCAACTCCTTTATCAGTTAGGTTTTGAAGTTTTAAGCTCATGGAATCCTGAGCTGACTCTTTAGCATTAGAACCCTTTAGTAATTAAGAAATCTAGTTCCTGTGCTTCACATTATGTATTCTTGGTGTATGTCCTAGTACAAAACAAGTTACAATTTAGGTGAAGAAGCCTGGAAGCAACTTGGGTGTCAAAATGAGGAATATGAATGGCAGGGGGTTCAGATAGAGAGTTAGAGTGTGGACCAATAAAATGGTATTATATTCATCTGCAGTGTAATCTCCTAAATATGAAAATATTTAGAAATGAACAATTTGGAACTTAAGAGAAGAAAGCATGTACTTTTTTTCTGTTATCTTTAATTTTGAAAGTGAAGTGTCCTGCATTGCAGAATGCCTTTTTTTTTTCTTTCTAGAATAACTCAGAGATTTCATTTTTTATTCTGAGTTTGGTTTAGTTTCTCTTTAGTACACACTCCAGTAAATAAAATTTTGACTAGGCTATTTTTATTCACAATAGTATATTAAAAGCACATTCTTCTGTTCTGTAAACTATAAGGCAAGTTTTAAAATAAAATACAAAAAGCTGTCTGGAACTTAAGTTTAGCCAAATGCTTAAATCCAATGTTATTTTTATATGAATTAGGTGTTAGCAAATATGGTCACATATCACAAAGATTATTACATTTGATTCAAGTGTCAGCGAACTGCACCATCTTGCTCTGTTATGGTAATGTCTGCCATGTTTCAATGGCTGAAAATCAGACCAGTGTTTGCTTGATTTTATACCAGGAGAATATTGTAAATTTTTCAGGTTAACTTTCAGAAAAAAGTGAAACCATTTGGCATATGTTTTGAAAATAAATACCTGTATTATCGAGTGCACTGTAAGACTATATAAACCAGAATTAACTTGATAAGCCAAAAATAAGTGATAACTGGGACAGAGTGATTTAAATAACGTCCAAAGAGGAACAACCTTGGTTATTTTCTTCACTCAGCTTAAGCACTGTGTATAATTCACATATTTTCTCTGATTTCATACTGTATTCTTTTTTTCATAAGTGATTTATTTCACACACTAATTGACCATGAAACTTCATTTTCACTTTAAAAAATCAATTTAATTAGATCTGTAGCAGTACAATGAAACACCTTGAAAGAACCTGTTTGTTCATCTTTCATTTTCATATTTCAAATAAAACTTCAGAGTTAGCTTTTTTATTATTTTTTATTTTCCTTGTCTTTCAGATATAATAAAACCTGTTCTTTGAGGAGAGGGGAGGATGGTCAAGGGGAAATGAAGCTTAGCAAGCTACGTCTTATTCTGGAGGAAAAAAAAATCAGTCAAGAAATTAGGAGGTTATAAGGGATAAGCCTGAAGAACTTTAACCATAGTTGTAATAAATGCTATATCAAGCAGAGAGATCATGATCTCTGCAAAAAGCTCTCCAGCAATATCTTGAAGCTAAAGGAAAACAAGAGCAACTGATTGGCACTTTGTAACTTGAATGGTGGCCTTACTGATGAGGCAGAAAGGCCATTAAGGATGATTTTTACAGAGTCTCAAATCTGCCCGATATCAAACTTAAAACTGTGAAACTTACAATGCATTAAAAAAGTGCACAAACTCAGAAAGAAATGCCTTTCCTAAACAGCCAAGACTCACGCATATTTCTTCCTTTTTATTACATTCCTGGAATACTCTTCATCATAAAGTCTTCCTTTACTCTCCTACAAAGCAAATAATCATCTTCATTTATATGCAACATGAGCCTACTGCCACTACTGCTAGTGCCACTACTGCCACAATATAAATGTGTTGCATTAAAAATTAAAAATATTATTTTTTACACTCCATCAAGATGAAAAGTGGGCCTTCACTCTCGTTTGCAGTTCTACTACTACACTGTCATCCTTCTTGCCTTGTACCACAAGTAATAACCAGATTCCTACAGACCTTAAAATACCTCAGCTGTGCTCTGAGCTTGACACAGCATGATAGCAAGTAAAGAAGAATTTTCAAACATGAGCTAACTGAGTTGCTATGCTTCACTGGGAAACAGCTTCTTTGATCTGACGTCAGAACAATAAAGAAAAAAGATGTATGGGATGCTTTATCTTTCCGCACAATTCTCTTAAAAGTTGAAGACATTATTTGTTTTGGAAGCTAAGAATTCCAAAAATTACTCTTTTCATACCACTTACCAACCTTTTAAAATGAAAAATAAAATGCCTGATAGGTGCATAACTCTTGGATTCTTTATCCACTTGATTGTTTGATTTATTTATTTTTCTTTTGCTAAGGCAGCACTGAAGTCCACATATCTGGAGAAAAGGTTAGCTTTCAAGCTGGCTGAAGTACTGGTTCTTGTGAGCACTTTTTGTCATTTGAAGGTTAAATTCATCTCAGAGAGCATTTCTGGAGTTAGTGTTCTCCCTTCCAATAGGAGTGTTCTCTCCTTCCAGTAGGAGCTGCCCGACCTTTATAAGTGTGAGGCAATATTCACAGTGTTAGAAGAAGCATCATGGAGAGTAATCTTCACAATCCCAAGGAGAAGCACTTTGCCACAGGCAGCTCATGAACAGTGAGGACAAATCAGTGAACAGTCAGATAAAACTGTTTTAACTGGATTCAAAGAGTATGTTTTACATAGCTTTAGGTTCTATTTCAAAATCTACAGACTTATAGGATCCACTACTCTCCTCAAAATTTCAACAAAATCAATGGGAAAAAAAATAATAATTAGGAGGGAAGCACTTTAAGTGTTTTGACCTCTGGGTCATGTTGTGCAACACAACTCTGTCAAATTCAGACACATGTAACGGGAGAATATATGAAATAATTGTCTATTGACTTTATCCTCTACCTGACATAAATTCCAAACAAGGTTTAATATCAAAATCACTTGGTGAAAAACATTGTCGTAACATACAATACTTGGAATTCAGCATTGTACCTCATAAACATTTCTTCTTCCCCAATAGAAACACTGGGAGTTTAAAATATAGTATCAATAATAAATACCTTCATCTCTAGTAAGGCTCTCAAAGCAATAGCAGCTTTGTTGTGAACTAAGAAGGTACCTGCAAAAGCAGAGAAAAATAAAAGCATAGTGCTGGTATTATGCAAATATTTCCATTAGCACTTACAAATACAAGTATGCAAGTGAGAGAAGGAACCCAACCAAAAAAGAATGACCCAAGATGCAGCACATGAGAATGCTTTATTTTTATGAAAAAAAAGATGCTATGAACATTTGAGAGCAAAGTACACTTTTGTAACACTATTTGTCCCTCTCCTCTAGGGATCAGAGGTTACTAGAAATCCCAAACTTTTGTGGAACCTGTGGCTCCAAAATAAATGTTTTGGACCATACTTCCTCTCTTCTAGATATTAGGTAAATTAAAAGTCTGTTTGTAGTTTAATGGCAGAGAATAAATGACATCTGCAACTTGGCAGAACAATGTAAACTGGGGCTTGTCTGACTCAGACAGTTTCTGGCTCTGTTTACAGCAGAAGAAAGGAAAGAGTCAAGCCAGTGGAAATTTTGCAACTTAGCTAGTATAATTAAAATAGCTTTCCATATATTTATTTTTTTTAAAGCTGTTTATTCAGTCCTGTGGCTCATGACCTGGCTTATGTTTTGAAACATCTGTTACTGACTGCAACCAAGGCAACCAGCAAATATTGGAAATTTCATAACACTTTAGGAATGTTAAAATATTATTTGTGGGAACACCCTACAATTCAAAAGCAGTTTAACTAAAAACTGGTTAATTTTAGGTCACAGATTTCAGATATATTCATGTCCTTTTCCTCAATTATGCAAGACTCTATCTTCACATATAAAGATGAACTATTTTGTCATGTACATAGTTTTATTATGATTTGGTTTTTAAAAAAAAAATCTTGCAGAAAATGCACTTAATTTTTAGCTCTCATGCCAAATAGAGAATTTCTGCAGAAGTTTCTATCCCATACTGTCATGTGGACTTTTCCTGTCAAAACCTTAATTCAGAATTTTCTGGTTAAAATCAAAAGGTTTTGATTTTGATAGTTTAATACATTTGATGCTTTAATTTTTCTTTATTTTGCTGACAAAATCTTCATTTTGACTTGCTACTAATTTGTATATACCTGCATTTTCATCATTTTGTCTTTGATTTGTATTGGAGGTTTTTTCCCAGTATTTAGTCTTCTTTCATGGAGTAGTAACATGCTGACTAACTATGCACAGTGATAATAAAATTCTTCACTGTTTAGAGCTGTGTCTGTTCACTTTCTGGGGCTAGAATTATGTGCATTATGGACATTGCAGTTCAGCCTTTTTCTTATATGGATGAACTGGTATAAAATGGAAGAAGAGGACAAGATTGGTGAAACTGTGAGAAAGGTCAAACAACTAAGCTGAAAATCACTCAGAAAAAAATATATACATATTACTACACAATAGCTTTGAATTTTCAATTACATAGAAAGAATCATTTTGCCAAAACAAATTTCATAGTCATGAAAGTGTACCTCATTATGCAGTTACTGGGAAGGTGTTATTCATTTAATTTATTTGGGGTTTTACACAGGTTTCTACCAACAATTATTCAAAAAGCTTTTATGGTTGAAAAATATACGAAAATAATAATAATCATAATCAAACTGCAGCTTCTTGGCAATGAT
This sequence comes from Corvus brachyrhynchos, assembly GCF_000691975.1. Classification (NCBI taxonomy): domain Eukaryota; kingdom Metazoa; phylum Chordata; class Aves; order Passeriformes; family Corvidae; genus Corvus; species Corvus brachyrhynchos. The sequence goes on from NW_008239553.1 coordinate 17,858,752, forward strand.
TTTGTTACTCAGTTTTAAGGTTTTTATCCTATTTTAATTCTCCCGGAGGAAACAAATAGATTTTAATGGTGCTTCATTGGGCAACAAATTATATTCTTCAGGGTTTCTATTTTCTTCATAAGAGGAGATATACTGTGGTACCTAAAAGAATCGCTTATCTTTTCTATGTTTGGGCTACATTTATTACAGCATTGCATAATTCCTTATTTTTTCTTTTTAAATATGATAATTCTTTTGATGTCAAGAGTTGTTCTCATCACTTCTAGAGAATGGTGAGGACTCAAATGGAACATTCTCATATACAGCAGACAGAAGCAACTGTCACAATACCCAACCTTGGCTTTAGCAGCAACTTACAGTTTAATTGGTAACAGCATTCAGGATTTGAAGTGAGACAAAGCAAGCTGATTTGTTTCTTTAAGCAATGAATCTCAGGAAGGGTCTGTTTCTTTTAATTCTTCTATCTTGCATCTTCATGTGAACGCCTAGGTAGGGTGTGGTCGTGTTCCCATTTACGCTGGTAACTGGTAGTGGTATTATGCACCCATAGATTTCCAAACCCAGTGAAACATGTTCTCCATTCGGAAGTGGAATGCAAATGTTATGTGAGGCAAAATGGAATAATTAAAAGAGAAAAGATTGTTACAAGAAAATAGTAAGCATGGTAAGGGCATAAAAAGGCTAATACAAAAAGTTATGATGAAGCAGTTGTCTGGCCTTCTAGGTGTTCTTCTGATCCTAATAGGTTACTTTGAATTTGAAAGAGCACAACAAGCAGGGAGGCATACAATTTTGCTAACTGAAAGTACGCTGACACAGCCTAAAAAAAATACCACCAAAACTAAAAAACAAACAAACAAACCCTCAAACCACAACAAAAACCCACAAAAAACTGACTAAACATTTAATTTAAAAAATATGAATACCCAAGGATCACAATTGTCAGCCAAGGCTGATAAACTGTTCTCATTATAAGACATTGGGACTAAATACTTGTCAACCATTTGCAACATTACCTAGTATTATACTATAAGTATGTATAACTATAATGTTAGTCTCTGGATGGAACCTTTTCAACATATTCTGAATAAATATTCCAGGAACTTATTTATTCATGTGGCTAAGAATTTTTTCCCCATTGTTTTAGAAAATTAAAGTGAGAGAGAAAGGACAGAAATGTTGTGAATTCACTGTGACAACAGAACTGGACAGTTCTGTTTACGTGAAAAGTTATTTAAAAAGAATTTCTGAAAATCAGTTTGACATTATCAAAATGGAACATTCAAGGTATTTATTTAGCATATAGATAAAGTATGAATATGAAATACACAGAGAAGCATAAGGATTAATGAACAATATACTGTTAACTGCAACTTCAGCCAAGCACAAATAGATTTTCTTTCCTGTACTGTAACAAAGTGCATTTGCAACGCCCCAGAAGAAAGGCACGTGTGCAAAAAACCATTCTACTCAGTGATCATATTGAAGTGGTTAGTGACACTGGAATGAAAGTAAAATATTTTTTCCTTTTCGTTTCCATTTTCCTTTTCCTTTTTTTTTTTTAATAGGTTTTGCTTTGTATATTCCATGGACAGAATGGGCCAGTTGGAAAAAAAAAAGGAATTAGCTGAGGAACAAAATGGAGAAAATATTTCTGCTATTCTAAAACTTTTATATGAAAGTAAATTTGGCTGAATTTCCCAGACATGGGAGAAATAGCATATAATTTTCCATACTTGAGTATTTCTGTAATGTGAAATACCCTTTTCTTAGAAAATATGCTTATTTTGGGACATACTGATGCAATGAAAAAGCAGTCCAAGGGGCTTCAACAAATAGTGAAGTTCTTGTAAAAAGTTTTGTAAGGAAATTAATCACTTGTTTTTACTGTAGATCAGTCCATACCAAACTAATATCAAGTACTCTGAGTGAAGCAGTTTGAAGGTACCTGCTTACTATTTGTAGCTAGTGATTTCAGAGGTTTTAACATAAAAAATATGGAATTATATGGAAGGAAGAATATTTCTTTGCCAGTAATTTACTATTTAATACTCTTATGTCAGTATTTTTGCTGTTTTTTGAAAAATTATGGTAACACAGGAAACACAAGAGCTGAAATTATTAGCCGTTGTAACTGCTACAGGAAAAAATTATAATTAAACTATGAAAGAATAAGTTATATTGGGTTAACCCATTGAATAAATTATATGTCTGATTCAGGTACAGGAGTTTAAACAGCTTTGTTGCTCATGAGTAATCTGGATAATGTTAGCACGAAAGAGAATAATAGAACTGAACTTTATAACTGCAAGTTATACTTTTTTCTGGCTTCAAGACTGATGAGCCAGTGGGTAGAAGGCCCTTGGTCCAGCAATGAGTCTGCATGGGTATTTGGGGGGACCTGTGAGTGTGGGGTGGCTGTGAGATGAGTATGAGTGTTTATAGCTGTTTAAGCTGAACTTGCAAAAGAGTAGACTGTGAAGTAGAAGATCTGTGCAGGTTTATAGGGTAAAGGCCACGCTGTGCCAGTACTCACATAACAGCGCTGTGGGGCGCCGCGGGTGGAACGGGGCCGCACGGCTCCAGGATGGCTGTGTCCCGGCCCGGCCCTGCTGGGCCCCCTATGGGCCCAGCCCAGTTACCTGTCCCAGGGCCGGAAGCGAGAGAGAGCTTTCCCAGAGTTTGTCCATTCTTAAATGTGGACCACAGAGGCGGTCAAAATTTTAAGTGGCTTAAAAAATTGTCAATATTCAAACTAGCCAGTTGATAGGTTCTGTTAGGTCATAGAGGAAGCTGCAAGCACCTCTTTGGAAGAAAATCACTTCTGGAGTTATGCACCCATGACACTGGCTCAAAACCCAGCTTGTTGCTAAAAAAAGGTCAATTTGCCATGGTCATCCTCCAGTAGTGGGTGCTTTTGCAGTTGGGCTGTTCTCATGCAGATCAGAGGTTTCACCACCACACAGCCAAAAACTCTCCTCCCTTTGGCTGCAGGGTGGAAATCTGGTCTCAGCAAAGAACCTGCTGCTTTTGCAAATGGCTGATTGTTTGAGTCATTAAGGATTAGCATTTCAGCCTCTCACAGCAAGTACTGATCTCTTCAGTGGCAGGAAGCTGAGTCAGAGGAGGTTTAGGTTGGATATCAGGAAAAGGTTCTTCCCCCAGGGGGTGGTTGGGCACCGGAACAGGCTCCCCAGGGAAGTGCTCACAGTAGCAAGCCTGGCAGAGTTCAAGAAGCATTTAGACAACACTCTCAGGCACATAGTGTAACTCATGTGGATTTCCTGCACAGGGCCAGGAGTTGGACTTGACGATCCTGATGGTTCTCTTCCAGCTCAGCATATTCTATGATTCTATGATTCTTTGGTAAAGACTGAAATTTATGAGTAAAAAACACAAACTCACCATGCTTCTGATTCATAAGATTCACAGGGACATGAATGTTTGTCCATTACTGAGAGTACTGGCGCAGCGTGGCCTTTACCCTATAAACCTTCACAGATCTTCTGCTTCACAGTCTACTCTTTTGCAAGTTCAGCTTAAACAGCTATAAACACTCATCTCACAGCCACCCCACACTCACAGGTCCCCCCAAATACCCATGCAGACTCATTGCTGGACCAAGGGCCTTCTACCCACTGGCTCATCAATCTTGAAACTTGCTAGAGGATGAGGCACACAAATCCCATCACACATCATTTTGTGTCAGGTACAGGCACTTGACCTGCTCCAGCAGCAGGTGGAGGGGCACTAGCGCACAGCTGTTGCGAGTTGCACTTCTGCTCCAGCACTGACCTCCTCCCTGTCTTCACTCACACCAGTCACCCCAATAGCTGATTTTCAGGATACACAACATGCCTGTCCCAGTACCTGGCAGCAAGACTTCGACCCATTCCAGTAGCTGGCTCTGAGGCAACCCATTCTCTCCAGTCACCATCACCATAGGCCAAAGTCCTCTATGCCCCCCCTCTGACTCCAATTGGTGACACTAAATCCAGTAATGCTGCTTCCCCCAGTAGCTGGCACTCTGGGCATGAAAACTGCAGGACCTAACAAGACCATCTGGAGAGATATTTTTTGACAAGCCTTGTTTGATTTATTTATGCTGAATATGACTTAAATAGCTTTTGATACAGAATATACCCAAATATGGCTTCAGTCTCAACATTTTCCCAGATTTTAAATACAGAGATCTGGTTTATGTTGTTTTCATGCCATTATCCAATACTCTAGCATCTTGTAGAATTAAGGTTGTAAGAGAGAGGTGCTGTGAATTTTCTACAGAGCCAAGACCTGATGTGTAATTCCTTTGTAACTAAGATGTCGATTTTGCTATGATTCCTGCCAGAAGATCCTTCCACATATTGCACTCAGGAATCTTGAATTGGGCTGAGAGGTCTGTTTGCAAGAGTCAGGGCACGAAAGCTGCCAAAATTTAAAATAAGTGCTAAGATCATTTGGCCATCTCCAAAACTCTACTCCTCCTTGTTTTCTCCCACTCCTTTCTTTGAAGAAGATCATAGCTGAAGTGCTGAGCTGTGATAGGAAAATTACATCTCTTAAAACATTTAAATCTTTCCACCCCCTAATTGCAAATTGCCAAACAACAGATTGCAAAGGCAGCTTTGACTACTGTGCTTACAAGTTTCATACCATTTGTCTGTTAAGTTCAAGATGGAAAGGTAGCCTGAAAGCTGCCAGTATTTTTTGTTTATTTTTTAAGAGTCATCTGTTTCAAGAAAGATTGAGATAAGGTGGAAAGAACAAAAAACAAAAAATGGAAAAAAAAAAGTTGTTAGCCAAGAGCAAACAAATTACATATGCATGCTACAGAAATCAGACACATATCATGAGACCCCTCCTTAAATAAATTAATTGCTGCCAGACTGATGGAATATATGCACTGCAGGGAGTATTGTCAGACTGCTGGTATCCCAGGTCTGCCTATCTCAGCTCTGGACTAGCCAGACAGCTCTGTTTTATGCCTTTTAGTGTATCTTAGCTCTGAACTGAAGAGATTGCTCATGTGATGTCCATTTTTGCCATTTCCTCCTTGGAACTCTCTAAAAAATTTTTCAACAAAAATATCAATTAGAGCAACTTATCTGAATTACATTTTCAGTCCAAAATGTGCTAATATCACACATTCTGTTTGAAAATATTTTTAGTTTTGGATTAAGGAAAACAACAAAGGCAACGTGGACACTGTAGGTGGAAAAGTGGGAACATGACATTCATCTTCGATAATGTGATAAATGAGTCAGATGACTAAAGGAAACTTACTTTCAGTCCCTCCGCAACAGGTACAATGATCAGGGAGGTCTGGAAGTCTGATTTTCTCTCTGGAAGCTTCCCCTTGCAAATCACCCTTGCAGAATTAGCAACACAAAGTAAATTGAGATAATATTCCTTACATTCCAAGGCTGCCATTTTGACCAGAACGGTTATGCCAGCTTACTGTTTACATATATTGCTTTTTCAGTCCCTGGATTCATGGAAGAAAGAAACAATAATTGTAAACTACTCATTAATGCATCTTATTAATTAAGCCAACTATCCCTACATCTGAGAACAGAATATTTTTCTTTTAAGACAAGGTGATAAATGTATATAAATAGATATGAAGTAGGACTAATTTCCTTTTGTTGTTTTTCTTTAGTGGCCGTAAGTAGACATTGTGGCCAGTATGTAGCTGACACTAAGAGATTTGGTCAAAAGTTAATGAAACACTCAGCTGGATCTGAGCTGAATGACTGACCCAGGTAGGAATTACATAAAGAAGGACAAGTTCTAAGACAGTAAAAAGCCTTACTCAGAATTTGAAACTAGCTAAGAGTCAGGAACTAAAGTGAACTAATAATGTGATTATTGAAAAATGTTGCAAAAGAATTTCTGGTTTTCAGTGTATATATCAATCCAGAGCAAAGGTTAGTGGTAAAATACCTTTATGTTCAGACTATATAACCTTATGTCAGTTTGTCAAAATGAGGAAGGATTACAGAATACTTCTTGAAGATCAAATGAAACCAGAGGAAATTATCTCAGCTCTTATAATTTGTTTATTATGATACCAATATATTTATATTTATATTTATATTTATATTTATATTTATATTTATATTTATATTTATATTATAAACAATAAAATTTTATTATAATATTGTAATCATAGGTTGTTTCAAACTAATATACATTTAGAATTCTAGCTTAGAAGTTAACTCAAAATTCTAGAGAACACAGTATATTTTATACACAGTCTTGAGATCTACAATGCTGAAAACGTGCAACGTCGGATTCCTACTAAAATAATAGGAGGGTTGCTTAATGTGTTGATACTTTATGGTTGCAGGATATGTGATTAATTCACTCTGACAACTCCTATACACATAATACAATCTATTTAACATGAATCATATATTTTAGGGATATACAATACTAGTAAATTTAAATTAAAACCCTGAAGTACATTTGCATATTTATTTTTCATTAAAAACTGTAAAGGCAAACTATGTCAACTTTATTGTCTTTCAAAATCACAAGAAATAGGATAAGGCATAGTAAAAGTAATTCTAAAGAGTATACTGTTAATCTCTTCATATGTTCCCATTTTATTTGTCACACAATTTTAAAGATAATTTTTGACAGATGTTTTTATTATAATGATGTTTATCCATGTTTGTCAGGAATTTTTAATGGCTCATGCAAATGTGCAGTATGTTTCTTATCATCAACTTGTGAAATCTTTTCTACAATTGCCTCCTTTCACTAAATAGTATTTTCAACATTTTCAAGGTATATTTTACAGCAAAAGTTACTAATAATTTTAAAAAACCCTTAAATTTCTTTGTTGCAGTTATCTATGTATCACCATTGTTGTCATCACACATTGCCTAGTAACATTTTCACTGCAAGAGGAATTTTACATTTCCCATCTTTAAAGTTCAGAATGCACAGATCTTATAATGCTCTTATGCTGATAATGCACTTCAGTAATTGTGCTGTACAGCAAATATTTCTGTGTGCAAGCTTTAAATAGTTATTCAGCTGAATAATGCCACAAATCAGAGGCTCTATTTAAAATGCCAGCATGTACTTTCCATTAATATTACAGGAATGAGACTGGCATTATTACCAATGCATAACGAATGAGGCTCAGTGAGTAACTGCAAGGCATATTGCCCCCATGTACAGCTGTGCTATCATAAGTATATAATTTTATTCACTACATCATAGGATATATATTCTGTAAGAGAAGTGTGCTGGTTTTGGCTGAGATAATCTTTTAAATATGATAAACAGGAGCTAAAGGCCACATGTTGGCATATCTCTGTTGCATAATCAAAGCTCTAGACAAAATACACTAAGCTGAACATTGAAGCAATTTTTAAAGGCTTTAAAAACAGTCAGACTATCCACAATAGATTCTATTCAATCTAATCCAATATCCACAAGAATGCTCTGTCCTATAAGTGAGCTGTTTCTGTGTTCCACTCACTCCCATGCATTGTCTTCTGCCAAGTTTTGTCAACTTAGGATTGTAAGATTGTCAAAACTGATCAATGTCTTTATTGCCGTAGCCATCTCATAAATAAGACAAGGTATATAGTGCTATATTTTGGATTTTGCTGACCAGTGTTTACACAGTTTCAAGGCCTTTTCTGCTTCTCATGCTGCCTACCAGCCAAATGTCTGGATGTACACAAGAAATTGGAAGGGGACATGCTGACCCTGAGTGAAAAAAGGGATATCCCATGTCATAATACTTTATGCTCAGCAATAAAAATTGGACAAAGAGGGAGAAGGCGGGGATGTTTGGAGTTACGGTGTTTGTCTTCCAAGATCTGCTAATCATGATGAAGCCCTGCTTTCCAGGAAAGGGACTAAATATCTGCCTGCTAATGGGAATTACTGAATTGATTCCTCATTTTCCTTTGCCTGCATGTGCAGTTTTTGCTTTGCCTATTAAACTGTCTTTATTTCAACCCATGAGATTTCTCACACTTTTGATTGTCTTTCCCATTCCTTGTGGGAAGGAGTGAGTGAGCAGCTGTGTGGGACTTAGCTGCCTACCAGAGTTAACCCATGACAACCATAAAAGAAAAACTTAAATAAAGTATCTCTCACCTATTACATTAGAATATCTAGACAATCATCAGCTTGTCTCTAGCCAAGAAAACTTCTGATTTCCTCTGTGGGTGGTCAGGAAAAGCTCCACCATCCTGGCTGTCAGTAAACAGAAACAAAGTTGATGTAAGTTGATTTCTAATATAGTGCCTTCAGAAGAGTTTAAAATAGACTCCAAATGACAAAAAACAGAAAAAGGGCTTGTCAGGAGGAATTTCGTTATCAATAGTTGTTTTTTACTTTTTGTGAACAGATGATTTCTCAGTCGGTTTATGGGGTTTTTTTCAGTTTTTGCTTGTGAAGATACCTAAATAAACATGAGATGTAATAGTAAGTCAGGGTGGTAGTACATTACAGAGAAAAGTAATGGACTGCCTTAATACTGAAGAATCCAGGATAAAAAGTTTTATGTGTGATATGAAATGTCTACATTGAAAGAATATGTTTCAGTGTCCTCCTTTAGTAGCAACAAATCAAGAAAAAGATTATTCAAATATAATGCATTATACAGTATTTATTCTTAAAATTAAATTTTCAGGGGAAAAAATTCTGGAGATAGTTTTTGAAGTATAAAGACATATAAAGATTTACCTACTGTAGTAATTTTTTATTTTTTGGCTAAGAATGAAACTCAAGAATGAAAGGTGAGGTAGATCTTTTTAATAATCTAGAGTCTATTCACTGTATTCAATATTATTTTTCATTGTTACTCTTATCTTTATCTGATTAAATTATTTGTATTCAATTTGAAAAGTCTGATGGTGCTACACTCCACCATGCAGTTACAAAAATTCCTTCTTTAATAAACTGACATTTGAAGACATGTCAGAAGCACACATTTGTTTAGACCAGTGTATTTTTGGAACATATGAGTGAGGATAAGAGATCAAACTCTTCCTTGATCTAATTTGATGCTCCAAATAATTATCACAAAGTTACTGCAGAAAAACACACTACACTGATAAAACTAGTGTCTTCATCAGTAGCTCCACTCTTGGTAACTGAACAAGAGATATGTAGCTAGCAAGAATTAGCTGTAACCCAAAGAAGTTTTCTTTTCACAATTAATATAATTCATCAATGAAAACAAAGATAAGCAAATACATAACTTCTTGAACAAACATTGTGTTATGTGTAGTGCCCCTCAATTGTATCCAGTATAAAAAATTGATACATTTAACTCAAGTTACAGAATTTAGAATAATTTCACTTATTATAAAATGCCATAAAGATAATTTCTGCTATTTTTTACTTTTTCCAGTAGGGAACCTATAAAAAAACCCCAAGCAAAAAATATGACAAAAAACCAAACACCTCACTCTCCCCCAAAAAAAACCCAAAACCAAAATCACCCAAACTCTATAAGGAGTGAGGTTGTGTGGCCTGTTTTCTTTCTCCCCTTTTATAAGAATTACAGAATCCAGAAAGGCCTTAGCATAAACTCTCATAGATAATTTTCTAAATTATAGGTTGGTGGTTGTGTGGGTCTGAAAAATTCCTACTAACTAACAACTCTATTTAAACAGGAAAAAGATAACCTTAAAATTATGCATCTATCAAATGAACAAACAGAATTACAAAGCAATCAGTTTTTTAAACTTGAGTCAGGACTAACTGCAAAAAACTATTTGGACTTTACTTTTAAGTAGCAAGCCTTCCTAAAAGGAAATATATAACCTAGTTCAATATCCAGTGCTCAAGTCCCTCTAGAGTCCCATCAGCTTCTCCTATTTCTGTTTCATCTGCTATTCAAATTACTGCCATTGTTAGAGCCTCTTTCAAAATCAACTTTTGTCAATCACCCCAAATTTACAGAAAACCACACAGAGGTGAAAATCTTGTTTTCAATAGGCTGAAATAAATTTTTAATATTTGGAAGAGAAGCAGGCACGTATTACACCATATTAGCTTATTTTCTTGTAAGGTGGGGAAAAAAGGGGATTCATTATTCCATGTTCTCTTGGTGAATATCTGAGTTTCCTTTAAGTGACAAAATTTCCTTTAGTGCACAGGACCAGCTCACTATGACAATAGGACAAAAGAGGCTGTTGCACATGGGCAAATTTCACCCTTTACATATATCATCATTTATTGCCTTTAACTTTCATATTATTGAGTAAAATGGAACCAAATATGTAATCTTCATGATTTTATGAAACACCTAACTTTCTAGTCTTAATATGATGATATTCCTTTTTCCTGAATCTTTCTGAACCTTGTTTAGAGGGTTAAAAGTCAGCTGAATGAACTTCGCAATAACATCAATTTTTTATTTTGCATATATGCTGATAAGAACCAAAAGGTGACAAAATCAGGAGCAGTATTTTATAAAAAACCTTAATCCAAGTACAGATTTTCAATTAAATAGTTACAAAATGGGAGACATAAAAGACCATGTTGTCAAAATCTGCATAAGTAGTGAAGTGGAAGGAGAGACAAAGTGAAAAAGTCAAAAACACCACAGCTATTGCAGGTCTCAAAAATATACCCCACGGTTCTCATTATTAAATGCTGCAGAAAGGTTAAGTAGCACTAAAATAGTGTAAGGGCCATAACTGGTAATTAGGAAGAAGCCATCAATATATTTTGCCTGAAAACTTTTCAGAATCTAGTTAAACCAAATTAAATCAGGTAACAATGTATTATAAAAAAAGTATTAATAAATAATAATAAATAATATCCTCCTTATAGTCTCCTACATTATTATAAAATAAATTATGTTTCTACTGGAGAAACTGGCTGGTCATGGCTTGAGTTAGTCCACTGTTCACTTCATAAAAAACTGAACGGCCAGGCCCAGAGAGTGTTGGTGAGTTGGGTTACATCCAGGCAGGCACCTGGTCACAAGTGCAGTTCCCCAAGGCTCAGTATTAGGGCCAGACTAGTTTAATATTTTTATCAATGACCTGGATGGGGGGATCCCATGCACCCTCAGTCAGTTTGCAGATGACACCAAGCTGGGTGGGAGCGTTGAACTGCTGGAGGGCAGGAAGGTTCTGCAGAGGGATCTGGACAAGATGGATCAATGGGCCAAGGTAAATGGTGCAAGGTTCAAAAAGGCCAAGTGCCGGTTTCTGCCCTCGAGTCACAACAACCCTGGGTGGAGCCACAGGCTGGGGGAAGAGTGGATGGAAAATCTGCTCACAGGAAAAGGATGTGGGGGTGTTGTTGGACACGTGGCTAAACACAAACCAGTGTGTGCCCAGGTGGCCAAGAAGGCCAGTGGCATGCTGGTCTGTGTCTGAAATAGTGTGGCCAGCAGGACCAGGGCAGTGACTGTCCCCCTGTACTCAGAACTAGTGAGGCCACACCTCAAATCCTGTGCTCATTTCTAGGCTCCTCACTGCAAGAAAGACATTGAGATGCTGGAACATGTCCAGAGAAGGGCAGTCGTGCTGGGGAAGGACCTGGGGAGTCCTATGAGGAGCAGCCAAGGGAGCTGAGGGTGTTTAGCCTGGAGAAAATGAGGCTCAGAGAAGACCTTATCAACCTCTACAAGTACCTGAAAGGTGGTTGTAGGAGGTGGAAGTCAGTTACTTCTACCATTCTACTAGTGATAGGAAAGGGGAAACAGCTTCAAGTTTTTCCAAGGGATGTGTAGCTTGAAAAGTAGGAAAAATGACTTCACTAAAAGTATTATCCAGCATTGGAACAGGCTGACAAGGGAGTAGTGGAATCAGCATTCCTGGAAGTGGTCAAAAATATGTGGATGTGGCATTTAAGGCCAGGGTTTACTGGTGGATTTGGAAGTGTTAGGTTAAGGGCTGGACTTGATCTTAGACACCCTTTCAAATCCTATTGATTTTATGATTCTGAGATTCTATATATGAAATAGTATTTTCTTTATCTCTTCCTTCTTTTTTAATGTGTTATGAAAAGAATTATTTTGGTTCATATCAATAAAGGAATTATATCAATCAAAATATATTATCAAAATAATTTGAAAGGCTTTTAATAATTATCTTTTTTTGGTTGGTCGGTTGGTTGGTTAATTGTGGGTTTTTTCAGTAAGTTTTATCTTGAGCATGAGATTAGAAAGATACATTTTGTGTTTGAATCCTAAATAATCAGTTAAATGGTGTGGTAGCATTTACATTAAGTACAATAAGTATTAGAATGTCAGTATTTCAATGAGTCAAATACAATTTAATCCTTTCTAGACAAACTCACTATGCTATTAATAATGTTTTTTATTGTTTCACATATGAACCTGCTTTATCATTAAAAGGCTCAGTGTGTGATTAGCTCTTAATATGTGAGGAGGCATAATTTTTCACTGTTTCAGGAAAAAGACAGAAACTCAGGCCTCATTCTCAAAAATTATTTGGGAATATCCTGTTGTAGATAAAAACAGACACTTTATGGAGCCCATTAGTGGTTGTGAGGTGCTTGAATATCTCAAAGATTCTTGGATATACATATTAAAATTATTTTTGAAAGATGACTGTACACCAAGATGTATGTATGATTTCCAAAAAAAAAAAACCAACCCAAGTGTACCTGTTGATAAGTACTGAAACACTGTCAAATTGCTGCATTTGCTCATGACCAACTTCACAGACCTTTATTCTCATTTCAATATATCATTGTCTTGAAAGTTACACATAAGCAGCTGAAATTACTGGCAACATAAAATGATGAACCATAACTTGCAAAGGCCAGTTGAACTTGGCTCCTAAACACAGACCCTATATTCCAAACATATGCTCATTTTCTGACTTGATTTGTTCTAACAAGAATTGTTGCACATACCTATAAGCAGTCCAGCAAGACACTAAAGTCATCCAGAAAACTTTTCTTGAAACCATATCACAGATTACATCCTGCTGTTATTATGACATCATGTCATGTCCAGTTGTAGTGGTTTGGTCCAAAATACTCATTACTGTTTATCTGCTGTGAGATAAGAATTAGGAGAAATGCAAAGCAGGCACCAAACTTGAAAGAATATAAAGAAGTTTATTAACAGACCTAAAAGAGGAAAGAAAAAAAATTATACCACCTTCAGAACTCTCCTCCTCCCCCCACCTTCCTCCCTTCTCCCACTGACAATGTAAAAAGACAACCCTTAAGATGTTCAGTCTGTTTACCACTTCCATAATAACCTTGTTTAGTCCATTTAGAAAGAGAAGTCTCTTCTTGCTCATGCTATGAAAACATTATCACAACGAGACAGCCGCCCACTTCCAAATATTGTTCAGTCCATTCAGGAAGAGGAGTCTCTCTGCTCGCGTGTGAGTCCTTTCCCCCGACTTGCAGCTTTTCCCGCAACTGCTTTCGAGGGTCCACTCTTGAAGTTTTTTGGGGTACAGTTTTAAGGTTGAGCCGTTCAGAAACAAAAA
>NW_008239553.1:17872847-17893891 GCF_000691975.1 Corvus brachyrhynchos
TGGAACGGGCCCAGGGCCCCGGGAGGGCCAGGGCCCGGCCCAGCCTGGCCCAAGCAGGGCCTGGCCGGGCCCGCTGGCCCCCACACGGGCCCCGCAGCCACCTGTCCCAGCACCGGAAACGAGAGAGAGCTTGGGGGGGAGTTTGCCTATTCTTAAATGTGGATCACAGAGGTGATCACAACTTTAAGTGGCTTAGAGAATTGTCCATATTCAAACTGGCCAGCTGATAGGTTCTATCAGTTCCCAGAGGAAACTGTAAGCACCCCTTAGCAAGGACGTCCCTTCCGGGACTATGCTTGCTAACCTATGACACCAGTGTATTCTGATTGCAAACATGGTCTTATTAAGATAAAATTGTCATGGAAAATATACTTTGTTGAGGGCCACACAGAAAACACTTTGGTGTAATAATGTCTCTGTTTCATATTTAAGGCATTGACGTGACATAAATAAAAGTATAAATCTAGTTAACAGTAATATCCAGACGTTCTACAGCGATTCTTCCCATATGGTTTTTTGTGACATAGTTTCAATATGATATTTTCTGACTATGTTAAAGATAACGAGAATTTTTTGACTCATTATAGGATTTTATTTATGAATATTTTAAACTCAACTTCAAGCATAAAAAAAATTATTTATAATATATTTATTTTAATATTTTTGGGGAAGACTGTCAAATTCATGTTGGGCATCTCAGTTTGATAACAACACTGCAACACGTTGAAAAGGAGACATATTCATTTCATGACAAATTAATCGGAGTTTCTGCATGTTTCAATTAGGTCAACAAAAAGGACTGTGTACTCTTATATTGAGAAATAATCATGTTTCTAGCAATTAATTAATTTGCAGTTACAAAGAAATCACCATATCTTCACAAGCAGCTACATTTTAAAACACATCTTGAAATTAATGTTGATATTTCTCCTGGTGCTTTTTTCTGAACAATTTTTCTTCTTTAAAAAAAAAGCTGTTTTGCTGTCTGGTTAATAATCTGGCTTTTTATATGCTGTCTGACTGAATTGCATACACACACACACACACAGATATATGTATCCGATTAATATTGTATAAAGCTTCTTTTATAGCTGCGGGGATCACTGTCCAAATTCACTCTGGATTTTGTTTAGAATAGCATGTATTTTACTTTTTATTTTACTTTATATGAAAGACCTATTTTTTTTTAGAAAGCAAACATAAAAGCCAAAATGAAGATAAATTAAATATTCATGTGAAAAGGTATCCTCAGTAGCATATATATTTAAGCAAGGTCAAAGAATTTTTATTTCAGCCCAAGCCCTATAAAAATATTTTAAAATTTTACCACTGCACTTACTATTGTCTGGAGCAAGCTTTCATGTCTAGATTCAGTAAGTTACTTCAAAGATTATACTTCCATTGAGTTCCTACTATACTTAAAATTAGAAACAGTCTTAAATATTTTGTTGAGCTTTTAACAAGATGGCTGAGATTTCTCCAACTGAGAAAATGCAGTAATAGCTGAAACAGAAGCACAATATATTGTAGTATGATCCTGTCTTTGCTGCATGTCCTGAGAACTACAATTCAAGTGCAAGACAAAAGATATTTTTAATAGCATACTTCCAGTTGTCTCAGATTCATCTTCTACTATTCAATTTTATTTGTAGCAGTAGCAGTTACTAAGTAACATCTGCAACAGCTCATTTCTCTGCTTTTCTTATAACTGTCTTGGGGGGTTCGTTTTTCAGGTTTGGGTTATTTGTTTTTGCTGTTATTGTTGGTTGGCTTTTGTTTGTTTTGTTGGTTTTGGTTTCTTTTTTTATTATTACTCAGTCATTTTATTTTCCTACTAATGTTTTATTCTCCTGAGAAAATGAAGCACGTTTTGAATCAGTGAATCCCTTCAGGGTGAGCCTGGAACAAAATTAATAGTCTCAATTCTTCAATCTTGTCATAGAGCAGTCACAATTTAATTTAGACTTCAGTTGGTACACCTTTGTTTGTAACTGACACAGTTGATACCTCCTATAATGAACACATTCGATCAATAAAAACCAGGAATATCTGCTTACCAATAGAGTATATCTTGGTAGAATATCCTTCCACCTCTGATTTCAGTCCTGAACCTAAGGGATATTTCAAAGTGGTGAGCCTGAAAGTGTAGCAACAATGGCATTGAAATGTGTAGCAGCAATGGCTATGAAAATTATTATCTCAGCAAAAGTAGTGACTTCATTAGATATTCATTTCCTCCTACCTCATTTCTCAGTGCCCCAAATGTGGTATTTGTCTCTTTTTTTGTTTCATGGATGGTGACATTATCTCCCCTGTGTTCCCCAAGTAACACACCCTTTTTTTCCCCAGCAGCTTAAATGATGGTCATAACTGGGTAATACACTGGCCTATTATTCTATTCTAAATCCAGTATTAGCTGACTCTGTTTCACACCTGAAGAAGGAATCACATGTGCCAAAAATAATTCTTAAAATCTACATTATTTAATCTATTTAAATATATATATATATATATATATATACACAAAACATGCCTTAAGGACATCTTTTTTCATGACATTGACATTAGTACTACTGCTTCCTCTTAAAAACAGCGATGTTTCATGGTGACTCCTGCATACAAGATAGGTGCCTGAATAATTGGACTACCTAAGGATAAAATAATAGCTATTATTATAAATTTACATTTTGTTGTTCTTTTAGCGACTAAATAAATGGCAGATTTATGTTGAAAAATCATCATGTTACCTTACATTTTTAGCAGATGCATGTTTGAAGGATTTGCAACTGCAATGCAAAGAAGGGTTCCATAAGGAATTCTGAGGAATCTGAGGCAAAGATTAATGAGCATCTTTTTATTTTTAATATAAAAACATTATTTGTATTCCTGCGGAAAAGACTAAAGGATGCCTTACATGATGATGCAAATTATGGCTTACTAGAAATAAAACAGAGTCTCGCAGTGAGCTAATGCTCAATATAAACAGTGTTAAAGGCTGCAAGCAAGACCTTATTTTTATGTTCTTCTTTGCAAGACATTAGTAGCTGAGATACTTCTGACACAACTCAATCAAAACCATACTTGTTGTCTGTTAACGCTTACTACTATGGAGTCATCTGTCATTTGTCATTTGCAGCTTCAAAATCTTTCCTGATGAAGGCAGACTTAAAAAATTAAGTAATGATTTAGGAAAGATGATTTAATTTAAAATAGTGTGCATGATAGAGAAAGATTTGTTTTCTTCTCTTTTATGAGAGCAAGTACTATCTGAATGGTATCTGAGGATGACCTTCTAAAACATGCAGCTGTTATCTATCTGAAACATACATCATATTAATGTGCTCTCTTTTCCTGTCTGTAAGACATATATTATGAAGCATTACATAACTGATATGTAATGAAAAAAGAAAACTCTGTCACCACGGAACATCTGGAACTGCAGTGGTGATGCAGTGCATCATGTTGCCTTTTATGTGAAGTGTGATACACAACTATGCAGAGGCATTTATTTCAAAGACCTTTACTTACAAAATACTGTGCCAAGAATTGTATTTCCATTTCATCCCATGCACAGTGTTCAGAACAACACCAAACATACAAAAAGCCATACATACTATATTACTAAGGTAAGTTTGCAAAGTATGAAGTCTCATCCCTTTAATGACTCCCTGGGAGCAGTTTAACTTCATTTATTACGAATCACTGAGAAATTCAGTCACAGAATCTTGCATATCTGGAGCTGAATTCAATACTGATAAATAATTGGCATGAAATGGATCAAATATGTGGGGAACATGATTTATATCATTATTAATGCTTTTTTGCTGGTATTTAGAGCCCTGTTTATTTAATTCTGTGCTTTTCCAATTTTCTTTTCCTGTAGCAGAATAGGCTGAAATCTGAAGTGAAAATTTTTGTCTGTATTTTGTATTGCTTCTTTCTTATGCACTGAATTTAAATTAAACTTGAAAATAAAAATCTAGAGACAGAGAGATTGCCTTATTAAAGCTCCCCTTTTACTTAATCTGGTCATCCTGCCAAATGCCACTTCTGCATAATTTTTATAATGCTTCTGAATATCAGACAAATAATCACATTCTAGTCTTATTGAATATGGTCTTATCTAAATAGTTTTCTCTTCCCCTTTTGAACACATCCTTATCAAGCTTCCAGAGAGTTTATTAAAGCCTACAGTTTCTCCCACCATATACTCTTGGCCTTTGCATGAAAAATCAATGAAATTCAATAGCACTTCATCAGAGTTTCATCTGCACAGTTCCTGTTCCTGTGACTTTTGTAAGCATGCTCTGTAAAGCTGATACTTCAAATGAAATATCAAACATCTCTATAAATCTGCCTTTTTTTTTTTTTTTAAGGAAGAAAAGTGCAAGAAAATGTTTAATTTCCTGACACAGAAAATAGTTTAAATTTCTTGATTAATAAGCTGAATTGCTATGGACATTTCCTCATTTAGAAAGCAATGATTAGTCCCTGAAATGAGCTGTTACCTTTTGTAGACAGAGCAGTCCAGTCAGACATAGGGTCCTATGACAGGGCAGAGCAGTACTGCACTAGACCGTCTCCCCTCCACTACTGCCATCTTTAATGCTTCTTATGAATCCTTCCCACATAATTACAGACACAATATAAGAAGAAAAGTTATACCAACTCTCCATACAGTCAATTGAAAAAGCCACCAAATCAAATGGGATCATCCAGTGCTTTAATGGCATAAAATGCTCCCTGTTCCTATCTTTTGAGGATTGTCTTTGAGTTTAGTTGAGTACTGAGGCTTCAGGGCATAGTGGGGTTCATACTTCAACTGAGACATTTCCTTAGCTCTTTTCAGAAGCACCCAGAATAGCATCCAATCCTTTTTCCTGCATCACTGTTTCGAAGAAGCAGGAACTTATTAGAGAATTTGAGTATAAGCTTCCAAATGGCAATAGTAAAGAGATTTAATTAAGTGAGATTTCAAAAAATAGATTTGTTCCACATGGTCTTCTGCTTTATTGTCTAATATTAGAGAAGTATTATAACAAGATCTTACTAAAATCTCCCAAGAAGTGCAACTTGTGAAGGTGTTATAAATGAAAAGATGGTTTTCCAGTTAGTTTTCCGCTCAATATGGCATCATTCTTGCAAAATTGTAACCAGGATAACAAAACCTAACATGTTCTCCACAGTTATATTAACCAATTTACACATTTCCTGTTAAACCTTGTTTTAATAGGAATAAGAGCAGATCAAGTTTATATTCTATAGAGGGATTACCTGGAATGTGATTGCGCTATGAAGTGAATAGCCTCATTTTTCACTCTCCTAAACTTTGTACAGATTTTATCTGTATAAAACACTTAAAAATACTTCTGATTTAGATCTTAATTCTACAACAACTCCCTGCCCTTTTTCTGTGAAATTGCATAACCCTGTTTGAAAGCCCTGATGAAGCAATTAGGACAGTTTCTTTGATCCCTCCCTGCTATCCCCCAATTTCGAGAGCAATTCTACATGAGCATAGATGTAAAAGGAGCTTTTCTCCATCTCTATAACAAAGTGATGTTAATCTTAATTATGTTAATCTTAAGTATGTTAATCTTAATATCCTAAAATATTAGTAAAAAGCCAACACATTGGCAATAATAAATGGATATGGTTACACCAATGACAAATTATTTTCCAAATTCAGCCACTATTGTTTTTTAAAAATGCATTTTAAAAAAGTGCTTGTTTTAAAAAATCTAAAATCCAGAATTAAATTTTAAGGTAACTAAATTTCATTATTGTCTAGAATTCTATTAGTATTTGCTTAACCAACTACAAAGACAGTACTAAAAGAGATTCTTTGATAGAGTTTCACAAACCAAGCACTTTCCTTTCTATATCTTCACAAAGGCAAAAATTTTTAGTCTGGAAAAACTTTTGTTCTGTATTCATTTATTCAGTCTTCATTTATAACAAAAGGATTCTAAGAGGTAAATTCCCTTTATTAGTAGTGTTATTGGAAGTAGAATGCCATGGTTATTGTTGCATGCTGTCTTGGATTGATAATATGTAGAGGCATTTTTTTGTCACAGCTTTGCATTTTGTATTTTGAGTATATCCAGTTTAGTTTTATAAACCTGTGGGACTCCTTGATTTTAATGAGATTGATGAAGCAATAAATGAATATTTCACAAAATATAAGTTTGCTATGAATCATTCCCAAAGATGGTAAACAAGCAACATTCTTAAATCAATTTGAACATACCAGCAAAGGCACTTCCCAGAATTCTTTTTGGCACTTTAATGATATGGTTCATAATAATCTCTCATTATGCCAGAATGGCAAGATTTTAATCTCTAGGATGAAGGAATACAATTGCTATGTGTGTGTGATAGCTCATATGAACAGCCAGAACACCAAGCCTTACATCATCCATTTGATGCCTGAGGAAATAACATTTCTGATAAACCATGTTATGTTTTCCGTAAAGATATACAGTATATTTTTAAATGCCATTACAATGAAATTAAGGGGAATTTGAAACTGAAGCCAAGAACCCAGTTTCATATTCATTACATTTCAATATTGTGGAAGATGATGAGATTGTAGAAGTACAGTGAGTGTACTGGTAAAAGCTGCACAAGATCCAGTAGGTTAAGCACTTCTTGCTCATCTTGCAATTTATTCATGCACCATATTTCTGTGAATATTCAATACCAGGTATTTTTTAAATATATAAATTTCCAGAATTAAAGAGACTTGAGAGAGTTAAGCCAAAGATGCTATTTCTCTTTGACAATGACATTTCCATCTTTATTGAATGGAGACATGTGCTTTTACATGTGCATCTGAAATTTCAGAAGCACCCAGAATAGCAGCTCTACGCCGATCATAAAAATGAGCACATTTCCCATATTATTAATGTGACAAACAACGAAGAACTCCATGAACACTAACTCCTGGAGAAAGTAACAATAAAGCTCTTCTGAAAACATCCACGCCTCTGCATCATCCAACTTTCTTTACTACTTTTAGGATTAGGAGTCATACCCCTCCTAATATTATTATTAAATAAATCAATTTTGCTTGTAAAGTATTATATTGGTGCAGACTGCACAACATTGTTTTTAAACTTTTCCTAAATGTTGTCGTCCTCTTTTAATCATCTATCTTTATATATGTGTGGCAAAGTTTGTAAGTAGTATACTCAGGTTTAAAAAAATTAAAAATTTTCAGTGGAAACAAGTCCTAGAAAAATACAAAACAAAATCTAAGGGAATTAACTGAATTAAAGGTCAAACAGTGGTCTCAGTACAGTTGGAATTCCCTCCTGCAAATCCAGTCCGTTGTGTGAGAAGGTTGCTGCCAAGAAATCCCTTATTATAAAGGTAAGATTTTGGGGGTATGAGAGCTAAAAGTACTCAGATATGATGTTGAGAATGTACACTTATGTAAAGGACAGATTTCATAATGGTTGGCAATGTTGGTATAAACTTTGACTGTCCCCTCAGGGGCCAGGAAGGCATATGTGGGTTGAAGCCAGCTCAAGCCCATTGGTATATTCACACTCTTTTAACGAACTCAGGGAGAAACATTTATACCACCACATTATCTACTCAGGTGTTGATAGATGTTGAAATTAAGGCCATGTTCCAGTCCCCTTTGTGGGGAAACAAAGTAATTTTTTGCAACAGCTGTGATCAGACATCCTGCATTCTTCCCTGAGCTTCACAGGGATATTTGTCCATCTCTTCTGAGCTTTCCTCCATTGAAGAGGTTTATTCAGTGAGTCACATTCTGCCTCTAGGGATTTACTCAGTCACAGAGGAGTGGGGCAGTAGTATTTACATATGCATCTACCAAAAAATAAATCAGTTATTACATTTTTAAGCAAAGTTTTGGGGAAATGTGAAGTCATAGCTTTAAATAAAGTGCTGTCAATTCAATTCACATTTTTCTGTATCTATGAGGACTAAGCAATATAAAATACATAAACATATTACAATATGCTGAAAGGCTTTAATATATTTCAGTTGTGTCCTAAAAACCCTTCATTAAATTATTAAGGAAATGAAACAAAACAATTTCAAAATGTACATTGAGAAACACTTGTTTTCAACTAAGTCACTGTATTGATGAAGCAGAAAACAGTCAGTTCTACAGATAATAGTCTTAAATTCATGAGAAACCATACCTTATATTTGAATTCTGCTACACTGCACCTTGTGGTGGAAACTGCACACTGTGGAGGCTCAGGAAGTAAGTTTTCTTAACGTTTTTAAGGTATGTCTTAGTAAGTTTTTCAGGAATTATTAGAAAAGTAGGTCCACTTCCTCCTGTAATGTGAAAATACACAGATATAGAAAATAACTTAAGCACTTAAGACAATCTTCTTAGTTTATAACAGCATTCAAAAATATTTTTTGTTAAAAATTATAATGACACAAAATATGGATAAAAATGTAATTTTATTTTGCTATGAAAAGTCTCAGAGCTTTTGATAAAATATTAAACCTGGCTGATAATAATAATATAATAAATAATTTTGTCTGGTTCCTTAAGGAATGAAGCAGTGATTACTTTCAATTATGTGAACATTTTTATTAATATTTTACCTACTTAATGCCTTAAGATTGGACAGATTATCTTCCTTACACTTTGTTGTACTTTAGAACACTAAATCTTTATTCATTCTTTAAAATTACACAAAATCTCTTCAGAACACAATTTGTCCAAAGAGCTATTCATTTTTTTAATCTTTTTGACTCACCATCCCTGAAAGTGTAGAACATCACGACCTGCCACTCCCTTTTGTCTATTTAAATTACACCTAATAATGAAGAAGATGAAGGACTTTTCCTTTTCCTCTGAAAAAAGTAAAATTCACTGTATTCGTTTACAAAAATATTTAGATTAACATTTCCCACAACAATCGGAATTTCACTAGACTAACAAGAGGAACGTGCCCTTTAAAAATTCTTCAACAACAAACTCTTCATTACACAAAATTCCATGGAAACCATGATGGAAGTATAAATCCTACACTGCATAAATAAATGGCCTAATGACAGAGCGAGCAGTTGCTTCTTCAGCTGCGGCTAAGTAACTGGTCAGAAACAGCTGGGATAAAAATCCAAACGTAAGAGCACATTAAGTGTCTGCTCAAAGAGATGTAAAAATTTATTTTATGAGATATTTTTGTATCAAATAACCAAGATTCTGTGATCTTGTTTTACACAGAAAAATATTCAGGGTTAGAGCAAAAGACTGGGAAACAGAGGAGAGGAAATGTTTCTGCTTCCTTATCAGACAACAGTGACAACAGGCTTGATGGTAGGACTTCTAGGATATTATATACAAGA
The DNA here is from genome assembly GCF_000691975.1 of Corvus brachyrhynchos. Taxonomy (NCBI): domain Eukaryota; kingdom Metazoa; phylum Chordata; class Aves; order Passeriformes; family Corvidae; genus Corvus; species Corvus brachyrhynchos. The sequence goes on from NW_008239553.1 coordinate 17,882,196, forward strand.
ACTAAAATGTCTTGGTGTAGTCCTGAAAGTAACAGTGTTTATGATCCTTTATAATGGATGAAGTAGACATTCTGAAAGGTTATAATAGAAGTGGGATATTAACCAAAGTGCTTCTAGGGGGATTTTGGAAATTTCCATTGGATAGGGATAAAGATAGAGGCTGATCAATGAATATAAGAGCAAGATGTGGCTTTACAGAAGCAAAACCAAAGCAACAACAAAAAGTACAGATGGTGATTCTACTATTCCAAAAATAGCAGTGTTTCTCACTGAACTACTGCTTCTAAAGGTCAGCACCAAGAGGAAAAAGCAAAACCTCCAACAACTGCTCGTGGCAGTTCAACACTGGTAGCTGGACACCTTGTTCCAAGGCACAGAGTTGGCCTGATTTGAAGCTCATATACAGGCTGGGGAGACACAGGCTGTTAACACAAGGGGCCATGTTGTGGAAGGGAAATTAGTATGACAGTGATTTGGTGATTAGATGGGTCAGCCACTGAAGTCACTTTTCTTGAAAATCTACCAACAAGAGAATGCAAATTCAGATACAGAAAGATAAATTTTTCGAGAAGTCTAAAGCCCTTGTGTATTAAAATAATATTGGTTGAGTAACTCATATTTAATTTTTCAGATGCCTTTCAATTATTGTTGGGAAATCTGTGCATCATTACCTGTCTGGGAATAAATCTTTCTTGACCCAATATTCATTTATAAAATAGAGAACCTTCAACTGAGTGGGGAGATGAGATATAAATTCCTTCTCACCATCCAAAAGACCAAGAAAAAAGACATTCTTCATTTCAAAGCTTCAGGTACATTGCTGTAACTGCTGTAAATGAAAATTTGAATTTTGTTGATTATTGTCTTCCCAGTGAAAAAAGACTTCTTGTCTCGCCTATTACGCTTTTAGGGCAATTATAAAAGCCTGTAAAGGTAACTCTTCTTATTTCTTTCTAAACTACTTGAATGATGTGTAATCACACTCAGAATAAAAAAAATCCACTGATTTCAGTCTTTAACCTAGAAAATGTAACTTAAACAGTAATTTCTTTCTATGACAGCGATAGAAAGAGAAATAGACTTTGTGCAATAAACAGTAGCAAATGAACTTATACTTTGTAGTTAAAGTTTACCCTTTGTAACTTGGAAGGGTAAAAAGGCAAATCATTATGGGATAGTAAAAATATACTCTGAAAATATTAGTCACAAAGTGCGCTATAAAAGCATTCATTCAAGAAGATGAGAAAGAACCTGTCATCATTAAAATGTCACAAAATTTGCAGAGGCCAATATTTCTTTGTGTTAGAGGCTATGAACATAACGATTATGCAGTTATAGTGCTGGGATAGCTGCATAAAATATTTTTATTTCACATGACTGTTTTCAGTCTCTCTGTGCTGATTTCAACTTGGCTTCCAAAAGAGCAGTCATTCTCAGTCATTTTGAGGGCAACCAAGTGAATCAAAAGGTCAGTCTAATTAAAAAGGAAGAGAACTTCAGACTACAGGGAAAAGGGTCCAGTAAATGCCAAAGGAGTTTGTATTAGAGAAGTGCAAAGTAAACAGTCCAAACAATGAAAAAATCCACATTGGTGTCAAAGATATAGAAACAAAAGAAATATAAGTGACCTTTTCCTACATTATAAGTAAATAGTCTTGTCTACTAGCAGAGAAATATTGTTTATTAAAGATAAGGAATACAGCTTTCAATTAGGACATTTTATTACCATTTTCTCAGAGACTCAGATTATATTCCATTTTAATACAAACTTGGAAGAATGGGGGAATTAAAATGAAACCTGTTTTGTAGTTGTTTTTCTCCCAAAAGACATACTTAATGAGTTTAATATCAACGTGAGTCATCCATCATTCCAAAAGCATCAAAGAAAAGACACTATTTTAGTGTATAACTGTGACTCAGTTAAACTTACAAAGCAAGAGACTTAAACCTCTGTGGCCTTTGTAACTTCTTTAGTCAAAAGAGAATTTACTAATGAAAATCAAACTTACTCTGCATTCTTTTGAGTCTGGCTTGTGGGTTGGGAAGAAGTAAGAAGTGAATTTCAGGCTGGGTTTTCCAAAGTAGTTAATAAATCATACAGAAGTGCATACCAGAGAAGCAACCCACAAACTCATCAGAAAAGTAATCATTAGCTGCTTCCCACTCTAGAGAACCTTTGTTCTGCAGCATGACCCCATTCTTCAGCCATTTTAGTTGCTAGCACAACATTTGGTTAGGAAACTCTGCTTCCAACTTTCAGTGTAAGATTTTCATAAAATATGAGTATACTGGAGTCCAGCTTCTGTAAGAGAAGCATGCACCTAAAGCAAAAATATTTAATACAGGCAGGGTAATATACTGTGGCTGAAGTGCTTTCCTTTGGTTTTCAGTTGTTTTTTCCCAAAGTTACAGTGCATTAACAAGTTGCACATGGCCTAAGTGGACACTGGTGGCTGATTCTTTAACAGACATATTTCTCAAATTAGCCGTATCTTTCTCAAGATGCAGTAGAAACCATTAGTCACAGCCTTCTATAGGTTCTTCTGAATAATGATCATACGAAGATACTATTGAGAGATTTCACGGGCCAGTGTCTCAGTATTTTCAAAACAAATTCTTTTTTTAAAAAAATTGAACTTGCACTCATATGCCAGGCATGAAAAAATAGAGGTTTGTTTTGAAGGATTTTCTGAAATTCATCTTGGAGTTTAAAAGCAAATCTTTAGCACATTTCATACAAAAAAAAGAAATTCTCTCTCTCTCTCTGTATGTGCAAAAGAAACTATCTATAATGACTAAGTTTAGCAGAAGGAATTTTGGGCACTGCAGTCAAGGCTCCATTAATGATTGTACTAATAATATTCACACCTGAATCTAATTTCTTTCCTTTTCTTTTACCTTTGCAACTTAGAAGGGAGCCAACAAAAATAACTGTTACTGAGAAAGGAGATAACATTTTGAATCCAGGGAAAATAAGATCTGCTGGACAAAATATTATGCTGTCTTTCCTTTGGTAGTACTTGGAATAGAAGACTTTGGACCAGTTTTTCCATGTCATGGTTGAACAAACCTTCCTTTTCTAATCGCAGAAGAATGTATTATTGTATTCGGAAGAATGTATTGAATATATTAAAGCAACTTTAATCAATTATATAATTTGTAATATTTGAATATTACATAAATCATAATTCATTCTACAATATATAGTAACATGATATATATTTCATAATGTTTAAAACCATTTTTTTTTCTTTGAGGAAAACATAAAGTACAAAGATCTAAGTGCTTCTGGATAACCAGTAGTCAGTGGATGCTCCATATTTTCTGTAAACACAAATTCAAGCAACAGAGCAGAATTATTATATTTGGTACACCTAGAGTTTATTCTGAGGTTTCTAGCAAATTGTAACAATATCTTCATTTTCTGTAGTACAAGAGAAATACTATAAAAACCTGTTGGACAGTTGTTACATTGAATCCCAGAGGTGGCTGTATTTCCAGAGTCATTGAAAGGGCTTTTTATATACCATACAGTATGGAGTATTGTTACATATTTTTACGTTAAATGTATTAAATTCTTACTGAAGGTAAAAGGATTTATGCTTGCTTCCTTCAGTGGCAGAATTTAGTGTATGAACAAAAGAAGTGCCTCATAAGCCCACAAGGTGGAAATAACTGTTATAAACACAGGCAATCCCATTCTAGCTATGTGACATCTGTTCCCTCCTATAATTTGCAGTATGTATGTAATAGAAAGGAACCTCAAGGACAGAGGTGACTCCATTCCTTTTCTGCATCCACAGCTGTGTTAGGTGTGTGCAGAACTGGTTTTAGAAACCAAGCCTCACACTACAGCTAAACAAAGCAGACACAGAAATTTACTTTCATGTAGATTTGAAATGCAGCACACGTAGATTCTTTTCTGCAGTTGCCAGCTCTCTTAGGATAAAACTCATTTCCCTGCAATATAATGAAGAATTCAGAAACTTCAGGTTTCTCATAACAATAAGACCACTCCTTAATGTTGCTATACTACATCTGCTATGCCTTTTTTCTACATCATTGGAGAGACCCTTAAATCTAATGTAAGGAGGTACCCAATCAGTTACTTTGAATTCTGTATTGCCTATGTGTATATATTACTGTAGATTTCCAGCACTTTAAAGTATTTGTGCAATCTATTGCTAAAACACTTGGCAAGTTATCAGACAATAAGCTGAATAGCAATGATGTTGATCTGATTCATTCTTGGGTGCACAAGGGTTTAATAGTGCTCCTCAGAGTTTCAGAGCACCAGAAACATACACTAATTGACCTTTATATTCAGTAATATTTAAAACAAAATTTTATTAATCTGATTGAATAATAAAACAAAATGAATAAGTAATGATGAAAGCATGCTTATTTAATGAGCTGTGTTATTTCACAGTCTGGATTGGAGGAAATAAATGTATAAGCTTTGTGCAGAAAATGTCACAAGTTGTAATTGAAATCTAGTTTTAGATGTCCTTTTTCACTGCAGTATGATCTTTAAATTATATGACTGAAAAACTAAATTTGATTTTGACAGTATCCATAGAAAAAGATAGTTCATATATGTCCAGACAAGTTTGACAGCGATAAACCTCTTGAGGTATAGCCTTATGCAAGAGTGCCATACTGTTCAGAGGTACCCGAGCTATTTCCAAACAGAATGCTTCTGGAAATGGAAAATCGTAGGATTATACCTCAACTAATTAACTATGCTGAAAGGCTATACATGTTAGTTCCTGGAGAAGCACTGTAGTAATACAGGATGTTGCACCCAAGTCCAAAGAAGTACTTCTGTATGGGCTGTGGTACTGTATTCAGTCACACAGATGGAACTCAAGACATGGTTACATGGTTTGTCGGCTTTCCTATTCTTCCAGCCTTTGCTGATTCCTGAAGCACTGTTCCAGCTCTCTTACCCCTGTTCTTTTCCAAGAACATGTATACACTGGAGGCAGACTTCACAACCTTCACATTCCTGTGGCAAGAGACATCTCAGGAGCAGGGAGAGAATAAGGAACATAGTATTAGGTAGAATATTGAATGATTTATATAGCAAAGCCTGCAGTTGTTTATCTGCAGAGCTACAATAAACTATTTGATTGTCTTCATTGAAAACTACTTCTGTAATTATTAGTATTACTTGAATATTTCTCAAACAGTATCACAAAGTAAAGTGATTATCAAAGCATGTGGCACTTCAGAACAAACACTTGGCATAGTTTTCAGTATTTTTCTCATTTCATACAGGAGAAAAACAAAGGAATACAGGATGCTTTCTGCCGAAAGGTTGCCCCACTTTCACCCCAAGCCAGTTCAGCCACTGTGCCCTAGTTCTACACCTCTTCTTTACACCAGCTGGTGCTGAACTCCTGTCATCCTCTTGATGCTCTGTCCCCTGCCCAAAGCTCTTAATTCCTGTGTAGAGAGTAAGGGATGGACAGAATCTGCCAGAAAGGTGAAGGTAGTTCATCTTCCTCTTGTAACCTCAGAGTAGTTCAGAGAAAATCTGCTGCAGAGCCCAGAAGAAAATGTTTGTTTGTATGTGATATAGCTGGTTGACTCCAGCAGAATAAGAGCTCAAGCTATGCATAGATTGTCATAGTTCAAATTGAAACATGACTTGACTCAAATATTTACTTGAAAAATAAATGTTCTGGTTTACAAAAGTTTTGTGAAGTCTTTCTAAGCAGATCTAGATTTTATAATTTTTTAAAATTTTAGTGACAATGCTTAATTTCTTTTATAGTAAGAAGTATGATTTTGTTAATGCCTAAAATGATTCTTTTAATCTGCAAATTGTGCTGATTATGTTGGTTATCATTGGATATAGTGAAAAAAGTCCTGGTTTTAATTTTTTCATATAAAAAATTCTAACTATCTGGAACCAGTAAATATTGATTTGTATGTTGTCATATGCTCTACAGTTTCTTAAAGCATTATTTGTGACAGAAGAACAACAGAAAAAAGCAAAATCACCAGGAGGCAAATAACTTAAACCATGCATATTTGAAAATTCATATTAAGTCCCTTGCAAGCCTTTTTATTTGGAGCTTGTTTGTTTGGTTTTTTTTTTCCAAAAAGAAATTATTTTAGTTCCTTGAATTTTTATTCATAGGTCATGTTCTTCTATTATCTTATTATCACTGTTGGTGATAATTTGAGCCACAGGCCCCAACTAAAATGATACTACATATTATAATGCTCTTAATAGGTCTTCATTTTGACTATTCTGATTGTTTGTTCAACTGTATTGTTTTTCAGTTTGACAATGTTTTATGATCCCAGATCTCCCAGAATCTTCTCTTCATCTGTGTTTGTTACCTCTTTTTTCACTTTCACATAGAATCACAGAATCATAGAATGACTGGGGTTAGGAGGGACCTTAAAGATCATCTCATTCCAACTTCTACCACCACAGGCAGGGACACCACCCAGTACATCACGTTGCTCAGGGCTCCATCCAACCTGGCCATGAACAGTTCCAAGGATAGGCCACCCAAGGATGGGCAACCTGCTCCAGTGCCTCGCCACCTTCACAGTAAGAATTCCTTCCTAGCATCTAACCTAAATCTTTCCTCTTAAAGTTTAAAACCGTTCTCCTGATCCTATTACTATCTGTCCTTGTAAAAAGTTCCCCTCCCCCTTTTTTTGAAAGCTCCTTTTAGGAACTGGAAGGTGATGTAAGGCCTCCCCACATCCTTCTCTCCTCCAGGCTGAAGAGCCCCGACTCTCAGCCTGTCTTTGTAGGAGAGATGCTCCAGCCCTCTTATCATCTTCATAGCCCTCCTTTTGACCCATTCTAACAGGTCTATATCTTTCTTGTGAAAGAATTGGTTCAAGACATAAACATAGTATAAATGAAGTCCAGAAATAATCATTAAAAGATTTTTAATAAGTCCTAAATATGAAATAAAATGGGAAAAATTATGCAATACATTCAATATTTTTTCTTTATATGATGGGGCAACTGTCTTTCAGGGTAAAGAGAAGTCATATGTGTTGCATATGTTTAATACAGTAAGGCTTTAGAGCTACTTCTATTTAAAATACTTATAAGAGTCACTATGAAAAAAAAAGGTAATAAATGAGATTCCCAAAGGCTATATTCGCATGCTGAGAAATGTTAAAAAACATAGTTGTTATTTATATTTTTTGTTGTAACACCTAATTTGTGATTACAGTTTGCCTGAAGGCTCTACAAGCATTAGGATTTTTTTACATTGGAACAGTTAATCTGGGAAGTGCTCCACATATCATATTGCAAAAGTATATATAGTATATATAAATATTCTACACATAAAATAGAATAGAATAGTTTCAGTTAGAAGGGACCTACAATGAGTAGGTCATTTAGTAGGTCAAATAGTCCAATTACCTTACCAATTTAGGGCTGAAAAGAAAAAGTTAAAGCATTTTTAAGAGATTTTCAAAGTGCCTCTTAAAAACTGACAGGCTTGGGGCCTCAACCACCTCTCCTGGAAGCCTGCTTGACCATGCTCTCCGTAGAGGCATTTTTTTTAATGTCATCTGAAACTCCTCTGATGCAGATTTGAACCATTCCCAGGAATGGTAAACTCCAGGAAGAAGAATGTAAGTCAGCTTTGCTTGAATTCTAGATCTAAGAAGTCTCAATTCTCCTCCATACCAATTTATTCTATCCTGTTATTATTGCAAAAATTTCTTGATAATTTTTTCCTGTTTGGATTTTTTCCTTTTCCAGAGATAAGGCCTGAGGCAAATAACTACAGGAATTAAATGGATGAAGTTCAGGCAAAATAATTTTCATCCACTTGATAGTTGGTAATGAATGTGAAATCAAATGAGGAGGATTCAGAAAATGTGCTTAACAACACACATAAAATCCTGGCTTAGAGGAAAAAGTCTATTTTTCTCAAAAGAGATCTCTGAGACTGCAGAAGTAGAATCTGAGGACATTAGTTCTTTCTTAATTGTGTCTGCTTTGCAGTACCTTAGAAAAGCTGATGCAGTGGTATCACAGCAATGACATTTTATATATTACGACAGTCTGAATAACCAGTAGGCTGGTCAGCAAAATATTGTGGAATTAATTTTGTTTTTAGATGATTACATAAGCTATAAAATCACTTTTTAAAAAGCGTAATTCTATCCATGTCTGTTCTCTGCTGTGAAACAATATTTTCTGTACATTGATTCTACATTGCTCACGCCTCATCTGATAAAATGAGAGAACATAAGATGCTCACTGAAGGGCACCATTGGTTACATATTTTACTTCCACAAAATGTAGAGGCTGCAGATACGTACACAATATTGGTGCGAATCTCTATGTGCAGACACTGACAGAAATACATTTTATATCAGATCATGTATTCAAACCATTAATTCTGAAAGAGTTGGTATCAGGTTATTTTACAGATCCACATGCCATCACATTATTTAGTGTACCTATAGTGGTCTCTCCTAAACCCTTCTGAAATGGTAACAGACCATCTGAACAGCTTGTCTCATTTTTAGATAACAAAAGGATTAAAACCTATGGAAGAAGGCAATTTTCCTTTAATGTGAAAACAGAGGAATCAAAGCAGATTTCATTGAAAAATATGGAGGTAACACCTCTTGATCTCTCTGGGCAGCATTCCAGTGAAATCATAAAATTAGTTTCTTACTACTTCCAAAAGTTTGTGGTAAAAACAGAGTGAATAAACTTTCCTGACCAAATTCATAGGACTAGTGTGGTCAAATATTACTGCAGATGTGTTAATGAGACATAGCATTCAGTACAAGCAGTAAATCCCCATTCCCTGAAATTAACCTGTTAATGAAATGAAACTTTATAACACAGAAATTTATAGTCTAGTATATAGACTTTGTAATAGCACAAACTCTTTCAGAATTCTTGTGTTTATTAATTGTATGATCAATTGTATGATCATACAATTAACATTGACATACAATTAATATTGGTGTTGACTGAGAACATATATTGTCTTAAACTATTTCTAGCTTTAAATCCATAAAATTTAGGGAACTCGTGGCATTTTACTTTCCTGTCTTCCATGTAAGGCTTTCTGCAACAGAAGTAACAATTGGAGACTTGTTTTAATGTGTTGAAAATGTTTTAATAGAGCTTATTTCTTCTACAGAAGAAGAAAGTGAGCCCAGAAACAAATGGTTTTGCAGTAAATTTATCTTTGGATTTTTTTGGTTTATTGGTAAATGCCTTAGTTGTATAGTTCTTGGCATCTTTTCTATTATGAATAACCCTACACTCATTTCTATCCTGTTTAATTATCCACTCTGGCTTAAAACATAATCAGCATTAAACCAGCTGTGCAACCTTGAAAGAACACCATTTCAGTAATACATTGATAAAAACAGAGCAAGCAAGCTATTAATTTTAATAGAAGCCCTCCCTTCTGGCTATAGCCTGGACACCATTTCAGAGCTGTATCCATTTATCGCCAAGTACCATCCCTGGTGCACTCATTATAGCAATAGATTCCATTCACTGTCTGACACTGGGACTAGCTAGATGACTATCCTGAGCCAGTAAGGTCACCTTGAGGTGAGTGTTCCCTACTAATACAGTGAAATGTCTTGTGGAAACACTCATCAGGAGCAGGAGGAAATGTATGTGGTAAATAATGAAGAAGCTTAATACAATTTCCAAACTGTTTGTCAAGAAAAATCTGCACAGAGACACTTGTAATTTAATGCTGCAAGAGTCTTAATCAGTCCATCCTGTCAGTTATGAGTTCTGGCCAGAAGTTTTAACTGCTAAAAAAGTCAGAAATTAATAACTGCATGTATCTCCTGATCTCTTAAGCTGCCAGGATATAAAAGTGAGGTCTTAAATTAAATACCTGGTTTTAGACTTGAATTCTTCTATGATACTTTAAAAATCTATGTGTGTAAGTGCTGTTAATCTGCGGGCTAAACCTAGTGAAGTTGCATTAAGGATAAGCAAAATTTTTAAAAATTATAGCATTTTCCTATTTGTTGGACACAAATACAGGCCATTCAGGTAGAAGCTTTACTTATCTCATGTTCCTTGCCAGAGTGCCTTACCAGATATGTGCACAAAGAACTGTTAGAGGCACCAGTACCATCAACTTCCCTTACTACCACCTACAATCACTATATTGGTGCCACAAACAGTATGTACTGTGAATTCTCTGATCTTAGTAATCTGCCATGCCTGTTAAACTTCACCCAAGAGTTTACAGTCATGATCATGACACTTCACTCTGGTGAGCAGTAAACTTAGAGAAAGTAGTGCTGATAGGTTTATAGAATCTGTACTTGGTTCGCTTTGTATGGTCGAAATGCTGTAATCCTCTTATTTAGGGAAAAACACCTTTAATTCTGAAATTTTTGCAGCCATAATAAAGCATGCATGTACTTACTATTACTGTTATTTAAATACTTTATATGATCTATAGGTCAATGCAGCCAGGAAGTGCATTAACTTCTATATACCAATATGTATTCATTTATATAGATTCAAGCATATAGAAATTGGAGCAGATTCCAGAAATATGGAAGAATTTAATGTTAAAATAATATCACAGCTACTTACATCACCTCAAATAAGTCTTTCTCAGTGAGATGATTTTAAGCAATCTAGGTATTTTAGATACACTTTTTTTGTTAATTTAATTACAAACTCTGTGGTTTAATCCCATAGCATACTTTGAGAATAAGATTGGAAATAATGCTTCTGTTACAGTCAGAACATAACATGGAGAAAGTAGAAACTTTAAGAGAAGAAAGTCTGTGAAGAAGTATCCTATGCAGGGTCCAGGAGTTGAGCCCTTGTGTTCAAGTGTCCTTGGGTGTCCTGCACAGGGCCACAGGTTGGACCAGGTGATCCTCTTGCGTCCCTTTCAACTCAGCAGATTCTATGACTCTAAAAAGGGGCAGGGGTGTGTTGATCTCTCTTCAGGAATGGTTAGGTCAGAAAGAGCTGACTCTGAATAAGAGCCGCCTCTGAATAAGAGCCATGAACAGGCTGAGAGCCTGTGGGTAAAAATCAAGGACAGGACCAACAAGGAACACTTTGTTGTTTGGTGTCAGTCACAGCCTGCCTGACCAGGGGCAGAAGTGTTGACAAGATTTCTTTTTTCAACTACAGGGATCATGGTCCTCACAGGCTCTCATCCCAGTGGGGGATTGCAACCACCTGGATAGCTGCTGAAAAAGCAATACAGCAGGCTGTAGGCAATTCAGGGGACACCTGGAGTGTATCTGAACTCCTGGTCCAGGTATTGGAGAAACTATCCCTGAGGAGAAGAGTTACTGGTCAGTGCAAATGAGCTCATTAGAAAGATCAGAGGCAGCCTTGGCTGTATCAACCACATCTTGGTTGAGTTTGTGATCTGGAAGAACCTGGGCAGGACAAGGAACAAAGTCAGGACCCTGAAATTTGGAAAAGCAAATCCTAGTTGTTGAAGGAGTTGGTGAATGAAATCTCCTGTGAAATTGTCCTTAGAGGCAGAGGAGCTGACCAGAGTTGGCCGCTCTTTAAGGCCACTTTTCTTAGAGTACAAGAGCTCTCCATCCTGATGGGTAGGAAATGAAGCAGTGCAGGTTGGAAACCAGCATAGCTGAGCAAGGATCTGCTCCTTAAACTGAACAGTAAGAAAGAAATATTATCAGTGGAAGCAGGGACAGGTGACCTG
>NW_008239553.1:17893910-17906109 GCF_000691975.1 Corvus brachyrhynchos
GTTGTGTAGTGATGGGATAAGGAAAGACAAGGCACAGATGGAACGGATCTTGGCAAAGGACATGAAGAATAATAAGGAGGGACTCTACAAGTACATAGGTCAGAAAAGAAAGGTCAAGAATAAGAAAGGTCGCTGATAAGTGAGAAGGAAGAAGTGGTGGCAACAGACATGGAGAAGGCTGAGGTACTTAATGAGTTGTTTGTCTCAGACTCTAGGCCTCTATGCAGCTTGAGCTCATCTGTTAGCACATTTCTGTAAAAAGAAAAGTGAAAACTCAGCCTATTACACACCACTTATTAAAAAGAAGGGACAAACCACTGATTGTTGATTCAGTTCCTGTGTCTACTACTAACACAACCAAAAAGTTAAAAGGGCCCTCCCTTTAAGGAGGAGCCCTTCCCTTAAAGGAAGAGTCACTATCACATCTCCCTGTCTGTTTTCTGTGAGCTTTCTCATGTAAATCCACTGGCAGTTGCCCCACTCTGAACTGGTTCCTTTGGTGGGGGTGTGCTGGCATTATTCCTGGAAAAAGAAAACAATACAAGTCTGAAAGGGGCTGGTCCCTGGGCAGGTAACCCCTTAGTGGCTCAAATTGTTTAACAGCTTGGGCTTTATATTTCTCAGGTGGACTCGGAAGTTCTATTTCATGAAATGCTTGCCACACTGCTGTTGTTACTTCTCCTACCTTTTCAGGCTATCTCTGACTAATTTCATGTCCAGAGGGAGTGAGAATACTTGTAGAAGTTCAACAAGTACAGCGTATGCCGTGGGAGGTGAATGTTTATACCTCTGAGGGCATCTTTTAAGTATTGTTCTCCTTTCCAGATAAGCGTCAATTGAGCTTTGTCACATTTCCGGCTTGGAACCATAAAAGATATATCTTTTACATCTAGGGTTGCTGCTACCTGAATTTCAGTTACCAGTTCCAGAAAATTTAGCACAGCAATGGTAAAAGGTGCAGCACTATCATTCAATTGCCTGTAATAAACTGGCCAGATAAGAGAATTAGAAAGATAGTGTGAAACCACCCCGACAATGCCCAAGCACTCAGGTGCTTGTATTGTGGCTGTTAGGTTTGCGATGTTGAGTGCTGCAGCTGTCAGTGGAGACAAATTAGCTGTAACTTCAGAAAATCCATTTTCTGCTGCAGCAAAAATTCAGTGCTGTGATACACCAGCAATTCTTTCTTTAGGGACTGTAAATGCTGCTCAGAGCAAGTGCACTGCAGTTTCTGGATTTCTTTTAGGGTTAAGCTTAGCAGATATCTGCTTCTAGCCATAAATTAACCTTATCAGTTTAGCAGATAACACTTCTTCCACCTACTCCAGTGATTTTAACTCTTTGCCATCTGGGTAGTACACCCAGCTTCCCAGCATCCCACTGCATTAATACTGACTGGAGTTCAATCTCACCCAATTTATGGCCAAACTTTGATACCTTGGTAACTGCATATGGCGCTGTTTTAATAGCAGTTTGCTGACCCAGACAATCATTTGTGGGTTTAGTTTTAATTAAAGGGTCATAATGTTGCTTCCTCATTATCAGGTGTCAATGCAAACTTCCTCATTATCAGACGTAGCAAATGCTACATCTTGGTCTTTATTAGAACAACAGATCTCTTCACCTTCTCTGAAATCCTCCACTGGACACAAAAAAATCTGAGTTATAAGACAGTGTTTCTGAAAATGTTATAGAAGTGTTCCACATCCTGTAATTCTTCCTGTAAGATTCTCTCTTTCTCTCATGCACATCCCAAAGCTCTGCCTGAAGCTTTCCAAGGCAATCAGGCCGCCTGCAGCCTCCTCTCCTTTTCCTTATTTAAATGGTAGTACAATTCTTTCACCAAATCTTGTAAAGACAGTATTATTTTATCTTCAGATTTCTGAGTAACTAATAGCTCCTTTTGTGCTTTTTAAGGGCAGCAACCAAAAAGCAACCTCTTTCAGATCATAAACTGGTTGCAAATTCCTCCCTTCTATGTTTATCTCTAATTCCCACTGTATTGGCTTATCTTATGTCAGGTTCCTTCTGTGTCCTTGACAGTGTTTTAAGATATGCAACTGTATTCTTTAAGTCCTTAAAACACTAGAACAGGTTTCCCAAAGGTGTGGGTGGACCATCCTTGGAAGTGTTGAAGTACAGATAGGATGCAGTCCTGAGCAATATGATCTACTGGGAGGTGTCCCTGCCCATGATGGGTGGGGTTAGAACTAGATGATCCTTAAGGTCCCCCCCAATCCAAGTCATTCTATGATTAAATTAAATAGGAACATAAGTTTTATTTTGTCATGTTTGTTAAAATCTACTTTTGAGCATCCATTTCTAATGGGAGAGCAAGGAAAAGCTTTACTGGTCTTCTAAATTTTTCTAATTTTAGACATATGTTGCAATTCTATTTACAGATTAACTAAAAAAATATTTGTTCCTCCAGAAAAGGTAACTAAGAAGAAAGTTCTGACCCTTATAACTCTCCTCTAAACTCCTGTATTAATAAGCAACATCTTTTCACTCTGGAATTCTTGGGTACCTTGAATTCTGGCTGCATGTGTAGCCAGAGGAACTAAGAAAAAAATCACAATACTCTGATAAAAGCTGAGAGGGATCTATAAAGTAAGTGGCTTTGAATACATTAAGGATTTTGATGCTGTAACTCTTCTCTGAATCAAACCGTGTGCAAAGTAAAACAGGGAACACTTTTTTATAAAACCCACATATATTAAATAGATACTTTCCCCATGTATTTGGTACAACTGCCTTTTCCTGCATATTTCCCCACTTCACAAGGAACACTACTCTCCCCAAGGCTGTGTAATTGACCTTATAGATGGCTTAAATTCAATTCTGATCCTTAAAGCATTTTGGAATAGCTCATTTTCAAATCACAAGATGTACTGTCAGTCTCAGCTAGGCTGACATAGAAATGCAGGGCTTTCTTATGACTGGTTTTGATGTGATCTGTTTATGAGCTGTAATGAAATGGCTGCTAAGATAAACAATGTCCTCATGAAAACTGTAAGCAACTAGAGCAGTTGCCTTCCTAGCCAAACACCAATACATATTTCCTGATGACCTCTACCTTATTATGTTCCAATTAGCAGAGTAGATTGATACATTACAAGAAAAGTGACAACAGAATAAATAAAATTCATTGTTCTTGGCACATTTTTGAAGTGATGTTCTCTATGGTATCTCTTTATTTTCCTGAGATATCTCAATGCAACAAATTTTAGAAATAGACTGATATCTTTCCTTTTTGCAGTTGTAGTTAGAGTTAGTTGGAGTACATATGTGTTGTAACCGCTGGACTCTGCCTAGCAGGCTGCTGCTCCCTGAGAGCTCAGCGAGGGTATCGTAGGGCCATGCGATCAGTCGCATCCCAGAGTCCATTTTGGACAGCCCCTCCGGCAGGCTCGGGCAGCCAGCAGAGTTACAACACAGTGGATGGTAAAGAAGGTAGAGAAGGGTCTCTCATGAGGGTTTGAGATGGCTTTAATCACATCTTGTCCCTACGATGTTCAGAGGTAGAGAGACCTTGTGGACTGTGTGTGGGGTGGTTTTGTCAGGGGCCCAGGGGCGGTCCCTGGGCGGGGTTGGGGTACAGGAGCAAATAGGGAGAAACCAAGGGAGTGGCCAGGGCTAGGGCAGGGAACAGGGGGAACATGTGAAATAGGAAAAGCAATGGTTTAACAGATCCCCACACATATGGATCTCATCCTTCATGTTTCTGTGCTAGACATGCCCCCAAAATATTTTATATAAGAAGTTACATCAATTTGAAGAGATTCACCTTTTTTTTCTCTACCCCTGAGTAAGACAAGTAGGTTTCATCCCCTTTTATAAAAACAGCAAATAGGATGTTGCAAGGGAGAATAAAAAGAACTGCTGAGAAAGGAAACAAACCCAACACTCTTCAACTGGCGTTCAGTACATGCTACCTGTCGTCATCCCAACCAATACCCACTGACTGATTGGTGTTACTAGAGCTTTATGTTGTGTGCTGTGGGTCAGCCTCTGGACTGGACTAAGCGGTGCAGTTCCAGAGATTCCTCTTAAGCTCCAACAGAATATGTTAACTCAAGATTGGCCCTTATTATCATTAAAAAGTATACCCTTTTTAAATTCTGGAGGCACTTTGCTGTATGCCTGACTTCACATCCAAATTTTGCTGATGGCTATAACAGAACAACTTTCTTGTCATTGTCTCAGCAAAGTAATCAATTTTATCAACTTAATAACATTTTAACCATGCATATTAGCATGTTTTAATTTATTAAATATGTTCTAAAATTTAATAAACCACAACCATAAATTTAGAGATGAGTAAAATCTACAGGTTACTGGGGGACTTTGAAGCCTAATGGAAACATATATCTCAAAGTTGTCCTCACTTCCTCACTATTCCATTTTTTTTCTCCCTTTTTTTTTATTTTTAATAAAGAGAATAGAAAGTAGAGAAAGAAATTCTAGTGAAAAATGCTGTTCCCTATGTTGGCCACCTCCTTTTACAGCCAAGTTCACCACACTTTCTGTGCTTTTAATAAGTATCATTGCTAAGTTACTTCTTTCCAGTCATTATGTCTTTTCTGTAAACTGTATTTAAGTTCATGAAAAAGATTTATTTTTCAGCTTGCCATAAAATGGACTGTGCATGTAAATGGCTGAACAGTAGCACTTGCAGGAATATAACAACCTCATGTCAAAATATAGTAATGTCATGTGTCTACATTACATAACATAGTATAAATTCAGATTTTGTTTGGGTTCTTCTTAGGTGCACTTAATTATTGCATAGTTTTTCTCAGCCATGGAAGTGCCTGCTTTGGGTTTGTGTCTTGAAAATAAAATTAAAACTAAATAAAGTGGAAAACTGCAGTGCACTATTAAAAATGAATGTTTCAAAAATGGGAAATGTTGATTAAAGGTAAAATAGTAGGGAAATTAATTGTCTAGGAGCTGTGTAATCATTTCTAAACTTCATCCATTTAAAGAAAAAAAGGTTTCTAAACTTACTTTTAATTGATTTTACTTACAAAATTTTAATGAATACAGGCAATAAAGACGACAGAGATTTTAACATTTCCAACAGACATTTTGCACTTCTCACATTAGACTAAGGAAAACTTTGCATTTCTAATCATTTCTCTCTTTCAAAATTAGAAGACAATCTAAATTCACTTAGTAAAACTGTGACTAAAGATATTAAAGACACGAGTGATATTTAAGGAATGTGTAATAACATTGGTTTCAATATTGAAAATGCTGAGAAAAACAATACTATTTTTCAACACTATTGAAAAATATTTCAGTACTACCATCATAAAAGGAAAATTACTGAACTAAAAGACTGTGTGGACCAGAATATTCTAAGGACTACTTGGATAAAATACTTAATTTCATAGATAGACACTTAGAAGGAAATAATAAAAATTAATTTTATTTATTTTCTTTTTTTTTTTTAGAGCAAGTAAGACTGCATTTCAAAGAAGGAAACCACTTAAAAATATATTTTGATAAATGTAAATTTCATGCTTATTTGATAAGAAATTGTTCATTCACTATCCATTAAAAGCTTAACTGTTCCTTAGCAAATTTAATTCTTAGTAAGAATCATATTCACTTGATATACATGGGTTCCATCCCTTCATGGGAAACAGATTAAGTATTTCAACACATTGATTTTTCCTATACAGTGCTGAAAGATGTAAAACATTTTTGAAAGACAATCGTAAATTTTAAATTGTACTTTTTTTTATGCTATTTGGATTAAACTTTTACCTTCCTCAGGCAGGTCAAAATTTGCGAAAGACCTTCGGTCTTTCTAAACAGAGATGATTTCATATCATAGTTTTAAGGCAACAGCTCAGTAAAACTTTGCAACTATTGGTTCCTTGTCTGGCTATAAATAAAAAGCTCTAGCATGAGCTACTACTTAGTTGCTATCAAGGTTTCCTTTGCTAGCCTTTTGCTTTTGTAAAATATCATATCCTTTCATGTTGGTATCTTTCAGGAATAACGTCTCCAGTTTGGTCAATGAATTCCTTTGTCCAAACTACTTTGTATCAATTAATGAATAAATAAACTTTACAATACATCCCCTGCCTTATATCATGCTGAGGCCAGAATAAATTATTGCTATGTTTAGTAGTAGAGATAATTTCTAATTTAATCTGTAGTATTTGCAATTTTTTTCTTCATATACATTAGCAGTTGTCAGTACTATTATCAGGAATCGCTCAGTAAAAGAGATTAATCTTTACCATCAAGAAATTCCTATTCTAAAATGACATAGTGTTTCACAGCTATTGAATGCCAAGATGAGCAAGACTAGTGAACAAAACAGAATGAAAATGCTGATAAAACTTCACTACAGGTAGAAATTCCATAGCATTCTCAGCATCGAGGTATGAGAATCTCTCCTGTATGAATCATTGACATGGATGCACTGGAATATTTTAGGTAGTCAACAGTATTTCCTCCTTGGCAATACCGCCCTGCAAATCCACAAGAAGTAACATTCTATCAGGTTGCTGGAACAATTATTGCTAGCAATTAATCTGGATGTATTAGTACTTTAGAGATTTAGTTATCCATGTACCTAACCAACAAGCAAAAATAAGTCATTCAGTTTTGATCATGTGTGACATGATCTGATAGGCAACGGATGCTTTCTACCAAAAGTAATAAATCTATGCCTGTATATAAGGTCCAGTGGCTGAATTCCCCTTCCTTGTTGAAAACAAACACTCCATCAGTCAAATCAATTGAAGCATCACATAAACATTTTACATTGTCCTTCCATCAAGCAGAAGACAGGAATATTTGACTAGCTGAAAGACTTATATTATTGCAAAGATACTGATTGAAACTCTGGTGATACTGGTATCTGTGAGAGTTCTGCCACTGATCCCAGTGTAGCTAATATTTCACCTACTCCAGGATGGCAGGCTGCAGAAAAGTGCAAACTAGAATAGCAAAATTATAATAGAAAACATTGTAAAAGATGAATCACCCTTAACTACCTACAATGCATTAAACGTGATACTATAATGATAGCACTTTCCTGTGCTGTTTCTCATTGTAACTATGGCAAGAAAAGGAAAGGGCTAACCAGTGCATGTACCATCAGAGATAAGGGACTTGAACAGATATTTGATTTTCCCTCATCTCACACTATTCCTATTCCTGCTTTTTTTTAGCTGGTATCATTTTTTTTAGTTGCAAAGTAAAATAGATAGTACTTTAATTTTAAATTAGGACTTTACATATTAAAGAGGTGGCAAGGTATTTTCAGGATGATTCGTGTGTATATTAGCTATTTTGTTTGTGCTAATAAAAATGCCAAACTCAAATTCACTTCTAATGGACCGTGCATAATGTCAGGCTCTCTGCTGTCCACTCAAATGCCATAGAATACATCTGACTTTATAATGAGCCAAACAGTTGTCTCTTCATAATCTCAAGATAGCCTTCTGTTAGGTATCTGTTTCCAAATTTTACAACACTATAGCGGAGGTTATGTGCTTTCATGGCTAAAATCCAGTTGAAGATGTACTTGCTCTGAATTCTCTCACATTTTGTTAAAATTATTGGCAAGCAGTTGCCTTCATATCCTTTGCAGTGAAAACGTTTGACCTTACAGAGTCCAAATGGCTTATTGCCTAGTTTTGATCTACTTTGTACACTAATGGGGAAGAGATCAAAACCAGATGACAGACATCAAGGCAAACGGCCAGTGACAGAATGGTAGGCCTGTAGGCAGAAAACTAAAATAAACCTGCCAAGTATTATTTATCTCAAGCAATAACTACTTCAAGCTGACCGCTTTTATGATTAACTTCCAAATGGTTACTGAGAACCACCAACAAAATTTATTTTGAAATTTGACAGCTTGAACCTTTATTCCTCTTTTTAAATGGATTTTCTTGCATTGATTTTAGAAAGCAATGCAGAAGAACCATGTTTGATAGCAGCACATTGAGGTAGACCGATCTTGAGAAAATACAAATATGGCTCTATAAAGGATATGGTAATAAAAATCAGTAACTTTCCCATCTTTTTCTTTGGGCAAGGACAGTGTTAGGTAATTTCAGTTCCACGGAACTTTAATCATGTACATTGTTAATGTGTCTGCTGGATTATTCTCTCTAATATAACCTGAAGCAAAAGGATTTAACTACAGACACAGCCAAAGGAAAAGTATTAAAACTTAATAAGAAAACTTCTTTTACTTAATAAAAATAAATTAAATTAGACTATGCTTCTACTAGAGGTTAATCACCTCTACCAGCCAGCAACTTTTATCCTCAGAATCACAAATAATAGCAGGGCTACACAAAATTAATAGCTTGGTAAACAGATATTACTGTCATAATTAAGCCACAATTTAGTCACCACAAATTACACTTTTCTTTTAGTATGGTAGCTTGTATTTCTTAACTCTTCAGTATCCTTAAACATGCTCATATTTACATGCCATAAACTGGAGCACCACAGACTATGATAAGAGAAACGTCAACAAGACATTGCTTCAATTTTATTCTTTTGTTGAAAGAAACAAGGAGCAAAACATAGCATATAAAACACAACCACAGTACCTTGATCCAGACATCCAAAAAACAAAATACCCAGACACTTGGATAAAATTAAATTAAATTTCCTAACTATTTTTCAAACTTTTTGCCCACAATCAGGTATACAAATCTACAATCACATATTAACTAAGTACAATGCCAAATTACAATTGCAGATTACCACAGACAAATGTGTAGCTGGGAGACCCATAATCCTTGGGTTGTTTAGGGATCCTGTCACAAGGTAAAATAGACTGACCCTTGGCAATGCAGCTGTATGATTTACTGACTGAGACAAAAACTAATTATCAGCAAACATTAACATCTAATATCAACACTTGGTAACTTGTAGATTTGTAAAAGCAGCCTGCAGAGTTGGAATGTTGTGGAAACAGTAATCTTTACAGTGTGGATGACCAATCCTATACAGAAAAACTACTGAAGCTCCCGATATTCCACACTTTTAATTCCATTCAACACATTGATATAGGATTTCACAATAATCCCCTGCATAAGGTACCAATAATGTTGGTTTCATATTATCCTCAAAGTATAATGCTGTTAGTATATTTTAGCTGCAGAGGTGATAAAATACATTGTTTACTTCTTTACAAAGAAGCAGCTTATTTTATTTGTAACAGTCATACCATTACAAAGTTGTTCAAAAGGCCACCCACATCTCTGGGCAACCTTTTCCAGTATCTCCCCACTATCACAGTAAAGAATTTCCTCCTAATATTCAATGTGAATTTACCTTCCTTCAGCTTAAAGTCATTTTCCTTTTTCCTATCACTGCTTAGCCTTGCCATAAAGTCCCTCTTCAGCCTTCTTTTATGCCCCCTTTACATACTGGAAGGCTGCTGTAAGGTCTTCTCAAAGCCTTCTCTTCTCCAGGTTCAAATCCAATAAGATAGACACTCTATAGGAAAAAAAGAGTTAATAGGTAGCAGGTTTGTACAAAGAAAATCTTGTGGATATATTTTATTTCTCACTCAAAGTTTATATTTTTCTTAATATATTCTGCTATTACTTACACTGCCTCTGTAACAAGGTATTTTAATTCATCAGTTACACTGATTCTTCTGATATTTAATAATGTGAAAACAAAGGTGGGAGGAAGATTAAAGACATGAACAATTAATAAAAAATATAAAATATTATCTTGAGGATTGTTAACTAGATCAGATGCATACTGGATTTTCTGTCAAAAGGACGTTGTTTTTTCAAATGAAAGAATGTTTGAGAATGGAAAGAGATTTAATTTTATTTAAACAAAATAAAGCATTCTGCTTTTGTAAATTTTTAAAATTAACATAAATTTATATGAGAAAAAATTGCATATGAATGAATTAAAAAAATTCCTGTGAAACATTTTGATGCCATAAATTATATAAAAATGTATATAAAATCTATCGACACTTAGAAATTTTTAGGACCAGGATTTCCTAATGACAGTAATTTCTTCAGAGTAACTGCTCATAGGTCATTGTTTAACCTGATCACTTTTAGTTTGCTTAGGGTTGTAAATCTTAGGGTACTCTGAAATAATTATGGTAATCAGTTTTCAAAAATACTGCAAGAAAAAGAGCCTTCTTGAACTACCAAGAATATATTAATTCTATACATATGTAACATTACTGATTTCTGATATACCTAGCTGCAAATTATTTTCATGATACATTAATAAATTTAGGTTCTTGTGTAACATACTATCGTGTGCAGTTATGAATTCTAAATTTTATTACTTTTTTATAATTCCAGAATACATTCTGCTGACTGATTTGGTTGGCTGATCATTGTTTTCCCCAAACATTTAAAAAATCTATTTATGGAAAAAATAATCTAGTCAATTGTTCTTATTTGGGGGGAAAAAAAAACAAAAACCAAATCAGATTTGAAGTACGATATTTTTCTTGAGAGGAATACCAGCTTATTCAGAATTCTAAATTTCTCCTATGGAGTTCAATTGAAGAGAAGCTGTGTTAACAAATGAAAAGTTTACTCTCCTTCCTTAAAGTGGAATGAGATCTTGGGAGTTACTCCTAGAAAAGGGACATTGTTACAGGCTGTTGTGTATGGAACAAGGAATTATATTGTGATGCTCTTTTGTCATGTATCAGGGCTATACATAAATAAAGCTTATATATGTTGACCTGTGTTCCCAGCATGTCAAAGGAGATGATTGCTCCTCTCCTGCATTGTTGAGGGTGCAACTGGAGCACTAGTCTTATTTCTACTGAGTGGAGTAAAAGAGGAGAGAAATAAGGGAAATCTTGGACATGATAAGTGCTGCTGCTGAAAAAGGCTGTCTCAGAAAAATATCCTCTTCCACTCTTAGGAATCAGTCTGTCTTTCCAGAATTCTACCACAAAATTTACTTTTCACCATTTCTAGTAATTCAGTGGTCTTTTAGATTTTTTTTTCCCTCTATATCTCCATCCCTCCTTGCTAAGTTCCTGTGCTATTGCATTAGAAAATTAAAAAGCAATTAAAATTTAACCTCATTTTCTCATACATGCTACTCATTTCTCAAGTACATGCTACTCTTTTGCAAGCTACACAAAAAACAGAGGGCAAAAGACCAAGCTGAATCTTTTAAGCAAAGGAATTTAGTAATGAGTAACAGCTGTCTTGTGACCCGAGCTGAATGGCCTCACTGGAAGGGTTAGATATCTGAATATTACACATACAAGACATAGCCTGTATTGTTTGGCCCCTTGTGCTTCAGGGCTGCCTTTACAAGACAGTATTAGACACATCCTTGTCATCTTTAACCTAATACAGCCAGTTTATAATAATGCTATGGCTAATTAAATGAAAAGGGGTTTTCAAGAACAATTTTTGTCCTTTTATTTTTTTTGACTTGGTCATAGATCCAAAACAGATTTCAGAGCAGCTGCCAAATCTGCAAGACTGAAAGAATGTGTCAAAGCTTAAAAATTGAGGGCTACTTTTTGGCATTTTTGTGTAGAAACAGGCAAAACAGAGAATGCCTCCCAGTTATGTCTGTCATTTATAAAATGATTCAGTAAAGACTGAGAGAGCTCCTAAGTGTATTCACCCCTGATCTATAAGACCTGAGAATGACTAGAGAATCTAAGTCTATACCTCATTCCATACTTCTGACAGTGAGTGGTTTTGCCACTTAATGCTATCCATCTCCTTTGGGTTGGTGAAGGACTCTTGTGAATGCCAAGATTATGCTAGGATAGCAACAAGCTTGAAGAACTCTTTTTTTAGGGATAGTAATTAGATATTCACTTGTTTCTACAAATTTGATACTGCTTTAAAAAAAAAAAAAAAGCTGTTTTTAGGATGAGAAACCGGCAGCGTTAATAATTCCTATCTGTGGTCATGAATTTGCATTTTTTGCATTGAACACTGATGAATGTAATAAAAGCTCAGTATATTGAATCATCTTCATGACATTAAATAGTTTTTCTATTTATGGTTTCCATTTTGTTTTAGCAATTTTTCTGAATCCATTCATGTGTTATGCAACCTTTTTTCTTGGAGATGTTAGTGTTTAAAATGTCCATTCTTGTTGGGGTGGATCAGCCTGCTCTCAGGCTGAAACCATCAAATGTCAGTCAAACCCGGGCTATCCACTGGGTGGATTTCCCCACCCA
>NW_008239553.1:17906445-17917165 GCF_000691975.1 Corvus brachyrhynchos
CCGCCCCGGGCCCACCCCCGCCCTTATCAGCGGCTGCCCGACGATGTGCTTCCTCTGAGGAGGAGCCAGCGCACGCACCCATCCCACGCTGATTCCACTGAGCCGTCCAGCGAGGACGCTGTGGAGGCCAACGCTGCGTCCCCTCTGCCCGAGGGCACGCCGGGGCTTGTGATTACAAGCCCCCGGTTGCGTTACATTCTAAGGCTTTTAACTTCAAAATATTAAATTATTCACTCTCATAGTTCATCTCTGAATATGTCTTACTATTGCACCAATACTCCTATTTCTGAATTTAATTCCTGTATTTAAACACAGGGGTAAATGCAAGTATCTAAAACAACAGGAAATATTTATTTAAATGAAAGAATTTACTGCCATTAAGAACAACAATTACTGAACTAAACAGAGTGTTAAAATATATTATATATATGCAAGTACATTAAAAGACCCTTTTAAAGTCTACAGTATATACTTTATGTAATAACTTAAAGGCATCTTCTTACTCATATATTTGTTCTAATTTCCTTTGTATTTCTTTTTTTATTTTTATGAAGAAAACAATTTCTAATTAAAACTTGTGAATATACTTCAGAGTTCTGGGCTTTCCATTTTTGTGGAGATGTTCAAGCCATATCTGCTGTAGTTTTCAGATAAAATCTTGAATAGATAAGAAAATCTTCTAAAATATGTACTGTTGTAAATACGACTCATCTAGCAATCAGAAAACAGTGTGAAGTGAAGACAGGCTGATGTGAGAATAGGACTGCATGAAATACATGATACATACTTATATTTTCATTTGGCAATGACTTTAAGAGGGCTTTGAAAAAACGCTAGGCATGACATTAAATTGTACTAGGTGGGCCCTTTACACACGCACATTGCAAAAATGATGGGTTTTGCTTATCACCCCAGGAAATACTTGTGCTGTTTATAAGGGTTAAAAGGAAAATTGGATTCCACTGCAGTATATTCCCCCCCAAATTGTAAATGAAGGTGATGACAACTAAACCTTTCCTAAAGCTCCTATGTCCCAGAATTCCATGCTAACAATTTACTTTCTGTCCTTTGTAAAACACCTGTGACTTACTTCCTTATTGTTAGCTACATCTTATTCTGTTATTGGGGCTTGGTAGTTATACAGCACAGGAACACTCTATTTAAGACAAAAACCTACTGTTGGATTCAATGTCACAGCAGAGTTTTATAGCAGAGAGGAATTGCCTTGATAAATGGCCCTGACATTAGCGTTTTCATGGCTCTACCTTCAATGTCATTGCACCACAGTGCCGAGTGCTAAAGCAAGACCACTGCTACCTTCCAACAACATATTAAGTTGAAGCTCACTCTATCTCTAGATCCCATAGGCACAATAAATGGAGAAAATAATGCATTTACAAACTGATAAAATCCAGCAAAGCTAATAAAATCAGACACTTTATAGCTTGGTTAATAGTGTCCTTTGAAGGGCATCAAATACCATATCATGTACTGCTCTGAGGGAAATCAATTTAGGTACAGCAATACTGCCTCTGAACTATGCATTTGAATACACAGGAGATACTAAAGCTAATCAACTCATAATGATAGAAGTTTTACAATTAATGCCTTGGTTTTTTTAATGTGGTTGTATGCCGGTTTGATAGGAGCAGCAATCATATCAAATTGTTTCCATTTCAATAAGTTCTTTCAAAATTTTAGAAATATTTCAGCTACTACATTCTCTTTCCTCATGTTGTGTGTGTCTATTGGAAAGACATCATCATATGTCACCTTAGCAAACAGGACTTTTTTTGTTATTGTCAGAAAACTGCAACAATGATGCAACTGCATCATCCTGGATGTGTTTAAAAAGAGACTGGATGTGGCACCAAGGTTTAGTTGAGGTGTTAGGGCATGGGTTGGACTCAATGATCTTAGAGGTCTCTTCCAACCTGGTGATTCTGTGATTCTGTGATTATTCATTTGTTCTGGCTCAAAAAATAGTACAAATCCTTTTTATTTTTTCGTAGCACTTTCTGAGCAGGTATTAACAATATATGGATTGCATTTGTTCTCACGTTGCAGTTTAAATTAATGCTTCAGTTTCCTTTTTCTTTTACTCTCACAGCTGGATTTCACTGTGTTGATCTTAAGTACCAACCATCAGATCTAGTCTGTGTTGAGTTTTATCTGCCCTTGATCTCTGACCACTTACCTCATTTTAACAATGTCTAATCTGCCAGGAGTTCAAAACCAAACTGGTTAAGTAGTACAGAAATGTGGTGCAGAGTGCCTTGAAAGGTAGTAACAGTCATCTGTGGTCTGATTCTATTAGGCCTGACAAACTAATCAAGGTTAAGCCTGGATAGTAATAACAGAGGAAATTTCCAAGGATGAGCTAGACTAAGAAAGGAAATACTCTTACATTTTTGTCATTATCTCAAAGATTATGAAGAGAATACTTCAGACCCGAGACTGCTTTTTTATTATTATTTTTTTGAGTCACAAAGTGGTAAAAATTGAGACCTGAAGACTTTTTTGCTTCCATTGCTGAAAAATACCACAGTACAAAAAATATTTAAAACAGATAGTATGTGTTCTTGATCCAAGAACTTGCAACAGAAAGACACAGCAGTATTTCTGTAGAGCACAGTAAATAATTTTTAAAAAGCAAACCCACAAAATGGTTTTTGTGAGCACTGTAGCTGAAAATCGTAAAGGGTAGGTGGCAACTTACATGGAGAACTAATTGTCTTTTCTAGGATCATGGGCTCATATGTTGTCACCATATTCAAGCAATGTCTGCAGATCTATCAACTGCAGTCCAATCTCTCATTAAATGAGAAATTGTGGTGACTGTTATAAACTCATGAAAAATTCCAAAAAATTTCTATCACATACACAATAAAAGTATGTTATAGTAAGACTGAACAATTAACTTCCTAGTTTTTTATGTAGGCTGCATAAAAGTAATTGGGTATTAATATTTTCAGGTAAAGTATACTCCTAACTCCCAATTACCTGTAGTGCAATTGCTGTTTGGTCTTATTCAGCAATTGCGTTCCATCTTTGAAATAGCTGCATATCTCAGATACGTGAAATAAGCTTTTTTTTTTTAAATTTTGTACCTTTTTAAGTAAACTGATACACACACACACACACATACATACACATATATATATGTTTATATATATTTATATAAGCTGATAGAAACAAAGATCTTTGAAGAACATGGAACGACAAGCTATGTGTGGTAGCATGTTGTTCATAGGATTTCCTGCAGAGTCAAGGAAGCATTGGGTATTAAAGTATCAGCATTAATTGGTAGGTTGACTAAATAATAGGTCAGATAAAACCTTACTAGTAAGAGGTCTTCTGTGAATCAAAACAGTCACACAATGTTTTGTACATTTTTTTTAAATATTTAAAAAAAAAGGAAAAGAAAAAGTATGACAAACTGTTTCTTAATTGTGAGGTCTTTTCAACTTTTTTCACCTTTTGAACTCATGTGAGTGCTTGCTATATATCAGGCACTGGCACATCTGCCATAAATAAGTAGTTGGATTTGTCAGATGAATTAAATGGTTCTGGCATGTTTTTATGAGATCACAGCATGTCTTGTTTTACCAGAAAGATTGCTGCATGCTCTACGGTTGTGTACTTTCTAGGCCAATGTATTTATTATAGAGCTGATCAAAGACTGACTGACATGCCTTGGAAGACAAGAATAAGCATTTCAGGAAGTGTTATTATCCTATCTAAGCATATGTCTGTTACAGCCTCAGTCATCCAAATTAAATGTTCATATATGCTGTATTAATGTCTGATACTGATATAATGTAATCATTCATTCATATGTATCAGTCATTCATATGAATCAGTCATTCATATGTAATCATATTCACAGTGGTTTGTATGTCCTCTAATTAAGGACAGAAAATAAGGCTTGTGCAAACAGAGCTAAGAATTTCTCTTCTGTACGAAGGAAACTGACTGTTTAAAAACCTTGTGATTTTGACTCTGAGTAATGGTTATGCCATCTCATGTACAGTGGAGAGACAGGACAGCTAGACCAAATCTCAATTCTCCAAGAAGGGAAAACTCTTGAAATTTAACATATTAGCATCACCTTCCTTTTCTCAGCCTGTGAAATGATGATAGCCATATAACCTCAATTTCTTCTCTCACTGTTTGTGAACAGTTATATAGTACCCTAATATTTAGGCAAAGTAACAACTTATATGAACATACATTGCCTTCCTGTGTTCTTTCTGCAATAGCCATTGCCTTCTTTTCTTCCACACCTTTATTTAAACTCTCTTTTGCTCTGTGTGCATCAGTTACCTTCCTGAGACGAACTAAATGATGCAGATATCTCTTTTTAATATATGTTACAGAGATGGGCAAATAATAAATACATTATATCTGCTTAAATATCCATAGATACAATCAATAACAAAGTCTAAATTATAGCTATCTTAATAATTGCCTCTAAACTCTGTTTAAATATTCTTTCACCACCAAAAATAAAAGACTGAAGGTATTAATAAAAAAAAAATTTATTACCAAAGTTCTTATGCCACCAGAACTCCTACAATATGACAATTAATTAAATACTAAACATCTACAACAGTTCAGAAGTACACAGCAGTGCTTCTTACAGTTCAGATGAAATAATTCCATTTTCCATTAATCCTTATTTTTGCATCATCTCTTTTGAACAGTATCTTCAATATTTTACCTCCTAGAGTGTTTTGTGTACTGTGTGGGGACAACCAACACAAGATAAACACAAACTTCTAAAACAAAACTTCCAGAAAAGTGAGGAGAGATTAATTTTCTGGAAACTTCTCTAAATTCTTCTTTTCTATGGTGTTCTTTCTTTTTCGAGTTGTGTGCTTGCTGAATGTACTCCAGCAATAACTAGGACTGTACCTTCTATGCAGGATTTCTGAGTTGCTACAGACACAGGTTTTCTATGGTTCCTGCTATGGCTATTTAACAAGTAGATGTGTCTCACTGAGCCTAAAGGATTTTCAAGTATTCTAATATAATAACTTCAGTGTCGCTTCTAATTTATCCTGATGGTTCTTTGGACCTTTCTTCAGTGAAACCAATAATAATTAAGGGCTTAAAGGCATCCTTATTCTGGTCTGTGCTCCGTATGTTTTAGTGTGCCAATATAAGGTTACTATTTGATAGCTGGTTTTAGTTTCATCTGTCTGTGTCTGTTCTCATCTGACTTGTGTTTCAACACACCTTTGTTTGTCATCTCTTTTCATTGCTTTTTGTGCCAATTTGACATTGAACTTAGGCCTGCTCCCAGTGAACTGCAATCCTCTCTTCTGTTCCAGTCTCCTGCCTAAGCATTTTGATACACTTTTTCCAGGCAGCAGAAGGTAATATCTCATGAGGAACTTGTGTGTCAGTAGATACAGATTTACTGAGCGGGGTGAGAAAGTTTCACTTGCACTTAACTCTAACTTTTTAGGAATTTAAAGTCAACTTGCATATTAACAGCAGAATGTTTAGATGTCAAGTACAGGGACATCAAGGAGTATTTGGTTATCCTCATCCCCACTCCTGAAATGCAGGTATGTGAGTTATCACACTGACAACCCTCTTCCCACCACGTAGCAGGATGTTACGAGGACTGGCTTCCCTCTCTTCTGCTTGTGCTGTCATCAGTGTTTCACCTGCTTCTATTTCATCCCATTGGCTATGGTGAAACATTGACAGAGAAATGGTCTTGTCTATTTTGCCATTGTTATCACTGCTTCAGCACTTAATGCTATCAAATACTATTTCTATGTCTCTGTGAGTAGGCAGGGGAAGATCTATTATTCAGATTCAGATTTCAGTCATTTCTTTGACTTCTTAAATTGCTCAACAGTATGCAGAACAAAGTTGAAAATATGTTCATTGTCTGTCAAGATCATGTTATCTATGACATAATTTTAAAATTGGTTTAGCCTGTAAAATACTTGCCTGAATGTCCTCCAGAAATTCGAACTTCAAGAAATCATTAACAAGGGGGATTTTGCTTGCAATATTTTCTGCTTCTGGTTGCAATTCCTTGTGTCCATAAAATTCCTTGCTGTTCGTAATTGTGCATGTATACATTCCTGGTGTATATGCTGCCATGAAGATTTTTTTACTGAGCATTGACAAAAGACATTTCTTTTAGTGTGTTCCTGACACAGTTCTGTCTTTTAGTATGAAAAGTATCTTTCTTTTATTTAGCAAAACCAGATTCTTCTTCTGTCACTGAAATCTGGTTTATAAATCATCCCTCATGAGGTATAAATAGGTAATATCACTTAGTATGTCCCTTTTACTTGAGTTTAACTCCAGAATCTGACTGTTTTCTTGTGTCAAGTTGTCTTTGTTCAGTACTTTTTCAGACTGAGCGAATCCTTACATTAAAAATACATTTGTGTTAAAACTCCTTTTTAGTTTGATACTATACAATACTGTGTAAAACTGTTTACAGTTTCTATACTGTAGAAAAGTGAATATAATTTAAGGATATGGCCTTCCATGTGAATATTTCAGTATATCAGGCTACTAACTCCTGGAGAAACTGTTTTCCCATAGTGGGAGTGGGTGTACTCTTAGCAGGGAAAAAAAACTCTCTGGATGGCAAGGCCCAGAGAGTGTTGGTGAATTGGGTTACATCCATCCAGCAGCCAATCACAGGTGTTGTTCCCCAGGGCTCAGTATTGGGGCTAGACTGATCTAACATTTTTATGAATGATCTGGATGAGGAATGCCATGCACCCGCAGTCAGTTTGCAGATGACACCAAGCTGTGTGGGAGTCTTTTTCAATCTAAATCATTCTATATTTCTGTTCCCTCCTTTTATTTTCAGGTCATATATTATGAGTATGTAACATATCATCACAAAGGAGAATAGATAAATAAATAAATAACACATAAAATATATAAAATATAATATGCAGTATGAAGACATTAAATCCATTTATTAATCCATTTATTAACACTGTACACAATGATTTATTCTTGTGTTCATTTTATATCAGTTGGGTAAGTCTTCAACTTTTGCTATTTTACCTCCTAAAATATGGAAAACAACCAGTCTGGTGACTTAATCCAGGCTGGATGTTAGACCACCACCCAGCAGCTCTCTCACTCCCTCTCAGAGAGAAAATAAAACAGAAAGGCTCATCCATTGAGCTAAAGGCGGGGAGATAATTTTCCAGTTATTGTCACAAGTAAAATGGACTGGATTTGCAAAATGCTAATTTTATTTATTGGTAATTAACAATAGAGTAGGATGGTTAGAAACAAGACAAAACTAAAGACACCTTCCTACTACCCACTTCTTCCCAAGCTCAACTTCACTCCCTCATACTCACCTTCAGTGCTGCAGGCAGGTGAAGAATAATGGTTGCAGTTAGTTCATAGCACCACATCTCTGCTTCTCCTTCCTCTTCACAGTTTTCTCCTGCTCTAGCATGGGGCCCCCTCCAACAGGATATAGTCCTATATGAATTACAACAACTTGTCCTTCCCATGGGCTGCAGTCCTCCAAGAGTAGCTCCATCATGGGTTCTTTTCATGGGACGGTCTTTTAGGAACAGACTTCTCCAGAGCGGGTCCCCCATGGACCCTAATTCCAGTAAAAAAACAGGTGATTCTTTGCAGGCTTCTCTCCATGGTCTGTAGTTTCTTCCAGGAGCCCCATGCAGAGTGGGCTCACCGTGGTGTGCAGGTTCCTTCAGGCCATATCAATGTGCTGCAGCAGGGGTTCCTCCCCAGGCTGCAGTGTAGATATCTTCTCTGACGTGGTCCTCCAGGGGCTGCAGGCAGACGGCCTGCTTCACCGTGGTCACCTCCACAGGCTACAGAGGCATCTCTGCTCCAGTGCTTGTAGCATGCCCTCCTCCTCCTGCCTCCCTGACCCTGGTGTCCATGGGGTTGTTTCATTTTTTTCTCATTTGTCTCTTTTACAGCTGCTACGAGGTGGTTTTTACCCTTTCACGGATTTGTTTCCACAGAGGTACTGCTAACTTTATTGATAGGCTCAGCTTTGGCCAGCAGTGGGTACAATCTGGAGCCAGGTAGAATTCGCTTTGTCCAAGACAGGCTGTTTACTCACAGAGGTCACTCCTGCAGCCCTTCCTACCAAAATCTTGTAGCATAATCCCAATATAACTGGTTTCCAAAAAAGCAAGGAAATTGAGGAAATTCCTCAATCAAAAAGAAGACATTCCTGAAGTTCATATTTAATTAATTAGTCAATAAAATACAAATTTCTGCTTCAACCTGAGATTTAAATTTCTGAGAACAAGACAAATCAAGCTCTTGAAGGATCACATAATGCAATGTAATATTTTGGTGAATAGGGTAAAGAAAAAATGGAAATCAAGGCTCTTATGCTATTTTCCTCTACTTAGGCAGTTATTCAGAGTATGGTACTGCTTTATCTGGCAGTGACATTTGATATACTAGGACCAAAGTTTTGGAAGGGATTAAATTCTTCTGCTGGAATTAATTTATAATTTTTACTAGCACTGTCTTTGAGAATAACCCTATGTATGATTTTCTTGGGTTTTATGCTGTGATCATGAACATTTCCCTTGAGATAAGTGCTTTATGCTGCTTGCACACTTTTAAATTGCTTAGATTTCTATTAGCTTTCCTACCATCATGCTTCCAATTTATAACTCACAGATCTGACTTATTTATGTTCCTGTTTCCTTCCCAGCTCTTAACGTGAAAAGATCTTGACGTACATGTAAATGACATTTAAGTGCATACCAAAATCTCTGTGATAACAGTCAAATCTTTTACAAAAACTGGGGTCTGTCACAGAGATGGGAGTTCCTTATATACTCTTCTGGTTTAGCCAAAAATATTTTTTGCTACTATTTCTCCACCAGTCTTTCTTTCTTCACTCTCCTACACCAAGTTTTGACCAGATCTACTAGTAGTTCTTAAAAATACCCAGTTATTGCTGGACAATTTCCAGTCATCTAACCTCTGGCAGCAGCTCAAAAGGTTATGGGTTTATATTTGTACAAATGTTTTGATGTTACCAGTGGGGATCTAAAGAGCTCTGATTTTTCAAATATTGCCCATATCTGTTCCAGCTTTCCTCTGAAAAATGACAGTGAGATACCCCTTGCAATTCCCTCTGTTGGGTGTAATCTGCATTATAACTAATGTATCTTTATTAGAGTGACAACTCATCAGATATTTTGTGAGCTAGAATCTAGCTCCAAGGCAAGCAGTGATGAGGCTTGGAGCATGTCCCAAAACTGTGAGGAACACATATATTTCGCTACTTGTTCAGCTGGCAACAGCCTATGTGAAAGTCATTTATGCATTCATTTTAAATTAGAACACTAAGCTAAATGAAACAGTACCTAGTTAAGTTCTTAATAAATTTATTTAAAAATTATTCTGGACTCTCATGGACAGTTACCTTGTTCATAAAACTAGTTTAATCTCTTTGTCAAATGTTTCATATTCTCTAGGATCAATAATTGAAATATATTTTACAACAAGGACTTGGGACCCTGTCTTTAAAGACCCTTGGATGCTCATGCAGTTCCAATACTACAAAGTACCCTTGGCTTTTGAGTTAAGGTTTTTGAGTTAAGTGAGACATGAGTGGTGTATTGGCCTTGTCTTTTTTTTTCCCAGACTCAAAGAAAAAATCCAGAAACAGCTGTGTAAAAAAGTGATGTAATCCTGGTGCCAACCACCTTGCACATTAACAGAATGGAGATTGGACAAACTTACATTCCCACTGACTGCACAATGTTTGGTTATTTAAGTTTTTTTGGTGAATAGGATGGAAAATGGACTTGAGCTTTTGATTCCTAGAAGGTAGACATTCTTAACCAACAGGAAAAAAATTGTTAATTCATTTCTTTAAATTCTAGACTGTATTTTCTGGCCATGTGTAAAACAAAATAAACCCTGTATCATTTTCATTTTATGTGAATGAAAAAATACATCAGGCATTGCAGCTGGCTTGCCCTTTATTATGTGAAGTTCAGCAGCAGGACATGTTCTTGCAAAAAAGTAAAAAAAAGAAGCATTAAAGACCAGGTGCCCTGAGGTTGACTTGCATCCTGAACGTTTATACTGCTAAACAGTGTGATAAAGTTTATGTCCCATCAATGTGTGAATGTGCTCTTTGGAAGTGTTTTTTCTTCATGCCTGAACAACTGGCAATAAAGAGAAGAGACACAGCATGTGAAGCAGATCCCATCCAGATGCACTGTGATGTCCTTTCTCTGCACTGGGTCAGATAACAGACTGGATTGTTACCAGAGATTATCAAGTTCAGTTTTGTGTTCAGTGAAAATGAAAGATTTAATTCTCCCCTCTCTTATTATAAATACTGTCTTCTCTTTTTTTTTTTCTTTTTTAAATAAGAAGAACCTGTGGCTGTGCAGGTGGCTCCAACCACTCTGTCTCCTGAGGAGAACTCAGCCAACCAGCTGTGGTAGTGAGCAACCCAAGTTTAGCATGTAACTTTGCAGTCATGGTGAGAACCCATTGTCACAGCGGGGAAACTGCAACAGGTGTATCAATCAACGAGGCCTGTGGAAAAGAAATATATATGGACCAATTCTTGATAGATGTTTCAGAGAGATGTTTATTTCTCCAGCCACATGGCTGGGGCTCTCCCCAGGAACTCCTCAGTCACGGGACCCGAGGGTCCTTGGCCACAACGGGGGACCCAAACCAACCAATGGGA
>NW_008239553.1:17917384-17937664 GCF_000691975.1 Corvus brachyrhynchos
AGTGCCCCACTGGTTCCTTCCCTAAATCCCTCCTTTGTGTTATTTCCATTGGTTCCCTTGCACTCAACCCTGCCTCCTGTCAAGTATTCCATTTGCTGTATCCCTTATCCCTGCCTTTCCTATCCCCACTATAAAATCCCTGGACCCTTGTCAGATCCTCAGCTCTCCATCTCCCCTTCCCATTGCCTCACCTCAATAAATCTTCTGCGTAGAAATTACACGGAGAGTCCCCGTGTAATCTCTCCCTTCTTTGCCTCTGCCTGCATGCCTTCACCCCCTGTTTAGGGACGGCCCCCTCGGGTGAGGAGCGCACCCTCGTCTGCCTGCAATTTTGTGTGTGTCTGTGCCTGATGTAGTGCAGTTGGGTCGCAGCTAGACATCCAGGCTCTCCTTGCACTAGCACACAAAAACCTGACAAGAACCTAGTAGGCAGACACTAGAGGCAGAATTTCAGTGTCAAGCAACACCACAAAACATAACATAAACCACAAAGTGACTGAGCATGAACTTTTCTTGGTGAAAATTCACAGATGATTTGAATAATGGATGCTAGCTGCCATGCCTAGCATGACAGTTTTAACACTATCAGAATATGATTTCAATGTTTAAATTATAGGTTCAAATGTATTGCAAAATGGTACACTAAAGACTTAACCTCTTGGATCAGTATGTGTTTCCAGCAAGTTCAAAAGGATCAGGTTTTCATTAGTCAGAACAACTACAATTAGCTGAATTCCCATCCCACCACTTCACAATAGGTCTATGGTCACGAGCCCTTGCCGGATGCAGTTAGTCAGAGAAGATGCCTATCCAAATAGCTTACCTTGATCATAGATATTCAATGTAAATATCTAGACTTTCTTTCGTGGTTTTTTTGTTCTACATTCACAGAAGATCACTTCACCTCTTCCTGCCTCTCCCCAAAACAGAATAAATCATTTAGTTTTTTTGAAAGCAACACAGTATGGTCTGCATCAAACCATAAGAGCTGATTATGATATTGAGGTATTCTATTCTTGACTGATATGTGATAATAAAGTAATTCTGAACTAATTGCCCTGCTTTTTCTGTGTTTTGGACTGAATTTCCTTCAGGAAATCTCCCTGCCCTGAACTCTAAGCACAAACTTGAGGGAAGAGTCATTCAGGGAATGGGCACTCATACATAACAGAGGCTAAGAAGTAAATACAATTCCAGTTGTTAAGCATGGAGTCAGACTGCAATGTTACATTGGTTTAATCTATAAATATTTCTGTCATTCATGTAGTTAGAACCATGGAGTCAAATTGAATAAAATTTTGTCTTATTTTATGATTAAATCTAACAGATATTTCACATAGAGTATGAATCAGGGTGAAAATTTGCAGTGCTCATTATGCTTGGAGTTTGCAAATCCAAATACGGTGAGAAGTAATACCTCTCAAAAAAGCATGGTGGACTCAAAACTGTAGACTGTTTCCTAACAAGATACAGGCTTCTGAGAAGAAACTGTCTGATGGCACAAGTCAGTGCTTATCCTGAAAATACCAAAAAGCTAAGAGGCTCTTCTCCAGCTGTAGTCACATCTTATGTTATCACAGTACAAAAAGTATCAGTGACAGATAAACAGAATCCTGCTTTTGGTTTGGTTTTGGTTTTCAGCTGTGGAGATTTTATACCTTAAAGTGTTCACTGAACATGAATAATTATTATTATGTTGGACTACAGTCAAAAATTCATACCACAAATTTAGTACTTACTGTAAATGGTAACTATATAAACACTCTGTAACACTGATTTCTCTTATATAAATTACAATAGTAGGGTGCTACAGATAGGATAAAATAGGAAGGAATAGGGAGATAAAAAGTCTAGCAAATGCCTAGCACTTGCATAACTATGTTGTCTTCAATCAGTTTTGTTCTTCAGTTGAAATCATTAAGTAAACCTAGCTATTCTTTGTAAATGTCTGACATTTGCAGGTGTCATGATCTAGGAGCTGATCCTGAGAAAACTGGTTTGAAGAAAATTTAGGCCCTGAATAATTATAAATAATTCTAAAGATGCATATGTAGCAGCTTTGCAAACACAAATAAAAGATTCTGGGGATGAGGAACTGCAACAGGTGACACACTGCATCCTCTTAATCTTTTGATTTTCCTGCTCATTCAACCATAGTGTCTTAAAAAAATCCAGCCTCAACTAGAGTCATATGTAGATTCTTTTTTGTCTAACAACCATCATCCATATTCATAAGGACAAATTGCTCTGAGGTGCATGGTTACTGCTGGAACCCAATGGCTCTGCACATTTCTCTCTCAGAAGAACCGCATCACACATCCTTAATTGATGTAATGACATTGTGTTCTTCGATTCATCTCATGCTACCATGAAAGTTGGATTACTGGCTAGTTAAATAATCTTAGCTTATTAAAGGAATTAGGTAAATGTGGCTTTCTGGAACAGTAATTGATTAAGTGCCTTTCTGGCAGATTCTGATTCCTGAAGTCATGTACTACACAGGGGATAAAGGATAGCTTTCTAACTTTTTGTTCCCACTCTGTACTTGTACTGGGACTGGATTAAAACAATCATTAGCAAAAGTTCTCCTTGAAAATGTATGAAGGTTTTCATCTAGAAAATTATGTGGAATAACAATGTAGAACAGCATTTGTCTTGAAAAGCTGATTTTTTAAGGTTTGGGGTTTTTTGTATAGTCAGTTTTCAAGGCGTTTTGAACTTGTTCTGTTGTACATGAAATCCTCCTTCTGCCAAACCTGTAGCCCTGTCACTTTCTTACATTGATGGAATAATTTTCTATAAATCCCTGTAAGAATAATGTTTTTCTCCATGTAAATATAAGAAATTAGATTTAACATTACATCAGTAGCAGAGCTAGGCAATAAGAGTTCCACTGTCTCATAGTTTCCATTGCAAGATTTTTTTCTCAGAAAGCTGCTTGAATATTAATTGGGGCTTTTTTAAAATGTCATAGAGGACTTCTCCAGCCATTTTTGAAAATAAATTAATTTTCAATTAATTTTTTTTTTCTTTTCAATCTCAAATTAAAAGTGATTGCTAGAAATGTTTAAACAAGACATTGTAGCAACCCCATAGTTAAAACTGGAATTTGAAATCTATCAAAACACACACCCTCGGTGTTAGGTAATAACCTATACTTTTTCTAACTGGAGACGCAACACTAAGATGGAAATCTTTAAAGACCCCCCATTTACATATGCCTGGTCGAAACCTAGTAGACTTTAGCAGGTAAATTCACCTAATACTTCATCTCTACTGAGCATGCTCTAGTGTTAAAGCACTTTTTGGGGTTGTCAGTTCTGTTACATCAGGTAGAATGGAGCATAATTCTGCCTGACTTAAAATAACTAGGTTTTGATGCACAGCTAAGGCTATTGCAGAGTGCAAGTTTAAAGAGGCACAATGTTCACATTAAGAAAAAGTAGAAAACACACACAAATTTGCTAATAATTTTATTCTCAGTTCTTATTCTATGTTTGAGATATATTTAAAAATTATTTTCTTCTTCAAGAAGCAAATAATTGTAAGTAATACAAGTTTAATTTTATTCCCCTTATAACAAAGTTCTCCTTCACAAATTCAACTAAAGATGTTTGACCGAATATATATTCTAGTTCAGTAACCTTGATTTTCTGTTGATCTGGTCCTCTGCAATTTGGAAGAGAGTGTCAGCCCAGGGGCATAGTATAAAATGAATTTCATATGGTTTGCATTTCTTTTCAGCTTTTATTATTTTACTGCAAACGTAATATTTTCCTAAGAAAAAGGAAAAGAAGGTTTTGTTCTATTCATTCTTTGCAGCCCTACCTTTCTTGGGACTTATTTGAAATAATGGTGTTTAAAATCAAATGCAGGGCTGTTCTAATTTCCTAAAGCAAAATCTTTTAAGATTTGGCAGATACATTTTAAAAAGCCCCCTGGGAAATGAAAGTTAAAAAAAAAACTACCATCAACATTTTTTTTGCCTGTCTGAAGCAGTATGATCTCTAAGCTCTGCATATGTTAAAACCTGTAGAATAATCTCTGGATTTTCAAAGGGATCACTTAGACAATGATAAAAGTGTCTTTTCCCATGAGAACAACGTTCTTAACATCCTTCTGAAAATGCCTCAGAATAAGGAAAATATAACTTTCTTTTGGAAGTTTCATTTTCACTGCTAAAGCACTGAAAATACAGATAGGTGCTGCAGAAAGGGAAGAGAAAAATTAAGGCAGTAATCATAAAATAATAGTAAAGAACAGCCTCAATTCATAACAGAGAATTGAATTATGCATTTTAAGTAGAGGGTTAGTTTCTAAACCATACAACTTTTTAAGATTTTCTAAAAATATATATAGAAAAAGATTACATTTCTAAGAAGCATGTCCATTGTAAACAAAATACAGCTGTTGGGAGCAATTTTATCCTCCTTAATGCAGACTTAGTCCCTAGGAACACCATGTGAGCATCAGCTGAATTCATTTAAGCACCATTGGTGATGCTAGCAATAACAGAGGCAGAAATGTCTCCTCCACCTACAATGATGTGCACATAAACATGTTGATGGCTCTCTTACTTTACAACATCTGTCATTTTCCCACCTGCTATGACATCAAACCCATAACCCTAACTTAGGCACAACACTGCTGAAAATATTGCTCTCCACTGAAACTCCTCCACATC
This sequence comes from Corvus brachyrhynchos, assembly GCF_000691975.1. Classification (NCBI taxonomy): domain Eukaryota; kingdom Metazoa; phylum Chordata; class Aves; order Passeriformes; family Corvidae; genus Corvus; species Corvus brachyrhynchos. The sequence continues at coordinate 17,922,069 of NW_008239553.1, forward strand.
ATCTTGCAGAGTATTTTTACCATCTGAACTAAGGGTCTGTGACCAGGTCCCACATCATGGTTTTTTCCCACCTCTTGCATTCAGTTGTCTCCTCAAGCTACAGCCTTGTCTCTAAGGCTTCAGCTATGTGGTCCCTCATACTGCAACATCTGCTCCCTTACTCCAGAACCACTCCAGTTCCACTCATTTGTAGATAAGTGTTCTCAATAAGCTTACATTTCACATTCTGCTGTATATTGTTTTAGAGTCACTTAATTGAGACCTTCACAATTATTTTTTTACTGAAGTATATGCTGCCAGACATTCAAAACTCAGCTGGGCAAGTTCCTTTGTAACCTGGCTCTAGGTGAACCTGCCTTGGCAACTGGGTTGGGCTACATGATCTCCAGAGGTCCCTTCCATCCCTAGCAATTCTGTGATTCTGTGATTCATGAGATAAATTCGATTGATTTATGCCATGGGTACAATGCTATATTGCAAAGCTAGTTTGAGAGTCTTACAATCCCTCAATTTCCTATCTGCTTCCCTTGTCCCTCCTAGAGCAATTGACTGTCCTGTCAGTTGTGTTGATACCGGTGTTTGAGATGACATGTTACAAATTAGATTAGTGAAATCATCTAGATGAAAGAAAGAGTCAAGCAAAGGAATTGTATACAAAAACTTAAATCTTTTTTCATAAAACAACTTTTCCTTCCAATAATCTTTTTCCCTTGCTCTTCTTTGGATTGCCTCCAGCTAATATAATTTCTTCTGCTATCAGGTGCCTGAAGGCTGGCATATTTATTTAAATTGTGAAACAATAGAAAGGTCTATTTTAAAGAATCTATGTGGTTAATGTCAGGCTAGTTTTTCAGATCACAGATGTCTGACTGCTGTATTATGCAGCAAGGCAGTATCATAGTTGTTTACTCTGATCTTTGATTTCTAATAGATGTGTCGTAAGTTCATGCCACTACAAAATGGACAGAGAATTATGCAGAATTATGCAGTCATAAAAATACTTGGTCTCCTTAACTGTACTAGGCTACTGCAAAAAGAAGATAGCTGTAAGAAGAATGGAGGTCTGTACTACTTAATATCTTATATCCTTTTCACCCTGAACTGCATTTCATGTATAGTTAAAAGGTTAAAAGAATAGTTTTTACATATATTAAACTATTTCTTCAAGTATTTTATTACATCAATGTGACTGTTCACTCAACTCCTGCTTAGATTTTGGCTAACCCTGCTCATGCTAAGGCCTGATGGATGCTGGAAACTGCACCACTAGGTCAAATCAAGAGTACCGGGTAGGCAGGAAAGGTGGCCAGGAGGAGCTGACAGGCCATTATGCATCCATGGTCACATGCAAATCGATGTCTCCTGCAGCCATTATCTTTTTTTTCTTCCCGTTTCCTCGTATGGAAACGGTCTAGATCAAACCTTCACGTTGCAGGGTATAAAATTGGTTTACCCAAAAAAAGTGGTTCTAATGGCAGCTGGACCACTGAGTCTTTCCTGCTTCCAAATGAGATACAAGGGACAGCCACAATGAGGTGGAGGAACAAGAAGGAACACCATCATCCTTAGCTAACAAAAAAAATCTCTTCATTTGTTCATAGGTGCATGATATTAATTTACAGGCTATAAATAATGAAATCTTATGACTTAAATGGATAATAAGTGAATTAATGTGACAGGCTGGTCTGGGCGAAAAGGGGATTGAACCCTTGTTTGTCATGTTTTTTTATTATGTTTCTTAATGAGCTCATTAAATAAGGTTTAAATCAAAGTGTACATTATCCTTTAAATTTGAAAGATCCAAATCCACTAATATATTTATGCCACTTTTATTCGTTTATTATGTTGAATGTGGAAACTTTCCATTTTGTAAGCCTATATAGGCTGAAGGTATCTTCTGTGTGCAAAAAATTTGGTGGGTCCTAGAGTGTTTCATAGAAGGTATTAAAAAAATATTTGTTCCCTATTTATAATGAACTATTAAAATGATTCCCTACAAATGCCATGTTTTCTCTGGTGCTTCCACAGCTTCACTTGGGTGTAGACACATAAATCTGGTCAAGTGGTTGCTCAGGAAGTTTTATGACAATGTAACATTCTGTCTCCAAAGCAGTTTAGAGTGATCACGGTGACAAACTGTGATCATGGTAGTTTGGTTGTCAATTTTCTTACTTCTACCTGACCAACAGTTCATGCACCAAAGGACCCTTCTCACCTGTGACTAAAAGAAAATCACAGAGTTCATTGACACTTCAGGTGTTCCCCCGCTTTGGTTTTCATGGCAGAGTAATTTTATGTTACAAAAATCAGGCTACCTTTTTGGAGTTTGGTTTCTGGAACTAAACCATGTGTTTCAGAAGCACACATAATATACGATAATGTTTATTTAGTCCATGGAATGATCCTATAGAGAGACTAAAGCAACCAGATCATACCAGATATATTGTGTGCTCTGTCTTCCTAGTGGTTTATCATTCCACTGCTGTTGCATCATACTGCTTGATAATGTATACCCAGTTTTAAAAATATGGAGAACTAACAATGCAACACTTCTGGGTTCTGAGAAAAGGGAAAAGACTTAAACTCTTTTCTTAGTTATAGTCCTAAGGGAATAGTTTTATAGCATAAAATTACTATGTGAAAACCTAGTTTAACACAATTCTTAAAGCTTAGCTAATTTTAAAACTTTATTAAATGATTTCTAGGGTACTTCAAGTACTTTAGATGCACAATATCGAGGTATTTTAGTACATTTTATAGAGTACTTAGGTGCACAGGTAGAATGGAATTGAGTAATGATTAACTATTAAAGTTCTAGGCCACAGATAGATGGGTTTTTAATCATTAGTCTTTACATGAGTGTTTTTTGTTGGTGGTTCAGCTGCTTTGTTTGCACTTGCTCATTTTTAAGTTTACGTACACAGTGATTATGTGATGTATACATTTCACATGCTGAAGTTCAATTTAACTGACAGATTATTTCTATATTATTATAATAGCTATGTTTTCCCAGTCACTACAGTTAGGCTTTTAAAGAAACGTTCCATGCACCATGTCAATATAGCTTGGTAAATTTGTCCAGGGTTGTGGGTTCGGTACCAACATTGGGTGCCAAATTTATGTCTCAATTTTGGAGACAAAACTTCAGGAGGAAACACTCTGGAATGAGCGTCTCCTCCGAAGGAAAAAGGGCCTCCCCTTTTCCTCCACCAATAAGACAAATGGGTCACAGCAAGTGAAAGTGGAAAAAAACAAGCTGTTTATTAACACACAAACAAAACAGGGTGGAACAGGATAAAAAACCCTCAAAATACAACAAATTCCTGGAGAGGGAACAGACACATGGGCTCGGACCAGCTGGGGCCACCCCAAGGGTCTTCCAGGGCCACCCTGGCAGGCTCCCCGGAGCGGCAAGGAGCGAAGGGAGGCAGTGAGGCAAGGGGAAGGAAAGGGAAAAGAAAACAAGAAAAAAACAACAGAACCTTTTTCCAGCTAGATGGAACACAAAAGAAACCCAAAGATCAACACAGCACTCCCGGCTCCCTCCCTCCCAAGCCCTGCTGAGCCCCCCAAAGCCCATCTTAAAGGTACAGTGTCCTTGGGCATTAAGCAGAGAGTTAAGGAATAAAGCAACTTCATAACGTCACCCCAGGACAGTTTCATGTGAACTCAGAAACTGCTAAAATGCCTGTCCCAACAAGCAATGTAGTAAATGTATGACTCACCTGCTTCATTAATTCTTATTGGATATTAAATGTTTGGGTCAGGTTTTTACTGATCAGCTGTTTAGCGGCTTATAGTGAAAAATAGGTTTAGACATGATACTACTGGTCCCCATGTGTTGGAGCAAAAGGGTGTCAAAATGATAAAGTGCCCACTACAAAGCTATTGGAATTTCATCAATATACAGTACTGCTCAATCAGATTATGGCACCAGTAAAACGTGGGTTGTCACCCACTGACATTTGTTCAACATAAACCTGAAAGTAAAAGTGACTGGTCTCTCAGATGCTGATGCATCAATGATTTGTAGGTGTATAAAAAGAAAAAATTACAGAGTAAGAATATACAAATACATTTAATCTCAGTAACTCCTTCACCTTCAGAAGAAGATGGGCATTCTTAAAATTACATAACTCTATGATTAGTTTCTTTAAGCCTGTTCTATACTCAGTGGATATCCTCAAGGGGATAATTGAGAACACATAAGTTGGATGTTTTTGCACAGCATTTTAATGAATTTTTTTAAATTAAACTTTTTCTTTAAACCAGGGAATGAAGGGAGACCACTATTTGTACACTGGAATATTTTGTATTTCTGTGATAGGAAACTGTATTTGCAATGTAAGAGGACATAAAGATACATAATTGAAAGGAATAAACATCAACTGGGTGATGACAGAGTGAAATGTCTAGACTTCTCAGAGAACAGATTATTGGAACGCTTAATGCCTTTGCACAGAAATAATTTGAGTATTTTTTCTTTGCAAATATTTCTCAAAAATTTAAGTAGCAAAAATGAGCATGTAGAGCAAGAACATTCACTTATATTCTTTAGAAATCTTAATTTTACACTTAAGTGAAAAATAAAACAAGTTTAATGGAAATAATTAAGTCTCAGTAGTTTTTGTCAAAAATCTTCTAAGATCATTGAGTCCAACCATTAAACTAATACGATGACTGAATATCAACAAAAAAAGTGGGAACAAGGATTTACTAAATCCTTTTCTGGATCCTTCATATAAATAGTCAAAACAGCAAAATGTGTAGTCTTACGCTCATTGTGTTAACCACCTTCATAATGCTGAAGTAACACTAAAAACACAAGAGTAGCTAATTTAGGACTTTCAGATTCCCAGTCTGTTCTGCTTGCAAAAATTTCTATGTTTTGCTGAAGATTTAATACTTCTAAGGCACAGACTCATTTGACTGCTTCAGTTCAAGAAAACTTTTCAGCTGTACCTTGAAAGTTCCAGGAATTTAAATAAAAATAATTATATCTGATGTCTGCCTTGGTACAACTTCTTTCTCTTGGGATTCCTGATACAACTTCCTCCTCAGCACAGAACTATTCAAATCTGCATAAGTCAATGACTACTTGTCAGTCTCACAGGATCTGTTTGTTTATAGAATGCATTAAAAATTTCATCCTTTGCATAATTCTTTAATTATGCAAGTTGGTTACTTTATCAATGTCAGTCATTATATTACAAAAGCACTGTATAAAAAATAATAGAGGAAACTACTGAGACTCAAATTAAACAGAGCTACTCAAGAAATTCTGTGGATCTCTCTGCTAAATTCTTCAAATCTCATTTGTTAAATTTAGTACTGTAATGGACACCTTGAATTTTTCACCTTCTTATTTTATGGCTTTCAAGCACCATCTCAGTTATTTTCAATGACTTAATCAAAAATACATGATTTACGAACTCTTCTTTTTGTCTTTTCATATATTTTTGGAAGACAGCCCCTCGATACTTTATTTTAGTTCATAAATTCAGCTGAATTAGAGAAGATCTTTCACTTACCTTTAGATAGAAAAATCCTCATTTTCATGACATCAAATGATACAATTTTGCTGTTTATACAGGTAGCCTGACTATTGACAACATAGGTTAGTTATAGTGGAAATTATGAAAATAAAAAGCCGTAACTACTGTTACATTCAAAACGTCTTGATTAAGAAGCACTCTATTCACTGAAATAGTAGCTAACTGTTTTTCAAGTCTGAATAAATGTAATATAAAATTAACTGTAAGAAATAAAGTTAACTTAAACTGTAAAGAAGTTACTTCCAAATACCAGCTTTATAATACCCCAACTTGGAACAAAACCACATGGAATTTGTTAATGTAAAGTATTTTTGGGGTTAACTCACTTCTGTACTTAATGAAAATGAGCCTGTCTTGTGTACTTCACTGTACTCATGAGAAGCTTGGGGGCGTATTACCTTTCAGTTTCATATGGTTTAGGTGTTGAATGAGTATCAAAAACACTGGAGATTTCTCAATTTATATATATTACCAAAACCTCAGTATTTCATGGGTAAAGCTTCTGCTACAAGAGTTCTAATTTCATGAGTAACAGATTAAGTGGGGGACTAATTTGGTTTAATATTGGAAATAGTAATTAATGGCATTTCTTATACAGAATGCTTCTGAAACATGGATTTTAAAAGAAACATTAAGATTTTAGTTAAAGGTTAGTTTTGTTGAAATTAGTTAAAATAGATAAGTAAGCCTGGGCCTGGCAGAAATTAATTAAAAGTTAATAATTATTTAAGAAGAGCTAGACCTGAAGTAAGCCTTTAAGATGTAAGTAACTGATAGCTAAATAACTTATTGCTTGTCATTTTTATATTTGTTTAGCTGTGCTTAGAATGAGAAACAGAGACATTGATAAATAGATCTAAAGAAATGTAGGCAATTACCAATTTCCCCCTCTGAAAACCTATTCAGAAGTCAAAAAGAGAGGAACTGGAAGGTCACCAAGAGTAATTTGTATTGTTAAAACTCAGAAAGGTAGAAAGGTCAAAATGAGGAAGACTACTTTTACTTCATCTTCGAGACCAACAACCCAATTCAGAGAGCATACTACGCATGCTTAATGACTTTTAAGCTAATTATCATGGGAAGCAGAGAATGGGAGGTGTCGATGTTATGAATATGCATTTGTATTTTGGATATTCAGAACTTTTGTAGATAAATAGACTTTGTATTGGCTTGTAACTTTGCACTGCGTATTAGGGAGCTATCCCACGCAGCTGCCCGGCACTGGAATAAACATACACTTTCTAACTCTAAACTGTTAGAGAGTTTTTGTCCATCTCAGTTAGGCATTAGCTAGTTAGCTCAATACCCATATTTTGGTAAATCACTTCATGTTATAAGAATTTTTTTTTTTAATAGGAACAGCAATTTGCACTTTTTCCAAGAGTTAGCTCTTGGTGGAAAAACTTGATTTATAGTAGAACATGTTGCTATCCGTGTAGGCCTGAGAGATTTGTTTCCTTCAAGGATGGGTGGTTTGTTTTCAATAGGTAGAAAAGGAAAGATCACAGCATGGAAGGTGGCGCATAATCTGAACCAACAACTTAACTATAGGAAGAGCTATGGTACAGAAATATCCTCTCATGTTCACACTAAAAAAAATTCAGTTAATTTCCATTATCTGGGAATGAGATTGTGGAGGAGTTTATGCGAAGAGTAAATGGAGATTGACACCTGCATCACCCAACTGTTGATAGATAGTGTCACTCAGGGTAGATTCTTAGTACCTTTCATAAGTGTGAAATCCAGTTTCAGGTTTAGTAAATGGAATATTTTTTTATTCATGCTAATGTCCTTTTTAAATCTCAATACATATTTTTTAACACAAAATATTTTTTTTTTCACTAATAAGTTTAAGTTATTTCAGTGGACTTTCCCTGGACTATGGGCTTCATTCAACTTAAGCAACAACAGTATAATCAAATTAATTGACAAATTTCTTAATAGAAAGTGTTTGCTGTAAATTAGGTACTATCTGGAATCATTACTAAACAGCACAGCCAGGAGAATTCAGGCATTAGATTTGTGATATTTGCTCATTTTGAACCTATCTTGCAATTCCACCTATTTTAAGACTCATTGCTTATTACAAAATTACAGTTATGCAAGTCATTCTGAAGGGCAATTTTGAAGCAGTGTTGTATGGATATTTAAAAGGCATCTAGACAAGGACTGCAATAATACTTTACTGAAAAACTGAGGGCTGGACTTTCTGATGTATTTTACAAAGTATTACACCTTATTCAATAAATAGTATCCTTTCCTTAGAATGAAAATAATTTTAGAATTGTTAATGAGTAAAAATAATTTGTTTTATATTAAAAATATGAAGTCTAAGTAATACCAGAGTTTAATTGCATATCATAATATTAATGGGACTACCCTTGTAGCCTGATTTTTAAAAATGATGGAAATCTTAGCTAATTGGGAGAGTGCAGCGCACTTCGGAATATAATTGTGCTAAAAGAAAGAGAAGGTTCCCAATACTGCAAACATTTTTGTTTTAACAAACATTTCCCTTTTCATTCCACTTCATGATCTTATATATAAAATTTTGACTGCAATTTTACGTAATGAAGGTTGTTGTCTGGGGCAACAGTCCTTGTTTTCACTGACTTATTACTTTTTCAAACTGACAGACTACTATGGTAACAAGTAGAATAACTAGCTCAAAAAGAAAATTAAAGTTTACAAGATTAAAAAGTAATAGAATCTCACAATCTGTATATTAACAAAAACCTAAGTGATGTTTTATTTCTTCGACCTACACAGATTATTCTCTTTCAGTTTAGCCATGATACCAAAAATATTTTGTTTGTCCAGATGTAGAAGCCCAGAAGATAAGGGGCTAATATATAAGTTTCATACACCTGTAGCTGAATAACCAAGGACTCCTGGTAAGAACAGGCTGTGAAAAAGGACAGGATGTGCCTGGAGAAGGGGGCCATATGGAGGTAGAACAGCCTGTTTCAGGACAAAAGTCCTTGTTCTGGCTTCTGGAAAAAAGCACCATACAGCTCAGTGCAAGCAGTTATGAGATTGAGAACTGGACTATCAACCAAAAGTCAGTCTGGAGGGGGGTGGAAGTTCACCAAAACCTCCTGAAGCCATCCATCCCATTTCCAGAAAGGTCTAGAGAAACAAACTCTGCATGATAACTAATTTGCATAGAAAGAGAGAAACTTCATTCCAGAGCAGGAAAAACTTATCTATAAAAAGGTACCACCACAAAACCTGGGTGGTGGGCACCCAGCACCCTGAACGACACATTAGCTGGATGTAGTTTTAACCAGACAAAAAAGTGATGGATAGACAAACATCCATAGATAAATGCAAGTCACCTACAGCGCCTTCTTTTTCTGAAAAAAGGACAGTGTATTAAAGTTACAACTTTTAAAACCTGTGGAACAGCAGTAACCAGGAATATAACAATCAATGTCTTATTTCATTCTGCACCCAATAGAAAGTAAACCAAAACAAACCAAATTTGAGTGGTTTTGGGTTTCTTTTGGGGGGGGGAGGGGTGATGGGGGAATATAATTCAGTGAGGGTTATATCTCAGTTTCATCAGAGGATTCTCAAGCTGTCCAAATGTCTCAAATTAAATTATCAGTATTCAAAATACATTAGAAAAATTTAAAAGGTAGTAATCATAATTTGAAAAACTGAAATTAACCAAAGTAAAATTAGAGCAACTACAGAGAAGCTCTAGACTTTTTAAAATATGTGCTTGTTTCTTTGAATTTTCAATGTGGTAATTCTTACCATGTTTTTCTAACTATATTCTGACTATATTGGATAATACATATGTGCTGAGCAAGTCAGTTCAAGCCTCCCTTCTCTTATGACACAGTCCCGTTTTGCATCATCTACCTGTCAGAAAAGTCATCTTCTTTCAGAAAGAGGAGTGCTTCACAGAGCTCTGAAATGCCTCCAGGTGACCAGATTAGAAGTGTAGTTTACCCTAAGAGTTTATCAAAGAAAACTACTTAATCCTCTTCCCTTTTTATGATACAATACACGAGATGTTTCTGTTTCCTCACAAGATGCCAATCTTAATTGGGCAATTGACAAATCCACTGGAATCAAAAATTTCATTTTATAGTTGCAGGAAAGAAAAATAGTAAGCAGACTTAAACCCGTCTTCAAATTACCAGCTTTGTGGTTTTTGCTACTAATTTTGTTCAAATACATGTGGTAGCAATGGTGAAACTAGATAGCAACCTTTTCTTGAAGTTCCAGATTCCATTCCTTCCAGCTGCATACTAACTATCATCCCCAGTGTTAACACTGCGGCACAAAATAGGAGTTACTGCACAGTTAGAGCTCTTCTAGTTTGGTTAAAATATTACCTGTATAATACTCACTTTTCTGTATGGTGAGAGTATTGTTTATAGTGCAGTTCTCAATTGAATTTTGTTTGAATTATATGTTTCTGGGCCAGCAATTCAAATGGCAGGGGAACAATAAAGATGAAATAGATCTAAAAAGATTTAATGTTAATCAATGCATGGAGGGAAATCTATTCAACTGTTTAAAGATTTGATGTTCTTCTCTCTAACAGACAGAAAGTTTACCTTCAAATTCACAAATTCCTCCAGAGATTACAGGATCATTGGTTTGGGAAGGGTTGGCAGCCTCAGTCTCTTTCTATAACAGTGCCGCAGATGGTAAAATATTGAAAAACTGTGTCTCTTTACAAAATTGCAGAGAATCTTTCAAGTCTTGTACTTATTAGTCATAACTGAAAATTATCAGCTATATGAGTGTAACATAAGTTGTGAAAAATTAGTAAGCAGTGAATATTTCAAAACCAAAACAACATTCAAACCAATGCAACAGGACATGCGCATAGCGTAAATCTTTTTCAAAGTAATATGAAGCTTTCAGCCTATAGCTTTTGGATTCTTCCATTGATACCCCCCTGCACTAGTTTTGGCTGGGATAGAGGTAATTTTCTTCACAATGACTAGCATGTGGCTGGGGTTTGGATTTGTGCTGAACACAGGGAGAATAATAGAGATATGTTTGTTATTGCTGAGCAGGGCTTACACAGATCCAAGGCCTTTCCTGCTTTTTGTACTGCCAGGCTGGTGAGGAGGCTGGGGGTACATGGGAGTTTGGGAGGAGACACAGCCAGGACAGGTGACCCCAAAGAGAAATTCCAGATTATATGACATTATCCTCAGTGCATAAAGTGGGTGCGAAGAAGGAAGAAGTGAAGGGATGTTTGGAATGATGGAATTTGTCTTCCCAAGTAAATATTATCCATAATGGAGCCCTATTGTACCGGAGATGGCTGAACACCTGCCTGCCTGTGGGAAGCAGTGAATGAATTCTTTGTTTTGCTTTGCTTGTGTGTATGTCTTTTACTTTCCCTATTAAACCATCTTTATCTCAACCTTCCAATTCTCTCCCCAGTCCTGTTGGTGGGGAAGTGAGCTAGTGGCTGTCTGGGACCCCTCTGTGTGCCCCTCCTTAGGAATTTAAGAAGCTTAAAAAAAGCAAAGTTATGTCTGTGATTTCAATCCTCAACAGTTTTATGGGATTAGGAAATTTATTATTTTTTCTTTAATAATAAGTGTATTAAAAAATTATAGCAAAAATAGGCAGTTTAATTTTTCCAAAAGGAAATAAGAGCCTTGTATGCTCTAAACTGGCTTCCCTCGGACATGGTCAAGACGTATACATACCATTGAAGGACAGGTAGGGTATGTGAAAGATATTCCTCTTCATTGCTGACTCTGTAATCTTCATTCTGTGTCAGGTTTGCCAGCTTGATACAACATTAGTCATAATGAAGTAAATGCATTAGTTAAGACCTACACAGCATTATATTGTTTTCACTCTTTGTTATCACAAAATGAGCTTGAAGAAAGTGCTGTGAATTAAAAATACCGCAACTGGGTGAGTCTCTCTCCTACAGTGTGGCACACTATGAAAATCTAAAATTGTTAGCTATACCATTTCTATTTTTATATATTCTTGACATTTTTCATTATTCTGGGGGTTTTTTTTCATCTTGGCTTTATTGGAAGGTACAATCAGAAAAATATTTTTTTTCTCTGTTACAGATACAACTATCTTAACAGTTGCTGTGACGGTACTGCTTGCAGTTCCAGAGTTAAGAGCAATCAAGCTTCGAATGCAAAGCCAGCATTTAATGACCTTCTTTTGTAACAAAGCTATGTTCTTCTTTTTTTTTTTTTTCTTAAAACTTGAAAATAAGTTTTCATGGATGAATTTTAAAAATTTAACAAAAATTACTTGGGCTTAGCATATACTACTCCTTCATCTTCAATTATCCTTAGAATGAAAGAGTTGTAAAGATTTCTACGTCCCTTGGTTGAAACTCTTTAGTAGGATACTTTCGTACAATCTGTCTTCATGTTATATAGGATAAAAGGATTTTTCCTCTCACAGTCTCATTCCTGAAGTTGGTTCTTTCACAGGACTGATGAATACCACAAAATATTCCACACAGTAGTCTTATTTCAAAGCTTTCCAACTTCTAGGTGATTATGCTGAAATGGTTATCTGCCCCCCATTGTTTTCAATTTGTTCTTAAGAAAGATGTCCACTGCCTTTTCTCTCTGGAAACAATCAGAATTTTGAAAGAGAGCACTGCACTTTAACTGAATTTCATTAAGAATAATAGGGAATGGAACCATTTGAAAGGGAGTGATGGATGATCTTCTTTAAGGATTTTACCTCTGATGAAAATAGTGGTAGAAATAGCTGTTTAACTTAAGCTTTTTTAAAAGTTTGAAAAAAACCCATCCATTATTTTTTTCTCCTAAGGCTGCTTTGAATAACCTCTCTCTGATAGGTTTATTGAATTTGGTTTTATATACTTCCAAGAAAAGATTTTACAAGCTTGGTCATTAACTAGTTTGTGTATTTAACAATCCTTATAGCAAGAAAGCCTTTCTGTAAATTAAGATCATTATTTCTTGCCACATCCAGTGGCATAGAAAATACTGTTGTCTTTACAAAAACTTTTTATTTGATACTGAAGAAATTTTATGTTTCTGAAGTCTTCTGTAACCCAAAAAATCAGTTCTTGCAACCTTTCTGTCAGTCATATTTTATAAATAACTTGTCTTCCTAATTATTTTCCTCAGGACTGACCCCAGTTATTATGTACCCAAAAGCATTATTGGCAAAACTGGTTGAAACACTCTGTGAAATCTTATAAATGTCAACTAAAGCAGAATAATGATTTGTATGTATCAGTTCCATTGTCCCACAGTGAGTGAGCCTCCCTAAATGTGTTGCAGAAGTAATGTATCCTTACAGAATTATTTCCCATTTCCAGCTACTTATTTTCCATTTTGTATGCAACTTATATGCATCTGCTTTCCCTTTTCTAAGAGCAGTACTTTGTTATCATCTGACTGAACTCCATTTTCTTGATTTTATATGATTTCTCTGGTCTATCAAGATTACTCTGAATTCCAGTCCTCTTCTCAGTAGTGTACCAGCTCTCCCAGCCTGAGTGTCTGCAGTCCATGTGAACTTATCACAGAATCACCGTGAACCACAGAAAAGTCTGAGTGGGAAGCAACCCACAAGGATCATTGAGTCCAGTTCCTAAGTGAGTGGCCCACGCTGAATCCACTGCCTTGAAGGCAGCAGCATCATGGTCTAATCAACTGAGCTAATTATGTTTTCTTTCATCATACAAGCTCATGATGAAAGTGCTGACCAGAACAGGATTCAACACAGACTCTCTAGACAGACCATGAACTCACGCTAATTAATCTCTGAGTATGATTTTTTAGCAGGTTTTGTAACTATATGGTAATTCAATCTCAACCTTTGTTTGCATAAATGTTAAGTGATACTTTTCATTCCAATATCAAAATATGCCACGTCTATTGTCTTCTGCCTTATCTATTAGACAAGTCACCCTTTCAGGAAAGGAAATTTGGCTGGTTTGACCTGATTTGTTTTTTGACAAATCCATGTTGGCTGTTTCTCACCACATTTTCCTCTAGGTTTTTAAAAATTGACTGTTTAGCAATTTTGTTCTACTATCTTTTTGAGTATCAAAGTTGGTCTGTCTGGTTATTTTATTTTATTCTTTTAAATTAACATGATCAAATATTGAACAATCCAACACTGCTTGTCAGGGTGAAAGTATATGTCGCCAAAAATTATTTTTAAATACCTGACTTTGCCATTTTAAATTGATGGAGAATAGTGTATTCTGTGGACCTAGTTTTAACAGGAAATTGTTTTCTACATCAGATCTGTCCTAGATGTATATCATACAGAGACTGAAGGAGAAAAAAGGGGATTGGCCCAAAGCTTAGTCTAAGCGGTAGAAAGCCTACCAGCTGAGGCTTCAGACTTTGGATAAGGCTCTTAGTATGTGTCTGGAACTTGCATCAGTCTGGCACCTGCATCAGTTTGACAGACAGATCAATTTGTGAGCCTGGCTATGCAAACTAAAAAGTCTTTTAAAAGGCTTTGCTGCTATACAAAATGGGAAGCAATGACATACTGACCATAATTTCATAGAAAAATGCAGCACTGCATACTCTATGGGAGTCCCCATGCTAGTGTTTTGTCTTTCAGTAATTAGAGATTTAATAATAAGAGAAATGCAATGTATTACAGTGGAGAAAGGAAAAGTGAAGAATTTAAGGAATTCACTCTAACAAAATTCTCTAAGAATTCACTATAAAGAATAGACTCTAATAAAACCTGCAGCCAATTAAAATACCTGCAGAGAGTTGATGTGCAGTTTAGGTCCTGTGTTTTGTTTTATTAAAAAAAAAATCCCCACTAAATATAAGGTAAAACAAATCAATCCACATTCAATTTGGCTTGTTTTATTTATGCCATTGTAAGGTCGCCATCTGGTGGTTGCTTTAACATTAAAAAAAAAAAAAAAAAGGTTGTTTTTGAACAGTTGTTGCTAGATAGAACATGGAATGACAAAAAAAAGATCAACATGTGAGCAATGACTATCCTAACAAAATTTAGGGAATGGAGGTTACCATAATGACTTTAGCCAGGACACTTTATGGATTGCAGTAGTCATAGGTTTGCATGCATATATAAAAACTCATATTCAAGAAAATTAATTTAATCACTTAAAATACTTGCTAATAATATATCTTAGGTTCCAAAATCAAAGATGGGATTTATCTGATGGAACTTCAGTAACTGAAAAATTAAGTCAACTAGTGGTCTGGGATACTGCTGTTGCCAGTGAAAGAGAAATCCCTTTAAATAGCAATTTGTCCTCACCGATTAAAGGCATACAAGATAAATATGATCACAGAATATGCTGAGTTGGAAGGTATCCACAAGGATCATTGAGATCAACTCCTGACTTTGCACAGGACCATCCCCAAGAGTCACACCCTGTGCCCATTAGCATTGTCCAAATGCTTCTTGAACTCTGTCAGGTTTGGTGCTATGACCACTGCCCTGGGGAGCCTGTTCCAGTGCCCAATCACCCTCTGGGGGAAGGACCTTTTTCTAATATCCAACATAACCCTCCCTGACACAATTTCAGACCATTCCCACAGGTCCTGTCACTGGTCACCACAGAGAAGAGATCAGTGCCTGTCCCTCCTTTTCCCCTCACAGGAAGTTGTAACTGCAATGAGGTCTCCCCTCAGTCTCCTTCAGCTTGAACAGACCAAGTGACCTCAGCTGCTCTGCTTAGTTTCCCCTCAAGTCTCTTCACCATCTTCATTTCCCTCCTTTGGACACTATCTAATAGCTTAATAGCTTTCTTATATTGATGAAACACTCTCTGGAAAGGTTTATCTCTGTCTCTCATTTACTAGCTTTGTGACTGTACCCTTTAGACAAGTTAGGAGAAATGGAATCCAGTTTAAGATCAAGTACTGGAAATTGCCTGTCACCTAGGAGGGCTCTGCAGAGGGACCTGGACAGGCTGGATCGATAGGCCAAGTCCAACAACCTCTCAGTTTATGCTTTTAACTGTGTATCCTGGCTGCAAAATAGAGATCATTTAACAAATTATCTACAGGCATGACACTATTATTTCAACCTGTTATT
>NW_008239553.1:17937682-18057302 GCF_000691975.1 Corvus brachyrhynchos
ACATGCATATAGCTGTTGCTAGAGAATCTTTTTGACTGGAAAAACAATGCTTCAAAAATGTGCTTCAGTTATGTCTCAGCCATTCCAACCATTAGTAACCATATTGAAATATCATCTTCCATTAAAAACACTGATGTAATCTGTACTTGGTATATTGGCTAGCTACTGGAATAGAGCCTTCAAAGGTGCCATGAAAATGCTGAAAGCTTGGCCAGGTCTTTCTTGTTCTAGTGCAGAAAATCAAGAAAGGGTTTATCAATGACGACTCCTATGTTGTAACTATGGCTTTATGCTTTGATTTTAAAAGAAGATAATTTTTTTTTTTGGTTAAGAGATAAGAAATAAAATTCACAAAACATAACCTTTTACCTCTTTTGGTAATTGTACAAATCACTCCATTGTTACCCCACCAAGTGGGAAGAGAAAGAAAGAATCCAAGTCTCTTCAGAAAAATAAATATATAGCTATTTTACTCAGAGAAATGTGTAAATAGGACATTCACTACTTTAGCCAATTTGTTTGTTAGACTTTACACATTGGCAGTCTTATTTTATGATTAATTTTAATCCATCATAGTTTGAAGCTATTCACATTTCAAAACCTTCAAAATATTCCCTTTATAGTTTTTTTCCTTTCAGAAAGCCTTTTTGTTGAGTATTTCCTCTCAGAAAGAAAGTTAAACAAACAGATAAAGTAAGCAGAGAATGAAATAAAATATTTCATCTCAAGCTGGTCAGCATGCTTCTGAATTGTTTGTTTGTTTGTATCACTAAAAGAAATATTTGAATATTTTAAATGGTTTTCAAGTGACCTGAGAAGATCTTTTTCCAAGTTTTCCATTAAACCAAAAGTTCTTTGGTTTAAGGTTTTGGAATTTCTGTACATGTGCACACCATATGAAAATTATGCCTGTGCCACTGCAAAGAATAACATTATTTAAGAGGATTTGTATACATATTATTTAAATAACTGTGGAAACAGAATGTAAGATTTAAAGAATCCTCTCACAACAAAGGGCCACCGCACAAAAAGAAAGATGACGCTGAGATTTGAGATACTCATGGAGAAATTTCTTCAAAATCTGTATACATAATATCACATAGTAATTCATTTTTCAGCTCATTTCCTTTTGAGACTATTTCAAGCCTTCAATGCAAGGATGAAAGGAATGGTATTGTGGGACTCAACCTATAAGCTAATGAAACTATACAATTTAATACAAGGATGAAAGGAATGGTATTGTGGGACAACCTATAAGCTAATGAAACTATACAATTTAATAACAAGGAAGTAATATTTCCTCAGAACTATCTCTTTGCTTTCCTTTGCCAGCCAGCTTCAGCCTTTTTAAAGCTTTCCTATACTCTCTCAGTATTACTAGGAAGCAAAATGATTAATGTACTTCCTCTGTAAATAGGATATCGTCAGAAAATATTATATCATACCCAACCTCTTTAAGGCAGAGAGAACTAGATTTTAATTTTGCTTCCACAATATTTGTTACAAAACTACATTTTAGGAGAATGACTTCAATATTTTGAAATTACCTTTGAAAGTATTTTTCAACTCACTTTCAATTTTCAATTTAGTTTTTGTCCTGGGTTGCAGTGTATTCCATTACCATCCTCAGGAGCCGTTGCAACCAGGTGGGGCATTGTTTCCTTGCCTCCTCCCCCCAGACTATCTTTCTGTTAATGGCCCATCATTGTCCTGCTGCACGACTCAGAGATAACTCCCTCCGGACCATCTTCTGTTAATGAGCCTAATCAACACTTGGCCTCATGACTCATTACCCCATTATGAGATGCTCCACCCAGAGGGAAAAACCAAGCATCCCATCCTGGGTTTAATCTGGGGCTCTGAACACCAGAGACAACCCTTCCCAATGGATTACCAGAGGACAGGAGCTACACAGCCACCACTGGACTTTCTGAGGAAAAGCAGACCCTTTTTCTACAGGATCACCGCTTCAGAGGACTGCAGCCACCGTTCTACCAGACTGCTACCACCACCCTGCCTAACAGGGACTCAGGCTGTATTTTGACTCTGTCAGTTTGAACCAGTGTTTTCTTTTACATTTTTTTCCTTTTCTTTAATTTTCATTAAATTGTTATTCTGACTTGGTGCCTCCCACTGGTTTGTTTTCAAACTAGTACAGTTTTACACAGTATAATTTTTTTGACAAATAGTTGAATTTGTAATGTGAATGCAAATTAAAACATTAAATAAAATTAACTAAAAATCACAGCCTTTTTTTCTTATTTATTTAGCACTGGGTAAAAGGAGTATTTTACTAACTTCTGTAAGTGATAATATGATCATGATTCTGACGCCTTCCAGGAATCCTAACTTCCTTTATTCTGTTGCTCATAAACTTTGTTACCAGAAAATCATGTTGGAATTCTGAAACACCACTTTTAATAGAAGTCATGATTTGTCCAGTCCTGAAAGAAGGAATATTAATGCTCCATCATGCAAATACTGCATTTTATTTTGATACCAAAAAAAAAAATTCACAACACTTGCAGACTCCAAGTAACATTGTTTCATATACATGATTCTGGTACATTAAAACATCTACTATTCTACCATATTTGTATATCTTTTAACAATAAACTTATGCAAACCATTTAAAAATGTAAAATATTCAGTCTTTTCTTATAGCTTTAGCTTACTGTTTACATTGAAATGCATCTCCTTTTTTGTACCTCTCCTGGTTTTGGAAAACAGAACAAATCTGAATTATACAGAAACATATCATACTTTCATTTACTGTAAATCTGTATCAGAACAACCAGCATTGTTTACATAGGAATAAAGTGCAATACAGTAAAAGATTACAGAAATGAAATGTATACAAATAAACCTCAAATAAACTAAGTGCTATCTTAAAGTATAATGAACTATTGATTAATAATGCATTAGAAGTTAACACTGAAATCAAATTAGTCATCTCAGGAAGTTTGCTTGCAATTTTTTTCCTTGCCACTGATGTTGTGGTAATAGTTTTTAAAGCAAGTGTGTTTCTATGATGAGTTCATTTAGTATTCAGCATAATAGCACTGACAATAATGAGCTCAATTTGGCTTCCATTATATAAGCATTAGATAATGGATACCTATATTAAAGTGTTGCTGTTATGGTAGTGCTTTTTTTCTTCATTTGGTACACAGTGCTAAATCTTTAAAGGAAAGCTTTTATGCAAATTGTTGATGTTTTTATATTTGAATCATGACTAATTTTATGGACTCTGGAATTTGAATTATTGTCAAAGTTGCTTTTGATATGAGACTCTCAGTAATCTGACTTGCCAAGAGTTTTATTATCATTAGTTATAAGCCAGCTTTTTGCTTTCATCTTTTCTCCCTTTCTCAGCTTTTTATGTGCGACTTGTAGTATCATCCAACAAAAGTGTACAGACACACTTCTGGCAATGCTCTGCTAATTTTAACACTGTAAAAGTCTCACAGCCCAATACATTGGCTTGCTCTTCAGTGAATGACCTGTCTGGCTTGCTGGGTACTAGAATTTCCCCTGACAATTGCTGATGCAGTGCTTCTGTGTTTTTAGTGGGGAAGATATTTATATTAAAGAGTAAGAGATTTAAGTACAAGGAAAGCAAAAGCTGAAGCCTTATTTTATTTAAGGATCATCATACTCCATAATCATTCAGAGTAGATGCTGTGGAAGTTTATTCAGTCATTTAACTATGAAGTCATTTTAAGACATTTAAGACATTCAAAATGCAGAATATTATCAGATCATTTCTGTTTTCTACTGCATGCAAGTGTCATAGACAAAACAGTAGTTACAATTCTAGTTGACTCAGCTTGGTATGCATTGTGATTTATTTTTGCATCTACACTGCTTGGTAGGTAGTTGTCCCTATGGCAGGTAAAAACACTGACTGCTTTCTGACCTGTGTCTGTCTACTTGGCCATTGTCCTAAGGCAGTAGACATACGTTTTCCAATAGATCAAAACTCAGCAAGACCATGGTGTTGCTCTTTAGGATCTTCTAGAAAAGACCTCAAGTCTGATGTCCCTGGCTGTGTCAGCAATATGACACCATGGCAAAACACTATTGGTAGCTTCAAGCCAAATGTGCCCATCTAACCAACATTGCACCTGACCACACATGGTCTGAGCTGGTGACAAGAGACTGAGTAGATTTAGTCTGCCTTTGCTTCACTCAAGATAATGCTAAAACCATTTTTCCTGTGTGCAATTAGGACGTTGTACGAGTTTATGTTATTACGCCAGGTTTGGGCCTTAGGTTAGAGATCCCCTCTGAGATAGTCTCACCAAAATGGGAACCGAGGTATTGCCCCATAAACAGAGATGATAAACCACTGAAAAATGTGAGATAATGGACCTACATCAGTATCAAAGATTCCTGGTAAATCCATTGATCAGTACCTATTGATTTATAACTTATGAGTCTGAGGACAATACTCTTAACCAAAATGTAGCTGAGGAATAATTATGACAATTTGCTATGGTAGGTCAGATCAGGAATTATCATTATCCGTATTATCCATACAGGGGTAGCTGCTGATTTTGTTTGGATTTGTTTTAAAGGGCATAAATAATTCTACCCATAAAACAGAGAACTGGGAACAAAGGGATACACATTTCTGATGGATCCACAGACAGGGCTTGTAGTTAAAAGTGTACTGCTTATATTTCTACATTCTGCAGAATTACTGAATTTAATAAGTGAAGTTGAAACTGAAGTTCGTAATTAAAGATAATAACTCTGGAAAGAGCTACTTTTTTTTTTTTTTTTTAAGTAAGCCCTATATCATTTAAAAACAAGGGAGAACAGATATTTGAAGTACCTAGTCTAAGCATCTGCCCTGAAGCCAGCAAATATATATTCTCTGACAGATGCTTACCTAACACAATGTGAAGAGAGGACTTAGAAACTTTTGGGCTTATTTCTGTACATACTGTTTTTATATGTATTTTTTATATCTATGTGTGCGTGAGTGTGTTTCAATAATAATGACCCATGAATTTAAAAGAGGAATACAGTGCCATTTGGGAATTTGCTCTGAAAAGTCAAATTAACTTTTTTTATGAAGGTCTACGAAATGATGGTATTATCTGGTAGGGCATAAAAACACGATAAGGACAGTACTGAACCCAGCTAAAGGTCCACCAAGACTTTTGTTCTGTCCTTACTGAGGGTCAATTAAAAGTCTAGGAAGAGAAGTATGGGAAAGCATAACTGATGTTTCTGTTGAGTACTCTCTAAGTTTCCAATAGTTTTTGTCTCAGATCTTTCCTGGGTTGGCTGTAGTTTCTGTGTATTCATGACTCCCAATAGTCTACTCTTCAGTGAATGTGACCAGTTTCCCCTTAAGCTGACGCAGGCTTTTCACATACCTGTTATCTGAATGACAAGGGGATATAAAGCTGCAATATGCATTGTGTTAAAACTGTCTGCTTTTAAAAGACTTACTACCTGAAAGCAGACTGCAAGGTTCTCAAAATTTATAACTACTTCAATCAGTTGAGGGGTGATTCTGTAGTAAAATGAAAAATAAGCAGTTGTGCAAGGTTTTGACAGCTATTGTTCATTTAACATTTTCAGTTTTAAAAGTGTGCATTCTTCCAATATCTGTTCACACAAGATATGGATAAGGTTTCTTCATACTATGCTTGGTAAAAGTCAAGAAAATATGAGAAAAAAATATTTTTTTTCTTTTAAAAATCTAGTTTTGTCATACTTGTCACATAGGACTTCAATGTTTTGGAATTCTTATATAGGCAATGGGTGCTCCCTCTTGAATAGCCAGAAATCTAGGTAATAAGGGAAGAACTGGTCTTCTGAAAGGTTTTAAATTTCTTCAAGGTTACAAATATATTAATCTCCTCATGCCTTCAGTTTGTATAGCACAGGATCATGAAGGCTACCTAGAGCTGATTTAAAATTCCTTGCAATAAATATATGATTAAAGCACAATATGTGTGCTCTGAATTAATTTTTTGAGTACATCATCTAATCTTTAACAAGTGGATAAAAGAGGATAAATTATCTTTTTGTCTGGACATAGCCTCTTATTATTATAGAAACATTGTAGAGACATGCACCTCAATTGGTTGATATGTTGCTTGGTTTCTCTTGAAAGAGTAAAAGCTGTAGATCACTCCCCCCTTTGACCCAGGCAGTCTCTTTTAAGCGGATTTGAGTAATTTTGCAGCACTAATCCTGATCTTGGCTTCTTGGAATCTACCAGTATTACTACTACTATTTTCTAATAAGACTTTTCCCATGCTAGATCAAAAAGAGCTAGAAAATTAACAGGTTGGTCAATATTAGGCAATATTTCAAGAAGCTCTAGCAAAATCAAACAGAAAAATTCCCACTCCTGGTGATAGAAGATGATGAGAGCTAGATGGGAATGATTTCCTGGTGCTTCACATTAGGGTGTTGAGCTACTGTCCTAAGAAAAAGATGAACTCATGTTTTCTGTGCTTCCTTCTCCTGAAGTATCCAAACCTGTTGTAAAAGGGAACTTTGACTGATAAAACTTAAAGTAAGAAAAAGAGCTTAAATGTAACAGAACAGAACAGACCTCAAAAGAGTCAGATGAAGGATGCTGGTGGATATCTTTTGAATGGGCAAATAAAAATACCTATCTCTAACTTACCTTTCAGGATTATTGTTCTGTTTCATTCAGTTTTTGATCTCATTTTGCTTCGATGTGTATTTTGAAATGTAATAGATTGATCAGATTGCTTTCTCCTTAGCTGAACATCAAAACAATTTCCAGCTCTCAAGAGATTTCATATGATAACCTTTTTAATTTTCCAGCAACATACATAAAAACTGAATTGATGAAAGTGCATTTCAGCATGAATGGTATTCTAGGTTCGTTCTTTAATTGCTTTTTAATAGAGAAATTCACCAATTTGATCTGAAAGCACCATGCTATAATGGCTTCATCTTCTCATGCGGGTTATACCATCTTTTAATTTAATCTTCCTGTCTTGGGAGAAAAGTCAGGATTCAACTGAGGAAAGAAGAGAACAGCTCATCAGTGTAAGAGTGGTCCCTAATAACAGATAACAGGCTCTGAAGTTTTAAACTAAGGGAAACTCAGAGAATAGAGGGCGCCTAGATCATGTATCATGAGATAAATAGTTCTTCTGAGTTCTGCACAGGGAGAATTTTTAGGGATTTATATTAATTTCAGGACAAGACAGTAACTAACGCTTGGAAAAGAAAGTTGAAATATCTTCTCTCCCTCTCTTGCAATTTTGGAAAACACTGATTAAACTAGAAACTTCTGAAAATCATGGGGTCTTTTTGGTTCTTTTTTTTTTGGTCTGGGATGACAGCACAGATAAATAAGAAAGAAAAGTACCTGTCCCTCACTGACACTTGTCTGCTTAGCTGCAGCAGATCACTGTACGAGGACGTTGTGCTGAGCTGCTCTCAGTAAGCAGCTACGTGCATAACTGAGAAGAACTGTGACTCCTCATGTGTGATTTCCCTAACTGATGATCTCCATGGGTCATTGAAGCCTTAAACCCTCATCTGGGCACATCTTAAAGCCTAAATAGCACCTGATTATCCAGCCGGTCTGAAGGAGAACAGGATTGTTTTCACAACCTTTCTAGATGAAAGTCAAAGGAAACAGAAACTTTTAAATCTTTTTGGCTCCTCATAAAATCCTTGTTGAGTTCAGTGGGCTTTGAATAAGGGACACAGTTAACATATATTGACAGGACTTTGTTTCCCTGAAATACCTTGGAGACTGCTTAATCCATAAGAATGTTAAAATTGACTTCTCTTCTTCACTAAATAATATTGGAATGTTTCCCTGATTTAGTGTTAATACTAAATCCCAAAGTATCATGGGTTGTTTTTATTTTGAACTGCAGAAGAACACTTTGAAATTATATAGAAACACAGACTCAGCTCCAGAAATCATCAAATCAGCTTCCTTCTTGGCTGTTGGTTTGACCATTTCTAGGGGCTTCTAAGGTGTTTACACCTCACAGTATGTTTTAAAATATTCTGACATTTTATGTTAATGAGGTTCTTAAATTTTGCCTTAGAACAACATCAAAATCTCTGAGATCAAATAAAATTAAATTACTTGGGGTGCTCTTTTTTTTTTTTTAAGTAACTTGCCCTCCAATATTAAGGAAAAAAAAAATCTCAGGTATTTTATCTGCATTTTTGATTAAAGACCTAATGCTAAATCAATAGAATTAAGACTAACGATTAATCAAGAATCAATAATTAAATACTTCTGTCCTAGTATATATTGCTGGATCACAGAATATGCTGAGTTGGAAAGGACCTGCAAGGATTATTGAGTGCAACTCCTGGCCCTGCACAGGACAACCCAAGAGTCACACCATGTGCCCCAAGAATGTTTTCCAAATGCTTCTTGAACTTGCTGTGACCACTTCCCGGAGGCCCCTGCTCCAGTGATGAACCTTTTCCTAATATCCAACTTAAACCCCCCCTGAAACAGCTTCAGGCCATTCCCTTGGGTCCTGTCACTGCTCACCACAGAGAAGAGATCAGTGTCTGTCTCTAGAGGATGATCCAGTTTTTGTATATATCATATTTTGTATATCATTATTACATGTCCAACATGCAAGAGCATGTCTAGTACATGATGAGGTATTTCAGTATTTTGCCATACTTGCCTATCATATTACAGAGCAATAATCAGGGCTGCAATTTTCCAGTGCCTCTAAGAGAAGTCATGTCATTGACCTCAACCCAAAGTCTCTGTTACACCAGGGAGAGTGTCACATATGTTTGACTTATGAGACTTTATGTGTACTTACTTTTTTATTTCTTTGTTGTTTCATGGGTTTACGCGGTGGGGGAGTGGGGGGTGTGTATTTGTGTTTTGGTTTGGTTTTTTTAGAAGGGTCCATTTCAAGAAATACTTTCTGCTTTTGAAGTCTTAATGAGAAGGAGTTTTAGAGAGATAACTAGGGTTTGCGTAGTGGTGACATTAGTCTTGCATCTTGTAGTTAATTTATGGACAGGGAGTACTAGCTTGAAGGCTCCAGAAACAGACCAATATTATGCCAAAAATGAAACCTCCAATAATGAACACCAAACTGAAAATCCAGTTCCAGAGAGGGAGACCAGGACCAAAGTGTACTTGGCTGATTTAGGAACTTAAAAGCACATTGATGCAGGATATATTTCTAAAATAGAAACTTGGTTTGTTACAGAAGGGTTAATAATTTTCAGTACTTTTTTGTTAGTTACAGTAGATGATAACTTTCCACACATGCAGTTATGGCAGCAGCTTTGAAGTCACAGCAGAGCATCAGGATTTCCTAGGATAAAACAGCATAGTGAATCATGCAGTGGTGGTGGGAGTTCAAGTTATCCCAGTGGTGGCTCAAGTAATACTGACAGGAGTGACAGCTGTACTGAGAAGCTCTTCAGAATCATTCCATCCCCACCCTCCACTAAAAAATTATGTCAGTATGTTCGAGCCAAGCTACTTACAACTGCTTGCTTTTAAACTGTGGTTTGCACGGTGCCTGAAACAGACCACCCCGTGTCCCCTCACATCTGTCAGTGCTAGTTGCAAAGCAGTATTTTTTGTGTATATGGAGTTTAGTGTTCAGTATACGTTAAGGTAGTCTGTAAGTCTCTTGGCAATTGGAATTTTTCTGACCCGCTAAATCATGACTCTTCTTCAGGTAAGCACTTATTTGGAGAGAAAGTTTCTTAAACATGATGTAGTTCTCATCATTAACTTCAAAGCACACTGAACAAACTGTTTCCCTGCTGCTTGATGTAATGCAGAACTAAAACTAGACTGTAAACAAACCCACTGACAGACTGTGTCAGTTCAGCTCAGCCTTTACTAGGTATGTGGGTATGAGTCAGTGGAAGGAAACATCCTACCATTCCCACCTTCCCTCTTTCTAGGCAGGGTGAAAATTCCGGATCTAATCCGTTGCTTCACAGTAACATTTTAATGTATTGGGCTTTGTTTTCCCTGTTGCCCTTTTTTCTTTATCGTCTTTTACAGTCTGAAGCATGTAGAATAACATTTCTCTAAAAACACACAGATTTTGTGGTTAACATTTCAGTAGATCAAAGTTGCACTTTAAATATGGTACAGGCATGCCTTTCAGGTGATTCTCTCTTTAGATCAGTAAGTGCTATGGAACTAAGTTCTTTATATATTGAGAAAATTCAGAGCTGGGTACTATGGACAGTATATCAAATTCAGATATCTAACAGAAGATATCAAACACAATCCCATTTCCTAGTGTGAATCAAAATAATTTCCAATTATACCAGCAGAATTTACAAGTTTTTTTAAACACCTAGCTGATATGCAGCAAGAACAAAGTTTATGTCCTGGCAAGACAGAAAGACGATGATAAACCAGTCTTATCATTCCAATTAACAATCAGTTCTAGCATTCTCTGCCACTATGCACTACTTCACATGACAAGATTAAGAGTACTGGGCAACATATATTCATGATTTCCTCACTACTGAAGACAGTCTGGCAGTTCTAGCTACATGTTTTGTTTTGGCACAAGCCAGCTTTGTGTTTCTCTTTTACTATACTTTCCTCCCCTCTTTTTTGTTTTTACAAAATCTGTTAGCCCTTTTTTCAAGTCATTTGGTGTATGATAGCTTTAGTGAGCTATCTAAAGCTGCTTCTTATCTGCTATAGCAGATGCCTAGAGCTATAGTGTGAAATCAAAGGAAATAAACTCTGTTGACATGATTTGTAGATTATACCCTGTACATCATAATAAGTTTGAAAGGTTGTCTTTGTAAAGCTCCAAAAGAAATTTCTTTAATTCAGGAGTTATCTAAAAATCCTCATATTAGAAAAAAAACCCAACCCAGAAGTAGCTGAAATTAGGTGCAAATGAGTGTGATATTCAAGGTAGATTCTCAGATGGTGTAATGTCATAACTTCCTAGTGTAACTATGGCATCTTATCTTAGATAAGAATCTGTTCCCTAATGATTATACCAAGGTACATAATATTAAAACCAAAAGAATGTATTCACTTCTGTTACTGAAAGTAGTCATACTTCATTACTTGTATATGAGCTTGATGTTGTCAGCTTTGTCATTTTAATTGAAAATAAGTTCGATCCATATTTTTTTAAAAAAAGGATTATGATTGATTTCTTCATTTTAGGTATTTGAATTTGATGTATTGTCTACTTTACCATGCACTGAATCCCTTTGCTACTTAAAAATCTCAGATTTACTGTGCTTACTGACTGTTCTAAAGAGGGAAGTTAATGAAACAAACACACTAATCTTAATTAGGAAATAAGCTGGTGTGATCAGTGACATACTAACTAGAAAAATTTTGATTACCTTAGAGGAGGAAATAAAAAGCTAATAATTTTTTTTAATTTCATTTTTTCCAGAAATAAGGAAATGTAGGAAAAGAGAATTTTTGAGGAGGAAGTCTCACAGCCTGACCTGCAATAAGAGCTTGTGAACTGCTAAAAGAAGAACTCAGATAAATCAGATTATGAATTTCTGAATCAAATCTAGTTAGATGACAGTACCTTTCATAAAACCATAAAATTCTATCTCATTTGACCTAGAAATAGGATGGTGCAAAGAAAAGAAGTCCTTGAGTAGGCAGTTTCAGAATCAACTGTACTTCTATGAGAATAACTCAAACTGCAATAAAAAATATCATTTTATGAATCAGAAAATTAAGTAGAAGGTCTCATATTTTCACAAACCTGTTTCCATTTTAAAGGGAAATAAAACATAATTTCTGTTTATCCCTAATAGATTTTCACTGCAAATGGTATCAAATACTTATTTTCTTGCCCTAGTCTTATTGTTCTTTTTTGTGCTTCTTATTTCCTGGATTTTGGCATATCCAGATCAAGACACAGGTCACTTCTAAACCTGTAAACATGCTGAATTGTTTATGACTTCATGAGAAGCTTTGCCTAGAGATACAGTAAGAATCTAGGGTGCCTGTGTCACACAAGGGCCTTCCTACAAAAATAATTATCCTTCCTTTCTGGTGAGGTGGTAGCACAGATAGCTCAGAGCTTCTAAGTACTGTAAGCAAAATTGAATTTTATCACCCCGAGGATAATGACAAAATTAATTCAGTCTTGTAGAAGAGCCAGGAGTATTCCTTCAGGTACCATTTCCCTTCCTGGCTCAAAACACTGAAACTGAACACATTCCTAGTTCTGATAATGGATAGTTACAGCCTGGTTTCCTGTGCACCCTTACTAGTCCACTGTCTCTGACTCCCATCAATGCTGTATATGTGACTTTCAGAAAAAAAACCCTAGCATTATTGGAAAAAAAAGGACGGTGATGAAAAACAATCCTTGTCCCTTCCCTTCCCACATACAGTCACGTAGTGTTACAACCACCTTTTTTAGGGAGGACTGCAGCCACCCTTCATCCCTACAGCCATCTGGGCTAAAATGCTGGCTTTGGGCTCCACGACAAAGAGGCAACAACACAGGCTGTGGAGCACAAGTCACACGTTTCTGAAGGCAGGTATTTCACTTTTATTTGATTAATAACTTCCTATCTAGAATAACCTTCACTGAGTTATGGCACTTGACTACAGCAAGTATAGATACAAAAATTTTTGAATTCCCTTCATTTTTCATGAGGTAAACTGTATGAATACAGTTATAAAGCTGTGAAATCACTCAGCCACAAAAAACATTTCTGTAAGAAAATTGCACACAAATGCAGGGGGTTTTTTTTCCCCCCTAGAAGTTCACAAACACGATATAAATAATTTGTTCTTATAATTAATTAAAAAATAGTGAATATTCACTGAGAAGCCAGGACACATCATGATAGTTGATGTGGCAGTTGTGTTGTTGAGACTCTTAATTATCCTCCAAGGGGAGGAAAATGGGTAGAGATTAAAAGCTATTTTATTCTGTCAATTCATTTTGTGCTGTAAATTTCTACCACATCTTTTGCCAGAAATTGACTTTTTCATAGGAAAATAGGCCTCTTTTGATCATTGTTTCAAACAACTTGATGTACCTTACTTCACTAAATTAATGTTCAGGAAAAGTAGGAATCACTTTTAAACTGACTTCAATAGCTTTTCCATGTAGCACAAGAAAAAAATGTAGGTGTCAGTATCAGTGCTGAGGAAAACCAACCACATTAATGTGAGGTAAAAGTGATACAGCTACTATTTACTAAACACCTAAAAGACACTTAAAGCCTAGTTTGGAATGCTACTTTTTCTAAGGAACTAGTAGTAGTGTTCACTGCACTAAATTACTAATTCTTAGTTTGATGAATTATCTCATTAGGAATGACCATTCTGTTTTGTAATTCCCTGCCTCCTTATTTTACTGCTTCTCTAGATAAGTCACCTTGGCTAATGTTGTCCAAAGGCTCCTTACCTCCTTAACTGAGTTTTGGTATTCAGTAACATTTAAATGATTGAAAACTCAGACAGGGTATGATTTTTAGCACGGTGCATAGCAATGCAGTGCAAATTGAAGTTGATCAGGTGATAGCACCTGCATAATACCTTCCAGAACATAGGAGAAAGTATCTAGACTTTGTCTTTATCCTGCTGTTTCCAAACACCTATCACCTGACCAAAGACATGTCTGATACATTCGAACCACTTGTTTTCAACTGTGAGGGAGAGAAGCAATCTTATGAGAGTGGGGTGACAGTAAGTTATAAGTCTGTGACTTCAAAAGTCATATTATAAATGGAGGCTTTGCTCTGGAGTTTTGACATAAATCTGTTTCTTGTTAACTTCAGGTATTTTGCATGCCAACAGCATTCTGTGATATACTTTACCATTTGGGGAAAATTTTATATCTGATTGTTAAGAGGTCTAATTGTTTTAAAATAGCCTATTCTATCTATGATTTACTCTGGACTGAAGGTACTTGGCCTACCCATCTTCTCTTTGAGTCCACCTTCTTTTAGGCAAATTTTTCACTCTTGGTGTGAGCTTTCATTTTATAGTGCCTATAAATTTATTCCAATTTAAATACTTCTGAGGTATCTACACAAAATTAAGAAAATGTTTTTATAATATTCAAGAATTTTTATTTCCTATTTTAAAACTTTTCAGTGTTTGGGAGAAAAAAATATCCATGTCTGGACTTTTGAGTTCAGTATGTCTTTCATCCCAAAACTCAGACTGTCAGTAAGAAAAACACCAGCTGATGTTTGAGGAGAAACACAAGAACTTTGACTACAGGATCAAATAAAAAATCAAATAGAATTATGTTCTCATGCAACAGAGTTTAGTCATGTTTTTTCACATGTCCACAAAACACTGTGGGATAAAGACAGAGTAAAGCCATGAGATTGTACTTCCTTCAAATATGGTCGGGAATAATGTGACATTTTAGCTAACCAGTCTTGCAAGAGATTGTCTTCAGGGTGGTAACAAACATAGTAATGTACTCTACTGTCAGTCAGGCTTCTAACATCTTTTGACTTCTTTATGACATATGACAGGACACTAAGCACTATTTGTGTGACTGCTGAGCAGCTTAAATTAATATTAGTATGAAAAGATACAGGGACAATCCACATGAATACAAGCTCTCCTTTTTCTTAGCTCAGATACTTAGCTACAAACTATGTTAGCTTCACTCCTCCACAAGCCTCATCTGGGAAACAATGTAACAGGAGATGCTTTCCTATACTTAGATGCTAGGTTTAGATTTTGTACTTTAATTTATTTAATATGAACTAAATTGCGCTTGGTGAAAAATGAATTGAACTTAGGAGGAAGAAAATGGGTTTACTATTCAAATTGGTTGTATTCTTTTCAAACTAATCTAATTTTGCTGGCATTCTCCACTTTGTCAGAACAGCAAGGTTTGTGAAGTTATGTCTGTTTTAGAGAAACATCTCTAAGCTTTGTCAGGGACTCAGTCACTAAAACACAAATCTAAAAAAAACCAAGAAAAAAAGTTGATGTGTTCCAGCTGAAATGGCATCTTTTCATTCTGAAAGCATATTTTAAAAATTGTCATTCTTTCCAACGTGGAGTAAAAACTTTTAGAAGCTTCACTGTTTCATTTTAGAGCAGGATTTGAGTCACTTTGGTCAATCTCTAAACTACTGTTTAGGCTTGCAAAGCTCCCACATAGTTTGAGATGTGCAAATTTCTTCTGGGTCTCCAATCATGTGCCTGTGGCCAATGAAAAATTGACAGTGGAATTTCACAGGATATTGTGAAAGAAATCACCCAGAAGCTAAGCACAGAAAGTGAAGATGAAAGCTTGAATATATCATTCTACTGTAGGTCTTGCAGTCTCAAATGCATTTGCTTAACAGTTCTGCCGGAATGTCAAGTTTGAAGAAAAGCAGTAAAGTTCTTAGCAATTGTGAAACTGAAAAATCAGTGAAGTGTGAACTTATTTCATTCCCTTTTGAGATTAATTTCATAAGCCTATCTTTTGGTGTGCTAAGCCACAACAGCCTGTGGGTCTCATTAGTTTTGGGATTATTTTGTCAAAAGTATTGCACAACTACAAAGAGACACAAGGTGTGGGTAGCTGGACAATATATTGAAAATTTGGACTCACAATTCCCAGGACTTTTTAAAAAATATTAGGCCTAGGAGATAATGAAAACAATAGAGAGGAATAATATCTGTGAGTGCTTAAGTAAAAGATACAGTTAAGCTCTCAGCTGCCTCTCTGATCTCACAAGCAAAAGGCAGGAGGCCCAGCTCTTAATAAAGTGGAAGGTATGATTACTTTGTAATAAGCCATATTTGACACCCTCTTCTCCAATTTTCCTTGCTTTTCTCTTTTTTTTTTTATTTTGAAGCCAGTGTAGGAGTTATACTGCTTAAATTGTGTACCGTGTGCCTGCCATTGCCTGAAAATTTATGTAGCTGTTGCTATGGCTGCAGCTTCATCCACTACATATTCTCAGTTCTCTACAGCTAAAATGCCCCGTGGAGTACAAATTTCCACTGCAGTGGTGCAAAAGAAAGAGCATACAGTATTCTGCCCTTTGATCCAACTTACATTTCCATGTGCAGAATGTCACATGTATCTGGAAAAACTGAGCACTGTCAGTCACCAAAAAGCCATTTCCTTTTCTGCTAATGCTAGAGTAATTTGCTATGGTCTCTTTTTTCTTTGGTAATTGCAGAGGGCAATATGCTCACATGGGTTTATAGAGCCAAACCTGTTTCAGCAATCTTGGTATGGGTTTGTTTCCTTTTCATTTGGTTTATAGAACCCTCTGTTTTTCACAATTTAAGCACAATTGTTGAAACTTTTCTTTCCGTACTGCTAAGAGGTAAGTGCCAGGATTTAGCATGTATGACATTGTCTGAGGCATTTGTTCAGCTGTCTGTTGAATCCCCTGAAACTAATGCTCAGTCTCTATTAAAGTCTCAGTCCCTGGAAAGCAGAGCCCATTTTCTCCTATAATTAATCTTGCAGGTACTGCCTTGACATTATTGGTTCACCAGCAGAGCAGAACTGCCCCAGCCATCAATAATAATTCAGCACATTAGGACAAGGCCTACGTACACAGCCCACAGATGTAGCCGTGTTGTGTGCAGGCTCCAGCACACTTTGCTGATGGCAAAAAGAAGGAAAAAATCTCTGCAGTCAAAAGTGTTTTGGTCGCTGGATAATTTTGCAGTACAAAGGTCGTGGTGTTACTCATGCTTTGGCTTTATGTTTTTTCTTCAAATGTTGGCACTGTTTGGCACAATGCTTGTGATTGTCTGTTTACTGAATCTTTATACTAAAGCTGTTACAAATTGGCTTTCACAGATGGTGGGAGCTTCTCAGATCAAGAGAGGCAGGGAATTTATTACTCAATATTTCTGTATTACTGACTGGGACGTGAGAAGCATAAGCAATCTGTTCCACTGCAGGGTATGAGCTCTCCCTCCTCCTTCCCCCACCCCAAAAATTATGGCTAGCTGGAGAAGGGGGTTTTTTTTCTCATTTTGTGTAGATAGCAGCTGTGCAATTTCAAGCAGAATGTTTGCTTTGATCTTCCTTTCTTTAATTGAAATCCACAATTATGAGATTTGTTTCTTTTATGTTTGCTAGTTTATTGGTTTAATCTACAAAATGTGCTGTCTTGCTGTCTTACACAGTTAAAGGCAACAACACAGTTGGGATTTAAATGGCAAACTTGGAGGGGGGTTGCAGTCTCTCAGGTATTGGGGGGATAAAACTTCTTTCATCTGATTTCAGATCATTATACATACAGGGTAGCAATAAGAACCCAAACAATATGTCAGCTAATTGTAAAGAATATCCCTAGGTAGCCACTTTATGCAAACTAACCACATGAAAGGAAATTTTAATATGGAGGCAAAAAATCCTGCTCTGATAGCTTATTTGGGGATTTCCTCTATTTGGAAGCCTTTGTTTTCATTATAGAATGCTTTCCTGGCCTCTCCAGTACCAACTCCTACCTACCTGAGTTTAGCAAAATATTTTGGAACAATCAGGGTATTTACAGTTTGAGGAAGGCATTGCCAAACTATCGGATTCAGAAGATATGGCAGAGTAAGCACCTACAAACCAAACAAACTGAGAGAACAGCTGGAAACAAATTCACAAAGATTTTACTCTGTTAAGTATAATTGGGGTGAAAGAACATGAATATTTGGTCCACCTATGGATTTTTAAATTCTTTTTTAGGTTGAAAATGTCAGAAAACTCTTATAAAAAAACTCCAGGAAGATAAAAAATCTTTTCCTTTAGTGTCTTTGCCAAGAACTATTTCCTGACAATAATTATGGCCATAAAAAGAAATAGTAAATAAATTTTGAAAAATACTTTGTGTGTTTTTGTAATAACTTCCTTCTCTTGTGAGATAGATACCTCAGAATGAGATTGTTCTAGTTCTGTGATTACCATATAACATGGACTGCATATCAGATTATCCATCAGTATTCTACACTGTTTCTCCAATTAAGAAAGAAAAAAAAAGGACTTCTGTGAAATCAAGTTCAATTGCATGTCTTTTGCTAGATTGCTAAAAACTGTTGAGAATTTGTTCTCAAACATATGAAGAAAACAAAATAAAGACATTAATGAAACTGTATTACAAGTAATGGATCCATTCTGGAGCATTCCTAGTTTATATCAGCTAATAATAATCATAATTATGATAATCTCAAATGGGAAATCTTATATAATTAATGTTGAGCAGAGCTACATCAAGCATGGACCTGACTGATATCCTGTCCTATGGCTTAGTATGGTCCTCATTGGATTCAATAAAAAAGGACTCATAGAAAATTTAGATCAATTTACAATAAAATGCAAAGACAGAAACCTGTGAAGTCAGGAGGCTAAGTCATAAGAACTCAGCCCCTCTACTGGCTTGCAGTTCTAATATGTGGGATTGCCAAGATAGGTTCTCTTTCAGATATGAAAAGTCCACAATGCTTTACAAGAATCACTAATAATCAGGAAGACCTGCCTCCTCTTGCTAAGATAAATAAATAAATAAATAATGCCATGTGGGTTCGTTTGCAGTGGTGATGATGGTTTGGAGGGTGAGTGCAATGTGCTCGTTAATGTAGCCCTGTGGCCTCACGCCGCAGCATTACCACTGCTCAGAGCAGCCTACAGGCTTTGCATTGAGTTTGCAAGGCCTCTGCTCTGATGTGTACTATCTCTGAACTTGTGTTCACCTGCCTGTTGCTTTCAGTGGGATTTCAATGGGTCTGCTTTATCTGTAAAGAATTTTTATTCTGTTCTTTTCCTTATCTTGTCATGGTACAACCACAGTTTCATAACAGAGAGTAGTAACAAGTAGCTCGAGAAATAAAAAGCTTGTTAGTTTAATGGCTGTGGAACTGTTGTAGTTCTGTGCACAGAGAGCAAACTCTAACATTTGTGACACTGAGAAGAATAAGATGATAGGACTCCTAAGGACTAAAGAAGGATCAGGAATGACACAATGCCTGCCCTCTCAGGTCTGACCGCAAAGAATTTTTGTCACAGGTTTCTGCCTCTGATGTCTTGCAGAGCTCTGTGTTACAGACATTTTCTGCCACACTGGGCACATGATGGACACAAAAAGTGTGGAGGAAAAAATACCATTTCTATATCCCTCTTATATTTTACCATAAGTCTGTCATATTCTTGTCATCATTAGAATCGTTTTCTTTAGAAGCATAGTTATGTCATCTTGAGACCTCTCTGTAGAAATCATATTTATCCACTGTAAATTCATGAATGAGTATAAGAAATAAAATACATTTTTTACTATAAAATACTGAGTGTCATTTCAATGTTTGTAATAAAAAGTAAAAAACTTCTCAATATTAAACTTCAGCTATCACAGTAACTCAACCTGATTTGAGGGTATCAAATGAGAAGTCCAACCTCAGTGTCAGAAAAGAAACTAACATTAGATCACTTAATTGCTTGATAGGAATCACAGAACTTGGCATACAAATCTGTAGAGCTAAGCAATAGCAATTCAGATTTGCTGGGTTAAGGATTTGGTCTAGCTACTACAAAATGAAAGTCAAGTAAACAGCCAGACAGACATCCAAAGATTGTTAGAATTCAGTGTTAGACATAATATATATGTATTAAATTTATGCAGTTATTCATAGAATCATAGAATAATTTAATTTTGAATAGACTCTCAGATCACCTAGTCCAGCTATTAACCCAGGACCGCCATGTCCCCCACTAAACAAAGTTCCTAACTGCTCCACCTACAGGTCTTTTAAACACCTCCAGGGGTAATGATTCAACCACTTCTCTGGGCAGTCTGTTCCCATGCTTGGCAGTTCTTTTGATGAAGGTTTTTTTTGTAATATCTAATCTAAGCTGCCCCTGTCACATCTTGAGACCATTTCTTCCTTCCTATCACTTGCAGCTTGGGAGAAGAGTCTGATCCCTACCTCACTACTGGCTTTGAAAAGAAACAAGAAACTCTAATGAAGGCTTAGAAGTGAGGATTTAACTTCTTAATTTGAGGTGAGTTCAACTTCATTTGGAGATTGTTGGTGTCACTTTGTCATTTCACAGTATTATCAGCCTAACCCTTGCACAGTGGCATTGTATCACCATCACAAATTTCAACAGCTGTAAATCTCGTTAGACTAGGTTAAAAGTACAGAGAACAAACTTCCCTAAAATTTGTGATAGAAAAAACTAAAATAGGAACACTTACTCCAGCACTTTTTCTGCTCTACTATTTAGATGATGGAGTTCATAATCTACTGACATAATTCACTATGTAAATAATAATGCTAAACTTATAGAATTGAAGAAAAGGGTGTAAAAAAAAGACTCCTGGAAAAAATGTAATTGTGTTATTCTACGAAGTTTTGTGTGTGACCATGGAGAAATTTAACACATAGAGCAATACAAAAGATACCTGGATCTAGAGGACATTAAATAACTATCTGTGAACCATACAGTGAGGATATAATCACAAATACTCAGAGCAGACTTCCATGAATATTGTAGGGGAAAATAATTTACACCTACGGTTAACCAAATTGAAATAAAAAAATTTTGTCTCCATTTCTTTGTCTTCCCTTTTTTAGAATTTTCTTGTTCTGTTCTCCACAGTACAATGGGATACAGTGAAGAAATGTCTGTGGAATAAAAATGTACACTTTACCTTCTGCAAAGAAAATACTCAAACAGGTCAGTCTTGGAAGAATCCGAAATGTAGAGTCTCAGAAGGTTTTATTCCTCCAATAACTTCCTTCAAGTAAATGGCCTCAGGCTCAGCCTGCCAAAATTGCAGTTTGGATATGTTGGTGGTGCAAAAAGAATTGCAACTGAAATCTCTTCATGTTTTACCACTAACTTAAACTCAGTTTCTATAGCTATAAATGTAGACAGGCCTCATATACTGAGTATCAAAAAAATCGGATATTTAAAAAAAATCATTTCTACAGCCAGCCAGCAGTAGTTAGGATCTCAGGCATGCTTGTAAGGTTTCTCCTGAAGCTTATGAGTCTGTATTTTTACTGAACTAACTTATCTTTATTAAATGATATCTTGGCTACTTAAATGAATCTTCCTGCAATGATACTATATCTCTGCATTTACAGTGTAATATTTCACATGCAGGTTCATTGTCAAGAAGATATTGCAAATTAACCTATTATGGAAAGAATATTAAGTGGAAATAAAGAGTATTTAAGAAGGGAAGTATTTGGTAATATACATTGGATACATCTATGTGGTGAAACAGAAACCAAACCAAGTTTGCAAGTGTAAGTGAACTATTAGAAATCATCGACTCTCTCCGTTATTGAAAAGAGAAGGTAAAAAGCAAAACAAGGATGTGAATAAACTTGAGTACAAAAAAAGTAGGCAAACTTTAGCTTTTAAAATTTTCCTTGTCCTCTACAGAAAAAGAGGCAGTGGAATTGATCAGTAAGCATAAATACAACTTTTAAAGCTATCATTCAAGTGTGTAAAAAAAAAAATTGGCACTCTAGAGGGAAAATTGTAAGAAGAAGCAAAGTACTTCAGTGATTTTTTTACTACTATTATATCAATGAAAGTGTTACAAGTTTTATTTTTACCCCCAGTTTTAGGTTTGAAATTTAGTTTTTCTATGTATAATATTTTCACACATCCTTCCCTCTCCTTCTTTCTTTCTCTTCCTTCCTTTTTTCTGAATTACAGTGGTTCAGGTTAGCTGTCTCTTCAGTACACTAAACTGCAGTAAAAAGTACTCTTTTTGAGTATGTTTACATTTATTAGGCTCCTACAGTTATGTCATCCTGAAAATGATGCTCAAAATGTTGCATTCTAAATCAGTGAGAAAATGAATAGCTGATACTAAGAAGCACTCACTATATCATCACCCTCTGGGGCAGCATTTCCTGAAATGCTGCAATGCAGTTTTATGATATGAGGAAGGTAATGTATGCAAGTACTGAAGGTATATGTATCAAGTTCTAGCTCAATTGTAAATTAAATTCACTCTAATGGGTAAGGAAAGGAAATGTTTTGATTGCAAAATGTAACAACATTTTTAATTTATATCATTAAAGGTTGGACTTTAGGCCTAATTGTCAGACAGATTTTGACCAGATTAAAATAGTTCTTATTTTAGGTATTCCAGGGAAGAAATGAGTATTGTACAACATTTTTAATCCCACAAGTATCTTGAAATTTTTGAAACTCACTTAACATGAGGGCAAATTTTATAGTTAATATGAGAGAAATATAAAATTATCCATGGTCGTTTGAACATTAATTCTCCTTCAAAAATAGATCGATAAATCTCCTAACTCTACAGTGTATATTTCAGAAATCAGGGAGCAAAACAGATAAAAAGCAATATGTAAGACAGTGACAAACAGATTTGGGAAACCATTGTTAGGAATATAAAAATTCATCTACTTTTACCCTAAGAGAAATTTTCACATTCTGATATTCTTGAAATTATCTCTTACATTGTCAGACCTATAGAAAAGCAATTTAACCAAAAGTTGGACTGATTTTTTTAACTATATCACCTGGTCTACTAAAAATACAGCCTAACTTTACAGATGCCACATCCCTTCTAAACACATTTGTATACCAGAGCACCTCCTTCATTACCAACTTGCTTACAGTGTTTAAATAGTGAACAATAAATAGAACTCATTTTGGTAGCCAGAGAAATGTAAAACTCAAAAATATCCCCTTAGCATCAAAGAAACACGATGTCCAATAGTGACATCTGATGGGAGTAGAAAAAAAATACTATGCTGGTGTCATTTAGAGTTGGTTTATGAACAGCTGAATAGTGCATTTAGATAGGCAGGAATCAGAAAGGTCAGAAAAGCTTCCCATATGGAATTCCTTTGCAAGGATATTCCTTTAGATATTTGGGAATTGTAAAGAAAGGTGGGACAGATATTTCATGAGTGAGACAGCAATAAAATAGTCTGTCAGTCTGTGCAGTAAAACAATGCTTTTTAAATCAAAGATGAATACTGAGAATAAAAATGTCTCATTCTTGATGATTAGTTTCCTTTGTGTAAACATAATTTATAATTAACTTCACTGAGATGAGTATGTTTATTGGTTATTATTGATATGGGTAGCATCCTAACCTTTCTCAAATGTAGCACTGCAGGATTGTTTGAACATTCCTTATATTTTGGTGACTTTCAGCTTATCCTTCTTCCTTTGATCCCGTGGGTAGGACTAAGAAATGTAACATATGCCCTTGTATTTGAAAACTGGCATATTCAGATGTAACAGAACAAAAGCAAGGTGGCAAAATGTAAGCAGCCAAACTATGGCTTGAAACCATCAAAATTCTCTTCCTCTCCAGACTTTTTACAAATACATAGTTCAAATCTTAGAGACTAGAAAGGGGAATAATTTGGCTTTGAAGTAGACAAAAAAGATGTTATTTGACATCAAACAAAAGAAGGTTTTCAGATGGAGAGGAAAGAGATATCTCTGGTAGAAAACAGAAGTTTGGTATAATTTTTTTGAATACAAAATATGCATTTTCTGTGTATTTAAAAAAAAAAATCAATTGCAAAGTGTAGTATATGCATAGTTTATTTCAGGAAGAAGCAGAGCATGAAGGACAAGAAGTTAGAGTGACTCCTGAATTTACTTAGGATATTCAGGACCTCTGAGATCAGTAAAAGATGGGAGAATCCATATCACACCAACAAAGACACTTCTTTTTGATATAAAATTCCACCTTCAGCAATTATACTGACCATTTCTGTTACAAAGGAGTTTTTGTTTTCATGCTGCATTTAGAGCAAAACAGAACAGGTCCTAGTCATTGAGTATATAAACAGAAAATATGAAAAGACTATATAACTTCATAATCTCCTTACTGGTGGATAAAGAAGAGCAATCTCCATTAAAAAGGAACACCAAAAGCAGAAAACTCAAAAGAATCTTTTGAGACAATGTTTTCCCTTTTGATATGCTTAAAATCTGTCTTGCTCTGGTCTCTTTCTATCCCTCAGTGTCATGACAATCATGTCATTGGTTTTTCATTTAAATAAAATACCATTTTTTCCTATTCAAATTAAATGTCATTAAATGTAATTAATTTAAATGGTGACTGAGATCGATTGAGAGGACAAGAACTTGCATAGCAGCTCATGGTTCACCATTCTATTACCCTTCTTTCATGTTTGCTAATATTTATCCACAACCCATACACACACAGAGAAAGAATTATCACAGAGAACAACATTTCCACTTGAAAAAATATCAAAATTATGAAGCCACAAAGACATTATCTATCAGAAAATGTTATTACCTAAAGGTTTATGAGTTCATGGATTCACAATAACCTGTAAATCATACACCACAACAGGAGTTCTTTTACCTGTACTTCATAATAGAAAAAAACCCAGTTATTCATTTATATACCTATGTGTATAAATGTATAGTCATATATATCTACCTATCTTTGTTTTAGTATATGTCCATGTCCAGTGAAATTATCTATGGAAGGTTGATAGGTGAATAAGCCTTATGGCTAAGGAGCTTGCACAGATGCCTGAAAATTCAATTTCTAGAGTTGAAGTCCCTAACTGCAAAATAGGCATAACAATGCTTGGAAATTTGAGAGAAAAAATACATTTTATGGACTCATCTATGCGAATAGATTTTATGGACTTCTTTACTATGTGTCCTGAGAGCTAAATGCATGTATACACATCGCTTTTTAGTGGTAGTATGTTTTTGAACTCTTCAAATGTCCTTTAAAATTAAAATATTTTGCATCTGAATACAACTCAGTTCCTTAGTCTTGATAGACACAAGGTTTACAGAACTAGAAATAAGTGACTTAAATTTTCTCATACAGGTCAGGAACAGAAAAACATATAAAATAATTTTTTAAATGCCCTGTTATATATTAATTATTTAAAAAAAAAGTTAAGTATCATAAATAGCTACCCACCTCCACTTTTGAACATCATGAGTTTGATTACTTTTAAAGACAATATTTACTCTACATAATGTGTCTTCCCACTAGTAACTTTTCTATGTTACTGACAAAATAAAATTGTGGAGATTAATCAACTATGAATGCTAAACTTATTCATGAACTATCTGTTACAGTTTTCTTCCTTTCAACATTCCTCTTTCCTATTTTTTTTTTTTTAATACAAAATTAGATTTGGTTTCACTCTCGTAGTGAAATTAATGCATTTGGCATCAGTTGTGTTAGCAGCAAACATGACTTGGAAATTTAAGATGCAACTGAGAAGAATCTTTACTTACTGTAGAAAATACCTCAAATTTCCTAAGAAAGAAATAAAGAAAAATTATGCTACTATGTACATCCTTCATAGCCATTTCTAGAATTCTGTGTGCAGTTCAGACCTCTCTGTCTCAATGGAAATGACAGAATAAATGAAAAATAGAGAGAGAGAAGACATATAAGGAAAATCAAGGTTTTCATGTAAGGAATATTGAAACTGATTTTTTATATATATAAAAAAAGAATATGGTAGAGTTTTCTAGAATTATAAGTGGCATAGAGACACCGAATGTGGATTTACTGTTTGTTACATCCTCCCCATATTAGGATATTTGAGAAAATTTGAGATAATATCCCTTATTAGAATCTGGCAGATGAATGCAAGTACATCACAAAGTGTAGAAAAAGCTCAGATGAGAGAAAGAGGAGTAAGAGGAGGGAAGGTCTGGAAAAATAAAAGACCTCAGTAAGAATGTAAAGGTAACATTTCTTTCAGAAATATGAAAGGAAGTTGGAGGGTTGCATATTGAATTCAACTAAGAAAAATCGGTGTGTTTCTTAGATCTGATAAATAAATCAGGAATAAGAATTAAAGTATGTATTAAATCAACAACTACCAAGTAGTCAAGGAGACCAGAAAGCCCACCTAAAGTATGTCTAGAATGAAAGTGATTGTGTGAAGGGCAAACTAGAAAACACTAACTGGAAACTCTTCTTTGTAGTGAAGAGAACCAAATAAAAACTGTGCAGCAAAAATGTGATTGAGAAGAATGCATTTTCTTAGACTTGAGTGGGTAAGTACTTACATTCAGAAGAAAATTCAAAAGACAGATACCACAACCACCATCATTCCTCTAGATTTTTTCAGAGACCACAACTATCATCATTCCTCTAAATCATATACTGAAAAAAAAAAATTGAGTTCTCAGAGGAGAAATCTAACTAATCTCTCTTCCACACCACAAAATAAAACTCCATTCAAATAGTAAGCATTTAGTGAATTTTACAGACTTGACTGTATAGTATGGAGACTGCTATTGTTAGAAATTTCCCTGTATTATTTTTTATATTCAACACCGCTGAAAAAGAACTTGCTAGACAGTTATTGAATCAAAAATTCTGATGCTACAGTCTTACACTGTCTGACCTGAGCAAAAGTACTGACCTACCTAGATCAATTCACTGTGGGGGGCCATTGCAAACACTTCTTTAACAGGAAAACAAAGGCTTGTTAGCAAAGGGAACATATGTGCTCCAGAAGAACTTCCACGCATTCTTTTCAAAATTTTTATTCATAAGTCACCTCTAGGAAAACAGATGGAAGATGTCAGGGAGGGACTCCAGAACAACAAAGAAACAACCAAAAGAAAAAACAAAAATTTTTTGTCTATTGTACCATGGTGAATGTTGAAGACAGTTCCTGGCTGAAAAATTAATTATCAGTCATCTAGAAATAAAGTACCTACTCCTCCAAAACACACTGCAAATCTTTTATGTACAGTGGGAACACCTGTGATTTAAGATGGTATATTTTGAGATGGTGGATGTAATTGTCTTCAAACTGCAATTAGCTTGTCCAATATAAGCCATAATTCTCAATCTACTGCATTTAGTGTTTTTTTTCAAAAAGGATAAAGATGAGAAAAAATAACCTTTAAGTAAACTCAATGTTGAAAAATTATGAATGTGGGAAAAAACCCAGTTATTTAATATTTTTTAAAATAAAAAAATAATTGGAATTTAAATAATATATTATACATTGGCACAGTGAAATATCCTTTTACTCATACTTTGATTATGACAAATTTAGTTTTGGTGATATATTGTGGTGCAGGAATGTAGCAAGTCACTACTGACATTCTTTCACATTTCCCTGAGATGAAGCCTGGCAATCAATGCAAGTTGGTAAATGTACCTTTTTCACAAGATAATATTCTCCTTAAAAACTGCCTCCAAAAACTCGAATGACTGTATTGTCTTCCAGACTCATGACAAACAAGTCAAAGGTAGGTCATCGAATCCAAATTATTTAAAGTTTATGAGAGGCCCAATCAGGTTAACACTCAAAACAAGTATGGTGTGATCAGAGTGAAGGACTCTGTAGGACTCCTAAGGTTCATAGCTATTCAAGCTTTGACACACAAGATGGAATCATTAATTTTTATTGTTCATAAAACATAGGTCAATGAAACCAGATATAAAAATCAATATTTCTTGAGCTTGGGCATGAGCTGAAAACCTTGAGAAACCTGTAGCTGGAGACTTTTTGAAGATAGACATCTCAGTTCCAATTATTTAGAAATCTTAAATTAGAGTCTTAAACTGAAGAAAAGTGCACATAGTTTCTAAAGAGACAATGATAGTGTTCATGAACTTAGGTTCTCACACACAAACTCGCAATATCTTGAATGTTGTTTAGTTAGACATACACTTTTGTCGTATGTTGGGCATCAGAAGAAACAAAAATCATTCTGTTAACTTGCACCATGGGCAGTTTAGGCTAGTCATTAGAAAAAAATTCTTTACAGAAAGAGTGGGTGGGTGTTGGAACGGCCCGCCTAGGGAGGTGGTGGAGTCGCCATCCCTGGAGGTGTTTAAAAAAAGACTGGATGTGGCACTTAGTGCCATGGTTCAGTTGATAAGGTGGTGTTAGGTCACAGGTTGGACTTGATGATCTCCAAGGTCTTTTCCAACTTACCTGATTCTGTGACTCTGTGAAATAAGAACACAGCAAAAACATAGATGAACCATCACTTGATATTATAAATTTGTATAGTTAATTTTCATATCCACATATTGTTCATTAAAACTATTTCTGGCAGGAGGCATTTCAAAGTCTAATGGAAAAGGAACCTGATTTAATGCCAAGCTTTCAGTACTATTTCCCCTAAAGTTGCAGTCTGATTCACCTGACTGCCTGAATGAGCATATTCTTTATTCCCTCTGAGCAAGTGACCTGTGTCTAATAGCAGTGTTATTAGCCAAAGAGCCTACTTGATGTAGAGTGCTATGTGTTCTACTTTTCTAGCCTAAATCTTTGTATTTTTTCTCCTCTGCAGTACTCCCTTTGTCAAGCAGAACAAATCTAGAGTAGTATAATATTTAGTGACTTTTCTCACATGCTTGGAACTGGGAATGTGAACATCTTTCAATCCTTCA
Organism: Corvus brachyrhynchos; assembly: GCF_000691975.1. Taxonomy (NCBI): domain Eukaryota; kingdom Metazoa; phylum Chordata; class Aves; order Passeriformes; family Corvidae; genus Corvus; species Corvus brachyrhynchos. Next base: position 17,966,039 of record NW_008239553.1, read on the forward strand.
TACAGCAAAAATATCCCAGAATCAAAGCAGTTTATCCTGGTTGAAGAGCATGCCAAAATGAGGTTATAAAACTCAGAGGCAATAGGTGAATGTGGGCAGCCGAAATATCCATATATCTCAGTATCTGAGAATTAAACACTGCAGATGTTTTAAAATAAATGCCATTTTGAAATCAATGGCTCCAGACATTTCACCATTCTAATGGTGATTTTTAAATGTCCTTTGTTCTAGAGTGCTGTTTCCATTTCTATAATTTGATGCATTTACACACATTTAAATGATAGCTGTCCATTTTTGGGGGGGAACCTAGGCATAGAAAATGGCCTCCTTTCAGCTCATTATACAGCTTGCTACCATATTATCTCTGTTTGATAAGCAATGCAAGATACCTAAAACACTTCTGCTAGTAAGTGTTATCATCTGTTTTTCTGAACAGACTGAAAGGTCTTACACAAGGTATTCCTTGTATTACACAAGATGTTCCTAAACTTGTAATTGGGCAAATTTCTGTTGATTTTGTCCAATACATTACTGAGGGTTCTAAACAAGAACAGAAAATTGCAATTTCATTTTATTACAAAGTGATTAACCAAAAAAAAAACAAAAAACAAAAAAAAACCCCTTCAGGTTCTGCAAGCAAAACATAAATAAGATTTTAATATTTCTTTTTTTTTATAATTATCTAGCATTGTAATGCAAATGAAACAAGTCATAGTGACATTTTTTCTCATGGGAAATCAAAATATCATATTATCATCCAAATCATGAAAAACCTTCCATTTTTTGAACCTGAGTAATTTTCAGTATTTAATGAAAATTTTGCCTAACTTCATTCCTGTTGAAATATCATGTGTATACACTGGCTTTCCTTCTTACCATTTGTACATACAGTTATCCAAATTTCACAGTTCATGCAAGTATAAAACAGGCAAGTTTTTTCATATTTATGTTTGTATATTAAAAGCTTGTTAATAGTACAATTTTTATACCTTTTTAACATACTATCCTGTGGAATATGATTTCTCTATAACATTTTTTTAAATAATACATGTATTTTAAGCTACTCTAATAGACCATGAAGAAGGGATGAAGCTTTTACTAATTTCATTGTACTACAGTATTCACAGTGACCTATACATTTAGCATCAAACTAAGAATCCAGATTAGTTGTGTTATTTCTTATGTTCATTTTCAGGCAAACAGGGCAAAAACTGTGCATGTACTTAATCAAATAATACTTAAATATGTCCTCTGGAAATTAATTTTTGAAGTGAATTATTAGAGATAATTAATTCTCCTTTCTCAAAAGAACACACACAATTAGATTCTAAAGTTGTGAAATGTTTTGTTTCGTCAAACTAATATTCCAGGCACCAAAAGAGGAATCTGTCAGGCAACACCAAGAGTTAAGCTGGAACTTGGAAGGTCTCCCAGTCTTATAAACAAACCTCATTTCTGTTATTTTACTTACAAGGCATCAGATATATTTTTTTCGCAGCATGTATAAGCCAGATGTGCCAGCAATCTATTTTGTTGAGCTTAAAAGAGAGAAATCCTCGCAAAATCTAAACACAGAGAACAACCAACGAATTTTTTTTGCTGAAGGAAACATATTTTGATTGTTTAGGAGTACCTCTGGAATCAACTTCAGGATGCATATACTGGTGAAAGTGTCTGTAAGAACATGAATGCCCTTGCAAAAGTCATAGTATTTGGTTCAAACAAGATTAATCCAGAGGAAAACAGTTATGGTATATAAAGTATATTAAAGCTCTAAACAAAGAACTTCCTTTACATAACAAGATCTCCAGATAGTCTTAAGGTGATTTAGTAACAAAAGCCAACAAAATAAAATTAAATGCCTTCCACAGAAGACCTGCTGCAAGGTCTTCTTATCCTTAATGGTTCCAGAGGATTTTGAATCCAACATTATCACAATCATCTATATCAGTAGTGGAATTTTATGAATTGTTATTTAACAATGTATCTTGATAGATATTACTATATCTATACATTTTTATTGTAATACAAAAGTCTCTGTCATCTGTGTAACTTACCTTCATGATCTAAATGTCTTATCAGACTTTGCAAATCCTCTTTCTTGGAAGAAAAATCAGAAAGAACTTTTGTGTATATGAAGTCTGCATGTTTTGGGTAAGATGTATGAGAACTTCCCTGCTGCCATATTAAAATTTCCCTTTGCTCAACATAAAATATTATGTTTAGGTGCCTGATTTCAGAGGGTATTGGACTCTTTCACTGGGACTGCCTTACTGTCCCTTTAGCAATATCTATTTATATAATTTACATTTAGAAATAATTCATCATTTCTCAGAGGCCTTTACTTCCCTCTACAGCTCACTGAAACATAAATCTCTCCGATCTCTCCCCACTTATCCTTTAGTCAGGTAAAACAACAAGAATTTTGCCTGAGAATATTTCAGGAACTGGCTTAATAACTGAAAGCTAAACCAGGAGGAGGTAGTTCACCCTTGCTATTTTTGTGTGCCCATCCTCTCTAGTTTAAAGAGAAGCATTAAATAATAAGTAAAGATTTAAATTTTAGAAGCAATTACAGTGTGTTCTGTATGTTTCCATGTTTTTTAAAAACATGATATTTTATATTTGTTGTTGCCTGAGAATTTTGTCAAGAGCACATTTATAAGAAACACAGCAGTCATTAATCTAGATCTGTGTAACTGCAGAAATGAATCTATTTGTATATTTGCATGTCACTGCTGTCACCTTGCAAATGTCTGAATCATTGATGCAGGCCTTTAAACTGACAAACAATAAAAATGAGGCAGAAAGTGCAAATCAAATTTAGAACAGGAAAAAATACATGTAGAGATGTTTCTCTTTCAAGCCTGACTAGAATCAAAGGATTTTACATTCATGAAATTTGTATCAAGCAAATTTTACAAACAATTGATCCCCTTTAGAGTTCACAAAACTCTTTGGAAATAGCACCCAAAATACAGTCTGTAAGAGACTAAAAGCAGAAAAGTCTTTGAAGAGTTTTGAGTGTAGAAATTTCTCCCCTGTAAAGAGGCTCAGTCAGTTTCTAGGCAACGTAGCTCTTCTAAATCCCTTTCATGCTCTTTATAGTATCCCATCCAGTGACCCTGCTAGAAGAGACTGGTTAGAGCAGCCACAGGCAGCACAATCATTTCTGCCTGCCAGGCTTCTTTGTTATTCGATGTTTTTGCAGGATGTCTGCTGTATAACCTAACAAGCCCCCATAGGAGACAATATCTTAGTCGATTCCCCTGGCAGCCAATCACTCTGCTACCACTACAGAAAGCGACTTACTGGCAACTGGCTGCCCCTCTTTCACACCACTGCCTGCATTTGCGTGCACACACGCAAACCCTGACAGAGACCAGACACCCTGATCTTCTCTTTGAACCTCTTCCTTCAGTGTCTAATGCTGGTTTACTCTCATTACTAGGGGATTCAGCTGGTAGCACTGTCTGGCTATAGCTGTAGGTAGGGTGCCTAATCTACAAAGATAAAGAAAGAAATTGTACTTTAATTAATTTCTTATTGCAATTCACCCAGCCTGTTGACACCTGTGAAATTGCTTTGGTCACTATATTGGCTCTTCAGAAATGGTGTTATTTTATAAACACAATCTGTTGCATAACTGAAAATTTGATTTATGGCATGCATCAGTCCTACCTAATGGCCTTACTAGTATATTGTAAACCCTTGACAAGCAATTATATGTTTATGAAAACACTTGTTGCTTATAATTATAATCCTGCTAATTTCCTCATTCCCAAAAGCAACATTAGTGTTTGCTAATGAACTGAAGATTAATTCACTCTGAATTAGTCTCTACCCCCGGTCTGCCCCCCGTGCATACTAGATGGCACTAATTTTGCTTTGGGGATCTTAAAAGGATTTGTTGTTTGAGAGTAGATACAAATGGCCTGTTCTATTACTTAAGACTTTGGTTTACTTTAATTTGAATTCATTTATTCAACAATGTTCTGAATTTGAGCTGAAAGATAATGCATTATAAAAGAAATATAGACAAATTATACAGATCAATACAAGTAAATTGAACACATAATACAGTAAGAGTAGCTCAAGGTGGTGCCATTTTCTGTGGGGCATCTAATGATATGAAGCTGGTAAACTGAAACAAGCTTGAGGGTCTGAGTTCAGCCCCTAATGGTTTAATGGCCACAGCATTTAAGTACCAAACACAACGTAACACATTTTCTCACATAAGACTAATTTTGTACTTGGTGATTTCATTCACCTCTGCAATCTTTTTAAAAATTGAATTTGCTAACAATGATCCTCCTTTTGCTTTGCACTTAACCCCCCTCCTTTTCCTTTTCATCTAAATTTGTGTAATGTCTGACCTAGCTATAAGTGACTAGGATTCACTACCTAAGTTTACAAACCACTCTCAGAATTCATAATTTAAAACAACAGATTATTGCTTCCAAACTTTGTATCAGCTGCCAACCTCACACTATAATCCTTGATTCACACTGCATGAAACCTTTCATTCTCTGCCAGCAGCTGCTTGCTAAGCTATTCCTGCCCTCCCCTTCTTTCCTTGGCAGATGATGTGTTAAAAAAAGTACTAACTGGAATATGTGCTAGCTGCAGGTGTACCAAATGGGGCAAGCAGGGACCCGGAGGACTGAGACAGGATGAAGTTCTTCATCCTCTGTGGTGTTACTTTTAAATAACATAATGAAGGCAATGTACATTCTGCTTCAATGAAAGCACTCGGTAGAAAGCACCCTCTGCTCCTGTTTGATACTGGTTGGTTTTTAAATCAGATGTGTTTTTGCTGTTTAGTTCCATTAATTAATGAAAGGTGGATTAAATGTGTTTTTAAAATACCCAAATACATAAATTGTGAGCTTATTGTAACCCTGAGAGAATTCACATATATTCTACTAAATGAAAATAATTAAATAAAGACATTTGTCTTAGTGATTCCTAATTCTGGTTCTTCTACGGTAAATTTAAAATTCAAGTCACACCATGATTGGGGCTTTTTCTTGAGCAATTAATAGACTAGGACTTCAAGAATTTGACCCACAAGGGACAGATTTTCAAAATTTTCACTTACGACCCAAATGAAGAGGCCAGGTTTTCAAGTGCTCGCTATGCAGTGGAATGATAAGTACTGAGTTCTGCTGAAAATGAAGCTGTTATACAGAGACTCCAAAAAGTGTATTAAGAATAACGGGGCAGAAGACTGTTTATTAGGGTCTTTGTTATAAATCAGGCATCATGGGTAGTTTTCATGGTTTAGTTATTTGTACATCATGAAATGGAATGATTTGATGATATTCACCTTTGCCAGGAGGAAAAAAAAAAGAAAAAATATTCTTACTATTCATATATTTTAAAGCTCAAGAACATGATAGCCATAACCTTTCTGTTAGATTGTTTTAACCTTAAATTTTTTTAAATTTTTGAATTTTTAGTTTGCTTGCAATATCATAAAATTTAATTATTGTTGTCTGATATAATTTTGTTCATTTTTGTGCTCTACCTCTGAAATGATCCAGACAGTACTTGTTAATATATTTTAATGGGAAACAAAATAATTTATTATATGCTGGTCTGAAATTTCATCCATCCTGACAGATTTAGATTCTTTGGACCTACGCGTTTTATTTGAAATGTCTTCTTATGTAGAAACAAAGGATTATCTCAAGGTATATTGACACATGTTTACGTTTAAACAAAAACAGTTGTACAATGCTACTCATTGACAGTGACATTTTGTGAAAAAATCTATAAACATCATTAAACATTCAAAACATTCTGGAAAGTTATCATTCTTTGAAGATTTTAAGCTTTTTGAAATTCACATAAACTATTAAAAAAACCTCATCAATTAAATTGAATCTTAAATAACTCAAGATCCAGTCAAATGGATTGGATTTTTATATTATAAAAACATAATTTAACCTACATGTAAATGCCAAAGAAAAATATTAATTAATATTTTTACCTACATTGGAGATGTACCAAAACCCACAAATATATGTCTCTGGTATCAGTCCTTTTGCATAATTCTATAACTGAACTTCTGAGCAGTGAGATATTTATTTTGACTTTCTGAAAACTTGTAGTAGAAAAAATAATTTTCAAATTTTTCCATTATGGTGTACTAGGGAATATCAAAGTGATTGTGAAAAGGGATCATAAAATAATCACACAAATTCAAATAAATATCTGGAATACATCGTCACTGTTATAGTGGTTCGTTTTGTTGCTTGGTTTTTGTTGGGATTTTTCAATTTTTTTTTTTTTTTTAAATCAGGGGAAAATTAAAAAAAAAAAAAAATTTGGATCCTTGTAGGAGAGTTATCTTTCTCTGGAACCACTGATAGAGAGGCTACAGCATCTGGGAAAAATGTGTGAGGTATCTTGTATGTAAGCTGAGCTAGCTATCTTTGCAGCATATGGCTCTGATGGGGTTGCTTTACCCTCAGTGAATTTCTTTTAAGCAGTTTTGCCTGCAGTGAGTATAATCACCCTCACCGTGCAGGAGGTGAAGATTTTACTATGTGCCTGAAATTTGAAAGAGGTGAGTCATCACCCTTCACAGGTTTTTATAGCATAGATGCTCAGTGGTAAGTGAATTGAAAGAGTGCAAAGAATGATGTTGAAGTGTTACAGACTTTCTGGATTTACATACAAGAAAACAAAGGGGAAAAAAGTTCAAGTCACTGCCAGTTATTTGAAGGTGAAAGTTCAGGAGGAAATCTGATGAATAAGTTAGTAAATTCATAGAATTCTCTCAATCTTCAGAGGAGGATGATGTAACCCTAATTATATAAAACTCTGAAATTTTGATAGAATTGTTTTTCTTTCCCAAGATTCAGGGTGTTAGGCTATGAAGTAGATGTCATATCCATAGTTGTTTTTAGGTCACTGAATAATACCAAGACTCTAACCAGTAGTTACATTGGTACAAATTTACACTGGAAACACAATTATTAATTCAACTTTCCCTTTTACGGATGTGAACACAGACTGCTCTTATCTGTAGATAAATATTCAACAGTTTTCCTATTTTATCTATTTTAACTTAAGGATTTGGACTAGTTTTGGACTGAGAACTACTGTATGTATCTGGAAAGAAAAAACATGTTCTGGCTTCCCAAGGAAAACATTGTACTGATTTAGAGTATTCATTGTTATTAATTTTGCTGTTATTCCTTAGTTTATAGCTTATGGATGCTTTTGTTCCGAATGTCCTCCTTGGAAATCTCCTTCAACAAATTGTGTTTAAAGAAAACAAGAAGCAAATAAGCAAAGGATCAACGGGCATTTTTGCAGCTACTCTGTATCTCACTTTTCAAGGAGTAGTCAAATAAAAAACACTTTTCACCAAAGAACAAAAGACAGCAACACTTTATTTTGGTAGGTTCTTCAAATACAATGTAGATTTACCAAAAAGAACTTATAAACATTTTAGTGAGTAACATGATGTTGCTCAAAAGAGAAGGAGATTCTTTTGTGTAGGGACAGCACAAGGAAACTATAATGATGTTACACGATTATATGTATCTTTAAATGGGCCTTTCAGTATTTCTGGCTACAGATTTCTCCTGGGAAGAACCAAGTTGGAAGTCTTTACCACAATTAGACATGATGAATTCTAGTAATGACAAATAATACTTCAAATTCATGGGTTATAATTAGTCAGTTGTGACTCATAAGATTAAGCGTAGCTACTAAATGTAACAAGTTACTCAGCCATTAGAGTGTCTGTGTTTGAGATGTCTTAACACTTAATAGTGTCTGCAGCCCTAAAGCAGATTTTTAGGTTTCTCCACAAAATAAATAGAAAACTTACAGAAGCCAACAATTTAAATGGAAAATTTTCTAAGATGGCTTCAAGGACTTAGCTCTTCAACTGCTTAGAAACTCAGAAGACTCAGCCTGGCCTCGCATTTTATGTGTGGAGAACATCCTTATGCATGTCATCCCTTTAGCACATAATAGAAAAGAACTTCCTAGTATTGTATTTTACCCACTATCCAGTGGTTAGCATGGCAAACTGAAAGGTGCAGCAACACATTTTAAAGTCTCTCATCTATTTCCGTTTTGGGAAAGGCATTCTTAACAGGAGTTCTACTCTATATAAAAGTGCTGTAAACACTAAGCTGCATTTAATTTCTCTTTTGAGTTTGTGAGCCTTTCATTGAGCATTTTTAAACAGAGGCAGCTGAGAGTTTTTTTCCTACAGAATTACACATTATGCAATGGAAACAAGTTTCCAGTAAAAGAAAGAAATTCTTTCTTCATATCATAGCAATAAGGGATGACATTTATTTCCTCAAAAGAATTTCCATTGTTAAATGAATGAATAAGAAGCCATCCTTCTCTTCATATTAAGTTCTGCATTCTGAGGCAGAACACAACTTCAAGGCAGAAGGAAGATATACAAACAAAACATTTGCTTGATATCCAAAGAAGCCTCCTAGAATGAGAAAGGGAATATTGATTGTCAGAAACTTTTAATAAAGATATTTGGAGATGTTTAACAGTAAGAAATGTATGCATCACTAGGATTAGGCTCCATCTGGCAAAGGTAAGGCTCTGTTGACTTCACAAAGTCACAAATTGATTTTGAAGACAAAATTAAATCCACAAGGGCTCCTCAGCCTCAGATAATTTAACACTTCCATTTTACATATAAAAAACTTATTAAACTGTGACGATTTCTTGCCACTTAAAAAAAACGTTACTAGATCTTTGCAGGAAAATAAGAGAAAATATTAAAGGAAAAAGGATAGAGGGTTCCTGTTCTTTTCTATGTTCACATTTCCAATCTAACCAAAGTATGATCTCCACTTTTCAAAGTGTCAATGAGAAAGTATTTGTGTCAGTTCTTTCTGAAGGATCTGTGCTTGCTTCTTCATGGATTTTGAGTAGAAAAAATAATTTAAGTCTTCTTATTACACATCCCTATGTATACTATGGATTTTGGAAAGACTTTATCATTTTTGTCTCTTGACATTGGTTTCTAGGGCTAGCTGAATTAATATAGATTTTTTTAAAAAATGTACAGTAAAGGCAAGATCTGTCAAATAAGCAAATCTTTAATGAGATCCAAAAGGAAGATTTTCAAGTAAATATTTTGTCAGCTTTACAAATTCTTTAAAATTATAACAAAAAAAGGTGAATGTCCAGGGCAGGGGGTAACCAAATGAGTCTGTACCTTTAATAAGTATTGTAGATGAAACTGGTATCTGAACAAAAGTTTTATGACTCAGATTGCAGTATATAGTGTTTTTTGGATGCTAGGCATCTGCTAATCTTCCATCTAATCTAATCATGTCTTCCAAAAGAAGGATATATAGTAATAGCAGTACAATTAAATTCAAAGTTTTGAGAGCAAATTAACTTGAATTATCAAGCCATCTAACAAGTATTATTTATAAAACAGTATTCTGTGGCATAACTTAAGTACTGGAGAGAAGTCACTTCTTTTTTCAAGGGATTGGCTTCTTTTCTTTCAAGAGATTTCCATTATTTTAACAATTTTGCATGCAATATATAATGGATTAAAGAAAGTTATAAATAATGGACAATTAAATTATGAATATATGAAATGTGATGTTAACACAAGGCACTCATTCTAAAGAAAACTGTTAAATTCCAAAATTCCATTAAGATTGCAATCATGGTACTGATTAGACTTACAGAAGAAAATTTGTGCAAAGCCAGTCATTTATTTTTTTCTTAGTATCTGTTGCTTTAGACGTAACGTAAGTCTATAGAAAGTAAGACTATTCAGGGTCTAGTGACTTTTCCCCTCCCACCCTTGGAATTGTTCCTTTCTATATTTATAGATAATGATAACTTTTCTAAAAATTGTATTTATTAGAATGTGTTCTTTGGCTCTATCTGTTAAAAATCCACATATATTAAGGCCAATCAAGACTATTTAGACCAGCATTCTGGTACTGATTTATAAAGGAGGAAAATACTAAAATCTGTATTTTCTAGGACAAATAAATCCATTTTAACAAACTTTTATTACTAGACAAATCTCTGGCCTATCTTAAATTTAAACAAAGAAAGAAGAATTGCAAAATATAAATAGCTTATAACTAAGTAGCATTTACTTTCTCTAATAGAGTATTGCAAATACTAATTTATATAAAGTGGTTTTCCAAACAGGAAAAGGAGCATCACTCAACACAAATTTTGGTGAGGTCACTCAATCTTAATGGAGCAAATAAAAAGAGAAAGCTTTCATTCAGATTTTTCTTCTTCTACCCGACTGAGTTAATTATCTACCTTAACCCCCTTGCTGTGCTTGCTTCCTTTAAAACTTTATCTATTTTAGAAAAACAAACAAAAAAGCACCTAATCAAAACAAAACCACCAAAATTATATTCTCACATCACATTTTCTCATTTATTTAGATACAAACCTATATGTTAATAAACACCAAAGTCATTGCTATGACACTAGCTTTTGCTCCAAACCCTCATGGATGATTTGCTTTCATCAGGCACTGCAAGTTGTAGGGTGGGGGCTGTCACGGGGTCTACAGGGCAGGTCATTGCCCAGTAACCCTGAGCATGGCAGGCTAGAGATCTTTTGGACCAGCCAGGACGCAAGGCTTACCAGGCAAACTTATAGCCATGACATGCCTCCAATATCAAGTCAGGATCAGATTCAAACAACAATAAGGAAAGTAAGGGCTTACTTGACCAGCACTGTTAACAGCTACACTGCTGCAGCAGAACAGCTTTAATTGGGAGCCAAGAGTGAGAACTCACCTCAAAAAGTGTGTTACTCTCATAATCTTGTTAATAGGCGAGGGAAACATCACACACACACATAAATGGAAGCAAAACTAATAAAATTTATTATTAGTGTAATGGAAAATTTAATCTAATTCAAAGGTCATCACTACTATAGACCTAATTTCATGAATGAAACAACATTATTAAGGAAAAATAAAGAACAACAATGCGGTAGCAATGCAGTTAGAGTACTTGTATACATTTTTAATTCTATTTCTGCTATTGATGTAACTTACACACTTAGGGTCTATCAGGGGCAGAAGGACAAGTCACCAGCATTTGGAGTCCTGCACTGGGAAGGATATGTTGTTCATGATTTCTTCTTCCTCTCATTTTTCCTCCATTATACATTCACACACAGAGTTAGTGAACACACATTTACATCTTTGTCTACATTGGTCTGTTACCCCAGATTATATCAAGTTACTATATTTGATGCTCTCTATGTATGATAGGATTTTATCATGCACACTATTATAACATTAGATGCTATTACCATGTTATTCTTTACCCATAAATCAGTTTTGAGGATCTTCAGGTCCTTTTTTTTTTTTTTTTTTTGATTGACTATTAGTGAACAGTTTATAAATGTGGGCTCTTCCGCAGCAAACCTGTGCCCCATCTCTTATTATCCCATGCCTATACTCCACAGTACCCCATCCCATATCTTCATATTTCAAGGTCTCTGCTATCATAACTGTATCTTTACCATATATATTTACATCATTTTGCAAGGGTTATGAATATCTCATTCTGCCTAGAAAAATGCTCTTATATGCTATCTATATACAACTGCAGCTCTACAGCACAAAGATAAAACAAGAGACACAAACACATTTGGCTGATTAGAGAAATCTCTGTCATAGCTTAAACAAGTAAAAGCTACAGGTCAAGAAATATTAAGACAAAGCTGGCCTGACATGTCTCAGTCCAGAGGCCTTGCAAACTCATAAAATCTTGTTACCTGCTACTAGCAACAGCAAAATGCAAAGTTACAGCAGCTCCTAAGGGCAAAGGGACATGCTTATAGAGTACAGCCAGTGACCCCATGCAAAGTGAGGAGCTGCCTCCACCTGTGGCCCATCAGAGAGATTTGCAGGATGGAGAGGAGGAAGATGTACTCAGAGCTCTGAAAGAGGTGGGTTTGTTTCTGGTTTCCAGAAAAACAGGTGATCCAGATCACATAGGTATGTTTGGTCTTAAGATTTCAGCCAATGGAAAAAAGAGAGAATGCAGAAATATTTACTAATCAGCCCATTCCAGGGAGAGTGGGAGAGAAGAAAAAGATCTTAAACAAAGGATTAAATGATCAGCTTTTAGTACCTAGGAGACATTGAAACATACACAAAACCTGGCATTAGTACAATCAAGATATTTGTAACAAGCCTAATTTCCTTTTACTGGTGAGATTATTGCTCTTGTAGGAAGGTTGTATGTGCATTACATATTTTCTTTTCAAAAAGCCTTTTGTATAGTCTCATATAACATTCTCATAAACAAAATACAGAAAAATGGTGAAGATGAGACCATGTGTGACTGAGTCCCTAGCTGAACAAAAAGGAGAGAATATTAAAAGGAGTTCTAGTATAATGTCTCTGGGTTTTGGGTCTTACAATCTAGGAAATGGACCAGATACTTAATAAATCATAGTTGTGACACCCGACTAGTAAGGGTAGTGTGTCCTTTTGGAATGGATCATGTGCTGAATAGAATCATGGAATCACTAAGATCAGAAAAAACCTACAAGCTCATGGAATCCAACCTTTGAATGAACACCAGCATGTCAACTAGGCCATAGCACTAGATCCCACATTCAGTTGTTTCTTGAAAAGTTTCATTCACCCCCTTCCTTACTTCACCAAGAATTGAAAATGCTATCATTTTGTGGTTGCTATGTCCAAGACAGCCTCTGACCACCACGTCTCCCACTAGCCCTTGTAAATTCATAAGCAGCAGGTCAAACGGGGTCCCTCCCCTGGTAGGTTCACTTGCCAGCTGTGTCAGGAAATTACCTTCTACACTCTCCAGGAACCTCCTACACTGCCTCCCCTCCACTGTGTTGAGTTTCCAGCAGACATCCAGCAAGTTAAAGTCTCTGACAAGAACAAGCAATCATAAAACATCAGCCAGCCACTGACGTGTAGAATACTTCACCTGCCACTTCATCCTGGTTGAGTGCTCTATATCAGACTCCCAGCAGGATATCTGCCGTGTTAGCCTTCCCCCAGGTTTCAACCCATAGGCACTCAACCTTCTCATCACAGTCCTTGACAGCTGAAATGCTCTCTAACAAATAGGGAATATTTGTTATTTGAGAAAATACTTTGGCTTTGGAAAATTAAAGTTGCTATGAATTCAGGCAAAAATGTGAATTTTGAAAGAGGTTGACATGAAAAGAAAATACTATATCCAAAACAAGATAATATGTATTTGGGGAATAGGTTATTCTACTCAATGTGGGTAGGTCTCAGCTGGAATATTTTGGGATGCTGTGTTTTCAGAACTCATCACAGTGGATGAAGTCAAAAGGAAAACAGAGGGGAAGATGTTTGGAAAACATGAACAATAAGGCAATCAAATCCAAATTTTAGTAAGAAAATATAATGTTTCTAGTAATTAAAAATCTATGGTAGGATTTAGTTGCTTAAATATTGATGTCTAGAGCCAATTAAAACAGCCCATGTGTCCTACTTAGCTTCCAGCAGCTCTCTTATAAGAACATGCATTTTATGTAGTGTCATATCTGTTAACTTCATAAGGAAATGCTAAATGCTTTAGAGGATCTGAAATTACACAGCTGTTCATAATTTGGCCACCTTAGTGTCTCTCAAGTTCAAAAAATTACATGAAGAATACAAAATTTTGAAGTAGTTTGCAACCACGAAGACTTTAATGACAAAGACAGCAAAGATAAAGCTATGAAAGGAGCTTAAGAGTTAGCACTTTTGAATTCTATTTAACAGAGGCTTGTTTGTTGGTTTGGTTTTTGGTTTTGCTTTGTTTGTGTGATTATTTTTTCCCTTTTTTTTCTAAAGATGCCTTTAAGCAAATATCTTTGAGTGGTCCAAATATTTTTAGTTGTCGAGGTGCTCTTAATCTTACCCAGAATAGAACAACAAATTCAGTGATATATTGCAGATTTTCTATATATTTTAGTCTGTGATTTCCACCTGGAAATTAATCCCATAAAACTGAATGATTAATTTAAAGTTTAATATTTTCGTTGCCATCTCATCACAAGGATTGCTGAGCTTTCAGCAGTTCTAACTTTAAAATTGGTATAAAATATTTTCACCAAAAATTAGTTTCTAAAACTAAGTATGAAATAGCATGAAGTACACACCTGGCAAGCATCACACTTTAAATGCTACCCTGCTGAGGAAAAAACATATCCTGTTTTAAAATATATACTTCTGGTTGTTTAGCAAGAGTAGGATTTAAGTAGTAAGCTTTAAGTCTCAGATGTATTACATATATGTCCAACTATGCTGAGAATAGAAAGGAAACAGGTTTTCCACAAATAAATGCACTTAAAGAGAGGAATACAAAGCTGGAGGTGTGGGGGGATGGGAAGCAAAACAAAATAAGTGGACTTCAGGTAGTCATTCTTCTTCCTGAGCTTTTTATGATTCTTATCAGGGATCATAGCCCCAAATCTTGCTGCAACAGCTTTTATTCAGATGGTAATGTTGTCTTCATATCAAATTAACGGCATCTGGGTGCAATAATTCCTCAGGTAAGTTTTCCTGAAATGTCTTTTGTAGCTTTTGTTTTTACTTGAAACACAAATTGTGGTATAGAGAGTGTGAGGTTGTTCATGATTTTGTACAATAAGATAAAGTTAACTTTGGATTTCAGTAATTTCAAAGAATGTGAAACTGCCCTAGCTGTGGAAAGATCTAAGCTAAACCAAGCTAGGAGTTCAGGGGAAAATCTGATTGAAATGCTTCTATCTTTTGCTTGGTATCAGTAAATATAGTTTGCACTAACTATAGGTTAGGGAATGCTAAAATAAATTTGCTTGTAGCCTTCCACCAAATTTAATGAAACGTTGATTGAATTGACTGTTGGGGTTTTTTCATACTGAATTTATTATGAAGAGTTATCCCACAATATATCAGAAAATGCTGTCATTGATGTGCATTGCACTTGTAATAATTCTGTGAAACTGTCTTGTTAATGTATTATATTACTAAGAGGACCTGAGGAAAGCACCTGTGCATGCTCTGGCAAACATTGTTCTGATTCCCATCTCAACAATCTAGAGGAGAGTTTTTTCCCAGCAAGCAGACTTTTATAGAGAAGAGTCCAAATACTTTGTAGAGAGTGACTTTGGAGTACAGAGAAAACAAATGTTGAACTTGCTAACATTTTGTAAGTTATTTACTTGTTTTGGATACTAGAATCCTCTGGGAGTTATACAAAGATATATTAAGATTTATATAACACAAGGACCCTACCTGGAGAAGAAAGCTTCCCAGAAACTGGTCTTCAAGTGTCCTCTTGACTTCAGAACTATATTTGTCCTCAGAAACAAAATTTCCAAAATCAGGCACCAAATCAAAGCTGACTGTAACTGAGTAGCCTATGCAAATGTGTTATTACTTATAAACATAAATTACTGGCATGGAATTAAAAAATTATCATACACCAGAATAAGCTTATGTAAAAAATGTTCTGAGGTTCTCGTAGTGGTGATTTTCACCCAAATTTCTCAAAAAAAAAAAAAAAAATCCTCAGTAACCTTCACCTCTCAGTATTTGTTCTCAATAAAAAAACTAAATTTTAAAAAATTGAAAGAGACAGGCTTTAAAAGATTGGGTTGGAAAATAAAATATCATCATCTTTCCAAAATCATAGACTCTACAGATGATAATTTCATGGATCATGGCAATTCATCTCATCTTTCTCCTTTAACAGAATTTTGTTATCAGCTATTTTCTTTCACCCAGTCTGATTAATGTATCTTGTAAAATCCACAGCATTTGTTCTAAAACTTGTACTTAGCTTCGAAGATTGTTTCTTCTTTTTCTCATGGCAGAAGAGCTTATGGAGCCAAAAGCTTCCCTCTTTTCTCAAGCTATACAAATTGATCTAAAAAAAGATACTATATCTTCCTACAAGCTTTACCTAATTTGTATCCTTACACTGTCACAGCTGCAATCAATATAATCGACTTAGCACCTAAGTTATGGTAACATTGAGTGATCATAATGTCTTTGTAATGCATTTAGCTAAAGTTTAAACACTTTCTGGTTTTCTGATTATATCTGTCTCCAGTAGTTCTAAGACACCAATTCCTGTAGTATTAGCTATAGTAGTCGACCTTTTTAATAATCTTCCCAAAACCCTATTCAGGTGAAAAAACCCACTGATTTTTATGGTTTTAAATCAATGATATATGAGAAGTGGCAGGTATTTCCTCAAGTTTCCCTAAAAAGCCTCTGGACAAAAGCACAGTTCAAGGCTCTTAAACCTTGACTGTTCTTCTAACCTGTAAAAATATCCTTTTGCTTATTTAAAAATGTGGATAAAAAGAGAGAGAAAAAAAGTCAATCTTAAGTTCAACAAATGTTTTCTAGTGTAGTCAATATTCTGACTCAGACCTACAGTTCATTTTAAATTGTAAATTATATCTAGATCCCACTTTAGGTTAAAATAAGGTGGTACAATTACACAGAAGGAATTCCTCAGGGATACCTGGCCATGATTTTTCTAGTAATAGCAAAATTACATGAAGGATTCAGTTTTGCTCACAGAAGTTCAGTTGCTTTGCCTGACTTTGGGCCCAATCTGGCAAGCAAGACATGTGCAAATGGTTCAACTTTGCTCCTATATAAAAATGTGAAGTTCCTTGCAGTTCACATTTCTCAAAATTGAAATTTGAATTGCCGAAATTGAAAATCTTTTGAAATTTAAAACTACACCAAAGAGATTTTGGTTTTTGAATATATATGAATGGCATTCACTTATGAGGAGTCTACCAATTAAATCACAGTAAGACAAAAAGAACTAGGACTCTAACGAACTTAGTTAAATAAAGTAAAAATTTTAAAATTGTGTTTTTCAAGTTGCAAATCCCAAATTCCAAGCTGTGTTTCTCCAGAGAATGTGTATCAGAAATAGCAACTGCTCCAGCGTTAATAATTCTTTCATAGGATTTGCATGCTAAGGCTATTTTTTTCAAACCCCCAGTCTAGGCTCCTTATTGGTTCATAAATCTTGATGAGCCTTGTAAATTTTCTCACATTTTCATTAACTGTGCCTGTACTGACAGCAAAATTATCCATCCCAACCAGATGATGACTATAAAACAGTGTACAGATGATGCAAAGAGAAGTAAAAAAAAGACAAGTATCCGTAGGACTTATCTGTACGCACTGTACAGCTCTGCAGTTCACAACAGCCCAATGAAAGTATCAGTTTAAAATAATAATTAATAGAAAAAGCCCATTCATGACTCTTAAGTAGATAGAAACTCTGAATCTGATTGTTTTCACTGATGTAGTCAGCTAATGAAATAAAGATAAAGCTCTTAATTTATTTCTTAGGTCAAGCCATAATATTTCCTGAGTTATTTGACTGAAGGAGACACAATGCAAATCTGAGTGCTTGACTGACCTTTTTTTAATACTTTACATTACCTAGCACTTTCAGGTTTGATTTTTTGCAGTTCAATGGCTGTTGCTTTTCATTAGAATAATAAGGGCACTAGAAATAGCTTCAAAACAGCTGTGATTAAGAAATGTTGCTGAAAGATGCATGTCTTATAAATAATCCAGAAAAATCACAAAAATTGATTTGTAGTCCTTGATTTCCTCCTTCCATATCTCAGAACCCACTGCTGCAAACCTCTGGGCAACTCATTACCATGTTCCTAAACAGAAGCAAAGTAACTAAGCTAATAGTCTGTGTTTTTTTCTGCTTCAATATTCCTGAAAATCAAAGTTGTCCAAAGATTGCTACTCAGAGAAATTCTTCTCCTTAAAAAGCATAGCTTAAGGAGTTGAAACATTGGTCTTAGTAGTTAGGATTTCTGTCTGAAACTTGGAACTGTTTTCAGTAAAATTCTAACTTCTTTATTCCAGATGGTCAGTTATAAAACTTAATTTACAAAAACAGTTTGGTTGACATGTTAATTAAGATTAGGAAGTGGTCTTTAAATGGGGATACTGTTCTGGTTTTCTCCCTATCTTATAGGTTTGAGCCCTATGGTGATTAAAAAAAAAAAAAAAAGAAGAAAAAAATTAAACCAGTAAAATTGTTTCCATTGCAATCAATCAGTGAGATTTTGAACCAGGGCCATTTATGCAAATGATAAAAAACTGAGTGAGCCATTTGCAATGCATAATTTAGCTAAAAATGTTAACCTCTCCGTCTGTTCAAGGCTTATCCACAAGCAGATCACACATTCCTTGAATTTATTTCTATTTAGACATGCTTTCTGGGAAAAAAGGACAAATTAATCTGGTAGTTTTATAATCACAAATATTCATGAGTATTTGGCAACATTTATTTATAGTTGCATCTGGTAGTAAGTACAGATTTATTTATTATTTGTATTTTTAATTCAAATCATGGGGTTAAAAATATTTGCAGCTAAAATTCTGTAGAATTTTCTTTAAAGAGAGAGTAGGACTTTTTGTCTTATTCTTAATATTCTTAATATTTTCAGAACCAGATTCCAAATACTTACTCTGTTTGATACCTTAAAGAGCTTTCAGAAAGGGGATTTTTCAAACTGCCTGTGCTTTAAGCCTTCCTATTTTGAGAACATATGATCATATGAACATATGATCTAATTCTGTTTAAAGTGGTGTATCTGGCTTGCCTTTGTGAGAGGTTATACAGAGAGAGTTGCAAACACATTGCTCTATATGGGCGCTTCACAGACAGAGCAAAACTTGTCGACCACACACAGACCCTACTGGGAACCCTGGGACCATGTTAGCACGTTGTAAATGTTAATATCATAAAGCCCCTCTCTCAGCTTTGATTTCTAACAGACTGGACAGCACAGTGGTGCAGCCTCCTGTTGTTGGGTTTGTAAGACTTGGTGAGCTTACGTCTGTTCATGTCATGAAGTGTAGGTCATCTGCACAAAAGGCACCACTCATACTCCCTAGAAGCCCAGTTGCTAATACAACAGACTGAATGGTTTGGATAACAAGATATGGGAGCATCACTTTCATAGTTTTCTTCTGTAAATGCAGGAGA
Source organism: Corvus brachyrhynchos (assembly GCF_000691975.1). Lineage (NCBI taxonomy): Eukaryota > Metazoa > Chordata > Aves > Passeriformes > Corvidae > Corvus > Corvus brachyrhynchos. The sequence goes on from NW_008239553.1 coordinate 17,985,073, forward strand.
CAGGAAGTGCAACCCAGTAGGTAGGATTCTGTCTCAATAGAAGACTAACACTTCCCTATCATAATAACAACTGCGGAAAATAAGAGAGAAACAACAACTCTAAATTATAAACGTATTCTGCCATAGAATGTTTGTAATTAGCTGATATCATGATTTAGAATAAGCAATGTCTTAAATTTAGGAGAATTTTACTGCAAGAAAGAAATGTAGATATTCTAATGTTTATTGGAATGAAAATTGCTCTGCTAATAAAGAAAACAGTTTATAAAAGAAATAGAAAAACAAAATAATAGAAACACCAATTACAGCTAGAAAATTATGTAGATTTTTCTTAACATAATCAACTAAGCAACATAAGACATTGATTGGCTGTTACCCACAAGCAATAAAATATTATCATAAAAAGTTTAAAATAGAAAAAATGCAAGTACTTTTTAAGCACCCATTTTAGATTGAGTTCCTGTAAGGGCAAAATGTTTCCACTACAGCTAATTCAGTATCCCCATTCCCTGACTGGTATTCTCTTGGGTTCCAGACTATATCACACCAACAAGGCTTAAATTAGTGAAAATGTGAATAGTATATAATCAAAAAGATCCCAAATGAAGCGTATTTTATTCTTGTTAGACTAGCCTTTCGGATTTTCTGTATTCCACTGAAATATTTTAAATCTCAAAAATCTCTTCTATATTCATCCCAAATGGAGTTAGCCAAACAAGAGTCATTGCCTAATTATTTTATTTCATAGTAATTGATTGCTTATTTGACCCACAGGTACACGTTTCCTTCCTGTCTAAGGTAGGAACAGGGGTGTTTCTTAGTAAATATCACACCCCCTTAATCATCAGAGGAAGCAAAAGTTTTGTTGGTATTGTGTCACCTTTGTTCCTGAACTACAACCCAGATTCTAATACTATATGCCACAAAATGGGAAGATTTTAGGCCTCACTTTTGGTTTTCTCATAGTTTTATATATTATATCTGGCATTTTCTTTAATATATACAAATATTTTTGTATGTATTCATCCTTCCTTCCCATCCCCATCCCTTGGGAAGGCACTGAGAATAATTTCCAGGCACTGGGAATCTAAAGGATTTTCATTTGGTAAACCATAGCAATGTTTTCCCTTTTAATGTTTGTGTGAACTGTCAGACAAACTAGTTTACCCCTGTAAGAAGTTTACTCATGTATGATCAGTTGTCCCTTATGGATACAGGATTACAGAACAAAGACTGAATGGGAATAAAAAGAAATGGGGGAAAGAAGGGAGGTGTCCTGCACACAGTGGCATTTCAGGAAGAAAAGAACCTCCATTTGACCTGAGAATTGTGTTAATGAATTTGAATTTTTATATATAGGCAAATGTAAAAGATTACTTCTACTGGGGATAGGAAACTGAACAATCTAATTCAGTTCCTGTAGTGAGACTTGTAAGAATTGAATGAATCCTGTGTTAACTTAATGATTTGATTGCCAAATGTATTAATTGGTTGGCCTGTGATTTAATTCACTACCACATTTGAGCTTCATTTTATAATTAAAATGTCCAATTTTTTTGGATTAGTAATTGACACAGGTTAGAATTTATGGCAATGGCCTTGATTTTTTCTTTATTTGTTTTATAGTCTTTTAAAAATCTGCAAAGGTGTACACAAAAGCAGATTAAATGAGATATTAACTTGCACTGACAGTCTTAAAACTTACTGGAGTACATACTTTTGCCTCATCAAGTAATTGATTCTCTGTCTGAAAATGATAAACAGATTTCCCAGCATAAAGATGAGAGACAAGGGGGTGCCCTTTCTTTCCCAGGGGCAAAGAGAATGCAAGGCTTTTGCCAGGCTGTCTCTGACTCTAGGCTGCAAGTTTCTTTCTACCCGTTATATGATATCACTTCCACTTCCCGTGTAGACTGGTGAATATTTAAGTAAGAATACCCTACGAATATATGAACCTCAGCATGGTCATAAAGGACATGAAAACCAAGAACTCAGTTCCCACAAACAGAAAAGCCATAAATTTTAAAGAGTTGTAACTTGTAAATACAATAACATTTTGAATGTAGTAGAAACAATCTATAAAAACTTGTATATAAAATAATTTGTAAATTATTTGCCTGTTGCAACTTGCATGAATATCATGTAAAAAGGAGAAACTAAAGTATGCAAGATTTCTACTTGGTTAGAATATGTTGTCCATAATCAAATAATATGAAAGTTCGATTTTGGGTTTTTCTAGCAGTTCTTATTTTTGCTGTAAAATCTTGCAGCAAGTAAAAATGTCAGAGCTAAAAACACAGTAAAAAACTTCATGCTTGAATTGTCATTTTATTCTTTTGTGCAGAGATTGAATTTAAGGGTCCATACTTTTAGTCAGTGATGTTGACAAAACTGACATATAAATGAAACAGCTTGCACCTGAGGTTCTTTGTGCATTTGACAAGCTATAATGGAATTGTTTGCAAAGTTTTATTGAAGTTCCTACTTCCATTTATCTTTGTTAGCATAGCTACAGAAATCTGCTTTATATTATTCCTGCAATAAATTAAACTAAGTATAATGGAATTAGACATGGAGAGGAAAAGACAATAGTGTATTTTATGCGTAAGGAAAAAAGTTTTTGTGGGAAAATATTTATAGATTATGACTTTGATTTTTGTAACAATTAGATTGGGTTTATTTAACAATGCCTAAAACAATGCCTAAAGCTTTCAAGAATCTCTGATCAAGGACATTGAATAATTTCCTTTCTTTCTTTTATCAAGAGGGGAATTTCCAAGTATTTGTGAACTTTAACCCAAATGCTTCTTCATAACAACTGACAGGGCAGATTATTATTCCTAAACGGTTTTTTTTTTTGCTTTTGTTATATGATCAAAAAATGAAGAGCAGTCTAATCTGTTTGCTAAATTAGCCACTAAGTTCTTACAAGATGCTAAGCACTAATTCTCAATCCTCCACAACGTTTAGCTTGTGCATAAAGGCCTCCAAAGTCAATTGAAATAAAATGCTTCTGTCCATATGTTCCCACCAAAAAAGCTAACTGGAAATTATTGTGACAGAAAGTCCTACCTTGAATTTAATTATATTTTCATATCCATATTTTATATTGGTTTTTATAAGACTCCAAAAGTTCCTGTGACCTTGAAACTAGTGACCAACTTCAAAAATACCATAAACCAGAAAATTCATGATAATAATGATACTAAAGTATAAGTACAGCAAAAATAGCCAAAGGAAAAAAGAACTTGGAAAATTATACAAGTTTTCTAAGAAATAGGAAACTAATTGTTTCTGTTCCTTTAAAGTCTAACTATAAGAATATTTATGTACCTGCCTCTCAAAATGACACAAACCGATATAGAAAAAGAAAGTATCTGAAATGTGCCAGTACATATTAAACTATAAGTTCCTAATAAACCTAGAAGGTTAAGACAACTACAATACATTGCAGAACTGAATTGAACGTCTTTTTAAAGAGAGAAGAGCCTGAGTCTGTTAACATTTCATAACTCATAAATGACTGCTGTCCATTGCCCTGTACCACCTTGTCCCCACATTTAAACCTCTGATTCCTGATGAAAACAACTCATGCATTGACTCCAGAAATTAGACTAAAATATTTAACTAACTGAAATTGGCTCACTTAAAATAGATTTGATAATTGTTTCACTCTTTTTGTGAAAATTGACTTCTTTATGCTTATGTGAAAATTATGCAATGGTGTGGGATATTCATCACTAGACACCATAGTGTGGATAAGACCTTACCTAAATGGCAAGAAAGCCAAAAGAAGATGGGCAAAATATAATCAATATCCCAGAAAATCTACAACATTTTTTAAGATAAATGTTTTAATAATTCATTTTACCCTGCCAGTGTCAAACTACATAAAAAACACCTATGTTAAAGAAAATCAAAAGGTTTATTGTATAAGCCAAACACTTTTAAAGCTCTATTCAAAATGTTAAGTAAACATATTTGTTTTGTAATACAGAAGAACAAATTCTATTTCCTGTTTTAATTTTCAAGCCATTTAACATTATTTCTCTTAGATTAAGTCTATCTGTTGATGTTAATAAAAAGTATGTAATAAAAGTTAAATCCTAAATCCTCTCATCTTTTGTGGTTAGTTGACTGGGTGCTGACTATTTTCCCTTAAACATTTTTTAGTTCTCTTTCTATCCAGTCTTGCCTCAAAAAGCTGTGCTTTATAAAAAACCCTCCTTCTTAAGTAAAAATAAGCACCTTTAACAGAGGAAGCTACAGCACTTAAGAGGAAACAGAAAGAGGAAGATGTCCTTTTATGCAAAACTTCTAAATTCAGACCTGTTCATCTGAGTTTGGGTGAGACAACTCCATTGGGTGGGGAAAGAAGTAGTTTTCCTTTCTTTTTAAATTTTTTTTTAATAAATTAGCATTTTTAAACTACTTTTTAAATAGTTTTGAACAAATTAAAATGAAAATACAGAAGCCTGAAAACAAGGCAAAAATCTCAGGAAATGTTCATAAACACAAAACCACAACAAAAAGGGTATTAAAAATATTTCAGAATTTCTCCACAGTCATTCTAGTCCTGCAGTCTGTTTTGGCTGCATCACTGCTAGCAAAAAGAAGGATTTTAAGGATATAAACACAGATCTTTATTCCTTTATCTTACTTTAAATATATCAGAAGAAAAACCATATTTTTCTTCTCCATCCTGTGATTTCCACAATAGTTACTGTTTTTAAAAATGGATAGATATGAACTCATTACTGGAAAACTTTTGGAAAAAGTACTAAAAATTCCCTGTACCTTGCTCTCCCTTACTGTTGGTACAGACCTGTCAGGTGTTGAAACAATCCTGGTTACTGGAAACTCAGTTCCTTTGTAGGCAATTTTCCACAATCTTTGACAAGTCCAAAATTCCACCTTATAAATGAAATCAAACATTTATGAAAGCCTTTAGAAATTTCAACGGTTTCTCATGCTTTTGGGATCCTTATTAGAAAGAACTTGAATCTGTTTACTTTTACAAAATGCCAGATATATCTGAATTTTCTTTTAGTTATGTGCTTCTTCTGATTGCTATTGTGTCCTGTTGTGTTATGCTTTTCTTCAGAAGACACTTACTAGTGAATAGCTTTAGTATTTGAATATCAGCTTGACGTGAGCTTTTTATTTCAAGACACACTTTCTATTTAATTTATAACTGTGTTCATCAAGACAGCAGTGCTCCATTGCAGGAGATCACTCATTATTATGTGCTCAAAATAATGTATAAAAGATTTATCTGAGGGCTGATACATCCAGTTGGGAGTCTGGAGAAACCAAGTTTCTCCTGCTGTGAGACGTAGAGCAGGGCAACTTAGACACTGTTTGTGATCTGAAATGGGTTGCTGTGCTGGTTGTCCACCCAGCTTGCCTGAATTTTTTGAGTGATTGTACTCCTATGGGTGCCCTCCCTACAGTCACACGCGCTGCAGAGGCAGGAAGAAGAAATGCTTCAGATTTGTTACAGTGATAAGCCTGATACTTTCAAGTGATACAGTTTCTCATACCACTTTTCCTCCACTTACTACTTCAATCTATTTCAGACTGCAGCAATGACTACACTGACTAGTCCTCAAAGTTCATTCACAATCATGAGCAGATACGAAAATTATCTAAAATTATTTTCAGGTTTCCCTCAGTGTCTGTATCAAATGATTCCTAACACATGCTTGATGTGTATTTCCTCTTCAAATACTTCTGTTCAATAAAATGCAATGAAGTATAAAACAGGAAATTTTTTGACAGTATTTATTACTGACACCAAAATTATGCTTCTAAAGATGATACCCATCATCTAGCCCATGCATCATTGTTAAAATTATGACTTTCTGTTTCAACTCTGTGCAAATTGTCTATTTTTATGGAAGAAAACTTAGATCCAACTCAGTTAGAGTGAGTTGGGTTTTTCCTACTTGCTTCATCAGAAATAGGATTTTCATTCATTATACTTCTTTGATAAATCCAGATAGAGTTTTCAAAACCTGTCTTACAACACAATAATTCTTTATACTTAAAGATCACTTAGAAATGTTTTTGTTAATATATATATAATTAGAATTTTGCTTTTAAGTGCAATACTTGTTAATTAATTAAATATAGGTTTTAAGAGGTTAATTGTTCAAAGTTAAATTTCATTTTTAGGAAAACTGTCTCTGTGGAAATTGGTGTCACTAATAACAAACCAAAAAGCACAAAAAACTTTGAGCAAAATGTTTCTAGTTTTCATCTAAAGTAAGGTTCATGCCCAGGGTGTTTCCGAAGCTAGTACCCTCAGAGTTATTTAAAATATACGCCACTGAATTTACAACTTATTATTTAACAAACTGCTTCTTACAGCTTTTTCTTCCCCATTATCAAGAGCAATGCTGAATCTTTTTCTTTCATTGTTGTTAATTTTTATAACATTTTCTCTAACTCATCAAATTACAGCATAACACCACCCTCAACTTTGGCAAGACAGTAGGGAATCTGGTCTGATTGAGCAGAGATTTATCCTTTGAATCCTGTGATTCCCACTATGTTATTTTTCTTGGCATTGGGCAAAAGGTGCCTCTCAGTAAGATTAATTCAAGCAGTTGAGAATTGAATATTTGGCAGTATTCTATTTCAGTTTAAATTCACTGATAATAGTCATTGTGCTAGAGATATTACTTTCATCTTCTCCAAAATCTTTGGCTAGATTATCATCACCTTTATTAATACTGAAAGCTAAATTTTAGCATTTTTAAATGGGGTGCATGAAAGATTAAAGATCATTTGCAGGATAACTTGTATTGTTGTCTGAAGCACTAAAACTTCAACGAAAATTGAGTATCATATCTTACAGGAAAATCCATTCTAGCTCTCTTTTTCAGCACTTTACTTGAAGTTCCCATTAACCTTAACAGTGCCATCAGACAACTTTTTGATTGGATGAAATATTCTTCTAACAGAAAAAGGCTAGATTTGGATATGATGTATCCCATGAGTAGCGTTAGCAGGTTCAAAAAGTCTGACAGAACTAATACATCAACAGATTCTATACAGCAAGAGATTGCCTGATTGACATACAAAATACAGGGAGACCTTTGTCAACATTATATCCTCTCCCAACATCCTCTGTTACACTAACATTTTCTTGTCTCTCCAAAAATAGTTCAAGAGCCCTGTGTAAACCTACTGTAAATCCAGAATGTATCAAAATTCCTGAGAAAAATTCTGTCAGAATTGGGCTTTGGTTTTGAGTGCAGATACCTGTGATGTCAAGCAGACACCTTAAAGGGTACTAGGCTAGAAAGTTTTCATAACTTTATCTGCTAAACTGTGCACCAGTATCTAGGGGATGAGGTACTTTTTTATTTTGGTTGGTGTTCTTATCCTTTGGGAAGTTGTTTCTCTGTATATTAGCTGTTTCTTATGCAGCTGTTCAGAGACAGCACAGGTGTGGCAACTATACACTGAATTTTTTGTGATAATTCTGAAGTGAAAGCCACCTTCAACACAGAATAAGCTCATACAGAAACAAGGGAATTACTTTATTTGTGGTCATAGCTGAAGTGGAATGACAGTAGAAAAGTCAAAGTTGAGCACCAGGGAAGCAAAAATACATCAGTCTCCTAACTGTTCAGAAATGATGAAGGCAATTTAAAAAGAAAAAACACATGGCAGACCGTCTGCAATGTGAACTGCACTGTAACTTCAGTTTAGTAGTTTGAATTAGGATGATGAACTTAGGGGGCTGGATCAAAGCTGAAATTACTCTTATTTCCTGGAGAGAGAGAAAAAAAAAAGGGATATCATTAAGAATTAAAATCCCTCATTTGGATGTCATAGAACATAATTAAGAATTTATGTTTAGTGATGCATCAGTGAAGAATGACATTATTTTTTATCAAAGTGTAGAGTTCAAACAACTGACCATACTGAGGTATATTGTCTTAAAGACACATTTTCTCACTTGAAATTCAAAGGGTTTTTCCAGATAGATTTTCAGTGGTTAACCGACATGTAGGGATTAAGTCTGCATTGTCTCTTAAGTGACATTGAAACTGGTCTCAGGCTTTTTTTTTTAAATCCGACAGTGAGAATTATAATTCCACTGTAATTTCCACAGATACTCTGATTCAGTCAAACTATTTTTTAAGATTGAAAAAATATTTAAAAGCAAACATTAGAAATAAAGATTTTTTTTCAAATGGGGATCATCCATATTCTTGTGAGAGGAGTGATGAAAAATAAAAAAGTTAACCTAATTATACTTTTCTCATAAATTACCAGTGAAGAAAATCTTCCTAAGGGAAGAAAATGTTCAAAAAAAAAAAGTTAGTTTTCAAGCTAGCTTTTATTTCTATTTTTCTTCAATTATCTACATCATGTCCTATTTATGATAATAGCACTTAAAGCTAAACAAGGGCTATTCTCTACAGGTTTTCTGCCACAGCAACAGAGTAGCATAAATATCCCCTCTGATTAATTTGGGGTTTTGCATATGTACATAAAAGGTTGGCACCATTTTGTCAGATATCAGCGTACTGAGTATTTGGAATACTTCCTTTTTAAGTTATTTTTCATCCTGAATTTGTCTTAATTGGCTGAATGCTCAGCTGTTACACAACTGCATATGGTAGAAGTCAAGATGTGACTGTGACTGTTTCTAATCTGGTAGCATGGAAAACAGTGCAAGGATTGTTACTGAAGTCTTTATTATACCTTTATTGAAAGGAAATAACAAGATCTGGGCCACTCAAACAGATAACAACTGTAAAATTTACAAGGTGTTTTATGAAGAGTTTATTTCTAAACATTTTTCCCTGTTAACTTTGCCTATCATTCGATTGCAAAGATTTCAGCTGTGACCTCCTTTATTTTGTTAGAGATCAAAAATCCTGTATATGAATGTATTCAGGTGCAAACGAGTTGTGAAATTTAATTAGGTCCAATTGGTTTAAAAATGGGATACAAAAATGAATGTGATAATGACTGCCATAAGCAAACTTTCCTTTTGTACTTTAAAGCACAGCTTCTCTATTCTGTCCCCTTCTCTATAACTTTATTTGATTAAGTAGTTCTATTCTGATCTTATACTAAAAATAACGAACAATTGAAATTTAGTCTGTGTTAGTGTGAGGGCCTTTCAGTCTGCCATGGGGCAAATTCTGCTCAGTGTCAAGGGCATAAGTAAAGGCAGAGAATGAGCTCATTTTATGTTCCAGTTCCATGAAAAAATCAAAGTTGTTCAGTAGTTAATATCTTTTCTACCCAAATATCCTATTAATTAAAGAACTGTGCTCTACTCTTTTCCTTTAGGACCCCAAACCTCATAAATTTTGGTTCTTTGGGTTCAAAGTGATCTCAAATTCATTTCTCCCTAATCGGTTAGCTCATTAAGCAACTTTAACCACCTTATGTAACAGCTTTTATGTTAAATAAATTATAATAAGGAATCAATAGTAAAGCTAGCCTGATCAGGCAGAAGATCAAAGCTTTATACACAGATTATTGGCTCTATGTCCTTGGAGTGTGATCTCTATGAAATTAAGGGCAGATGTTTAATAGTCTACAAAGTAATTTTTATATTACAAGTACACAGATATGTGACCAGTCTCCTGTGCCTATGGATTTTCAAACAGCTGCAAGAACTGGTAAAAACTGAAATATGTACAGGTAAAAACTCAAAACACTTCAAGTTACTTAAATCCTATTTTTTGGATATTCAAATTTTTATGAATTTGTAAACAATAGCATAAACAAAACATTTCTAAACTTTTTTCCCTTAAATAGCTGTCTTTTGAGTGTTGAATAACTTTTCACATAGTAGTTCTGTCATCATTTACTTTCTCTAACATGATTAAGTAATATCAAGTTTCTAATTTTCCAGCGGCACATAAAATAAGGTTTCTTTTCTGGGAAGTCAGGCAATGTTCATATTGGCTTTAATATTTAATGTATGGTACAAATGTGCTGATTCACCACTCCTTGTATGCAAGCAGTGGGAAAAAAAACAGGAGGAAAAAAGTTAAGGTTCATTTTTAAGAAAAAAATGTCACCCAGAACACAAACAATTCTTGCTTAAAGTTCTACTTTTCTCTGGAGTGCAGCGTTCTAAAGTGTGTTGGGGGATACAGCTTTTATTATCACTGTGATTTTCAGGTAGTATCTGCTTTGTGTACAAGTGGAAGGAAAGTTTATTCTAACTGCCAGCTCCACTCAACTTGTGACCTAAAAGTGAAGGAGGCAAGGTTTGGCTTGGTCTGGTTTGACTTCATTTTGCTTGGATTTTTTAATCAGTAATAAAGTTTCTGTAACTGAAACTTGTCTTCTAAATTGGTTAATGACACGGGAGACAGAATAGGATAAATATTCTTTTCTTCCATAGTCTTCCTTACAGCAAATAAATCCATTGAAAGCTTTCTTAATAAAAGCAACAGATTCTGAATGCTTAGGGGTAAGTATCTTCAGAGGGGAACTGACCCTAGAGGGTTACAAGAAATGTTCAACCTTCACAACTCCCAGCCTTAGTCACCCTTGCTTCCTTGCAGCACTTGATATTATTTCTCTCTGTTCTCAAAATGAGAAAATAGCTCACGGGAATTTTTTCTTTGCTGTACCCAAGTAATCAAGCTTCAGAAACAAATGAATACAACAGAACAAGTGGAAACAGAACAGCTCACTTTTTCTGTAAATTTATATTTTATTGTCACAGCAAATCCGTGTCTCATCACCTGCTATTTTCAATCATCTGGTGGAGAAAGGGCACTTCCTGTTCAGGCTTTCTGGTATACACAGGGACTGGAGCTGGTATGCACAGAGAACTGATACTCAGATTTCCTTCTGTTATAAAAATTTCCTTAATAACAGTTATAATTTTCATTTGGAGTCCAAGTGTTTTCCATTTTTGAATGCTTCAAACTCATATTCTAATATGAACATGTTTAATATTTTTTTAATGTGGGTCCAAAATTGGCAGTTTTAGCTTTAGAATGAGAAGATTAAGTACTGTTCTCTTAACTGGGAACTGTGGTTAGTCATCACGATTTTTATATCCCGAACCTTCTGTGTTCCCCTAAGTTGTTGGTTCACTCTATAGTTACTGAGCACTGAAAGTTATGTTTCAAGATCTCTGCTGTTCAGAACCACTTTTCAAAGACTGTTCTTTACTCAAATATATACAGAAAGCCTTTGCTGCATGCATGATGCCAGGAAGTCAGGCAAGAGATTTTCAAATAGCATGATAAAGATGAGGCTGTTTCCAAGTGTCTAATCCAGCATGTCCAGATCAGTGCTATTCAACTTCTAAATTATCATCTATGCCATAATAATAGTCAGTCCCGAGGCTGATCTGCAATCTTAATTAAACTGGTGTGAAGTCAGTTCACAATAATGAATTAATTATATGTGGTAGTGTCCTTATATTTCAGAGAAAGAGACCCACTTCACAATTGGCATGGACTCAGCAGAAGTACATAGATGGTTATCGTGGCTGAGCTGACAGCTAGATAGTTTTTAATGCTGCATGTACCCAGTCAGGGGCAGTTGCTGCTGCTCTAAATCCAAGGCTTTTATCCTCTCTTCCCTCACAGAGCTGTCCTACTCAGCGCTTTATCCACCCGTCACCCAATGAGAAGTACTGCCTTGCTCTGGTGTGTAGCCTGAGCTCTCTCTCATGGTTTTTAGTTCTATTCCAGGATAGATTGGGCTGTCTCTTTCATCCAGATGGTTTGGGCTAAAAAGTGTCCCGCTGATCATTAGGAATCACATGTCCAGTCTTCATTTTACACTTTTCAGTTTCCTTGCCTTGGTGACTTGATTTTTTTGTGAGGTACTATACTCTTTTATTTACTTCAAGCCTTCTACCATTTAATTATCTTTTTTGCTCATATCACAAACTAGGAGAGGAAATTTTTTTTGTTTAATTTTTTCATATATGTTTATTTGATCATTCATTTTTTCATATACATTTCTGGTTTCCATTTTTCCTTTCAGAAAAAAAATTGCAGTCTTTTCACATTCCTATTAGTTCTTAAATGCCCTTGAACTTTCTTATTTTGTCTGAATTGCCTCTATTTCTCCCTTTATTTATTTGTTACAGTGGTTAGCAAATTTACTTTGCATTTAACAAATTATTTACAAGTATGTGGCCTCCTCTATGTTCCCAACTTTAAAGTTTCTTCACTTTTTTTAATACACTGAGCAGATTATTTTTCTGAAACTGTGTAACTGATTTATTAATCATTTACATTTGGGTATTAGTCATTAGAATCCTTGTAAAACTGCCATCAAACATCTGAAAATCAGATCTCCTGTGTGACTAGATAAAATATGAATAGATCAAATACATTCTATTAATAATACTACAGCCAAATGGTAACTTTAAATAGGACAAACTATTCATAGGTGGGGACATTTTGAAAATAAGGCCCTGAGACACAAGTAATTTAAAAACTTGTCAAAATTAAGATTTTTAAATTCTTGGATTATAAAGAATACATCTTTTCAGCAGCTTTTTCAATAGCTGTATAGATTCAGTGTGAATGGTTTCAATGCAGAGTGACAGGAACACATTGAACAGTACATTTATAAGGGACAAACCTTGAAAATTAGATGCTCATATTAGCATAGAATATTATATCTTCTTAATGTTTGTTGGATATTAAGAGCAGTGGGAGGAAACTCAAAAAATTACATGGCTATCTAAGCCATTTCCAGGGATTTTACTCAGTGCCCAAAAGGCATCTAATGTCTTTTAGGTTCAAAGTGATACCTAAGTCCTTTAACCATCTTTAGAATTGTTACCCTTAAAAGAATGGCCTGTTATGCAAAGATGCAGCTCCTTCTATTGAAAATGAAACAATGAGTGTAGGATTGTAATTTTAAACAGTAATTTAAGAGATGGAATGTTAAACAGTAATAATTCAATGAGCTTTAGCCACAAAATAACCTTTCCTGCCTCTTTTCTTCTTCTCCTTTCTTTTTTCTTCAACATTTCCCCATAAAACTGTAAGTCTCCTCAAAAAAAAAAAAAAAAAGACATGGGGCAGTAGATGTTCAAAGGTATTATTAATGTTCCTGTCACAGTAGTTTCTTGCCCACTGGGAAATTGCTCATTTATGATGAACCAGACCTCGACTATAGATGGAGCTTTTATAAGTTAAAAATATTTCCCTTTTCAATAATAAAGAAAGAACTTTGAAATAATACATTAAAAATGTCACTGAGGGCACTGTAGATGACTAATGAGTGACTTGAAAAGGATGAGTGCAATGTTTAGTCTTATAAGATTATTTATTGACTGTACTTTTACCATATCTATTTTTTGATTGACCTTTTATGAAATATAAGAATTAATCTGTGTCTGTCACCATGTTTATGAGGTTTTGGTGCTAAAGATTAATGGATGAAGATATACCACAAAATATTTTTTCTCTTTTCTTATTATATTTTAAAGGGGAAATAAGTTATTGCTACCAACACTATATCTATGCTAATGACATGCAATTATTTGCAGGAGTTTTCTTTTTTTATCATAAACTTGGTATCTACAAACATGTTTTAAACAGAAAACCGAACTATTTCTATGAATAATAACTTGTGCTTGAATTGTGCATTTTATAATTGCATTGGTTAAATGTTTAGGCTAATTTAAATTAGACAAAAATCCCCTATATTTAACAAAATAATTTATAACAAACCCTTCACAAGAAAGAAACAAATTAGGATAGTTAGATATTGCATGAAGAATTGAATGGTAAAGCAAAACAAACCCACAACTTTGATTCCTCCTCTTGACAGTAGTAAAAGGCAGTTTCAACTGTAGTATCCAGAGAATAAAGCACATTTGATATCTCAGCAACAGGCAAAAATTTGGTATTTAAGTGAAAGTAAATGACTTTGAGCAGGAAATGGTATGATTACACCTTTCTGATCAGTCATAACTAGTAAAGCAGTCTAATACTCATGAAGCGAAACTGGTGACCAAAGTGAGAAGATTGCAATCAAGGAGATCAAGGAGGCAGTGAAGGAGAATTTGCATCTCAGACACATTAGCCCAGTGGCATCCTGGTTTGTATCAGCAATAGTGTGGCCAGCAGGACCAGAGTAGTGATTGCCCCCCAGTACTCAGCACTGGTGAGGCCACACCTAAAATCCTGTGTTCAGTTCTGGGCCTCTCCCTACAAGAAAGATGACGTCCTGGAGCATATCCAGAAAGGGGCAACAAAGCTGGTGAAGGATCCAGAGCACAAGTCATGAGGAGCTGTGGAGGGAGCTGGGGTTGTTTAGCCTGGAGAAAAGGAGGCTCAGGGGAGACCTTATCCCTCTCTACACCTGCCTGAAAGGAGGTTGTAGAGAAATGTGGGTCTGACTCTTCTCCCAGGCAGCAACTGACAGGACAAGGAGAAATGGCCTCACAGTGAGCCAGGGGAGTTTTAGGTTGGATCTTAGGAAAAATGTCTCCAATGAAAGGCTGGTCAGGCACTGGAATAGGCTGCCTGGTGCAGTGATATAATCACCATCCTGAAAGTATTGAAAAAGCATGTAGATATGGCACTTGAAAACATGATTTTGAGGTGAACATGGCAGTCACAGGTTACTGGTTGGACTCAATGACTTAAGTGGTCTTTTCCAGCCTCAATGACTTTATGATTCTATGTGGTTTAGAGAAAAAAAGGAGAAAAATAAAAGAAAAAAAGAGACCTTTCAGTGTTTTTGCAGAAGAAAATGTCTCAGTAACTTATTAGACAAATGTGCTCACTGTGTATAGAATTCTAATTTGAACCTAGTGAGTAAATTAAGACAGAAATTTTCATATTTAATGTGGAGAGGAATAAAATCTCAGGTAAAACCATTTTAAAAACACTTGCAAAAACATTTTAAAAATACTGAGTTGGTAAAAAGTGAGAAAGAGAACATGTACTGTTTACTGTGAGATTATCCAGCTTTTAATGTAGAATTCAACCCCTTGAACTCTGTCCCACTTTTACTTTTTTGTTTAGATTAGAATTTTTCACATCTACAAGTACTATCTCTCTGCTTCCAGAAACCACGATTTTATACTTTACACTTTTCTCAATTATTTGGTTCTCAATGGCATGTAGTTTCCTTCTTCTCTTCTCTCTGCATATGTCTCTTCCTCTTCAGTTTCATCTCCTTTTCTCCTGTCTCCTCTCCTGTCAATGTGTGGGCTTCTGCTCTTGCAAAATTGCAATAATTTGATTTATTCACATCTGCAAGGAAAGAATTCTTATGAGCAGTGTCTTAGCTGATATAGAATGTCTTTTTAGCCCCAGCAATTTGTTTGTGTGTCTAAGTCTTTATACTTCTTTCTACGCTTTTTTCAAATATTTTAGAAATCTAGTGGAGTTCATAAGTTGTAATCTGTCTCATATTGGAGGTACCGAACCACACACTTAAGATTCTTCATCAGTAGTCTCATTGAAACTATCAGGACAGTTTACATACCTGAGCTTCAGCAAGAGCTTTATAAATCTTATTTCTCAGAGAGGCACCAACTCCACTTTACTTTTTAGTCTCTGAACTGCCACATTGCTCTCTGTCTGCCTCAGTTTCCATTTTTCTTCCTCTCAGGGGACATCTACATGGCTACATATCTACCACTAGACCTCGAGTAACATTCACAGTGTGATTCCCAGAATAGGAAACCCTCTTGTCTCTTGGCAAGAGGGCTGGTTGCATTTGTCTGCTCAGAACACCACTGAATTGCACAGGGGCCTGCATGCCACCATGAGCCACATGGAACTTCTATGTGTGAAATTAGCATCCAATGCCTACAGAGCAGGAATTTGAGCCCTGATCTCTGAAATTCTAGCCCATCTTCTAAGATGAAGGATTCTCGGAGATAGATCTGTGCAAGAATATTTGCGTGGGAGAGAGGAGAGAAAAAAGGCTAACTGTGTAGGTTGCTCTTCAAGCATTTGTCAGGGATATGCAACATAGAGATTTGTGGAGATTCTAGTCCCAAGAAATTTGAGATAAATAAGCAGAAGTGATACAATTTTCAGTGGAGTCACTGGAAAAAACCACTCAAATCACTCCAGGATATCTGGGTTTTGCATATACGCAGGGAAATTAAATTCAAGTTCTGGCTCCAAATCTCTTTATATGCAAAAGTAACACTGTTCCTTGTGAGTGGTGCAGCTGAGGGTTGATCTTATTTTTCACAGATAAAGGAGTCTATGAAAATGTCTTAATGTAATAAAATTAAAACCTTAAATAGATGGATTTTTGTCGCAGACAGGAAGGCATGTACCTCCGCTTAGAACAGAAATTGAAGAACCTGAGTCATACTCTATTTTTCTTCTGTTTTATACCCAGAACATCTGTGAGTCTCTGCACAGTCTCTTAGTTTTTAGTATGAGATCTTCTGTGTGAGAAGTTTGGTTTGATGGGTGTCCCCTCTAATTAGGATATGCAGTGCTGATTTTACCCTGCCTTAATACTTTTTTTAGGAAATACTCTAATGAAACATAGAGTCACACAGCTTAAGGTACTATACATCAGAAGAACCACCAACCTCTTCAACCATGCTCCTCTAGTGCTCAGAAAATGTGATGTCATTAAACATAGCTAAGTTGGAAGGTAAGGAAGGGTAAGCAGTGTTCCAGACCTGATTTTGGCCATAAGGCACTCTTGGGGACTGTTACCATTGCTCAGCTGATACACAGTAATTAAACTGAATTTCATTGTCTGTAAATCCCTTATATGCTTCCTAAATCTCTCAGAAAGATCCTGGTGGAATGATATGTACTACTGTACTGCTGTCCTGCCTCTACAATACTTCTGCAATTATAACCAGATGTCTTCTTTATTTCAGTACTGCCCTTAACATTCTTATTGTCTTCTGTAGCCACAAGTCATGATCTGTATTCTCTTTCTATTGTGAAACATATCAGAGTATCTGCCTGTCTGATTAACAACATCGGATTCATGTCTTATCTTTCTACAGTTGGACATACTCCATTGTGAGGATGCAAGGGAATTGAGTTAGCGATGTCTTGTATAACACTGTGAAAATTAATGTACACTGCTGAATCTCTGACTACAGGAGCTCCCACTGGACAACACGATGGGAACAGTAGGATATTTTGTTATCTATGGCCATGACATTATGTCCTAGTTTCACGCACCACAGTACAAAGCAGTTGTTCTACTCAGAGAAGTTACTTACAGAAATGATGGAACGTGTAATAGCAGAAAGGCAAAATTTATTTGCTCAAAATGAAGCATCCCAACACTCTTCCTAAGAAAGTGGTTTTTTTGGCAATTACGTTAGACAACTTCCTGGAGACTTACACCTTGCAGATATGTGCTACTCTGCATGATTCTGAATTACAGGTGCTTTTAGTAGTTCTCATCTCCACCTAGCTTCCAGACCTTCTATAAAATTCTCAATGTGATTGTGTAATCTATTTCTGCTGTGATTCCTGGTATTTGTCGTGATCAGACATTGAGCTGGGTCAAAAGACAGTAAATACAATGCATGTTCATATAGTTTCTCTTAGATGTCAGAATGCATCCTTCACACCCTTTTATCTCCCTTGTTCTGCTCTTTTTCTTTCTGTGGTGAGACTTTCCAATGGCTCTACTTTGCTCTTGGTCTTTACTGTCACAGGGCTTTTTAACATGCAGGTTAAAGCTCTCGTTTCCATAACTAGAGCCAACAGAGGTTTCATCCTGAAGCTGCTTTAATGATAAAGCAATGTCTTCCCAGGAATTCAGTGGTATTTCAGAAAGGTATCAGAAATTAAAAAATAATGGCCTGTTGAACAGGCTGCACTGGCTTTTAGATCCACTCCTGCTAGATTTCACCTGCCATATATTGGGGGAGGGGTATTATTGATCTAGTTTTAAGCAGAATTTTACTATTATAGAAATAAAAGTATTTTCTGTGATAAGAAAGATTTGTGAAACTAATCCATGAGACAGAGCACAAGATGAATAGAGAGGATTTTTTCCACAAAAGCCCTATAAAGACAATCTTTATGTGTTTGCACACTCAAAAAAAAAGAAAAAGAAAAATAAAATAAAAGAAAATTAAAAGCCTTGGATGCAGTGTAGCTAGCTCTAGAGTCTCTATCACAGTACTAATTCTGAGCTGTCAGAAGTCTGCTCTATTTTATTCTTTTTCTGTCTCTGTGTGTGACATGTTTTAGCTTTCTACAAAAAGGGAATAAAGGGGAAGCAGCTTCAGCTAGCCTTGGAAAAGCTATTTAGCTTGCATATTGTGGAACTGTCTTCCCTAGCTAGTTACTGCCATTTTATAACACTGCAGCATATTGGATCAAAGACTATAACTGCCACCTCCTGTTTACAATGGGCTGGAGCAGTCATAGAATTGTCAGGGCTACTTTCTGCCTCGGTGTGATTGGAAACAAGACTGAAAACGGTAGGTTGCTACCAACAGGTTAATTTCTTTTTTTTTATTATTTAATTTTTGGCTTTCACCTGCAATGTCAATGCAAGTAAAGCTAAAACATTTAACCCAGAAGGGTAAGTGTCTTTTTTAATCCTTTCAAATATTCTTGAGTATACCTGGAATAACAGGCACAAATATGCATGCAGTACTATTGTTTCAGAAAAAATTTCAAAGGCAAAACCATGGAGACAGGAAAAAAACCCTAAAAATAGTCCTTGAAGTGTGTTCTAGATTTTTAATATATGTTATGCTGAGACAAGAGCTGTTGTTAGACTGCATAAACGCTATGTCCCAAGGCTTAACACTTAGAAAGAATATTTTTATAGCTCTGCCAGTATTAAATTTTTGTGAGAGTCATCAGTGATTTTCATTTTGCAGTGACAATATGGTGTTTAAAAATATCAATTGACTGATAAGAATACTTCCTTTCAAAGGTGAAATTACATCCCAAGTATCCAGAGCATGTAATTTGGGAGCTCTGATAGAATAATAAGCATTTGGCAACCAAATTTCTAGTTTATATTTCTGATTTATCTTTCCAGCTTTAAGAAAGTGATTTCATTGCTTATATTCACCTAAAAGAGATGCAGAGCAGAGAGACAACAGACCACGATTTTTGCACTGAACTAAAATACAAACTTTAAGACTCCCATCACTGTGTCTGTTAATGCAGGTACCTTATCAAGAAGATGTGCATAAACCTCTGAAGTTGGGTTTTCAAGAGACAAAAGAAACACAAACAAGAAACATGGATACTCACCATGTTCTTGTAACACCAGCTAAGGTGGGAGACCTGTGCCTTTCTTCTGTGTCACTTCCATACATACCTTAAACAAACAATGTCATTCCTTTTCCTGCACGTGCCTTGTGCAAGACCTAGGAATTGCATCATTGCTCCCATTTAGTGTCTCTGGTTGGTTAGATACGGGCTGCACATTGTAACGTGAAAAATAATGGGATAAAGATGAAGCTGATCTGCTGCTTTCTTTCATGCAGTGGGCTTTGACGTATGCTGAGATCAGAGAGCAAGATGCATGCTGCATCATGGGACCAAGGATCTTGTGAGGATATTTGGCATCAATAATATACCATCTGTATGTGATTTAAATCACTCTGCAAGGACCAACCCTTTTTCTTACTTATTTTATGGTTTTTTATTGAAAGGCTGACTTGTATATGCAAGCATCAGTTTGTGGACTCAGTGATGACTTAAGGACTATTGTCTAGAGACTGCTAAGGGTTTTTTGCAGTCTGTGCAGGTGCCCTTTTTCCTTCATGGTCTCCTACATCCAACTAGAACTGTTTATATTGCTAGTTCTGGCAGTTTCTGATTTGAGGATGATGATGATTGTGCATCCATCTCCATCTGCATACTGGGTGTGTAATATTTAAAGGGGTTAAGCTTTGACAATACTGTTTCCTTAGGCCTCACAATACTATGTAAAATAAAGGAAATAAAGGAGTGTGAACTATGTGGTACCTTGTATGGTCTGGTATATTGAATGATTATTTCTGATGCACTGAAAAGTATATATTTTGTAGAAATTTTACAAAACTGGATCAAAAGTTGCATTTGCATCTGCGTTTTCATTTTCCTTTTTTTTTTTTTTTTTTTTTTTTTTTTTGGTGCTTTTGGGTAAGCCTTATATTTTATTAAAGTATTTGGGACTGAAAAACATACAAATTTTTTCTTAAATATTTTTTGCTTTCTGCATTGAGGGATCCTTAAGTTACTGAAATGTCTTCACCATTTTTTCTAAACTCCCCTTCAAAAATGAAGAGACACAAGACTTTGTATTTTGGGTCTGCTAATGTAATCAAGAAATTATGTCAATGGAAACTAACTGAAGAAAAAAATCTGGTGCTCAGAACATAAATGGGACTTAGAAATGTAGCTCCTAGAATTTCCAGCCTGGTTCAGTTAGCCTATCATAACAAAATTGAGTGATGATAACTACTACCCAGTCATAACTGTATCTTTTAATTAAATATCTTTTCTCACAGACATCTAGGCTCACTCATTTATGCATTAAGACTCGGGCCATGTTTTTTATTTTTTTTTCAAACCTTCATATCCTTGTGTGTATTTGCTCAAAAGAGAAGCCAAGAGGAACCATTTACTTTCTCTGTATTTATCAAAACTTACTAAATTAATGGTACAAAGAGCAGTTACTTCACACCTGCGCCTCAGACCCACTTCAGACAATATTCTAGTACCATTCTTGCTACTCCTTCTTGCCTTGTATATTAATTTTAAATATCTTCATCTAGTTCTTCTCTATGTGTAACCGTTTAAAATATAGAAAGGAAAACACTCTGATGGTTACAGCAGCCCTCCAGAATAGGTTTCTCTGCCTCAAGCGCCCACTTGGACAAATTATTTCTCTTGTTAATGACTCAACTTTCATTGAATTTTGTAAATATTTCACCATGGAACTGAAAAGAACTACTTTCCCAGGAGAGCAACTGTGTGCATGTTCTTGCCATGTAATGGGTAGGTGATTACACTCAGCCATTTCTTTTCTCTTTTCTTCTAGCTGCAATCTGCAAATCCTGTGTTAACAATACTATCCCAGAGGAGGAAAAAAAAATCCCTGAAATGTTTGTTAGACGAAAGGCAGTCTTTAAAAAAGAAAATATATTAATTTGAATACTGTTACTTAGGCAACATCAGAAACGCAGCATAGCTTATCACTTACTAAGAAGGAAAATGGCTCCAGGTACATGTAAATGTAGTTCATGTAATTTCTTTATACTCTCGGAAAGCAACCAGTTAATCTCAGACCACCTGATCAGGCTCCTTCTTGTTTTTGCACCTAACTACTCAATTTCACATCTGGTACAGCTGAAAAAAAAAAAAAAAAGAAAAAAAAGGTCTAGCTGGGTTGCTTTTCCTCTTCATAAATAAGAGTAAAGTCAGGCATTCCTTAGCTATTTCACCTGTGATTTGGATTTCATCTTTCTTTTCAGAAAACAGACTTGTGGGGATGATGACTTTAAAATCCCTTCCCTATGTTGATATTTATAAACCACAGAGGGTGGAGGTTAAGCTCTGGCCCTGTTTTCAAAAGCTTCTCTCATCAGCCAAGGTCAGGAGCTGTGCTCCTGAGGTACCTTGGGTTCATAGTTTTATTACCAATGAGTAATGCCTTGAAACTGCATCCAGTTCTGCTGCACTTCAGAAGTTTATGTGGTGCTGGTTTTAGTATCTTGATTAAAACTTAGTAGTAAACATAAAGTAACTCTCTTGTCACTATATATTTTCAAGTTTTACTGTTTTTTCACCACTCCTCTTTATGATCAGAGTAATAAATGCACCTGTATAGGTTTTTCCCTGACATTTTATGCTTCTGACTCCATGAATAAAATATGCTATAGAAATGCTAAAACAATGTCTCAGACAGTTAAATAAGCAGAATGACCTTATTAAATAGATGTTTTTCAATATTTAAAAGTAATATATTTTAGATAAAATATGCAATTCACCAGTTTTGTGTTTCACTTTTTTTTTTTTCTTTTTTCTCTTTTTTAGTTCAGTAAAAGACAGTCCAGGATTGCTCAATTCCACCTGCAAATAAATGTGGAAAGAAGCAGCCTGGACAGATTTACCCTTATGGAACTTAATTATGATAGTAGTTACACATAGATTTATTTAAGATTACCCCTCTTCTTGGCATTTTCTTAAAGATTTGTGGAACCCTTAGCTTTTCCCATTCCTTATTTTTTTCTCCTGGTAGTGTAACATGATGATCAGGTTCAGTGTCTAATGAGGCAGCCATTCTGAACACGTAGAGACAAAGAAGAGGTTTCCCTGGCAACGAGGACCATGCCAGAGCTCTCAGAACAGTTATTTCCCCTGTATTCAGGTTCCTTTTCTGTTTAGGATGCCTATTAGTGTGAGTTCACAGGCAATGCCTGGCAAGCTTTTCAGAGATTACTGCTCCTAAATATATATAACAAAATACAGCTAAAGCTATGATTTATGAGTAAACTGAAAAGTGGTGAGCTGACATATATTTTCTCAGTTTTATATTTTTTTATGGAATCTTAAAACAGTGGTGACCATAAGTTCATTATATATGTCTAAGGCTATTAAATACACTGCCTATATCTCTTTAGAACTTCACTGGTCTCAGCAAAATTTGTGTGAGTTCACTGAATTCTAAGCCATATTTCTGCTGTCACTAGAATAAGCACTGATTGAGGTTTTAGATCTAAAACACACATGAATTTAAGCACATATAGAGGTGATGAAATATTTAGAACTGTAAGTAATATAACTTGAGTTTAAATCTCAGTTTAAATGTAGAGAAAAATTACGGTAATAATATTAGATAATTTTTAGTATTTAAAAGTAAAATGAAATTACAATGACATTAAATTCTTTAGTTCAAATATTTACTTGCATCTGAAATCTATAAACCTTTTATGATGAAAACTTCTGAAATCAGATTAAGAGATGAGCTTTTCCACGTCCTTACAAGTTCTTGAGAGAACCAAGAAGACTACTACAGCACCCAGCCCTAAGCTTGGTCAGTATGCTGAAATTGTTCATGCAGTGATCCAACTCAGCTGAGACTTTTGATCTGGAAAGTGTTTTCAAAGTACACCTGCTCACACACATTAAACATACAATTGCAATTTCCCCTCCATGTAGAACAGAAGCATTAATCTCTTGTCCAAGATATCCATTGGAGATATGGAATAGAACAGTCCAGGTTGGAAAGGACCTACAAAGATCAGCTAGTCCATCTGATAAAAACATCTGTTTAACTCCACCTTCATCAAGAGAGAATTCAAACCAACCAGCTTTCTTTCCTTCCTTCTCCCTTCCTCTCTCCCCTTTTTCCTCTGTCCTCCCTTCTGTCCTCTTGCCCTAATACACACAGCCTTGTGACTACATCACTGTATGAAGAAATGGACATCAAGTGTATGAATATTCTGAGGCAATAGAAAGGATTGTTTCTGGACAAGTACTGCAACCAGCCAACTTCTACTGCAGTCATCATTTCATCTGTCAGTAGTTGAACTTTTAAATCATTAATCCAGCTCATTAAAAAAAAAAAAAAAAAAATATATATATATATATATCCTGAGCACTTTAAAGTTCTCCAAGTGAAAATTCAAGCATTAGGATCCCAAGAGGACAAAACCTCCCTACAGCCTTGAGTAAAGAACCTAAAAGGCAGAATTTAATATCTCTCTCTTCATTATTCACTATTGATGATCTGTAGGAAGCTACATAGTGTCTATGCATACTGAGTGGAGTCCTGCATATTTAGAGAGGACCCTAGGCAGGTGCTTCCACTGGGATCTTAAACAGATGGCAACTAACTCCCTGTGTCTGTGAGACAGGAAGGTTTTCTGACTGTCCTGGAACAAATAGAAGCCTTAAAAACAAGCTCTGCAAAGTTCCTTGTATCTGATTCTCATACACTAACCAAATCACTTGTCACAAGTTCAGCTGGGATTGATAGACCTGGGAAAATATTGCTTGGCTCTTCTTTACATCCTGTCTCATATTCAATTCCATTGTTATATGTAAAGTCAAGGTAGTTGCAAAATAGTGAGAAACTAAGGAAGAAAAATAAAAATGAGAAATAGGAGTAAAAATAAATTAAAAAGTGGGATCTTCCTTTGAACTTGTAAGGAAGATATTCTCATTTTTTTCTCCTGTGAAGATTGCAAAGGAAACTCATTTCAGCTTTGTAAGACCACAACGATTGCTTCAGACACAAAATGAATCAAGCCTCTTGTTGGATTATGTGGGTGGTATTTCCACTCTTCCCTAGTGGGATAATTCACAGCCTGCAGCTGTGGCACGAAAACTCAAATATTTTTTCTCTTTCTGTCTGGCTTTAAAAGGAGGGACCTGCATTCATTTGCTGTTTTAAAGAAAAAGGAAAAAGAAATTGAAGGCCCATTAAAGATAAGTAGTGTGAAACAGAGCAGTCATAAAACAAAACTGCATAAACAAAGAAGGAATTAATTTGCATCTTTTTAAGCAGCTATAGTCTAGTATTTGAAAATGAATGAGAAGATATGTACTTGCCCAGGTGAATAAATAATAAGATAATGGTTGTAAACAACCCCTTTTGTACTGTTAAGAATCATAACTCTTTACTTACCTGCTCTCAAAGAATTAAGTTTTTCTTTTTATACAGCAATTTTTTTAATATTATTATTACCTATTAAAACAAACTTCTTGGATTTTTTGTGTGCAATTCAAACAAATTAAATAATACATAAACTAAGAACTTGCTATTCTCTATCATTAAAAACACTTTTCAAATTCCCAGCTGAACTTCACTTCCAACTGCACTTTTATAAGTCTAGGAATATCTTCTCCAAGGGAAAAAAAACAAAGCAAACCAAAACAAACAAACAAAACCCACAACAACAACAAAAAAACCCAAACAAGTAAAACTTGAATTCAGTGTTTCTTCTCTTAATATAACATAAATTTGATCTTCCATGGCGTGTTTCTTAAAAGCTGCTTTAAAGTTTTTCCATATCCTGTGAATTATTTTCTTTCCTTAATTGTTGTACTGTTTGCCAGTACAAGGACTAAGAAATCACTATTAACACTTAAGCTAATTAAGGTTTTCAGAAAACACTGGTATGTTGTTCTCATTAACAGACTTTAAAAAACTACTATTCAGACATATGAAAAAGAAGATTGCTTTTAAATCCCAAGAAATGAGTGTAAGTGTCCATATTCTGGTACATTAACAGTTTGTTCCAGTACATTGAAATTTTATGTGGAAATCCTACTCTGCAATTAATATGCCTGATGTAAATTGAAAAACCCATAATCCATCCTTCTCTGCTGTAATGTAAGAGCATATTATTATTGAGAAGCTACAGGATATCGGAACCATTTTTTAAAGTTGAATGCCCATTACCTTAAATCTGCATATAAAATGGTTTGCTTTCAGAGTAGGTAATATACAACTGAATACATCATGATACACATGAAAATATAACAAATAACAATAACAATAATAACAATTAGTCCAGTGTGTTTCACCTCTACAAAGAAAATTACATCTTTTAGCATTAGTAAATAAAAAAAGCTTAAAATTAAACACAAAAATGTAATGAAATGCCTGACTGTTCTAGATAACATGAGATATCTGCAATATCTGCCTGGTCACTTATATTAAGTTTGAAAATAGTGTGGTCATTATTATCTTTTTGGAAATTTCCCATATCTACTGAAAAGCAAAAGTTATATTTTTGAACATTAAGTATAAGTTAATAATTGTGTAAATGTAAATAAAATATGTCAATGCCACTTACTATCCCCTGGAGAAATTTTCAGTGGTTTTGAGGTGATTGTTAATGATTGATTGATACTGAGATACCCTTTCCTGATCAGATGTGGATCAGCTATTATGAAGGAGCAGGGTTCTGGTGGGTTGACCCTGGCTGGATGAGAGGCGCCCAAAAAGCTGGTCTGTCACTCCCCTCCTCTGCAGGACAGGGGAAGAGGAAATACTAGGAGAGGCTCATGGGATGAGATAAGGACAGAAAGGATCACTCACCAAGTATTGTCACAGGTAAAACAGTTTCAATGTGGGGAAATTAGTTTGATTTAGTGCAAATGAAATCAGAGAAAGACAATGAGAAATAAAAACAAATCTTAAAAAACATCTCTTCCCCCACCCCTCCCTTCTTTCCAGGATCAACTTAAAAATTAAGTTCTCTACCTCCTTCTCAACAGCAGTGCAGGGAGATGGGGAATGATGTTGCAGTCAGTTCCACACACATTGTCACGCCTTTCTCCTCAGAAGGACTCCTTCACGAACGTCTTCAACGGGAGTCCTTCCCGCAGGCCGTAATTGTTCACAAACTGCTCCAGCGTAGGTCCCTTCCACAGGATGCAGTCCTTCAGGAACAGTCTGTTCCAGCAGTGGAGCACAGGGTCACAAGTCCTGCAGCAAACCTGCTCCAGCATGGGCTCCTCTCTGCATGGGGCCACAAGGCCCCGCAAGGGACCTGATCCACCATGGGTCTCTCACAGAGCCGCAGCCTCCTTTGGACAGATCCACCCAGTCTCAGATGGGGTTCTCCATAAGCTGCGGGTGGAGCTCTGCTTTTCCCTTGGGCTGCAGAGCCACATCCGGCCTCCCCATGGTCTGCACCATGGATTGCAGGGAAATCTCTTCTCTGGCACCTGGAGCACCTCCTCCTCCTCCTCCTTCTTCACTGACCTTGGTGTCTACAGAGTTGTTTCTCTCACATTCTCACTCATCTCTCTGTCCATACACAGTTCACCACCCATGCTACTCTCTTAACTATGTTACACCCAAAGCTGCCATTGGACTCTGCCTTGGCCAGCAGTGGGTCTGCCTTGGAGACCGCTGACATTGGCTCTATCAGATGAAGGGGAGCCTTCTGGCAGTTTCTCACAGAAGCCACTCCTGTAGCTCCCTGCTACCAAAACCTTGCCATGCAAACACTATATGTTCCACACCTTGCCTCTGTGAATCACATATTTAAAAATTATCATAAAAATCCACATTCATCACGCAATCTTCACAAACTTTAATCACATCACTCACGTCTACAAAAACTTCCCCACACCAAAATCAAAATAACAACATCACAACACTGAACAAGTTGGTGGTCTAGCAATTTTCTCATTAACAATGATGACAATATCTCATTGTAACCAGCAGCACAGAAACCTCCTGCAGCTGCCCAATTTTTACTGGACTGCTGGATACTCCATTGCTAGTACTGTTACTTTAGGTAAAGGGAAATTAAGACCTCATGTACCAAATACCCTGAAAACGTTTTTAAAGCCAGATAAAGCCTTAACACAAGGAAACAAAAAATGTGTAGCAATACATTTATTCCATGTAGAGACACCACCTTTATGTCTATGCTGTAGAACTCAAGAGATTTTGCTATCTGATTCATGCAGCAAAATTATTTGGGATACTGCACAAGATTGTGAAATCAAAATCTTCTTTCAAAGGATTGCTCTCTGAACAGAATCCCCTTTGTGGAGACACAGGCAGTTTTCTGGAAACAGAATGTTTGTGAGACCATATTCAGAATTCATTCTATCTCTCAGGAGGCAATTTTTCATTTTCTTCCTTCTACAGAAATGTGGAATGCCAGACTTAAAAAGTACTACTGTCATTTGGATATTACAGAGCTATCTTGAGCTTATCTGTATATAGAATATTCAAAACACCGCTCCAGCACTTACTTGGCAACAAAAAGTTCATACCTTTCTTGATTTCTTCATACTCTGAAAACAAGGTTTCATATAAGCATATGTAATAATAACATATTCTTGCAGTAGCAATCAAAAATAATGAATCAGTGTGGTGTTTTGGGCTAGGGTGAGTTTACTTTCTTTACAGTAGCTAGTATGGGGATGTGTTTTGGATTTGTGCAGAACATAGATTTTATAATACAGAGATGTTTTAGTTATTGCTGAGCAGAGCTTACAGAGAGCCAAGGCCTTTTCTGCTTTTTGTGTGGTCATGCTGGCAGGGAATTGGGGGTGCTTGGGAGGTTGGGAGGAGACACAGCTGGGGCAGGTGACCCTAGCTGACCAAAGGGACATTCCAGACCACATGACATCATGCTCAGTATATAAAGTGGTGAGAAGAAGGAGGAAGGGGGGGGAATGTTTGAAGTGATAGTTTTTTTCTTCCCAAGTCACTGTTGTGTGTGATGGAGCCCTGGTCTCCTGGAGATGGCTGAATACCTGCCTGCCCATGGGAAGTGGTGAATTAATTCCTTGTTCTGCTTTGTTTGCATGTGCAGCTTTTGCTTTTGATGTTTAATTGTCTTTGACTCAACCCAGCTTTTTCAGTTTTCCAGCTTTTACCCTTCCAGTTCCCTTCCTGGTCCTGCTGGTGGGGTAGTGAGGGAGTGGCTGCTTGGGGCTTGCTTGCTGCCTGGGGTTAAACCATGGCAATCAGTCAAAAGAGACATCACAAGAACAAAACCACCTTGAGGTGGTAATGAATGGGAAGTGAACTTAAAGGCTTTGAAACATGCTGTTATAGCAACCAAGCAGGAGACTCTAAAATGCTAAGTTGTCAAATACCATAAATTTTTAAGAAAATACTTTGAAATTTACAATAATGGCTTTTATTAGTTTCTTATTCTCCGGGAGATGTCATCCTATCCAGATGTATGTGTGAATGGAGATGTCTGTATGGAAATGGTTCATTTCAACCCATTCCTGCATTTCAAACCATGTAGAAATGTAAGAATATTATTTTAATACCTAATGCCAATCTAAACCAAATTTTCCCTTTCCTCTGATCGCAACTTCCTCCTGCTGCTCATCTAGCACTACTTTTCTGTGATTGCTCCTGGCATATAAGTCTGTTGGAAAATATTATCATCCTCAGCATACAACAGAAATGTTCAACTCCAACATCCTCATGAGTCAGCAGTGTCTATCAGCCACAGCTTTACCCTTGACTTGGTTAAATTTAGGAAAATATTTATCAAATTGGGAAGGCATTTTATGTTTTAGGTTCTTTTTTCCCATCCTCTGAATGACTACTGAGTAGAACGTTCTCGTAGGGTGCTATAATTTGATGTAGCAAAGAGTATCATCATGGTTTACTATTCAGCAGCAACTGCAAACCCCTGAGAAGACACCATGTGCCTGTCATGGACAGAGCAGCTGGAGAGAGGAAGTGACCTGCACACTGTGAGGCAGACAGCCACATACTTACAGCTGAACAGCCACTCTGGTGGCAACAGGCTGATGATGTTCACAGTGGTTGTGACATATTACATGTCATTACAATGTTGCATTAATTACATTACTCACACTTAATGAAATCATAAAATACGAGCCTTAGAATTAGCAGTACTCAAAGCAAAAAAGAGAACAAAATTTATTGAACTTGTATATTATTTTAAATGAGATTTTTATACAGTAAGTGGCTTCTTTTGCATTCTACTTGCAGTTATACATATACAGACTATTTTTCTATCAGGTTTCCTTCTCCGCTTTTCTTCCCCTAACTGGCTACTGATTTTTTCCTCTCTCCTTTTTTCGTTTTTTTAAAAAGTCCTTCATTCTATCATGGTACTTATTCCACTTTGTTCCTCTTTCACCATCACACTTCAAAGACTTCCAGGAGTCAGACAAAGTTCTTTCAACAAGGTAGCACTTTCCTTCACAGAAAGGCAAAATTCTTCTCTGTATGAGGCAGGAGCAGTAGGAGCAGTCTAAGTAGCCTTACAAACCTTTTTTTTTTTTTTTTATTTAATATATCTGATACCCATTACTGTTGGAAAAGTATGAGACAAATGCAGTAAGCTACAGTTGTTAAAGGAGACCACACGATTTATTTATTCTCCCCACATCACAGAGGGATTCTCAGTCCCAGAATGGAATAGAATCCAGATCTATCTTTTACACGTTTTTAGATGCCCAAAGGAGGCTATGACCCAGTGAGAAGCAGAGTTCTGGCAGGACACGTGGTCCCATGGAGAGAAGAGCCCACACTGGAGCAGGGGAAGAGTAGGAGTAGTCCTTACCCTGAGGAGGAAGGAGCAATAGAGACAAAGTGTGATGAACTGACCACATTCCCCATTCCCCATCTTCGCTGTGCCACTGGTGGGGAGGATGTGAAAAAAATTGTGAGTGAAGTTGAGCCTGGGGAGAAGGGAAGGGTGGGGGCAAGGGTTTTTAAGATTTGATTTTATTTCTTGTTGTCCTCCTCGTATTTGATTGGCAATAATTGAAACTAATTTCTCCAAGCTGAGTCTATTTTGCCTGTAACCATAATCATCTGAGAGATCTCCTCCTATCCTTACCTCAACCTACAAGCCTTTGGTTTTATAATCATTATCCTGTACAGCTGAGGAGCGGAGTGACAGTGCAGCTTTGTTGGGTAGTGGGTGTCCAGCCAGGATCAACGCACTACAAAGTTATAGCTGTCATTATTAGGGTATTTTAAAGACTAGTAGGATAATTGTGATTAAAAAAAAAAAAAATCCCAAAAAAAGTATAAATACAACTAATCTGAAGTATGAACTATTACAGACATTCTCACAGACTTCCAGTAGGTAAATTTTAGTTTCTCCAGTCTTTCTGACAACACACATTTTCTCTTCCCTTTAAATCAATTTTACAGCAGATTACAATTCCTAAAAACTCCCTAGGGACTTGAGCTAACTGAAAAAGGAGAGCTGCTGAAGCACTGTATACAAGGTGAATACTTTTCACTACTGATACGATCATCTCAGAGACCCTTCCAAATCATTTCAGTTAGCGTAATGTGTTCTTTATCTTGAAGAATGGTTTGAACCCTGCTTTTACCCAAACAGTCTTTAAAGTGGTGCAAAATCTATTGCTGAGCCAAACTGATTTTTGACAACTAGCTTCACCTTTAAGTTTCATGTTTTTGCAAATGGATTATCTTTGTTGGACAAAGTGTTCTTATGTTTCCTATCTGAACTAATTAGACCACTGAAATGTTTTCCCAGTAATCTAAAATGTTTTTATTCTGCTTCTTTTGAATTCTTCTTGAGTTTTTTTGGCCAGGGTTTTTAAAGAGTTTCTGTTGTTTTCTTTATACGTAAGACCCTCCCAATCCTCCTTGCATTGTTCAGTCTCCCATGGGTGATAAATAAATGGATTAGGACTGTGAGAGTTTCATTGGACCAGAATAAGCAAGTCCTCTGATCAAACAAAGCTGAGGGGAGAAAACTGCTCAGGCATTTTCTAGAATCTGGGATTCTAGTAAGTGCTGACCAGCGCTGAGGTACAGACTCACTCAGTGTACTGGAAAGCTTTGCAAAGGATAAGGTTATTTTTCTCAGCTATTTTTTCATGCTAACTTCCCACTGACGACTAAGAGCCTCTCTTTTATGTGGGTTTAGTCTGTGCCAGCTGCTGTTTTTTCTCAGATTCCCATTAAGTAAACACTGCTTTATTAACAAGACCATATTACTCACAATTGTTAAAAAAAGAAAGTCAAAAATATTGTTATGTAGTTAATTCTGATTGAATATTGACAATATCAAATCTTTATTTACCCTGATTTTATAGAGTACTGTATGTTTGCTTGCTAACAGCATGGTAATTTCAATGAATGAAAGATAAAGCCACATATGTATACAGCCTCTTATTTCTGTTTTTGACTTATTTACGTTAAGCACAGAGTAAACACACTTTATAATTCACAGAAGGCTAAGGCCAAAGTCATCAATATGAGTGAACAAACCCATGTTTTGAAGTCTAGCTCTGTCTGATACTCTAAGGTAGATATGCACAAGATCATTATGTATTCTTCACCACAGGTCAGTTGCTTAGCTACCAGAGAAGTAGAGAACTACTAATTGAAAGTATTCAGTATTGCTGGCAGCATCTGTTGCAGGACACTGATCTTGGAAAAACTCAGATATAAATGTTGCAGGAGGAAGAATGAAAGAAAAATTCACACAATATCATCTTGCTGAAAATGACTAATGTTTATCTTCAGTATTGAGATATATGAATTATCATCAGTGAAATGATATTGATTCTGATGACCATCAAATGCTCCTGTGATAAATTTCGTTGTAGAGATTACTTATTCCCAACAAGCTTATATACTGTGGTTATATTTTAGATGCAATTGTTGTTGCAAATAGTGGAGTAATTTCTTATTTATATAGCTCTGTCCCATTTCCAAGCCATTAATTACATTCAGGGGCCTCTAGTTAATAGTAGAGTCATTAAAATAAAATAAAAAAAATAAATTCAGGAACAGACAAGAATATTATCCTCTCATGAGATCCCTAATTGCTAAAACTCCTGCATTTAGTTCATATGAAATCTGAAACTTTGTAGTGTAACAAGCACTCCTTTATTTTATCTCAGAGAAGAATTTGATGATACATTATTAACTTTTCACAGTATTCTCCAGTTTAGGTGGGTGATTTTTTTATTTTATTGTTTTTCTCTTGCATTCAGGGTTTTATAACTTCATTTTCTGCCACTCCTAATGTCTGGAATAAAAAAGTTAAGGCCATCCCGTTGGGATAAATGAGAGGCTCTCTTTAATCTCTTGTCCTCCTATCAGACTTTTCAAATGAGACATTTTCAAACTTTACCTTTCAGCTGTCAGATTGGAAAAAATAAATTTGGACTAGAACTACGTTCCACTGCACTTTTGCATATAAAGTATTAGGAAACCATTCCTTGAAACAAAATCTCAGCAGTTTTATTGAGAAAGTTCCGTTAAACTTCTTCCATAGAGAAATGTCTCACGGATAACTTCTCATTAATTCAATAAATCTATATTTCCATAGATAGTTTTTAAAGTTAAGGTTGCTCATAATGATGACTCTGTTTGTATACCATTTTGTAGATCTGACAGATCTGTAAATGAATAAAAGATACAAGTTTTTTGTATTTATCTGATTTCCAAAGACTTTAAAACCAAAGACAAATTTTTGTACTTTCTGGGCCTACTTAAAATACATTGTCCCAAGATTATCTGTTCACATAACAGGATTTCATATTCTCTTACCTGGGAGAAGAATTCAGAACTTGAGTAAACAAAATACATTTAACTGACAGACTGCCATGTTAATTTAGGACATTTTTATCTTTTATTAATGGATAAAGAGTGATATTTCATGGCTCCAATAATATCACTTGCAACTCAATAAATCCTTTTTTTTTTAAATTTTGTTGTGATTCTGAAAAAAAAATCCCACCCTAATTTTTGGTAAATTGTAGTGTTGTCCACTAGAGAGTAGGCCTAGAACTGTCCCTTGTATGCCTTTATAAAAATATCCCTAAACCAAGTCACTGGGGAAAGTAACAAATGCAGCTTGTTGCAGACAACTTCAGCTCACAAAATTGCACGTTCTAAATAAGACATCCAGTTGAATATTCATATATTTATGATTGCACCACCTTGCAGTCAGGACAAGATCAATAAGGTAGCTGGCATAGGCCTTCATCGAAGTAGTACATGATCCTCAGGGAACACAGCAAACCACCCAAAGTGCAGAGATATGTTTAATATACCAAGACTGCCTTAATTATAACCTATGAATTCAACCAAAATTTCCGTTTCCTCAGACAAATGAATTTTTCTCCTCTTGTAAAACACTTAAAGTTCTAAAAACACTAAAACATCGCTCATTAGTCTCAGCTAACATCTGACATCCCAAAGCCTAGGAAAATGCCACAGCTTCCTTGCCATCCCATGGGTCTTTCCAGAGATGATTCTACTGTATTTAAGCTCTGCACTTGGTTTTCCTTTCTATAACTTCCTCTTTCAAAACTAAATTTTCTGTTACATGGAGAAAGTGGATTTAACTTCATAAGTTAACATAATTTTGAGAGAGTGGTTGCTTAGCGCTTACTTGCCAGCTGTGCTTTGACCATGACACTCTGACCAGTGCTTTTCATCCCTTATCACTTTTGAATTCCCTGAAATCCATATAGGCTATTCAGGGCTCAATGAATCTTTCGTCCCTTCATAGATATTTCCATGTAATATAAATAATAAAGCTGCTAACACCGAAGACTAAAGTGTTTCAGCAAAACCTATTTTAAGGTTGGGATATAAGTAAGTGGTGATTGAAGGAAAAAAATACTTTTCATCCAAGCAGAAATCAAGAACAATTTAAACAAGAACTAATAAAGTTGAACCTTTGAAATCACAAGTCATAGATAATTTACAAACAATAATTGGAAAAGGCTCAGCTAACGAGGTCTCTGGACCATTAATAATCTGTTTCAATAACTCCAAAGAACCCAAAAGACTGGTAAGAAACCATCACTGTACGTCTGGTTTAATAAGGTAAAACCAATGGCCCAAATAACTATATATTTTTCAGTCTGACCATTTTTGCGGATTAAAAAGGAGAAATACTGATAGAAATTCAGTAGAGACAATTTAAAAGCCAAAGTAATTAATGGTGATTAAATCTTTGCATGGTTGGAGTATGAATAAGTATAGATGGCATGGGGCAAGAGAGGTTATATAATATCTCTATATGACACTGGACTGTTGTGTCTTCTGCATTTCCCAATTCATCTCATATATTAACAAATTTGAAGGAAAAAAACAACCAAACAAATGTCCCACAGCTGATAGAACACAGTTGGTAAGGTTCCAGATGGATGAAAAGAATTTGGCTCAGTTAGGTGGAAAAATGAAGTGTCCAAAGGTTGGTTGTGGAATTTAGACATTTGAATAAGAAATAAAGCATACATTGAAAATATTGGTACTGTGGTGTTATATTTTAAAATCAAGAATGAGATCAGACTACTAGATCAGTACTTGATTTACAGACTGAAAACTAAGTCTGTCCCTTTGACCCTCACAAATCAATCGGCAACAAGGCCCAGCACTATCCAACAGCATCCTGGACTGTACTAGGAAGAGCACCACCAGCAAGCAGATTTACATAATTGATCCTTCCCATGTACTCAGCACTGGTGAGACAGCTGGAGTGCTGTTCCCTGTGCTAGGCTCCATACTACAAGAGGCATGACCATATTTGAGATAGCACAGTGAAGGACCACTAATGTCATTCAAGGATTGTAGCATCTGTTGAACTAGGAAAGACTGAGAGCTGGGAGTTTTGCCAGGAGAAGGAAGGTTTTAGTGGCATTTAGTTATGTGTACCAATACTTAATGGTAGAAAAAAAGGATGTAGAAGCCAGACTTTTCTCAGTAATACCTAACAAAAAGACAGGAGACAGCATTCACAAATTAAAAAGCAGGAAATTCCAGTTAAACACAAGGAAAGATGTAATTCCTGTAGAAACACTAAAAGCTTTGGGTTGGAAGGGATCTCTTAAAGATCATTTAGTCAAGCTCTCTGCCATGGTCTGGGACATCTTTTACTCAGCTTACTCTTTTGACCAGGTTGCTCAAAGCTGGAAAGGTGGTTGAACACTGGAACAGGTTGCCTGGAGAGGCTGTAGAGTCTCAATCCTCGCAGAAAGTCAAAGGCCAACTGGACACATTCCTGAGCAATCTGCTCTAGTTCATCTTCCATTGAGCAGTGGGATTTGGCAAGATGACCTCTGGAGGTTCCTTCCAACTTTAAT
Source organism: Corvus brachyrhynchos (assembly GCF_000691975.1). NCBI lineage: Eukaryota > Metazoa > Chordata > Aves > Passeriformes > Corvidae > Corvus > Corvus brachyrhynchos. The sequence continues at coordinate 18,020,577 of NW_008239553.1, forward strand.
GATTCTGTGATTCCATGATGAAAAAACAAGAGGTGACTGTTATATTACTGATGTATATGATGTATATGATGTATATGATGTTTGACATGAAGCTTCTCACAAAGCTTTATTATTAGATACTGAAAAATTTCAGGTATTATAATTTACATACAAATTGTTAAACTAAGATATGGACGCTTGCCATATGCACTTTCCCTTTCTTTCTTTTACTCCTCGGTACACAGAGGCATACAAATAAATTTTACTTTCTCTCTTTATCAACCAAACCTGTCCTGAATCACTGAAAATTTTGAGACACTTAAATCACTGAGTTTTAGTAATCTGTCTTGTTTTCAGTTTTCATGAACCCCTATTTCTGGCAATAGCTATAACTGTGAGATATCTAAATGCTGTGCACTAATAACAGACCTGAAGATTTTGGTTTTGGATGTGTGAGAGCTGGGAGGCGCAAATGCAAATAAAAATTTTAAAATTTTCAACCAAAAAATATGCTAGCATTGTAAAATAAATGGTTTCCAGTATTTTTCTTTTGAGGATTTTTCTGACTTTCTGTGTCTACTAATTTTCAGACTTTTCTAAGGATGACAACATTCTCACTGGGTCTATTATCAGTGAGTTCCTTCATATAATTTTTATATTGGGAAATTAAACCAAAAGCAAACACTTGTACACAACTGTTCTTTCCTGTACGAGTTTCTTCCATTAAATGTATGGGGGGAGGGAGGGGGAAACCCGACCAACAGAAAAGTAGTGTTCAGAATAAAGTAAAGCTGACTAAGAGTTCCAATATTGCATGCTTCTTAACCCAGTATCTAATTTCCTCTTCAGTTATATATCAATTACTTTGATATACAGAATTATATAGTATTGTCCTATTAACTTGTGACTTACATAAAGGCATGGTTTCCCACCCATTTTCTGACTCTAAGCTAGTCTTTGAAAATGTCATTCCTGGATAATTACCTCCTATCCAAAAAAAAAATCAATATTTCTTTATACACAAGTCTATGAATTCCTTTTATGGCATGTGCAGAAACTGGGTGCTTAGGCTGAGTTTGCAGTAATAAGTCAAGCATGTTGCTTTCTGAAATTTATTGTTATTATGTTGGTTTTGACTTGCTGATGTAATTACTAAATGTGCAGTCTGAATTGTTCTAACAGTCTCACTGATAGCAGTGGTTGGAGTTAGCTGCAGTAAGTCAGCTGCAGTAATCATTGTTCTGGAGATGATAGTAAGCCCTTCCCACCTTTTCCTCGTGTCTGTTTTTCATACTACGAGGAAGAAGCAAGTTGGAATAGTCTACATTAAGAACAGTATTACAACAATCTGTTAAAACCTATCAATTAATCCTCTGTTAGTCTGTCATCTCCCCTGTCACATTCCTTTAGAATCCTGGAAAACTGGAAAAGAGAAAAGAAAAGAAAAGAAAAGAAAAGAAAAGAAAAGAAAAGAAAAGAAAAGAGAAAAGAGGAGGCATCCTCAAACTTTTCTTGGCATTTCATTCTCACGGTGAGACCGTAATCAACTCTCATAATTTCTACTGCAAATATATCTCTTATAATACAGCCAATAAGACATGCAGAAGCAATTTAGTCACTAGACCGAACAAATAAACCCCCACTTTTATTTGAGTACAGTGAATTCTCATATTACCTACTCCAGCCATACTGGGTAATTTCATATTGTTTCATTCCTGATACTCGCACAGTGTTTTTCTGACACCACGCCAGGAGTCTTTGTTGCTCCTTCTTATGTCCTCCACTCCAAATTATAAGTGCACTCTGCCTTCTTTAATCCAGTAGATACCTTGATAATCAAACCTAAAAATGTTCCTTTTACCCCCGCTCCCTTGCCTCCCCAACCTGCTTTCCAGACCACTTTACTTAAAACTGTCTGCCCTTTGGGATTCATAAGCTGAAATAAGGGGGGAGCTTTACTAACCTGTGGGTTTTAGTCCAATAAGGTTTTAAGACAGTAGAATCATATAAGTAGAAATCCAGAAAGCCAATAATCTAAAATCCTACCTGTACTCAAGGTTGTCACCCAGGTTGCCAGCTTATTGAATTGTGACTTACCTTCCAGTGTGTATTCTCTAGTTCAAAAATATAAGAAGTGCTCATTTTCTTATCCATATAGATTCAGCTTATGCTCAATTTGTATGCAAAGCAAATAATTTGCTCATACTTGTAAAGGATATGCATTATCAGAACACAACACCTGCAGGACAAAGGAGAGGTTAATTTCATTGTTGCCATGAAGAAAAGAAGATCATTATAGAGCCTGCAGTAACCAAGCTCTGTGAAATAGCTGCATTAGTCATTAACTTTCCAGCACTAAATTTCATATCAGACTCAATTAACTACTACATAGCTTTTAATGACAATATTTTTCAGATGCAGCTTTTGTTTACTAATAAGATTTCCCATCACAACCAACTTTGCCATTACTTTGGTGGCATTAATATTCAAGTCTTGTGCTTCTCTGAAGAAAATGGAGCAATGAAAATCACACTTGCTGAAAATACTCCTTGAATTATTCCTCTAAATTTTAAAGAATTTAAGTTGCACTTTTGCACTAAATGGCAGTAGGTGCGTAGATGAATATCATCTCTTCATTACATCCGCAGAACAAACTAGAGTTGTTTATAGAACTTCCATATTTTGACCAGAATATTTCTGTTGTGTTTGAGACTTTCATGATCAAAGGCCTTTAAAATAGAATTGTCCTTTAAGTTTGTTATTTTGTTATCCTACTGAAAGTGAAAGCTCAGAATAAAAGAAGTCACAAAGTTAATATATCCAGAAAATAATTTATGTAGGTAATTAGCGCAACATGCACGTAATAAGAGCAGTTGGATTAAGACATAAGATCACCCACAACCTACAGAAAAAAATATTCCCTTCTTTAGTCCCTCTGGTTCCTACCCATAATTTTTTGCCTTTTTTGGAAAGGTGGGAGAGATCCTTAGGTTCAGATAACAGCAGTTATACTTTTACCTTATTTGTTTATCTGCTTTGTTGCCTTTGTGTCACTTATATAATTGTTAGTTGTGGCTTTGATGCAGGTTTTTTGTCTGTGCTATGGGAGAACTACAAATGCTTCATTTTAATTTTGAAAGATACCCAGGTACACACAGGCAACATGTGAGAAAACCTAGTGTTGAAAGCAGTTGTGAAAGCACTGGTCTCTAACTTGGACATAACTGCCAAGGGTACGCTTTTCATCTGTATTGATTTTTGTGTTTGTTTTCACAGTCCTAGAAAACCTGAGTAACAAGGCTATACTATAAAGAAATAACTATAAACCCTCAGCAGACATGTGGATATATTGTTCAAAAGTAGCTAATGGTAAATAGTTCTGCAAGTTGATTGAGAAAGCCTATGATTGTTCTTAAGTAAAAAATGTTCTAGCCCTGTATTTTTTTCTAGTTTCTGTGACATTTCCTTCTTCAGCATTCTGACTTCTTTTGTTTTCTGCATCTTTTGGTCATCTGCCATATACTGTTCTTCTCTTTTGGATATGTTATTGGGGCTCTAGGAAAGAATAACAAGTAAGCAAGTTTTATGCTGTTTTCACTTTTTAAATTTTTTCTTAATAAGGAAGGTATTTATCCCAGGGAAATCCATCAGATAGGAAACTATCATTTAACTATCTTGGATATATCAGTCAGAAGGCATTAATAATGACCACCAGCAGTAGGTTTTGTATTATTTATAGAGACCATAGTGAGAATACTGGAGTAGGATCTATTCATGACATCTCACAGATAATGCATAGGACAATCCCTCCCGTTCTCCTTGTGCTGAGACCAGCTGGGATTACTGTCTTATTTACACCATTGGGTGTTCCCTTCAAGCAGTACTTGTTGTCATCCAACGTGTCCTTGGATAGTAAAACTAAAGGAGTAATATCTAAGTCATATAAAAGGCCAAAAGGAGGACCTACATTCAGTGAAACTCTCCAATAAGAGGTTGGATTGCTGCACAGAGCAATAATTATCTGAAAGAGCATATTTATGAAATCCATTTTAGTGTTCTTTTTAGTAATTTGATGTGACATAGAGATGATACATTGCAGAACATTTTCAATTACTTTCTCTTGGATAAATCTTCAGTGCTATCGCTTCACTGCAGCTCAGGTTTCATGGATCCTAAAGAAATCATTTTAGTGTCTTAAGTAACCTTTTACAATCCAAGTACATCACATTTCCTACATTCAATTTTAAATTGTATTGTGAAATTTTTACCAATTTTTACAATTAAGAAGTGTGGATCAATAACATTTATTAGGTGTCTTGCAATATAACTAATGTGTAAAATATATTCTAAATATAAAATATTGTAATACAAATTAGACATTTCTTTTTCTAAGAAAGGTTATCAGCTAACATGGAAAAATAAGGAGCAATTATTTAAACTAAGAAATTAATAAAATTACCTGGGGTTAAAGAACAACTGTATATTTTCAAATACATGTTCTATATCATTTAGATTCTATATATTTAGCAACCAATCTCCTCAGTTCTAATTTCTCTGAAGTTTATCATAATTTTGCTAGTCACCTGTCTATTCAGCTATTTCTTCAGACTTAGAGGATGAGTCTCAAGTTCTTTCAAACTCTGTCAACCTAGACTGGACTGAAAAGGCTAGTTCATTTTGTTCTGACTACAAACACCTTTGCAGAACTGAAACCTTCCAGATGTTCCAACAGAGAGAGCTGAAAACTGTCTGAAAGATGTGTGAACAACGTTACCATTTCTTTCAGTACCTAATATGAAAGGCATTGACAATTAGCATTTGCTTAAGAGCTAAGCTCTGTCTTATCTGTGATAAGTTTCAGCTCTGTTCTCATCCTCTAAATTAAGGAGGGAGTGTTTTGCTTTATTTGAATTACTCTCCAGTCCATTCAAACTATGAGGACTCTATTTATCAGAACATATAAGTTTATTAGTCCCTGAGAAGTCGGTAACACCTTTTTTTCCTACTTGTTTAGCTGATTACCATTAACACTAATCACACACTTGTTAATTTTTTTGGTAGTTAAGAATACACCCTAACTGATGCAAGCAGCTTTGAATGCATGAAGGGGGTGGTAGTTGTGTATTTTTACAATATGCATGAATGCATTGATAAAATTCATTTAGTAGTGAAACCACACTTTCAAAAATTGAAAAGGAACCCTCTGTGAAGCCAGTTTAACTCTGATGCTTATTAAAAACAACTCATGGGCTCACCACAAAAACTCCTCACATTCTTTTCACAAGGGGTGTTAATTTTAACCGTCGTTATTAAGACATGCGCTTTACTGCTCAAGCTGCAAGATATATTATCACTTTCATATGGCTGCTATCACGTATTTCATTGTATATTGATACAAAATGGACATAAAAAAAGCTAATCACCTCATTCCTCACATATTCCTAGCTGAAGGTTCCATCCAGGCAACCCAAGGGCAATGGCTTTGGATTACAGCTTTATCAACAGCTTGTCTCAAGGAGGAAACACAAAAAGGTTTTAACCAGATATGTAGAGATATGCTATTTTTATAAAACGAACAACCAACCCCAACAAAACTGTATTCCAGTTCTTGAAAATAAAAAAAAATCTCCAGGGCAGTATTGTCACCAGCCTTTGAGGACATGAAATCCAGGACTATTAATCAGAAACACTGAAAAATATTTTATTCATTACAGTCTTTTAATTACTGAGTTTTTATGCAGAGGATCGTGAAACACCCTTTAAATGAATTAATAATTTTAAAACTAGTTAAAATTATATTAACTTTATCAAACTCAAGGTGAAATATCACTATGGTATAGTTAGATCGCTGTTATAAAAGTGTTTTTTCTAAAGTAAGCATATAAATGTACTCTTTTCTCAATTAAGAAGTGCTGGATGACAGACATAATGCTCCTAATATCAGCTCGACTTGAGTCCCTGTTGTATTAATTTGCTAGGACCTCCTTCCTCATTTCTACTTCTTAAATTGTACCAAATATAGGAATAGGTCACAGAGAATATTTTAAATATGAACTATTTGAATCTCTGAGTTTCAAAGGAAGGGATTTGAGACAAAATTAAATTCAATACATTGAACTCAAGTTCAAAGGAATTTCCTGAGTTATTGTTGGGTTTTTGGTTTTGTGTTTGTTTGTTGGCTACTGGACTTTTATCAAATTGGTTTCAAGAACTGGAAAATTAAGCTGAACAAAGGCAGCTCTGTTTATGAGGTCTTTCACACAGAGAACACATACTTTTCAAGAAAACATGATATATGGGAGCTACGCTATTTTTTTACTCAAGATCATTTACAAGTACCTTGGAAAATCAGTTCCAGCCTGTTTTTAAATAAAAAATTCAACGGATAGTTTAACTATAATTAGATCCAAATAGTATCTCTAACAGAAACAGAAGACTAGTACATTTTCAGCTCTAAACCAGATAATTTTTTTTGTAGAGTGAACAATACTATATTAAATACTACAAGAACAATTTACCAAAATGCTGCAAATATACTTCAATGTGTTGCTATTACTACCTGTGGTGGGTTAGCCTCTTCTTGTTCTCAGTAGCCTACCAAACTACTCTCTCACTCCCCTTCCTCAGCAGGGCATAAAGTGAAATTAAGATGAACAAACTCATGGATCAAGGTAAAGACAGTGAGGTCACATCACAGGCAAAACAGAGATCTTTAGAAAGACTACCTTAATTTATTGCCAATAAAAAGCAGAATAGGACAGTGAGTAACAAAAGCAAAACTAAAACCATCTTCTTTCCCTGCACCTCCATTTCCCAAGTTCAATTTTATTCCTTCATTCCCAACTTCCTCCCAACCCCAAATAGCACAAAAGGGATGGGAATGGGGGTTATGATCATTTCAGAACACTTCATCCCTGCCACTCCTTCCTTCTTATACTTTCCCCCTTCTTCTTCATGGCTCTTTTCCACAGGCTACAGCCTTTCAGAAACAAACTGCCACAGCATGGGTCCCCATGGGCCACCATTCCTCTCAGAAAGCCTCCTGCTGCATGAACACATCCACCTGCTCCAGTTGAAGCCTTCTACAGGCTGCAGTGTGGTTCTTCACAGGCCTCAGGGGAACAGGTTGCTTCACCATGGTCTTCTCCGTGGACTATGTGGGATTCTCCACTTTTCCTCACTTAGTGCCTGTAGGGTTGTTTCTCTCCTTTCTGTCCCTTCTCTCCCCTCTCTCCTGCTCCCCAGCACTTTTTACCCTGCCCTAAATATCACAGAAACACAGCTGATGGGGATCAGCTTTGGCTGGCATGGGGTCCATTTAGGAGTCAGCTGAAACTGACTGTGCCCAAAATGGGGACGGTCCCTAGTGTCTTCTCACAGAGGCCACCTCTAAAGCCTTCTTACTACCAAAACTTTGCCACATAAAAAATATACACTATTTGAAACAATTTTATATTGTTTAACACTCTGAAAGAATACTGATATCTCAGCTTTAAATTCTTCCTAGGCTTTTCTGTAAGACAGTGTTAGTGATTCCTGCAAAGGGTTCAAATCTAAGCTGTTGCTCTCATTTCTAACACAAAGAATATTTTCAGGCATAGACCTAGAAGGCAACTTTACTGTGAATAATACAGTTTACATATACATATTTTTATTATAGATATCAGGGGTAGCTGGGGAGGTTCACTGGTTATTCTGGGAAAAAAGCCCTTAGGTAATCAAAAGTTAAATCAAGGAGTTAAGCTCAAACAGAAGATTTCAAATATCTGTGCAAAAATTTGAACAGCAAGAATGAGATAAAATAAATTTGGAACCACAGTTTAAGATAGTATGGATGCTACAGGAACTGGCATTTCACCCTTCCTTTCTCACAGGCCAGCAGCCTTTTCCTGCTCATGCAATCCCGTGGTGAATCAAATTGAGAATCAGATCTAAGTTAAAATTAATCAGAAAAAAAAAAAAAAGCTGTTTTAGCTCTGATTGGTTCCCTGATCTAGTTCAATGAGCAGCAGCACAAACATTTCTGCTAGCCCAAGGGAGGAAGCAAAGCAGGGTGAGAATAAGCTGTCAGGTAGAGAAGGAGGTCAGGACTGCTGCTTGAGGCAGCAGTGCTAGCTGACAGAGTACTTGAAACTGCAGCTTGAGGTGATTTCATATTTGCATTTTTTTCATCAAAACCAAATCTACATGTTCTGCTCTTGATTAATTCTGATGGTCCCAGAGAAAGGACTACAGCATGAATCTTTACTTATAAATACTTTAAAAGTATTAGTCATTTCTGCTTTTTTGAAATTAATAACAAGGTTTATTAATGAAAACAAGGGTGACGTCACTATTACAACAGTGGGGCAATAAAAACAACAGCCCAGACCAATGCAAAAATAAACTAAATGAAATTATGTTGCTCCATCAGTTCAGACTAACAGTGTTTATAGACTAGATTCTAGTTTTTAACAGCTCCTGTAATTGAATGTTGTGGAAAACAGCCTCTCCTGGAGTGCCCTATTTTTAAGGGAATTACTGTGATATTTGAATAGTTTAGCAAGCCACTGTACATATGCAGCTGTCTGACATGAAAACTAGCTGTGCAGGAGTGAATCAGTATTCCAATCTGCACTGGTTATAACTTTTAAAGCAGTGATGCTTGCACATACGACTAAGATTCAGTTTATGTACCTATAACAGGGAAGACTCAAACAAACCCACTTTCTATGGAAAAGCAGTCAGTTAAATTTACAGCCTTGTATTCATAGAATGACTGCTGCTGAGCAGATTACATTAATTTAGAGATGAAAATCAGTAAATATACAGCAACTATTGCATTTCATTTGTACAGTTGCTGACTGGAAATGAGGTAAGGATGCAGCAACACGTCATCTAACTAGTATTTGCTACCCTGCGACAAAAGATCACTTCCATGGCAAAGAAATCACCTACTTTTTCACACATTCATGGATCATAGACCTCAATTAAATACAAAGATCTTCAAGTATTTTTCAGGTAAGGAAACTTTGTAGGTATTGCTTAAGAAATCAAATTGAGGAAAACAGTTCCAGGTGACCAACTGATCCGATTGCTTTGAGTGATAGTATTAAACAGAAATAGCATTTGCTTGACTATGCAGCAACAGAGAACATCTCAGCATCCTGGGCTCACAAGGCAGATGTGATGCTTTGTTATAGCTGTCAACAATTTGCTGCATTGCAGGCTAATGGTAGTGGTTTAGGACAGCAGTGTTACGGTAATGTTCAAAGGCTCATCATAAACCATCACACTCAGATTCTAAAATAAGATATTAATTGAACACACAGGAGTCTTAGAATGTAAATAACAGTGTCTGGTTGTTTTGAACATTAGTAGATTTCTGCTAGATCTTTAACTCTGCAATTGCAGCAACCTAACAAAATCAGAAGTAGAATTTGAATACAACAGGCTCCTCAGAGAATTGCTCATGCAGTCGGACAGATGAATGCAACAAAGGAATGGTAGATATCTATTTCTGCTCTCTCCTTTGGACACGCATATAGAAACACTCATCCAAAACCACATATATATATTTCATTTAATAACCTAAAATATCCCTGGTGGCTGATACCTACTTGCTTTTTAATATTTTACATCTGCTTCATTAGAATAAAAAAAAAATTATAATAAAAATGAATACATGCTGCAAAATTCCATAAAAAGTTATAAATAACTGATTTTGTCTTCTGACTGAAAACATCAAATATTTGATTCTCCCAAACACTGATAATCAGAAACATATTTTCTCCTTCCCATCTCTGATTTTTGACAGTTGTCCAAAGCATAAAGGTTTCAAGGACAAACTCACACAACTATAGAAAGTCACCCCATAATTTCATATGACTAAGACAGAAAAGAATCCTGTTTAAAAGGCATTTTCACATGGATCCCATATGGATTTCCCTTAAGCTGTTTTTGTCACTGGGATTTTAGGTGAACCAAAATTAGCCTTTGTAATTAGATGCTCACAAAATGACACCAAAATATCTATAAACCCAACAAGCCCTTTTAAAAATTGTAGTGTTGCATGATCCCAAACTGTGTACTAACATTTCCACCACTAAACTTAATTACTCAGTTTCCCATAGCTGGATCACAATGCCTATAGCCCTCAGGACACAAACTTTAGAATTCCATTCATATAAGGTTTTTGTCTCCAGAGCGCTACATGCACATTCAACAAAGTGATGGGAAGGGTCATGTACAGAAAGGGTGAAAAAACCACTTTATAGTCAGTTACTGAATAGTTTTTTGGCTTAAAGGGACATGCTGTCATCATCAAAGGTACAATTCTGTAGCATTAAATTGAACCCTTCCGATCAGAGGTGCCACATAACCTGTAGGTGGTTTGCTACCATCCATTTCTGTCAAGGTGAAAATTATGTGGGAGAAAATTAGTCTTGCCAATCTGCACATACAGCTTAAAAGAATTAGTAGTGTATAGGTCGTTGCAGAGTATGATGCTATTTTTCTTCCTGTGTGATTAAACTGGAAGATAACAGTAATCAGGCAGCATTGATTAACTGGATGATGAAAGATTTTTTTTTTTTTTTCAAATCCTGAAATTTAGGCTAAGAGATTTCAGTGTGACATTATCTGTGATATTTGGAAATTTTGTTTCTTGGATTGTTTTGATAGAAAGCAGAGTTTGGTAGTGAAGGGACTACAATAGGAATTGGTGGAAGAGCCTGGAGACTGACTCTGAGATGATGGCTTATGTGAAAAGGGTGAACTGTGACTAGGATGGTATAGACTAAAGGGACTATTTAGTGGTGGGGTGTGAGAAGAATTAGCGATGAAAGTACTACATCTACTTTATTTTCATGTTGAAATCTCCTATACCATCAAAAATGCCAGAACTTTGCAATGGATGTAAGCCAACACCCAGGGCAATCTTAGCTTTCAAATATAAGTTAAGTTATTGACTTGCTTTTCCAAACTGGTTAAAAGAAACAGCATTAGAGGGACTGAGCATCTCTCCCTAAACTCTTGAGCAAACCAGATCAAGAGAAAAGGATCATTTCTTGTCATGCACTACCTAAAAGAAAAGGTAGGGTCCACACTGGTAACAGGAAATGTCCCCCCACCTGTTCTTTGACCCACAACTGGAAATAGCCTGTTCTAAATCCTCTTGCTCCAAGTTGTGCCAGAAATGAATAGCAGATGGGTTAGATAGTTTTTCTCTGAGCCAATATTTCAGGAATCCATGATTCTCCAGCAGAGATTATAGTCTCTGGATTGCAAATTACTGATGAGGCTTTACAGGGAAACATGAAAAGTTAAAATGCTGACCCCTGAAACACGTCTATGATTTGTTTTCTTAAGCTTCCAACTCCACAGCAGTATCATCTCCTAACATTCAACGCATAATTATTAGCCTCAGCATCACACCCCTAGTGAATATAAAGTACAGCTATGAGTCATAGAGCATCCTTTCTGTTAGCAATACCTTTCACATAAATCTGTGTGAAAATTCCAATTACTAAAATAGATATCAAATTCTAGATGTAGGACTTCTGTACTTCTTTGCAAAAGGAGAGTTGGAACAATAAAGAAAAGAAGAGAAACCTCTGAGCACTGAAGTAGGAAGCAGCATGGCACAGCAGATAGACCTTCAATCTAGCTCTTCAAACAATGACTAAGCACATCTTGGTATTGCAAAGGGTGAGGACCCTTTATCTTTGCAGATAACTCAACATTCATAGAAAAAGACAAAGAGCAGAAGAGAGACTACTCACTTTCTCCAAGGAAGACAGTCATTCCAGTGAAAAATTTACTCTTGGATTAGTCAGGAAGCCTTCTCCAAATTCTACTATTTACATTGTTATTGCTTTGCTAAAGTTGAATCAAATCAACATGCTTACAGGTGAATCAGCTTAATAGCACAGGTTAGACATGGAAGAAAAGACAAAAAAGAGTCTGTCTTTTAAGGTAATTTTTCAAAGTTATTTCTTTCAAAATTAGTTCTTTCATGTATTTCTTTCAAGGTTACTCTAGAGCTGAAAGAAGAAAATTGATATTGATTCATATAACTTGGTCTTTTTACTTTCTGCACACTAAATTATGTGCTGCTTCTTTTGGGAGAAACAACACAAAATAGTGACAACTTTAGAACATTTTACTCATATAAGGAAAAATACCAGCTGATTCTAGTCCCATGCTTATTGCACTCCCTCTGCCATGTTTGACTTCTTGGAGATTTTTCGCATTAAAGAAGAAAGGATTAACATTAATGTATTTTATGAGCTCATAATCATGAACACCAAGGAGAATGTCTCAGAAAGGCAACAAGAAAGTTAGTGTTTGTTGGATTATTGTGCATTTACTCACATGTGTATAGAAATAGCTCCTTGGGAAAAATACAGTGGAAGGATTTAATAGCTAGTGTCTATTCAGCTCTTAGGGTGATCCCACAGAGTAAATTCCAAACAGAAATCCAGCAACACAACTTTCAAGATGTGACATAAATCACCGTTACTAGACTCTTCAAGACACACTGTAAAGAATTAAAATGCAGAACCTATAAAGGCTATAACCACAACTTGCCATTTGCTACCTTGAACACTTTTTTTTTTTCTAAATGTGTTTTTTTCTTCAAGCCCTGCTTTTATCCTGAATTTTATAAGAATGCTTAGTGAAGGCAATTTTAAGATTAAATCTTTTATCTATGATGCAATATTTTCTTGCTTACATTCCCAAATTACTCATCCAAAGTGGAAAAAGAAAAAAAAAAGATAAATCCAAAATTAGGATACATATTTAAATTCAAAACTCATGCCATTAATACAGATACAGGTTTTCATTACAATCTTTACCCTGAAGGCATTCTTAGGCCTTCTATCCTCCTCTAAAGCAAAAGGAAAGCACATTTACGGCACAAGTTTTTGCTGTCTGCTGGTGAATATGCAGTAAATGCGTGAACCCCTAGATTCTGGTGTTCTTTTAAGAAATTCATTATACAGAAAAACATTGAAAATGAAAGAGATGCACGGTTTTCTGTCACTACTAGGCCTGATCTTTTTGTTAAATTCCTCTTGAGCTGTGGCCTTAAGGATGCTGCTCTAAGGTAACTCCATGAGCCTTCCCTAGACCACATTTTAGATTTTCAAACATCAATGTCTTTTCAGGAGTTGGTACATATTCAGAGAACTGGCGTTAAATTTTAGGAGATGGATTTCTTAATCAGATCCGGAAGCTGACATGGCCAATTTACATTTCTTAACTATGATAGCTCAAAGAGAAAAGGAAAGCTGTTATCACATTTTTGATAATTTTTAAAGTGCAACATAATGTCTTTAGCTGGTTATGATACTGCTATCATCTGGAAAATGTCTATGGAAATCTGTCTCTTGTGAGGTTACAGCTTCACCTTATTGAGCTAAGCAAAAAACACTCAAACTTCGAATTTGCAGAGATAAACTTAACATCATAAATATGTGGGAATAGGATATTATCAAAATGATACTGGAGATTTTCAGTAGCCATTTCACAAAGTAAAACAAGGGAAGAAGTACTTTAGTGTCAGTAATAAATATGCATATTTGAATACTGATATCATAAGCCCTAATTCAAAAATTCTCAATTACCTTGTGCAATTTATGACAAGACTAAAAATAAAAAACACAGAAAGAAATTAAATTTGGAGAAAAATCAAATTTTCTAAAATAGTTGTTTTATTTTCTGTTTAAACATGTAAAATCTATGAAAGTATTAATTATTATTTAACTTCCTATTTCATGTGAGAATTCTGCAGCCAGCTTGATAAAGGGCATGGAGACTTAATTTGTCCAGTGAGGAGCTATCTTCACTCAGCAGAGAGTAGTAAAGGTTCAGGGACACATTTCCTGGCTGCTTGTCCAGCCTAGATGGTGTCAAGGGAAAAAAAAATCTGCAAATTCTTGAAGGCAATGGATATCCAAATTTGTTCCTGAACCTCTGTATTCATAACCTCAGTACAGGGGACATTTCAAGGATGGGGGATAAGGAGCACAGGAAAAGCCAGATAACATGCTTCAGTGATATTTCAATGATGTATGTTCCCCAGTGATCTGAAAGGATTCAAATGTAACTTTATTTGAACTTGTTGAAAATTTACCTTAGAAACTGAAACAAATTGTAGAACATTCCCCATTAGACTTACTTCTTCAACTTCTTATTTTTAATTATCATGCATTTCAATAGCATTGTCTACATCCATTGATCATGACCCTGTTATATAAAGGAAAGCTTTTGTCCTTTTACTCTTGATGGTGTGCCTTTCAATTCTGCGAGTCAATTCTCATGAATGTCGACATTGTGAAGTTCAGGAGAACTTGACCCAAAATGATTAGGGGACTGAATGTTTTTCTCTAAAATGAATGGGTTATACCTAGGTTAACAGAAACTCATATGGATATGAAAAAGAAGCAAGAAAAATTAATACCTTACTCTCTTGCTCCTTAAACAAATTGTTTTGTTTAATTTGGTCATAAAAATTATTTTTTCTTAATTATGTACATGTCAATTTTGAAAACAGAAGGTATTTTACAGAAGGTATTTGCAAACAAGATGTTTAATGATCAGCTGAATTTGTCCTCAGGTAAGCACTTAAAAATGTATTGCAGTCTTAAAACCCATTCAAGGTGTTCCTTAAGCCTTTGATTAGATTCTGATTTGATCTTTAGTGCATAAATCAAGATTTATTGGGAAAAAAATCAAGTATACACTTTTTACCATGGCAAACTTAATTCAGAATTCAAAATCTTCACATCAGCCACCAAATATAAAACTACACAGTGACTACTTGTGACAGAGTTAAGAAAAGAACATTCACAGTTTTAAAATACTGATAGGATCTCATATAGCAACTATTCCTGCCTATCTAATACAGAAGGCTCAGGGCTGAGTTTCTTTTAAAGGCTTTTGAAATCAAGCACAAACATTGTTTACGGAAATATTCTCATCAGTCACAGAGTGAGATTGAGCGCACTCTCAGCAAGTTTGCAGACAACATGAAGCTGAGCATTGCAGTTGACACAACAGAGAGAAGGGATACCATCCAGGGGAACCTGGACAAACTTGAGAAGTGGACCCATGAGGACCTCATGAAGTTCAGTCTAAATACAAGGTTTGCAGCTGAGTCAGGGCAATCTCCCAGATGTGAGAGACAGAGAAGAACTCACGGAGAGCAGCCCCATGGAGAAGGGCTTGTGGGCTCTAGTGGATAAAAAGCTGAACATGAGCAAATAGTGTGCACTTCCAGCCCAGAAGCCAATTGTATCCCGGGCTGCATCAAAAGCAGCAAAACCAACAATTTGGAGGTGATTCTGTGCCTCTGCTCTCATCTCGGGAGACCCCATCTGGAGTACTGCATACAGGTCTGGAATTCGCAACATTAGAAGGACATTGACCTGTTGGAGCAAGTCCAGAGGAGGGCCATGAAGATGTTCCAAGGGCTGGAGCGCTTCTCCTGTGAAGCCAGGCTGTGAGAATTGTAGTTGTTTAGCCTGGAGAAGAGAAGGCTCTGGGAAGACCTCATTGCAGCCTTCCAGTACATAAAGGGTGCATTTGAGAAAGAGGAGAGCAACTTTTTGCACAGCCTGATAGTGACAGGACAAAGCAGAATAGACTTAAAACAAAAGAGGAGAGATTTAGATTAGATGTAAGGAACAAATTCTTTATTCAGAGTGTGGTGAGGCACTGGAATAGGTTGCCCAGAGAAGATATGGATGCCCCATTCCTGGAAGTGTTCAAGGCCAGGCTGGATGGGGCCTCAAGCAACCTGCTCTAGTGAATGGCATCCCTGACCATCATGGGGGGTTGGAACTAGATGGTTTTTAAGATTCTTTTCAACCCAAACCATTCTATGATTATACGAAAGGGAGCTAATATGAAAATTAAGAGAAGGTTTTTTTATTTTAAGGGTAGGACAGACATATTGTTCTCAAACTGTGTATGTATTTTGGAAGTATAACATGAAGACACAAACCCCCAAAAAACCCTATAAAAATAGTAAGTGTATCAACAAAATAAAAAAGTATTGTGAAGAGTTGGGGGATATTTCTTTTTTCAACATCCCCCTTTACCTTCATATGCACAGAGGGTAGGACAAACACCCTGTTAAAAGTCCAGAGGGTGTAGATTTTTTAATATGGTGGAGTTTGCTCTCCAGAAAGTGGAAATCCTTAAGATAATCTGCATAGTTCCCAGATGAGTTAATCAAGATGCAATCTCATTAAGTCACAGTCCTTGCATCTTCTCTTCTTTCATGTCTGGGACAAAACCTAGTTCTTCAACACTTTGTACGCTCCACTGAAGAGAAAGAGTTCCATTACATTTTAATGGCTACTTTCTGCAGCCTTTACCTTTGAGTCTTTGTAAATCTGTGTCATTTTTTTTACTCTTTTACTAAGCCAGTCAAAAGCTATGTACCTTGTAAGGAAAGATGTGCCCTTTGAGTGCTTTCACAAGAACACCATCCTCTCTATCATGATGTTGTGTTAGGGCACAACTGTGGGCAAGATGGAACACAGTCATACTGATTCCAGTGTCCTTGCAACCCAGGGGTTGCTTTCAGAGTCTGAAAGAGATGAAAGAGTCAATCAAGAAAGATTCCATTTCACTTTCTAGTGAAGGAACATTCAGTTTGTTTTTGTGCAGTGTGGTTCTGATGACTGCTGACACATGAAGAGAGACCTTAAAGCAAGTCCACATCCTCTTATAAGATGTAACAAAGGCCACAAGGCTGGCTCACTTTTTTCTTACCATCTGACTTCATTCCACTGGCATTCTAAGTAAAGCACCTCATAAGAACAAAATTTTGTTACAAAGTAGAACTAAGCCGGGAGGGAAAACGCTTCACAAAAGAGGAGGTAGGGGAGCTTGGCAAGGATACACACAGCTGCATTTTTGTCCTGCTTGCTTAATAGTGTAAACAACTTTTGTTGGTTAGCTTTGTATGTGACCATTCAGGAAACCCTCTATATAGACAATGCATCTTGTCAACCATTTCCTCTGTGTGTAAAATGTAATTCGTCACCCTGCGCTGCCTTGGCAGCAACCTTGTAAAGAACTCACTGAATTAATGAATATTTCATAAAGATGTGATTTATTAGCATTCCTCCCCCTCAGCTTTGAAAAAGATCCATCCTTCAAAAGCTGAGTGCACAAAAGCTATCTGCAGGTATGGAAAGGAGCCTGAAACCCCTGAAGACAAAACCAGGATTTCTTAATAACCTCTGGGCTCTGTAGACTTTAGAAGAGATATTTAGTCAATCTTATATTAATATTTTAGTTGGTAAAGAAATGCAGTACTAAGATATACTGAATTTGGCTGTCAGAACCATGGGCTATCACAACAAAAAAAAATATTACTAAATCAGAATCTTTCAGTTTCATATATTTTTATGAATATATGAAAAAATAGGTCATGGCATAATGCGAATACCTCTAGGCCTTCTGGGCTGCCCAGATTTTCATACTGCTTCAGAGTACTTTCCTTCCAGAACCACAAGCAAATTCATCACAGGCACACATTTTGAAGTTGTATGTACCTGTGGTTCTATCCTCACCACTACTGTCCCTGGATACTAATACACTAACTACTATAACAACAAGCATTCTTTTCTATGATTGCAAATATTTATTGTGTTCAATTCATTTGTATAGCCCTGTTTCTAATAAATAAACATTCATTTTCTGAGAATTTTCAGATTCTGACACAAGTTGCAATACAGACACAAAATAAACTAAAAAGGCAAATGTGATTGTGATATCTCAAATAGCTAGTACTATCTATCCGTGGCAAAAAAAAAAAAAAAGTATTTTTCCTTTTTTCTAAAACAGATCCCTCATTTGCAGTGCTAGTGGAATCCCAGTATTAATTGTCCTCTGTGGTTTGATCCACAACACCTGTTGCATTCACACAGTTGTTACAGCTGGATTACTAAACTGTTATCTTCAGCTGTAGGACTTTATGCTTTCAAGTCAGGAATCCTCTTATTCTGTGAAGACGGCAAATGCTGCATAATGTCAGACCACGGCAAAACAACACAGAACTACTTCACAACAAGAATAATCTATTATGGTTGTGTCTAAATCTCCTTGACTAAAACTTTCTTGTGTCTCTTTCTCTGAGAGAAGATGAATAGCTCCAATGCATAGCTTTGGGACATGAGGTCAAAGGAGAAAGATGCATGTGTGTGGCAAGTTATAAGGGCAGAGTGATTTTCACAGGTGATAGATACTTTTTGCAGTGATTTCTTTAAAAATCTGTTTTAATTAGTTAATCTAAATTTTTTAGTGGAAGAAGTATCCACTGTGTGTCTTTAGCCTTCAGAGAGACAAATATATTTGAGGGGAAAGAGGCTTATGCTACAGGAATAACATTACAAATAGGAAAAAGAAAACTAAGGAACACCTGATGCATATTCAAGCATAATATGATATATATGAGACAAGGGCTGCATCAACTTAACATCTGTATAGAAATAATTCCTTCAATTTGTTTCAGAACCCAGAAAAGCCTTCTCACTTTCTCACAAGCTATTAATCTAACCCCAAAATATCAGGGGAATATATGGAGATATATTTCTTAGAAGTCTGTTCTTGCACAGGAGCATTCATCTAGGAAAATATACCTATAATCCATCAAGAGTGTGTATGAGATATCATGCATAGCTCAGATAAAGCTTATAAAATGCTCAATCAAATATTGGTGTGATGGGCATAGAGAAATGAAAAACTATAGCTTATTATCAGAAGTTAATGTTCTCAGACACATCAGGAGGAAAATGAGGTTTTCTTGACACTGCTGTCATCCCCTTCTAGGAGCCGTTTGCTGGAGCCTTGCTGCATATTTTTGGTTTATTCTATGATCACCACAGAAGAGGTACAACTGTGGTTGTGGTCATCTGATATTGGCTCTGCAGACATAATCCTTTTCCTAATGCAGAAGTCAAAACAGCATCAAGATTTATATTTCACCAATTACCAAAGTTGGAGAAACATACTGTCAGACAAGTTTTTAAGGATTTATGGAACTAAATGGGGTAAAACAAACAGAGATACCCTAAGAGACTCCCATGAACACTTTTGAAGCAGAAAGTGATTAAGTTACAATTTCACAGTGCTTGCACTCCCTAGACAACCTGGCATACAATCTGATTTAATCACCTATCTAAATGTAAAAACAAAAATTTTTTGGATGGCACCAGAGATTTTGGAGAGGATAGGACTGAAAAGGAGGCTGAAGCAAGCATTATATATGCTCACTGGGTCAATACTAATTTACCTTACATGATGAGTTTATAGAGCTGTACCTTGCCAAGGAAATCTATAATAAAAACTTAGGTAAACACTTAGGGCTTGAAGTCCTACTTCTTAGTTCTTGTTAAATATCAGCAGTTTCAAAATTGTTGGGAAAAGTCTATTGATGTGGTGAAAAAGGTTAATAACATTACTAATAACGTAAAAAACCCTTTGTAACAAGGTCACATCAACAACTGCGCATGTGAGTAGGTTAAAATCCTATCACAGCAGTGAGGTGGTTGTTAGCTTCCAATGCAGCAGGGAGAAGAGAATTCAAACTGAGCACAAGATAAAAAAAGTAAAGTTTGAAGAATCAGTTCTAATTGATTTTGTGATTTTTGTCATCATCTCCAAAGAGTGTTACAGAGTCACACATGGAGGTTTTGTAGTCATCTGTGAAGTGGATACCTAAGTAGGAAAATGCCAGAATAGGAATTTGTAACTAAATCTTTGTCAGATCAGGTGCAAAACTCTTTGTGTGAATACTGGGAGGAAATAGCAAAATGAGGTTGCATGAAATCTCTGGAAAGCCAACATGTCGCTCTCACTGATGCATTTCTTTTTTGTATGGCCCACCAGATTACATAGAGAAAAGAATGCCAGCACAATGGATTTAAACTGAAAGAATTCTTTCCACAGAGGAAAAACAAAACCTGTTCTCATCACTGATGAGAGACAAGACCATGTCAAAAGTCTTCAACTTAGTCCTTCAACTCTGTATTGAGGCAGGTCAGCTAAATGCTGGCTGGATTACATAGTCATGACAAACTCACATTTCTGGCATCCCCTCCTTCTGAAACTGGAAACAAAACAAAAAAAATGCATGGAATTACTTGAGGAAACCTACCTACAGACATCACACTATTCAAATCATCTAATGTAGTCAAAAAATAACTTGGAAGATAAAGGAAGAAATCTATCCCAATCCCTCAAATGTGGAGGCCTTTATAGATTGACACACATGCCTAAAATCAGTCTTCCACAGACCTTTCAGATATTACAGAAGCTTTGTGGAAAATTTCAATGACATTTTTCTACTGTTACTGCACTGCATAAAAAACAGAAGGCTAACAAGGTAACTAGTGGAAACTTTTCAGAGAGGCTTGAAGTAGATAAAGCCATTCTTGTCTTAATCTTTCTTGTCCCATCTTTACTGTCCCAAGCTTTGCAAAAATATTTAAACATATCTCCAAGATTTGAGATGTGCATAGGATATTTGGAAAAGATGGAGAAGGAAAAAAACTACCTTCTTAGTCTTCTCAAGGAAAAAAAAATAAGCAAAATTTTTCCATTATAGAGAAATTATACTCTCCAGCAGCAGAACCATTATCTCATTGATTGTAAATGTAGGCATCTCTCATACTAGTCCCCTTTAATCTGGTTTGACAGAATGAAATGAACATACTCTAAATTGCTGTAATAGAGCTTTCTGCTTCAGGAATTTAATATAAGAGTTGTTCATATAAAAGGCAAAATGTGCACATCAAAGTACTAGATTTTTTTTGTTACTTTCCAAAACAGTAAATGAGATGTTTACATTTAAATTATGCAAATGTATTTTTTCTTTTCTATCTGCCTTAACCTTTGGTTTGTGTCAAGAGACACTTCAGGATAGTTGGCAAACATCAAAGCACTCTAGTCCCTACCGGTGTCATTTTAAAAATAATTATATTAGACCACTTAACAACGTTCAGTTTCTTATATAGGTCTCATGGCTACAGAAAGGGCAAGGAGACTAGGAGGGCAAAAACTTTAGAAACCTGTAAAGGCTTACACAGAAACCATTAATGTTTAAGTGCACTGATGTCATAGAAGCATTTCCAAGTGTCTCACACTAGCTACAGAATCTCTAATAAAGCAGTCAAAGAGAGGGAATACCATATGAACTTTGGGGCTCTGCACCAATTCATTATAAAGACAATATATACTTGTATTTAATAATTAATACATTAATTCTACATTAGCACAAAGGACCAATTGCCTCAATTATTACCATAAAAGTTATTCACAAACACATTTCAAAGGTATTAGATAGTACTGCCTAGACAGAGGATGTATTTTTCTTTCTGGTTTTTTTCACTCTGCAGTTACTTCAGTTACTACATGTGAGTTTTATTACTACATTGTGACTAACCACACAGATACAGGGGGTTTTTTGTGGCTTCATAAGTTTATCATAGTACAAAAGTGTATGGTTTACCATATTGATTTTTACTATTGAAAGAGCAATTTTTTTCATATGTAGCTTAAAATGTATGGCTTTTCATATAACTTGAGGGTGTCAGTCAAAGCATTTGGAGAGTTAGGTCTGTTCTTTATGATACTACACAGTGTTTACTAGGGCAACTTTTATGGGGTTGAGGGGTTTGATTCCTATGGGGGGGCATTGTCTGCCTAATTCTAGGGTAGTGGCCTAGCTGGCGTGGAAAAACACTCAAAAGAATCCTAGGAAGAAGAATGCTTCAGATGTGATGAATAGAATTATTGCACATCATAAACCTTTTCTGACTGTT
Organism: Corvus brachyrhynchos; assembly: GCF_000691975.1. Lineage (NCBI taxonomy): Eukaryota > Metazoa > Chordata > Aves > Passeriformes > Corvidae > Corvus > Corvus brachyrhynchos. The sequence continues at coordinate 18,042,380 of NW_008239553.1, forward strand.
GGGGTGTGGTAGTCTGGCAATGTGTTTTCTCATATGATGTCTCGTCATTATTGCAGTATGACTACAGTTGTGAACGTAGGCCTAGGGTCAGGAGTCACGTGGAAATGTAGTGAAACCATATGGTTAGTCCTGAAGTAGTGACTAGGGCAGTGGCTGCCTTGAAGATTGGTCAGGGGCTTGGGTCTACTATGTGTTAGGAATGTGCTTGGTGGGCCATCAGATATTTTTTAGTATTTTCTTATAGGTATAAGTTAAATAAGAGAAAGAAGATGCAAATTGGGTTTACGGCCACTACTACTTCTAGAACAGTTAGTAGGAGCAGGATTGATACAGTTGCCCCGTTCCTCTCCTGAAGAGTTGTCTACATATTGCCTGGATAGCTGGTCCTGTGTTCCAGAGTCCCTACACAGAGAGATACAGATTTTGGTCAGCTGGATTATATCAACTGCTCTCATCAGTATTTGTCCTGAGATACTAGTCTGCAAAATATGGCTGCTGAAAATCAGACCCATTCCCTGCCTTGTCACTTTTGCTAAAGAGGCAGAAATTTCCGAGGAGAATCAGAATGAACATATCATGAAAGAGTCACATCTTCAACTGTCTCTACTGAGTCTACATCTTCCTTCTCAGTTACACTGGTTGTACAACATGAACACAGGAGGGAAAGGAGTGGTTTGGTTTTTGTCTTTTTTTCCCCCTTTTGTGTCAGTATTCCAAAGATTTGCACTATTTGCCTTTTCTAATTTGAGTGAATGTAAACTCATTCCTCTATATTTTGAGCTTCTTAGGTCAACTGAAAACCTAAGCACAGCAGGCTCACTGAGGAATGACATTTTAGATTTAATGCCCAATTTTCTGCAATCCAGCAATTTCATCCTTTTTATGTGGCTTTTAAAGACTGTTATTCTGGACTCTACCAACATGAATATTGACTTTAGTAGTTGAATAAAAGTATTCCTATGGACTGAAGAAATTTATCTTTGGATGTTAATATTATCTTTTTGTATGTGTGGACACCATGGTATTAAAGAATGAATATAAATAGCTACTTTTGGGGAAGAATACAGAATTGTTTAGCAAGCAGTCTGGAAATTTTCATGTATTATAATCTTATAAAAATATATTGCAGAAAAAGGGAATAAGTACAAGGATAATGTCCATGTCATTTGTGAGTGTATAAAACTTCTATTGTGAAGTGACAATTGCTGATTTGTGTTGTGTCATCTGCTATACACTTCATAACACATATGTTAGACCTAAATTCCCTTTTAAAATGCGTCTCATGGTAAATTTGCATGTAAATGAAATTCAAAGGATTTTTAACTATTCTAAATTTCATAATAATGTATTTATTTATCCTCACTTATTCAGTAATATGTTTATTAAGTTTAGATGTATAGATCTCCAATCTACAAAACTTCCACAGGGCACCAGGTAGACATATGCCTTTGAAATTGCTTACAGATATCTTTACCCTGTAAATTGAATGTATTGAAGAAGCCTGATTTGAAGGCAGTCCTGAACAATTTTTTTTTTCTTTTTTTTTACAGAGAAATAGAAGTAATGCTTCTGGACGGGGTGGATAGCTAATTCTTGACACTGGTGGTCTGTTGAGTTATACAGAAAGGAAAGCATAGAAAATTACAGAAAATATCATGGGCAGATTGTTCACAAAGGCAAAAACTAGTGACCAATCGAAAAGCTCTCAACCATGTCTTTCTTTTTTATTGCATATGTGACAGTTGCAATTCATTTGGGTTCATGTTGAACATCTAAAATCTGGTTCTCTAGAGCTGAGAAAAAATATAAGGTTAATGTAATGGTTATTTATGACGTTTCATCTGCTATATACTTCATAATGCATATGTTACATCTAAATTTTCTCTTTTAAAATATATATCCTGATGACATATCAAGGCTTATGCGGCCGGTGATGTTTAATATCTTGATCAGTGATCTGCATGAGAGAATCCAGTGCACACTCAATAAGTTCACAGGCAATACTAAATTGAGTGGGAATGCTGGTCAGCTGAGAGGTAGGAAGGCTCTGCAGAGGGGTCTGGACTGGGTGGATTGATGGGCCGAGGCCAGTGGTGTGAGATTCAACAGGGCCAAGAACCAGGTCCTACACTTGGATCACAACAACCCCAGGCAGCAATACAGGGAAAAGTGACTGCAAAGCTGCCGGGTGGTAAAGGACCTGGGAGTGCTGGTCAACAGGCAGCTGGACATGATCCAGTGTGTTACAGGTGACCAAGAAGGTAACTGGCATCCTGTATCGGCAATAGTGTGGCCAGCAGGATCAGGGCAGTGATTGTACTCAGCACTGGTGAGGCCACACCTTGCATCCTCTGTCCCGTTCTGAGCAACGGAGCTGGTGAAGGGTCTGAAGAAAAAGTCATGTGAGGAACAGCTGAGGGAGCTGGGGTTGTTTAGCCCAGAGAAGAGGAGGCTCAGGGGAGACCTTATACCTCTCTACAGCTGCCTGAAAGGAGGGCGCAGCAAGATGCGGGTTGGTCTCTTCTCCCAGGCAACCAGCGATAAGACAAGAAATAACAGAGCAATATTTGCCCCAAAAATTCTTTTGTTATCTATCTTCTGTTAGTACACTAGGTTGCAAACACATTTCTGAAATTTGACCATTATGTTAAAAAGTTTGGCTGACACTGAGAGAAAACATACTATAAATTGTACCAGAATAGATACTTTGGAACATGAGCACAGAAAAAGAAAACATGGATCATAACTGGAAAAGAATTTTCAGAGCTGTGTCCAGTCACAGAGGGTAAATATTTTCATGGGAGTGCAGAACAGCCCAGGTGAAAATTACCAAGCTATTAAATTGTCATCAAGCTTCAGCAGAATTTCGATCCTTCAGAAGACCAGAATACAATCTTTCACAACACACAGCTAAGAGACATCATCCCTGTAGGGGAATTGTTTCCCACACGGTGAAAGTGAGCTGTTAACAATAACAAAACAACAGGAAAACCATTATTGGAGTCCACAGATACAGGAAATCAGAGGGGTCAGAACATCAGTAATTGTGGCCAATTAGTATTACCAGAATTGAGGACTCAGAAAGTCTCATGGTCCCAGATATTCAGGTTACCAGAAAACACGAGATGTGACCAGACACAAAAGATGTTCTCTGCATTTTGTGGAGCACAAAGTTCAGTTCTCACTCCAATTTCATTGAATGCCAAAAGCAAGACAGGGAAGCAAAACATAGTAACAAATAAAAAATTGAAAGTATTGAGTCAAGTGCTCAAATAAGTACCCCTTGATTAAAATGCATATCCATTCTTGCATGAGATATGTATTAAATAATCTCTGACACAAATTTTCTTGGATTTTTGTCTATCCAAATAAATTAATTTCAATAGAATTATAGAATTTATTGAAGTTTACTTTAAAATTCTAAGAAGGTATTTCCACTCTGCAACATCAATGTAAATCTGGATTGGTTGCCTGTGAAATCATTGTATAGCTCTGGAGTGAACTGATGTATGAGATTGACATCGCACTCAAAGAACTATATATATAATTTTGTCTGTCATGTTCTTCTTTCCACATAGACATGAATCCATTTAATTTGGAAATTTTTATGTTCGATTAAAAAGAATCAGTGCTTTTGAGCTGTGAGGAGGCTTAACAAGGTAACAGCTTTGATCACATCTCTTTTCTTTACCAGTTTTAATTTGCAAAAATGCCAATTTTGATGTCATTATCAAAGGAAGCAATTTTGCTTATTTGTTTACTAAATCATATTTACACTGAGAAATGTATTACTCCATTAGTGAATTGCTTTGCAAATACTCATGTGGATTTATATAAAGAAAGTGACAGCTGTTCGTGGTAATTTACCAATTTGCAAAATATTCCTTGACTCTCCAAAATGTATGTCATAGCTGAATAAAATATTGCAAAGTATTATTTTAGACATGACCTCCAGAGATGGTTTTCTTTGTATGACTTGCTAACTATTAGAGATCATAAGAGAGGCAATATAAACCCAACATTTTTTCTTTTCTTTCTTTTCCTTATGAGACATCACTAATATAGTAGACTCTAGGGACCCAGGACCTAAGTAAACATTTTTCTTAAGGTATCAAAATCAAGTCAAAAATTCCCAGACAATGACCATGCCACACACAATAGCAAAGATATTTACTTTAAAGGAGGCTTGAAAATGCAGAGAATTAGACTGAGACAATAGACAGGCAAGAATAGTACTCAGCCTATTACTTTGGTACAATACAATCTCGGTACTAACCATGTATCAATATTTATGTTTTGGCTGATAGGAAATTTTGGATCAAAGACCTGTATGAACATTAAAGTCTTGTCTCATACTAACTTTAGTGACACCAGTTCTCTCAAATTGCCACATATGATAAATTTATTATATGGAACACAAAATATTCACAGGCTAAAGAATGAAATTAAATGGATGCAAAATTTGAATGAATTGTAGACTGAATGGCTTGCAGAAAGTAATTTTCCTCTCAGAAGAGCAAACATGAGAGTGATGTACATAAGAATAGAATTTGGTTCTGAACTTCCTTTTTTGAGGTGGCTTGCTTCTTTAAAATGGGTGGCAGTCCTGGGCCAGTGAGTTTGCCTAACATATTTTTAAAAACAATGTTAGAAAGAAACATTTCAGTGGGGAAAAATTCCTATCAAAATCAAGATATGGAAGTCAAGTATTTTTCTATTTGACCACAATGACAACATGTATTGTTATTAACAATAATAAATAATAATAATCATCTACATTTTTATATAAAAAGATTTTATTTCAGGATCTTATGTGCAATGGAATGGCCATCAATTATTATATTTCATAGTTGAGACAGTTAGGAAGACAATGTTTCCATATCATTGCTACCATATTGAATGTGAAAGACATGGGGAAGGAAGAAAAGTGAGACAAATGAGGAAGATGTAACTGTGATCTGGCTAGTCTATGCCATTATAACAGTTCAGAACATACCAATTATATACTAATGTTATTTAAAACACTAACCTTGGTATTTATATTACCAAGACAGTGTAGACCTTCAGCTAAGTATGAAATATGGAATGTGTAAAGGTAAATCTGAATTTTATCTCCATTCTTGCAGTTAGTAGAAGAAAAATGTAATAAAGCAAAATAATGGTTTCTGCATTTCATTAAGAAATCTTGTATCCTTGTTTCTCGGTCTTTCTTCACCTTTATGAATGTGTTCTATTTTAGGACTGATGCTGTTTTATTTTTCGTATATGCCAAGTCACTATACCGTAGAGCCTTGTCTTACACTTCAGTAAGAGTTCTGAAGTCTTATAAAATTAAATCATACAGAAAATACAGAGAATGAAACCTTTGTAATATATTTACATCCATTTTTGCTAGAGTGTTCTCATTCTAGAGAATTTTTTGGCTTCAAGAGAAATTAATAGTAGTGCAAAATTTTTCCTAAAATAATACATTTTTTGTTCCATAATTTTTTTTTTACACCTAAATAAATTCAAAGGAGAAGAAAAAAATATTTTACCTTTTAGCTCATAATAACTTCTTTTCAAATGTGTGTGATGTATTTTCAATGTAAAATGAATGATTAAATGTAATTATTAAACCACTAGGGGGAAAAAAAAGGTAATATGTTCCATTTTACTTACATTTTTTAAGGAATTAGAACTTACCACAAACCATCTTTCAAGCTTTGTTCTTCCCCCAGGCTTGAAATGAATATAAATAATTGTCATAAACTTAGCCAACAAACCACTGAAGGAACACAAACTGCAAAAATGAGGCTGTTTCACCGTTCTGCTGTTCCTGTTCCTCCACGCACAGCACAAGCTCTCCCTCCTCATAGTGTGTATGTGCACGCACTTACATGTCTGTAATGTTCACAGCTGCACTATAAAGCATCTTTGGTTGCTGTAGGATGAGGCATGTACAAGTTTCTGATTCATCTTGAAACAAAGGTATATTTAAGTGTACATTTAAGGTTCAGAGGAGAGAATAGAAAAGGAGAAATTATGCAGGGAGTTGCTACGCCTATTCATAATTGCAGTAGGCTTAAGATGGTCTCAGATTAAAGACAAATTCATGAGGGATTTTTTCTTTTGTTACCACAAACTATTTAAAATATATATATATATATATATTTAAATGAATATATAGAAATTATTGTTGCATACAGAGGTGTGCTTAAATTATGCTTCTAATACGTAAAGTTATATCTATATACAAATGCAAATTAGAAACTGAATCATCAGATACATATATGTTGCAATATAAAAGCTATTCTATCAAACATGAAAATTAGAAATAAATTCTGCACCATATTTATTATTAAATACATGACAAATATTTGAGAAAATTCTGTGCCATTCAAGATTCTATTAGCATTCCTAACTCTGGAGTGCTCTGTAGTGATGTGCAGAAATAACTGAAGTAATCCATACAGCAGAAGCAGTATAACTAGGCTAATGCTGGCCTCTGCCTGCAGTGTCCCTGCCAAAATATGAAATGGAAAAGTCTGACATACTACCTTTGTAAGAAGGTTCTTGGTACCCTTCTGGAACTCGTTCTCATCCTGTCAGTGCAGCTCTACTTTAGATAAAATACGACAAATCATCCAAAATTTCAGTTTAAACTAATCTTGCTTAAACTGATCTTATTGGTTAAAGACAAAAGGAAAGTCAGAAGAACCAGTATCAACAGAGATTTCCCAATGGCAATGCAAAGGAGAAGCAGGAACAAATGGATCTTTTCTAGTATCATCTTCAAAAGCTAGTTGTCTGCTAAGTGAATGCCTTTCCATAGCTGTTAGTCTTTTCTACTGAGGCAACTTAGATTTTAGTACCTGAAACAAAACAATATGAAGTACCCACCTGAGCTGGTTTTGAGAAAGCTAGCTCATGTAATGAATGCTTTTGGAGCTGTCCTGATCTGCCTATTTAATGGCAGGATCCATAGACGCAGGATCCATGACTATGTTAGCCAAACAGCAATCCCTGAAACCATCTGACTGTTCTTCGTCCTCTTGCTACACATCCCTTTTGCATTTATCTTTAACTTGTGTCCTGATAGACACTTGTTGTGGATGCCCAGTTGTTCTTCCATGTGTAGCTGGATTTCCTCTCTTTGTCTTAACCAAGCAGTGCTGCTAATCAACGTCAAGAAATGCTCCTAACTTAGTGTCATGATCAGACCACAGTATCACAAAATTATTTTCCCAGGTAATTTGAGAAATCACTTTGAACACTCTTAAGCCTTGGCTTAACCTGTGACTCTGAGGTATTTTTCTGTAGGGCAGTTTCAGCACAAAAGTGTTTCTGCAAATGTTGACACACAGAAGATTAAACACCCAGATTTATGTAATTGTAGGTTTGAGTAGCAGCTCAAGAGCAACCTTGGAGACTTTGGGACTTAAAGAAAGTAAAGAGAGAGGTGCACACATAGCTTTTGAGACCCTTATCAGAGAGTTTAAAATACCAAGCTGAGAAAGTAATTTTAAAAAATGGCATTTAAAAACCTTAAACTTGTAATTATATAATTAGCTCACCTATGGACCACTCCAAGTGAAAGAATTGGCCAGATAAAGCATATGTGGAAGGGTAAATAAGTTGTCTCCATTAGTAGAATAGAATTCTGCCAATATATAAGTAGAAACTGTTCAAGAAATAAAATGTCAATAAAATATTTTCTTATTAAATACCCACATTTTTTAAATTTCTGTAAAAAAGTAATTTTTACAGTCACAATTTTAATTTCATCATAAATTTCTAGATACAAATTCATATTTGAAATTGAATCTGAAATTTTCTTTTTTGAAATTTTGACATACTTTATCACTTGATCTCTTAATTTCATTGTTTTCTAAAAAATAAAAGTCAACAAGTTTCAAAAGACAACCTATTTTTACAATAAGATTATACAATAAATGTTAGATTCTTTTTCTCCACTTGGGTAACTGCTGTGAGGCCATAAACAAGTGGCATTACTTTCATGTATTTTCTACCCATGGTCGTTTTTCATAAAGTTATAACATTGCACCTTTGCTAATGATGTTCTGTTGCTTGGAATGTTAAGATGAGAATTTTTGTGAACATAAGTCTAGCAGTCTCAGAGTTCTGAAATCATTACCTTTACTGCTGCTTAAAGACATAATGCATCACTTACAATAGAAGCCAGCAGTGGCATTTGTCTTCCATCACTTCCAGGCTTACCTTCATTTTTTGTATAATTTATGTACTAAATGTCTTGGATCTAAAAAAGATTAATGCATAACGGCAAAAAGGTGCAGCACACGCTATAAAATGGCATACTTTCAGAGTATATATTATATGTTTAGGTATAAGAAATGCAATACGCTGTATTGTTATTTTCTTCACAGAGCAGTAGGTGGTATCTGGGACATCACATTCTTATATGGCTTTATTTATAGGGTTTCATACATGGCAATGAGTAGCAGAAATTAATGGGATCTTTTAAGTGATGTGAGATCACCCTCCACAGGAAATACTATAGAATGCAGAAATCCTTGATACCGGGCAGGTTCCAGTAATTCCCCCATGTGCTGCTATAATTTTCGAAATATTCTACAGCATTCTTCCCCTGTGATACATCCTGTCCAGTCATTCCATGTTTACCAGTATTTTGACAGCCAACAAGCCTTTAAAAATAGAGAATTGAGACATAGGACATTTTCCATATTTCACAACTTTTGGTCACAGCTTTAATCAATTCAGCCTGCAATTATGTAAGTCTTACAGAGGATAATCTTGTTTGGAAAATTGCTGCTCTGTTCCCTTTTCTTTCTCTTTTCTGTCTTTTTATTTTCTTTTTTGTTTTTTTCCTTTCCCTTCACTTTTCTCTTTCTTTTCTTTTTTTTCCTTTCCTTTTCTTTTTTCTTTTCTTTCTTTTCTTTCTTTTCTTTTTTTTCTTTTCTTTTCCTTTTTCTTCTCTTTTCTACTCTTTTTCCCTTTCCTTTCCTTTCCTTTCCTTTCCTTTCCTTTCCTTTCCCTTCCTTATATATGTGTACCTGTTTTGTTTTTAAATCATTTAGCATAAAAATGCAATAATACATATTTCCTTAATTCGTAACAGCAATGATTCACAATAGTTTGTCTTTTCTCTCATGTAAACTTAGGTAGAAGGTAATTAACAAACATGCATTACAATTCCTAAATAAATGTCCAAAGATGAGGAATCTATGTCTTCAGAAAGAAATATCTGTAGTCTGGGTAGTACTGAAGCTCTCACCCTCTCTCAATCTTTGGTGTTTGGCTTCCAGATGGAAGCAGATGGATGAGGTCATAAAAGCCTTTGGGTTTGGTAACATAGGAAAGGTAGACAAAACTAGAAATTAAAGTCAAGAAGAGCAAAGAAAATGTATATCTTTGTAGATATGATTTATATATCTTCGTAGATAAATCGTTCCAATCAGCAGGTGGGTAAGCAAAAACCCTCTATAGGTGCTATTCTCTACAGCAGAGATGTCACTCTACAGAAAACCAATTTAAAAGGCATGGTTATTGTAATTTTGCTTTAGTGATTTGGCAACACTTCTTTTTCTCTATTCTCTTCCCCTGCTGAGCCCATCACTGTGCATGACTCTACCATTCTCTAACCTAAGCTATCTCTTTTCTTCATATCCATTGCTCCACCTCTCTAAGTCCCTTTTTAATGTTATCTCTCTCTTTTAGTGTTTATATTTTTTTCTGCTCCCCTTGAAGTTACTGTCCTCTTGAAAGCCTTGTCCCATACACCTGGAATTAATGAAAAACTTTGGGCCATGTACAGTTCATTTCTAGAACCCTCTCGCTGGACAATGGCTTCTAGCAATAGCAGTGTACGTGGTTCTCCCATGAATGAAAAAATGCTGCATCTTTCTCATGTGAGAAACACTAGTATTTTGAATTATTCTGTTCCAGGCAGACTGTGATGTTTAGAAGTAGCTATTTGTAAACCCAGTTCCTCATCTTCAACAGGACCCATTGTTAGCTTTAAGCAAGGTGACTGTGATTGCTTGGTAAAGACAAGGTATAACACCTCCCATCAGGATTTCTATGTCTACTCCCTGTTCTGTGTCCTGCAGGGACAGTGAGCAGGACACTGATTCATACAGAAATTTACAGCCCAAATATCAGAGCAGTGATTCTCAAACCTGGTTTGTTCATATGCAGGTATGCTGCAGTCACTGATATCCTATGCAGGAGGTAGGGGCTGGTGCTTTGCAGTGCTGAGGTAGGAGGGCATCAGCCCCATTTTCCCTCTCACCCGTTATCTCACAAAATCACTGCTGGCTCCAGAGTTCCTGTTGATCTTTAGTAGCTCTCCGCAGCTGCCAAAGAGAAGACAATGAGATGGATATTTGGCAGGTGTGAGAGGGGCAGCTATTACTGATTTGTGATGTGCCTTTTGGCACTAGCATTGTACACACCAAGCCTTCAGACCTCTTTCAATACACATTTGAATTAATTTAATTTATTACAGAGTTAACATTTTATTCTTTCATTTGAACTATCAGACCACTGATCATCTCAATCCTGTACTTCATACCCATAAACCGGTCTTATTGTTTGTCTGAATTTCATAGAGTTGTGTATTTTACAGGGGAAAGAGTATGTATGTCATGTAAAATAAAATAAATGCTTTTCTTAATCTGCAAACAGTATTCATAAAGTACATTAAGCAAAATATCTGCTAGAACAATTTATGAATTTTATATTTTGAACATTGCTAACATTTTTAAAGGCTTTAGGGGTGAACTCCCACCTTAAGGTAAGAAAACATTCAAAAGTAAACCTATAGAAAGAAACCTTAAAACCAATAAATTTTTTTTACATCAAAGATCAATTTCTATACTTCTTATAACTGTATATATCATATGCTGCAGGTTTATCATATAAAAAGTAAAGTAAAAAAAATTACAAAAACTTTAAGAAAACATTGAAATTCAAAATTATGTATGGGATGACTTGCAAAGAAAAAAGTGAAGGCTAGAGATAGATGCCAACTGGTAGATGAAATTTATTTAACTTGTCAATTTAGGTAAAGACTGCATTACTGAATTTTACTGACATATCTAACAGTAAGAGAATAGGTGAAGGCAAAGAATAAATTGAAAGCTAGCTGACTAGATGATGCACTGAAATACCTACCTACGGTTCTCAAAAGAGTTACTGTCAACCTGGTCTTGACACTGCAAATACAAATATAAACATTCTTTTCAGGAATAATAAGACAACCTCAAAAGATTCTGCAGTCTTAAGAACACAAATCACTGTTATTTATGAAATAGATACTTTGGTAGGTAATCTAATAGGATTAATCATATTCTGGAATTTTCTTTTTCTATATTTATTTTAAATGGTGTTTTTCTTTCATATTTCTAAGATGATCCTTCCTCTTTCAAATATGGATGATATTCAGGAAAACGTTGACTTCTTCATTTCCCTTGTACCTAAACCTGCATTCACTTTGATAATTTACATTCAAATCTCCTCCTATGCAATGTAATATGCACTACAACATTTCAGTAAAAAAGCTGTTAAGAGACTTGAAGAGAAACAACCTTTCTGTAATAAAAAGACTGCATATTTATCCTACTCTTTGTAAAAGCAGTTTAAATTCTATACAGGGAAGAGGTGAAAATTATTTTGCAAACTATGAGATGATACTTGCAGTACGTTGGTTTCCAGACTAAAATTATACTCAGCAATCAGTAGGGGAAATTCATCCTGTTTATATTTTTGTGGTTTGGTGATATAATTACAGTTGAAGTGTAGAGGAGTCTTTGTTTTCAGCCCTAGAATTAATTTTACCCTATCTGAATCTTTTTTTGAAATCAAACTATTCATACAGAACTTTACAAAAAGATTGAAAACAATAACTAGCATATGTGTCTTCCTTTCTGAGAAGAGGTTGGATGAATACATCACAAAAACAACAGAAAATTGATTCTAAATGTCTCCTGAAACTGGTTTTAATGCTGCTTTTCAGTGTTTACCTCCTACTGAAGATAAGAAGACTGCTTTCTAAAAGAAGATTTTCATCAGGATCCCATGTGATTCCTTTTCATCTCACCTCTACTGCCGCCTGTTTAATACATAAATGAATTTTCAATCAAATCTGAAATCATGTAAGTCCAGAAGCAGAGAAGATAATCCAAATAATTCTTCTTCATTTTTATTATTTGTATATCTATAACATCTTAACAATATTAGTGTCACTGCCTAATGACTGTACTAACTATAAAGAAAAAAGATAAAGTTATGCTGCATTAATAAAATAAAAATATTTATCTGTAATATATCATCAAAGGCACATATGCCAAAAGTCATAAACATTATTCAAATTTGACATGAAACCAAAAACTTTATTAGTGTATGCTCCTTTATGGAATTTCACTCCTATAAAATGTAGCAATGATTTGCAGTAAAGTAGCAGTGATCTGTAATGAGAAGTGCGCTGCTGATGATTTAAACTCTGGTTGCAACTTCAGCTAACAGAAAGAAAACACTTTAATGGGATTTTCTATTTGTCTGAGGACAAACTTTTTTGTCTTAGTAAAAGATCTTTATTTCCATTTCACTCTTAGAGAAAAAGTATTCTGCTGCAGTACGTTTCCATTATGCTTCTTTCCACGAATTCCCAATATAACAATTTTAACAACCTGCCTTTATGTCAGATATGTGAGGTGCAGTTTCTACACAACAATGTAAGGATGACAGGAAGGGTTTCATGCTCAATTCCAGACAGCAGTGAGACAGACTGTCTAGGATGTGATGTCAGAAAGACTGTTCACTTAGCTCCAAATAAGACAAGTGCTTCATATTTCTGCTTTTCAGGTTTTTCAAGTAGTATCAATCCCAATCTATGTGGAGTTCACATTCATGAAGCAGCTTGAAAAGCTGAAAGTGTGTCCTGATTCAGAGCATGACCTTGATTTATTTATAAATTCAGAAAGAGCAATCTTAATAAAATATGGACCCATGATTGAAAAAAATCTCCTGTATGTTGCAGTTAGCAAAATCCAACAGAGCTTTGTATAGTAAATGTGCAAATAAAAGGAAAAAAAATACAATTATCACCACAACTGTGCAACAGATTCAATAATTCGAGATACTAATTTCCAACTTCTGTGCTCTGGAAACAACATGGACTCCATAAGGAATTGCTATCCCCTGTTCTAACTGAACGTATTTACCAGCCTAGGGTTCAATTACAACCATCGTCTTGAAAATGGAGTGATCCCTGAAGAAACTTAAAATGATAGATACTGGAGTATATTAGGTCGTAAAGGGACTTTCTTGGTCATAGAGATCATTCCCTTGCTAGTGCTAGAGAAGATAACCACATTACATAATCCATTGATCAAGTTCTATTTTGAAAGAAGTTACTTTTATGGGGTTTGTTGTTTCCTCTTGCCTCTCCCCCTCCTGTTGTGAGTCATCCTTCTTCCCTGTACCGCAAAACCCAAATTGTCCAAAAGGAAATCAGTTTTGTTTTCCTCTTGAACATTTCAAACACAGAATATCCAACAAATTATCACTTGGTATAATCTTAGTTTCCTTAAGTAATTGTTTTAATTAAAAAAAAAAAAAAAAAGAACAGAACGGAAACAAAATGAGGAAAATTATATCTCTTTAATTCTGTTTTCTGTGTCCTATCATTACAGTTTTCTGGCATGAATTTCATGTCTGTTTCCAGTTCTTTCTCAGAGCTCTTTTTCTTATTCCCATTAAGACCATTTTTTAGTATTTTTATGTTTCAGTCATTACTAATTAGCACTATAAAGAACACTAAAATTGATTAAAATTAAAAATGGAAGATTAAAGTAATATCTTATGAAGAGCATCAGATAGCATCTCGTTGATCTTATCACATCCAACGCAGAAGTGATGACTTCATCCATGCTTTTTCCCAGTGTGTAAAACTATTGCTGAAAGCTAGTTGGCTTGTAAACCTAGGTTAGGTGCTGAAGCTCAGGTTTTCTCAGACTTTTACCTTCATGTCCAACAGTCACTCCTATTGTGAGCATATCCTCTTGTCTCTCTTTTCAGGCCGATATTTTCCATGCATAGACAAAGACTATTCTTCAACCAGTTTCAAATGCAGATTTCCATTGTTGGGTGAAATGCTGAGATTTTAAAACGTGATTTTTTCTTGCACTAACATCCAATGTCCAAATCCCCTTCAAATGTATACCACCTATATAGTGGTATAGTCCCATTTTAAAGATGCATGTACATAATTATACATAAGGATAAATGTGTATAAGCATAACAGATATAACCAATATTTGACATTTTTAGCATTTATATTTTCTTTTAAATGTATCATCACTATAAAGTATAAAACGAAGCTTCAGGTTTTAAATATCTGAAATAATAACATAATTTCCTATGAAAATCTAATTTCACTGAAACGCAATTTTTCACTGGAAATTTTTTACTCAGTTTTAATCTTGAATTGCAAAATTCTCAAGTGCCTGATGGGTATTAAAATAGTAATTTGTCTGCACATGCTAAGATACTACTATCGTAGTTGACAGATTCACATATATTTAAATCTGCCTTATCAATTATGGCTTTAGACCTCAACAGTTACACCTTCAATACACACTTGGCATCAGTCTAACCAGAATATTATGTGGTGAAAACATTCAAATTTCCTCAAGCAATTCGTCTGAAAAAATTCAAAATACAGGCACAGTTATATTCTACTATGTGCAAGCTATTTTTGAAATTTATCCCAGGAATTTTTCATATGCAGGGCATACTGCAATAAAAGCATTAAACTTTTTGGTAAATATTTTAAAACCAAGGTATTTATATAATCTGATTACTAACAGTCCATGGGCATTTTTTTTTCAAGAATAGTAAGCTATAAAACCCTAAATAATTTTCATGTCTGGCTGAATTA